>NC_141154.1:70655893-71304824 GCF_053477565.2 Lygodium microphyllum | reverse complement strand
GAAAGTTGTGGGTGCATTCATTAGCCCAAAAGGCATGACAATGTAGGCGAATACGCTGCATTCCGTGGCGAAGGCAGTCTTGTGCCTATCGTCAAGGTGCACTTGCACCTGATTGTAACCCGAGAAGCCATCCAAAAAACTGTAGGCTTCCTTCCCTGCTACCCTCTCCAGCATGTGCTCAGTATAAGGTAAAGGATAATTATCCCTTTTCGTAGCGGCATTCACTTTTTTGTAGTTTATGCACACTCGGATTTTTCCATTTTTCTTCATGACAATGATGATAGGTGACACCCAGTCCGTGCGCTCGATCTCATATATGAAACTTGCCCTCATGAGTTTGCCAATCTCCTCCTTCACTGCATGGGCATGTTTAGGATTCATGGGGTAAGGTCATTGTTTTGTTGGCACTGCATCTGGAATCATTGGGATGTTATGAGTCACGACCCTAGGGTTGACTCCCTTGAGTTAGCAAACACGTCGATGTACTCTTGCAGGAGCGCAACAAGTTTGGTCTCTTCCTCTTCCGCCAAGTCATCTGTGACAAATACCGGTCTTGGTTTTTTGCCTTTCCTAGCCAAGTTAATCTCTTTGACTTTGGTAGGTCCTTCTATCGGTTCACTAGTCTGACCTTGTATTTTTGCACCTAGCAGGACCACCACTCTGTCACCCTTTTTAAATTTTGTAAATTGTTTGGGTAGATCCTGTGGTTTCCTCTACCTTTCCGCTTCGAGCCCCTAGCTTGCGTCCTGGCCTCCTCTTTTAGCCTCCTGCGCCTCAGGTGGACTGGCAAGTCTCGCTTGGTGCGTTTGACCTCAGAGGGTTGCGGTATCTCGGGATCACTCTCAGTACTACTTTCGGCTCTAAGTTGAACTCGCATCCTTCACTTGAGGTGTTTCCCCAGGGGGTCTTAGTTTCATAGGTGAATCTGTCTTGAGCACTGGGATTACCCATCGTTGTGCTACTCCAGCTTGCTCGTAATCTACGGCTTTTATTCGTTCCAGCCACGATATGTCACACTCCATTAGTATGACTCCTTTTTCATTTCGATTGAGCCCTTCTTTCCTAGGCCTTAAGTCTTCCCTGATTTGCTCTATCGCTTTTCCCTCCGTGTCCTACTCTATCATGTCTACCTCTTCTTCACTCTCTTCTCTCGCAGAGCGGCAGTCCTCATACTCCTCATCGTCCGGGTTCTGTTCTTCTAACTGCTCATCATCCCCTAAGCTTCCCTGTTCACTCTCCTTGTCGTTAGTAACTAAAACCCAGTTATATAACAAGTTCAGGTCACGGACTTTGTTCCATTTCCATTCTAGTTTAGCTAAAAGGTCACGTAGAGGCTTTCAGTTAGCGGCCAAATTTCCATCCAATTTATCGGTCAGATACTCTACGATCTCCTGAAGCTCTAGTTTGTTGTTGAGGATGCGAGACGAGGCCGGTTTGCCTAGGTTGAGCGAGCTCCCTACCATCATGCAAAGCGGCAAAATTGGCTCCTCAGTTGGCACGGTGGAGGTATTAGCAGCCTGCTGACGTGGTCCTCCCTCATTCGAGAATGGTAGGTTAATGGTTGCCAGCACGTGCATCCAATCCCTCTCATCCTCAGGGCAAGGAATATATCTAGCTAGCGATCCATAGGGGTTCGTCGGTTGAGTATTGCCTTTTAGCATGGCTGAAATTGCAGCCAGGTCAACAGACATCGTCGTCCAAGTGTCCATCTCTACCCTCACTGCACTAGTTATGTTCCCTAGGAAAATCAATCCATTGCCCCAATCCTCTATGACTCGTGCATTCCTCATCCAAGGTTGGCCTAATAGTATGTCGTAATCCACTCCCTTCATGACAATGAAGTTTACCGAGAATTGCACACCGGCAATCTTTACCGGCCAATTCTTTAAGACCCCAAATGGTCTTACCTTCATTCCATTTGCTAGTGTGACATTGAATCTAGAGGTCTCTACGAGAGGGTTTCCCCATGCCTCTAGGACCACATGGTTTGGCACATTAACACCAGTGCCTGTATCTACAATTCCCTTCTGAGTCATGTCTCCTAAGGCTAGGAAGGGCAAAATTATGTGCATTTCAGTGCCCTCCCAAAAAGCATTGATGTGCAAAGACTTAGGATCTGCATGTAGAGTTAGACTTGGGATCCGTGTAACTGCGTTGTGATCTTGCGGATCAGTGCCCACAAGTTCCACATGCCCCTTGATCGAGTCTTTTAACTCCTGCCACAAGGAGTGATTTTGCCTAAGCAGATCCTCCAGGCTTAGAGTTACTGGGGTGGACAGCAAAGTTGTGAGGAGGCTATTGGACCCGTGCCTTCCTCCAAGGCTGGTAGTTCTAGGCCATGCATCTTGTCTGCCCTGGTAAGCTTCCCCCCGGCCTTGCTGCTAAGCCGCTTTTAGTGGTGCAGGCATGTTACCAACCTGTGGTTTTGAGGGTGAGACTGGTGTGCTAACACTGGAGAAGTCGTCCATAGGGTCTTCCAATATGGGTTCAGCATCTTCAAGGTGCTTTTGGTTGTCCTTGACCCACTCCTTCACCTTGGCTGTAGCTTCGAGTTGCTGTTTGGGATGGGGATTTTCCCCTACCTTGGCACTCCCTAGCTCTGTTATCTTAGGAGCCGAGGTCTCTGCCTCTGCGTCTGTGATTCTCTTTCCCGTTACCAGCGTAATCGTTTCCTCGGTTTTAAGGGTTATCTTTGCATCAGTCCTCTTTTTCCGTCTCCTCCGGCTTTTCTTCCCTATTGAGGTTGCATCAAGGTTACTTAGCCCTGGTAAGGAGATGCCTGTTTGTTTCATTTGAGCTCGCATCATAGCATATAGTGGGATGGGCATATCCTCACTACCGAAAGTTTCAACTCCAAAGAGCCCCAAAGGCACCGATGGCATGTTGGTAGCGCTCGTTGATGGCTTCCGCCTAGGAAAATCAGGAAACAGATGTGTGATTCCACACTCTGTGCATCAGAGATCCGCTTTGTCCTTGTTAGCTTGTTCTCGCTCTGGGCAGCGTGATGAAATGTGGCCAAGGTGGCCGCAAGTCCAGCATGTGACCGGATCCTGGCTTGGCCCTCCAAAGCCTCTGCCTCGTCCTCTTCCTAAGGCCATCACCGGTACTGGCCGATAGTCCATTAGGACTGGGTTGCCCTCCTTGTCGTAGGATACATAAGGATTGATATATGCCTCTTCCTCATTGGGGTCCTCCACAAAGTGAATAGGAGCATCGCTAGGTGGGTGAGTCACAAAAGGCCCTGGTGGCCTAGCTATACCAGTTGGGTTCATCTCCAGCCTAGGCACGACAGGTCTTGGGTCAGTTGGTCCTGGAAGAGCCAACTGGGTTCCCCTGCCAAAGAAATTAGGTGGCCTATTACCTAAGTATGGAGGGTTATACTGCTGCGTATATGGGAGTCTCCTCGGCATTCTACAATGCGCAGCATCATGTCCGAATCTATTGCAATTTGAGCACGGCCGAGATCTAGGATCTTGGCACTCCACTGGGAGGTGATTGCCACCGCAGTACACACATTGTACATGAGATCTCATAGGCTTTCTAACGATCTCTTGCAATCGCGCAATCTCCAGTCTCATCTCTGCCACCCTTTGGTCGTGGTCTACACTCTTTCCCTTGTCCTGCGCACTAGCAGTTACTTTTTCCCCTAAGATGGCTGATCTCTCAGGGTCCCTCTGGCTCACACTATCTCGGTTGGTAATCCTCACGCTACGTTCCCTGAGTTGATCATCTACGTGTATTGCCTTTTGGAAGACTCGAGCTAGCATGTCTCGTTGTAAGGTGGAGTTACTGGCCAAAGCCTTGTAGAGCTCCTCGCTTCAAATCCCATTCATGAACACTGTAGACACTGCCCTCTCGGTGGTTCGTTCATTGGCAGGGATTCTCTTATAGAGATTGCGCACCTGGGTAACATAATCCCTAACATCCTCCTTCTCCCTTTGACTAATATTCATCAACCTGATAATGAGGTTGTCCGAGTACCCTACCTCTGAAAACCTCTTGATGAAGAGGCCCTTAAGATGAGCGAAGTTTGTACATTCTGCATCATCCATACTAGAGTACCAGGTCCTCCCCTTGTCACCTAAGCACAGGCTGAAAGCTTGAGCTCACTGCGCAGGGTCAGTAAGACAGTTCGCCTCACATACTTGCTCTAACTGCTCCATGAAGCTATACGGGTCACTGCTAGGTTCGTATTGAGCTAGTTGTTTCGCTACTATGGGGATTCTAGCCTGCCCTTTAGCTCCTTGCGTGACTCCCAATCCTGACAGTAGCGCGGTGGCTAGGGCAGTAGCACTTTGCTCCACGGATGTATTGTCCATGAGTCGCTTTGCCACCAGTTCACTCAACCTCATGCCAGCCTCTGCCGCCCATTCACTCTCTACATTCAGTCCACACTTGGCTGCCCCAGCTAGGTCTAGTACTCGTCTAGCCTCGTACATATCCACGTCCTGCTACAGCCTTCTAGCCCTCTTCTCATGGCTGTAGGCAATTATGCCTTCCAATGCTCTCTTGATAGCTCTTCTCTCTTCTTCCAGGTTAGCCGCCACTTCCTCTACAGGTCTACCTTGGATCTTAGTCCTGGTGCGTAGATCGTAGTCGTGTACCAGTTCCTGGACCGAAGTTGGAAATTCTCCTAAATCTAATTGGTCTTCCCCTTTATCGCCTCTTGATCCCGACATTGTTTCTGCTTCCAGTTCCATGAGGTTGTCGATGAGTCCAATCAACTCCGGTAGCTTCCACTCCTCTATCTTGTTGCTTCCCGTGTCTTTGCGTTTTCTACAGGTACTACTAGTAGGGCGCTCAGGCACCTGTCTAAGTCTTGGGGTCTCCTCCTACTAGTGGGTTCCTTAATGTTATTAGGTATCCAGATGTGTTCCTTGTTATTTGAAAGCAGCGTTGATCCTTACTCACACGTTGTGCTTAGTGCTTTCGTGGTGCTTGGTGCAAAACAGGCTTTTCTCTTTTCTTACTGTGTAGGTTTAGTGGAGCATAAAAGTGAAATGCCGATGTAAAAAGAGTAATGCAAAATCCACCTTGTTTCTACCCACATTCTGAGCCTAATTTGAGTTTTCAACTCGGTTCCCGGCCATTCTATGGTCTTTTCGCACCCTGAGTTTGATAAATCTCTGAGGTTCTAATGGCCAAATCGGGTTCTAGGGGTGTGTAGTGTTGCGTCTTGGGGTCAGGTCTATGGTCAGGACAGCAAAAGATCCTTATCTTTGTGTTCTCGCAAGATGGTCCGATTCTGGGAATCGGACCGGGATAGTTCGACTCTGAGAGTCGGACGGTCCGATTCTGGCAATCGGACCAGTATGGTCCGACTCTAAGAGTCGGATGAGAGTTTATCCGATTCTAGACTCGTCCAAGTCGGACAGGGGTGGGTCTGATTTCTTCGATCGGACGAGGTGTCTGATCAGACAGGCTGGTTCGAGCGGTTTGATCGGACAGGATGGTCCGATCGGAGAGTTGAGTATCCGATTATAAGGGGTAGTCCGAGTGCCATGTGGCACATCCGATCGGGCTGGTCCGATTCTGGTAATCGGACCAGACTGGTCCGACTCACTCTCAGTCAGACGGTCCGACTCCAAAACTCGGGTGGTCCAATTCTAGGAATCGGACCACTGTAGGTTGGTCCGACTGCATCGGCGGTGAGCGCGATTCCGGCGCGTTTGAATCCTCCTTACTATTTGCTGCACTCAATCATCACAAAACATCCCATAACCGATCAGAGCGCTACTGGAACTCACTGGACTCACCTGAAGTAGCACGAATCGAATGCGCCTAGAATCGGGGTTGCATTTCCTCGTCCTGTGAACCAGAAACTCTCTCTCTCTCTCTCTCACAAACAAAGCCAACTAAGAAAATGAGGTCTGTTCTGGCCTCCCAGGCCTCTTAAGGCTCTTTCCCAGCACTGCAACACCTTACAGCCAATTCCCTGTCCTGTTTCACCCAGAAGCTTGAGTCTAGTCCCCTGTTTTCCTGTTTCCAGCAGCAACCAGAACCTCTGTTTTCTCTGGTTTTACCCTAATCTAACCTCAATCTAGTGTAGCCAATACGAAAAACAGAAATGCAGAATAGTAGTCCTAATCTAATTCTTCCAACAAATTCAAATACTTACCTGTTCCTCAGATTAAAACCTCCTAAGTCTCCTAGTTATCTCAAGCACTAGTTCAGGCTGCAAACCCTACTTCCATGCTCAATCTGATGCGTGCGGCACTCAAAGCTCGAATCCGTTGGTCCTGGCAACGGAACCAAAATGTGGGAGCTCTTCAAGCTCTACCCCGAGACCTACGGACCACTTATTGCTCAAGTGTTTCGAACCAAGCAGCCATGGCTACCTCTCACATAGCCGTCGCGCAATGCCTACCTTACGGGTGTATTGAGCTTACCTTGATGCTCGATCGAGTACCTTCCTCTCTCTTGCACCCCTGCAGCTCCATGATCCTTGAGGTAAGCTCAAGCAACCTCAATCCCTCTCCCTTGAGCTTCATCCTCCATAGCCACGTACGAGACAAGAGAAGAGAAGAGAGGAGGAGAAGATGAAGAGAGAAGATGGAGAGCTTCTTCTCCAAGATCCCTCACCCTCACACGATCACTCCCTCACTCCCTCACACTCTCTCAATTTCTCTCTCAAGCATAAGCAAGGAGGCAAGAAGGCAAGAAACAAGAGGAGAAGAAGAAGGCGTTGTCTGCCACACACGAGAATGAGCTTCTCATTTACTTTTTAACTTTATATATATGCCCTAATTTCCATGGGCGGTCATCCCCCTTTTTTTACATGGCCGGCCATTAGCCTAGGCCCCTTTTCTCATTGTCCATCTATCCTCCAAGCTTCCTTTCCACTGCCTGTTTACATTTACAAATTGCACGGGTGAGAGCCCGGCGCTCTTTTACAAGATTTCAAGGTGCGCCTTTTCCATTTTAAAATGCGCATTTTCCCTTCGGCATTTGCCTTGGACTTTTAAGGTTGCCCTTGCGCTTTTGGTCTTTTTTCCTCTTCTTTTTTCAGTCGGGCTACCTTTTTTCCGCCTTTTCCCTGCGTCTTTTCCGCTTTCTTTTGCCTTCTTTTTTGCTTTCTTCGCGTTGGGGTTAACAATAAATGATGCCCTAATTGGGTCTCTCAATACATTATATACCCTGTCAGTATAACCGGGTATTCCCATGCTAATCTGTGTCCTACCTGTCTATCCCCACTCTTTTACATTCCATCCCGACCCCGAAGGTTTTTGCCCTCAAAAACAAAAAGAGGACCTATGGCTCACAGCAAAAAAAAAGGGTGGGTTGCAAAGTTCTACTCTTCTCAGCATTACAAAGGAGAATATGGGTATGGTGAAGTATAATCTCATATGGAATTGGGGCATAGAACTGTGTATATGATGTATATGACATGTGCAAGTTGATAGCATATGAGTTTGGTCTCCAATTCTTGACAATTAGGGGCTGACAAATAGTGGACAACATGCTATCCAAAATAGGCCTATTGGAGAAAACTAGTCATAACTTCCTATGGGCAGCTCTGATTGAGGTGTGTGACATGTCAAAACGAAGCTCATGAAGCGTACTTTCAAGCCATATAGGTGACACTTGACTGTCATTAATGCAGGGTAAAAACTATTCTGAAATAGTATGATGTCTGTAAGTTGTGTGCATTTCAGACTGGGGCATATTTAGCTACTGCTCAATCAAAATTGCATCCTTGGAGTAGGGAAAGAACTGCATTGGTGAAATGATGATCAGCATAGGGCTTTTCCAAGACCATTCTGTTCCCCGAGACATTTCCCTCTTCTAGCCTTATGCCTCTATCCTACACCTGTCTAATATTTTACAATTGGCACAGGAGGGAGCTTGGCGCTCTTTTACAAGAGTTTTCCAAGTTTTTTGAGGGGCCTTTCATTTAAAATTGCACTTTTTTCCCCGGCTTAGCTTTGGAGGTCGCCTATGTGTCTTTGCTCTTTTTCCATGTTTTTTTCTGCTTTTTTCTTCCTTTTTCCGCCATCTCGACTTGGGGTTAACAAGGAAGTTCTCAGCAAAAGCAAGAGAACATGTCTTATGAAATACTACTATGTCATTGACAAGCTAGCTAATGTACTCTTTCAATCTGGAGTCATGTACCCTTCCTTGGCCATTAGATCGGCCACCTTGCCTAAATGAAAAGACATCTATATAGATTATGTCCTATGTCACATAAGTTTAGTATCAGACTCGCTATTCACAGAGTATTAAAGATATATACTTCAATTTTATGTGCAACTTCATCCATAGGGCCTTCAAGACATAAGGACGCACATCATGAAATTTGAGTGAGATCGACCCCTATAGGAGCCCAATCCCGCCGCAAGCTCATGTTTGGGGGCCTAAACCTAGGTGAAGTTGCACTACAAACCGAAAACATTACCTTCTCCATGTCATCTATCTATCACTATAATGGAGCATCCAGGTCTTCTCCTGCAATCGAGCCACCCTCATCTTTCTCCTAGGAAGGCATTGTGTAGTTGGGTTGAGGACCAAAAAGGCTTTCTTGAAAGCACTCAAAATCTTGATTGAAGATATCATACTCTAGCACCACATCCTTAATTTTCCTTTGGATGCTCACAATGGAAAATATGTCATGGACACTCGTGCCATCATATCGAACTACCTCATCCACAAATGGTGGGACATCATGTACATTAAAATCTATAAAATCATATGGTGTATCACACACCATGATACAATATAGTTCCTCTTCTCTTATCTCCAAAATCTCCAACACATCTTGCATGAATACATATTCAACCCCCTTGATGGTAACAGCATGAAGAGAAGCAAGGGGTGGCTCATTGCTTAGCATCTCAGTAGGATAGAGAGGTGGGTGTACAATAGCTAAGCTCTGTGCTACCTCCTCACTTAGATTGAGAATGATTTCCTTAGGCTCCCTCTCAAAATACTATAGCTACGGTTGAGAGGGTCTGTCGAGATCTTCCTCTTTGTCCTCTTACACATTAGTGCACAAAACATAGATGGCAAAGGCTACATCATCCTCGATGACATCCATTGTAATGTTGTCCTCGGATGAGATGGGTATAGCTCTAGCATGGAGTTGTTGCCCCACATGCATCAGACCTTGGTTTATTACCTTTGCATGGCTTGATCCGGCATGTAGACTATACAAAAAATTTATCGAAATCTACTAAGATTAGAGTTCCAGATGGAGCAAGTGAGAGGGTTTGGCTCAGCTCAAAATGATGCAAATATGCTAGAGCTAGGATCCACCATGGAAAGTGAGCTCTCTAGATTCAAGGTTATGCAAAACCTCGAATAAATCTAGACACCCATAGGCACGTAGTGTGTGGAGCTAATCCATGCAGCGAAGGTGGGAGTAGTAACCATGGCAAAGAGAGAGAGAGAGAGAGAGAGAGAGAGAGAGAGAGAGAGAGAAAACAAAGGAGAGCATAGGTATAGAGAAGTAATGAATGAAAGTGAAAATGAGTTTGGAGATCTAACTTTTATGTATCAAGGGTTTTAACCTTGATACATAAAAGTTTGGAGAAGTAGTGAATGAAAGTGAAAATGAGTTTGGAGATCTAACTTTTAAATAAAGGTTCTTATAAAAATTTTAACCTTCAAGTTTCAAATTAAAATCCTAATCATAGATACTTTATTTTAATAATTGAAAGTCACCATCAAAATTACTCAAATAGACAAACACTTCATTATATCCTCAAATATGTTTTGGATTGCTGCCAAGTCTAACTAGAGAAAATATTGTTTTTAAAAAAAACTAAAAGACCTTCAAACACAATAACTAGAAATATAAATACTTTCAACACTTATTTTCATTCCTTCTAATAAAGAAAGTACCCAGATAATGAGTAGAAGGGATGAGCTACAATATATCATTATGCAAAGACAATATTCCAAAGGCTACAAAACTCAAACTTGCAATTTAATCGTGATTTTAACTAGTGTGATTGAATAATTACAACATATATACTCACATACTTGGATCACTGTAAACTAAAATTAAAAGTACACCGAAGTTTTAAAAAATTTTGTATTTGTTCTTTATAAAAATTTTAAAAGGATTTTACTATTTGAAGGATATGTGGAGATGCATATTGCTTACATGTCAAGGATTGTTCATTACGAGTCTTGACCTTTCTATTATCTAACTTGAAATAGAAGTTGCATAAGGGCATATTGGACATTAACTAGATTTCTCATTCTCAAAAAAGAAATGGGCCAATGAATCTCTACGCTGACTACAAAAGGATTATGACCATTCCACAAGATAACCACATCTATGCGAGCTGTATGTGTCTCATCTCGGGTATCTTGGTCCAAGCTGATCCACTCCCCTCGCAAAAGTCGCCATCTTCTATATCAAAAGAAAATGCACAGAGTTTGTCTAGTGATGAAATACCTATAATTATAACAAAAAATATGGTAAGTAAAAGTGATTAACACAACAATTCATCTAAAAAATACCTATATCAATTAAATCAAGGTATACAATTCAGTAAAAAAGATTTACTTGAATAGAACATATGATTGGTTGACCCTATACTTGATCGTCTGATCAAAATGTGTTCTTTTGACCTGCCATGACTCACCCAATATAGCTGACTTGTCCATTCCTCACACGAAAACTTGCATTCATAAGTAATCTTCGTTTTCTTCAAAACCTCATATGAACCAAACAAATGTGCAAACAATGAAAATGGAATAAATCAACTAAGATGCACATCTTTGGAGCTTGTGGTAGGTTCCATAGAACTATTGATGTCAGATTTTATTTTCAACTTATATGCTCCTCACAACTCCAAGCTACCAATCAAACATTCATAACTAGATAATGGCAAAAATTGAACATGTTGCAATCTCTGACTTTCTAGTACATACAATGTATTATAAAAAAAGATATTTTGAGTTGCAAGTTGACTTGTAGAGTTATTATCGTAGATCAAAGAACCTATCTCTTCATGCCAAACATGTTTCTTGCGGTTCAAACATTTCACAATTTTCCATTCGTGTAGAGTTGATGGATAAAGAGTTATTAGTAAAACATATTTGAATTAGAATACTAGAAAGATTATAAACAACAACTTTGATGCAAAAGAATAACAATGATAAAATTTAGCAACTTACTATTTTGTTTATATTTTGCAATGTAGTTCTTATTGTGCACACCATTTTGTTTATACATATAAACATATTGGATCAACACTTCTGTTACTATACTTGTCCCATTAAACACTTTTTTGAACTCTAAAATTCTACCTTTCAATGTTTATTGGGGTCTGTAACATCCTTATGCTTGACCTTGAGTCTTCCTCGAGTACTTGAATTTATCAAAATCCAATCCAACTTATAGTATTTATCACAAATCCAATTACTACTACTATCTTTCCTATTGAAGACCTCCATTGCAATTATGTTATTGATGTTTTTTCTCTGTGAACATATCTATATTAACCAAATACAAAAGTTACCCTATCACCAAGCTTTGCTTTCATGGCTTCCCTCCTCTTTCTCTCTCTTTTCCTGTCTTTCTCTCTCTTCAGCTAGTCTTTCTCTCTCTTCTTCTCTCATCTTCTTCCTCTTTCTCTCTTCTCTTTGCAGTCTCTCCCTTCTCTCCTCTCTCCTAGGTCTCCTTCATTACAGTTGGTATCAGAGCTTAGGTATTTGGCCCCTTTTTCTTTCTCTCCTCCCTCTAGTTTTAGTTTCTCTTTAGTTCAGGAACCCTAGTTACTCAGGTGCACAGGTAGATCAAGACAGGTACAACATTAAAAGACCACAGAAATCAGGGAGTACCAGAGATGGCAACCTTTCTTGGGGAGCTTACTAGAGGTTTGACTGCATCTAGAGATCACGACCAGATTTCACTCTACTTCAAGGGGTGTAGACAAGGGTTCTGCAGAGCAGCCTGTTGTGCTTCCATCACCTGTTGGGATGCATATCTAGACTTGGGTGTCACAGGTGCACTACGAATCTGTTGCTGTTCTGCAGCAAGCCCTATTACCCACAAGGGCCCCTGAGCTCCCAACTACCTGAAAGCTATTGCCTCCCTAGAGTTGTTTAAGGATTTCATCTGCAGACGCCGAAGTGCTGATAAAAGCTCTTCCATGGTCCTCGGTGATGGAGAATCTATCGCTGTGCAAGAGGTGACATAGCAATGCACATCACCTCTTCATAAGATGAGATGGTTATGGTGGGCTTTCTTGCTTCTGGTGGCTCTGTGAAACGCAAAGTCACACCCCTCACTTTGTTTGTTTCTGCTGCGAGTTTGCCAGAATATTCAAAATATGGGTTTTCCTTCAAATTTTTCTTTTACTAAAGAGCAGCTTCAGTCGCATTCATCTTTGCTAATGAATCACCAGCATCATCAAACCAATTTTCAGTGTCATGGTCTAGTACAGCCTCATTCCGCATGGTAGTGGCAGCAGTCCTGGCCTTGACTGGTGAAGAAGACGTGTTTATCTTTCTTGGAGAGGACTGAGTATGAGTTTCATGTTCACTGGTAAGAGGACCACTCAAAGATCTGGGTAGAGGAGAAGGGGCAGGAAATTGAGACAGCCAAAATGCGAGCTCAACAATGGTGTGGAGATGGCCGCATTACTGGACCCTGTAGGCCACTATCATGACTTGCAAGGTCAACCTGTACAGGATTCGGTGCAGCACGTTTGAAGAACTTGGCTCCTACATAGTAATGCCTGCTATGATGATTGTGCGAACTGCAGCTTCCAAGGGATCAATGCCTTCATAAATCTGTTTGCCATCACATACATTCTAGATCGTGGAACACACCCTTGGGATGTAGCTACAACCCCCCCCCCCCCCCCCCCCCCCCCCCCCCAACAAGAATGATATTTGGCAGACTATCGGCATCCAACTGTGCTTGGCCTAGGCATCGCATGACCAGGGCTTCAGATTTCCGAAAGTATTTTGCATTCACATACTCAAATTCCTCATGAGTGATGGTTCTCGAGATCCTCTTTCCTACTACTTACCCTTCAATGTCTGCACTTTGCGTAGTGCATGCATGGCCCTCTCAACAATGGGCCACAACTGAATGGATAGTTTGGAAGAATGAAACCCTAGCTTCTCCTCTGCTGATGCATCAATTTCTTTCAGCACGTACTTGATCAAGTTCTGCACCATGTTCTCTCCTCCGAAGCTTTCCCCCAAAAAGGTCCTTGATCTGATCAGAGACTTCCCCTATTGTGGCTGCGATGGCCACATCAGAAAGACGGGCTCCCATATTAAAAATCAAAGCATTCTTCTCAACCCCACTCCCTAAATTACCATAGTTTGCTTGATGTTGCTGTTGTGCATAGAGAAGTGCAACAGCTGTGGACTCCGGCATCAAGCGAAGAACATGAAGACTAGCCATGGCATATGCCCTTTCAATGCAAGTTTACTGAAACCTGCTGAAAGAAACTGGCATTGCTAGGCGACTTTGCTTGTTGAAACAACCATGCCTCTATCATCATCTTTGTCATTAGCATCAGCAGCCACGCCCTTATCATCACCCTCTGCATCATCTTTGGTCTCTGTTTATTGCTATGCACGTCAATTTGGAAGCGTTTGTAGGATGCTCATCATCATCTTCATCATCATCAGCATCTTTAGCATCCTCTCCATCAATTGTGCTACTGTACACACTAGGGTGCACTACTAGAAAATAGGGGAAGCTGCCACCAATGTACATTTCAGAACAGCGCAATCTTGAGGCTAGCAATGGACAACTAAGGATGATCAAATGGATTGGGAGTCATATATGTTGTTTCATCACTTGTTGATCTGTTGTTGCTGGAGTGGGTATAGGTCAGATCCAATAAGTATGGCACTTCAATGAAAAACTACTCTACATCCTTTGTTGATAGGCATGCACTTTGCTGTGCTTTGAATTACTACTTCCTGAAGATGTTGCCCGTACAACAATAGATGGTCCAATGCATTTCTCACCCTAGAAGTGTGCACAGAGATGGCAGCACATAGTACCACACAAACAACCCAGTTTCATAAAGGAGATGCTATGGTTGAGTTTGCCCTTGTGGATGGTTCCTGCAGCACTGGTTGTGTCTGTAGCAATGGCACCAGGATTGTTTATTGAGAGTATCATCACAAATGTGTTTAGCTGGGCAATTCTTGATCATAGAACTTTTGTTGTCTAAAGCAATCTATATTCTTTGGAAGCATTTCCAACAATCTCTGGGTCTCTCTGAAAACCAAAGCTTCACATCAGCTTATTGATCTACCCAACGAAAAGGAAATTGGAAAAGCGCTACCAACTTTAAACAAGAGGGGTTTTGAAGCGATGGAATGCATTAGATTTTCTCTTTGCTCTTTGCGTAGAGGGGATTGATACCTTTGAATAGACTTGAAAGCTCCCCGATTGGAGCTCTCATTGGAGAGTAACAGCCACTTTTGTATGCAGTGATCCTCTGGGACAGGCAATAGTTCTACATAGTCAGCCCACAAAAGTCTTTTATAGCAAAGCCTTCTTGTGTGACCGTGTGTGGGCCCCATAGCTCGATTCAAAGAGGGCATTCCCCCCTTCGATCTGAACCAAAAATCTCCCCATTTTGCCCTAAGATTTGGGAGATAAGCTCAATTATGTGCTTAGAGGTACTGTGGGACAGGCAGCAGTCTTACACACTCAGCCCACAAAAAGTGATTACATCAAAGCCCTGATCATTTATTCTTAGTGATATTTTTACATAGCCTCGTAGAAGGGATCAAGAGCTTTAATTTGAATCAAAAAGTTTGGCGATCGGAGCTTCCTAACTCAAGATATTGTCATTTCTGTAACAAGAGGTGTGGTGGATTACACCTAGTATGGCAGGCCACAAGGGTAAAGCAAAGGCCCAAGAGGACTTCCAGCGTGAAATAAGGGACTCTCGTACCTCAATGAATGATCCTAGCTCAAGCCAAGAGGATCGTGAAGACATGTTTGAAGAGGATGCCCCCGAGATGGACCGCTTCTCTATGCTCAACCATTCTCTATGCCAACATGAGACGCGTCATGCCAACCGGCCTCGAGAGTTAGAACAATGCAATAGGGAGATGGAAATCTGCCAAGATCAGTGTCATTTCGAGATGATGGCCAAGATAGACTTACTGATCGAGCGCATGGGTGCCCTCATCCCCTCCGTCGCACCCTCCTCGGCTCAGCCCAAGGAGCATGTCCCTCCCTGTGAGGCCAACTCCCCTCCTACCTTGGAGACCACGCGTAAGCCACAAGGTTTTGGTGGCACCCATGGCCTTCCCCATAGCACCTATGAGCTGGGTGAGCCCCCTATGTGACATGATGAACCCATTCCCCCATCACCGGTGACGAACCCTTCTAGCCCATCCTTGGGACATCAGCTCCCCCATAATGGAAGCTATATGCAAGGGCAAAATGCAAATTTTGGGCAGCATAGTATGTAGGGTGCACGTGGGCAGCATGCACATGGTAGTCTTGGGCAACAAGGAGCCAATGTTCAACTTGGTTTGCATGTATTGCATGGGAAGCATGGAAATTTTGGGCAGCAAGGCCCCAATGCAGGTGCACATGGGCAGCATGGGAATTTTGGGCAGCAAGGCCCTAATAATCAGTTTGGTCCACATATAATGCATGGGCAACATGGCACCCATGGACATTTTGGTCAGCAAGGCATGTATGGGCATTCTCATGGACATTATGAGTACCATGACCATTGGCATGGGTTTGATGTGCAAAGGCAAGTGCATGCACATACTTATAGTCAACATGCATATGATGAGTGTGAATATTTTGAGCAGCATGCATCTGATGACTATATATGTTCTTATGAACTACATTCTGGTCACATACATGGACAGCCATCTAGACAGCATTATGTACATGGAAAAATCATGCAAATGTATATGAGTATATACATGGGGAGCAACATCATTATCAGCAAGGGAGTGCTCGATATCATCAGCCACTTGATTATTACTATAAGCAACATGCGCATCCTTATGAGCCACATGATACTTCTCAAGAATGATGCCATGATGAGAGCATCTCATTGCCACAAGCTCATGAGCAGATGCCCCATCAGCCCAAGGCCCTTACCTTTGAATGCCCAGTAATAGCCACACATGTGAAACTCATGGACATGAAATGCCTAGGGATTGATGCATTGAATGCTGTATTGATTGTAGCCTCATCTGCTCCAGTCCGATTTGACCTAATGGCTCCCAATGAGTTTATGGACAAGTCAATGCATGCTACCCTATGGGTCGGTAAGGATCTTATGACACCATCAGTGCTTCACGATGACACCATGAATTACTTCTATGATACAGTGGATGCATTGGATCACAATTATCCTTTTGACCCCGGTGGTAGTATAGTTACCCATGCTTGTATGGATGACCCTTGTGCTCTTGATGCTTATCACGTATCATATTCGGCCCTCGGCCCAAGTGCCTCGGCCTGTCCGAGTGACCTCATCCGAATTGACCATTCGGCTCTCGGCCCCGTCCGAGTCTACCCTATCCGAGTCATGAATTCTGCCCTCAGCCCATGTACCTCGGCCTGTCTGAGTGACCCACTCGAACCCTGCAATTCGGACCAGCTGGGCCGAGTGTAAATTTTTATCAAATTCTCAGAAATTTGACCTGATCCGGCTAGAGCTCAAAAGCGCAAATTGTCAAAAGTCCTTCTGACGCTCAGAATTTGATTTTGCCACACGGAATAGACAAAATCGTAGGGCGTAGCCGCTTAATAGCTTGAAGTAGGCAGTAACGAGACCCAGAGACCTAAACGCAAAGTGCTGAGCAGTTAAAACTTGATTGGCAAAAAAATACGAGGCAACATATTAGAAAAACCCTGAACCCTGTCAAGGCGGCCAAAAAATTGACCAACAAGCCTATCAGGCCCGAAACAAAGCGAGAGTGTGTAAGACGCTTCAAGATTGTTTGCTACACTCACCTTGAATTTTCACACTTGAATGCACTTAAGGAAGTTGAAAGCCTGATTGAGCACAAGTGTATGAGAAGCAACACACACACTGAGTGACCATAAATTGAGGATTGTATTCAATAACTGAAGGAACTCACTCAGATAAACCACTCAAGGAACCCACCAGTAGAAGAGGACCCAAGACTTAGACAAACCATCAACGCGCGAAGTAGGACCAAGCAGGTGGCGTCAACGACATGGATTTGACAAATCTACTCAACCTGATCGACAGCTTGATGGAGCACGACAACACGACTATGGCAGAAGGAGGATCAGACCATAGGTCTAATGAGGAACTCGACTTGAACATCTTCTCGGAGGCTATTCAGGCTGGTCAGCAACTACGATGCACACGCCCGGTATGAGCACTGCGGCAGGATGGTAGACGCTATCATCACAAACTTAGAGGAAGAGAGAAAACTAGCCCACAAGGCTTTGCAAAGCATAGTCGAATACAATAGGGACCAGCAAGCTAGGAGCCAAAGGCAAAGCAGGGAGTTGCGTGAGGCTCTGCTTAGGTGACAAGGGTAGGACTTGGTATACAAGCCTAGATGCCGCAGAACGAGCCAACTTCAGTGGCCTCAAGGATCTCTTCATTAAGAGATTTGCCGAGCCTGGATACTCTGATAATCTGCTAGTACGCTTGATGAATGTCACGCAAAAAGAGAAGGAGGACATTCATGACTATGTAACCCACGTGAGGAGTCTCTTCAAGAGAATCCCTATGGGCGAGCAACCGACTGAAAGAGCATTTTCAATTGTATTCATCAGCGGAATTCGAGACGAGGAGTTATATAAGGCTTTGGTAGGCAATTTGAGATTGTAGTGAGACGCGCTAGCTAGAGTGTTTGAGAAAGCCATTAGAGTCGATGATCAACTGAAAGAGCGGAGCTCCAGGAGCTCGAACCTAGAAGAGACCAACTCGCGAAGCTCAGAGAGAGCGTCAGCCTCTAGTGAGCAATCAGTCCCATCATCCCAAGATAAGGGGAAGGCCACGAAGTCGTACCAAGACTTGGATGATGTAAAGATGGAGTTAGCCAAGTTGCAAGACATGTTGAGACGACCAATGCGCCCACACGTCCAATGCATATACTGTGGCGGAAACCACTTGCCAGCTGAGTGTCAAGACCCTAGGTCAAGACCTTGTGCTAACTGCGGTAGGTTCGGTCATGACGTCGCGCATTGTAGATTACCAAGAAGACTTCTCTACTCACAACCCTATGGCCAGCCTTACCTAGCAAACATGCTACAGCTATTCTTCGAAAGGGGAGCCCCATTGGCCCTTCCTACTCCTAACGACATTAAGCCAGGTGTTCCAAGGATGGACATAAACCCTATTGGCATACCCAGACCACCTGGTCCTTACGTGACCCATCCACCGAGCGATGCTCCAGTCCACTACGTGGAAGAACCAAATGAGGAAGAAACTTATATATGCCCTTACGTCTCGCATAACGATGAGGGCAACACTGTCCTCATGGATTATCGCCTCGTGCTGGTGATGGCATTAGGAGAACGAGGTAGAGGCCTAGGAGGACAAATGCATGATCCAATCACCTGTTGGACTTGTGGTCACCCAGGTCATGTCTCATCAAGCTTCCCTGAAAGGGAGCAGCAAAACAGAGACAAGGCTGGCCAAAGGTGTGCTGAGTGCGGAATCACTCATCTCTTCGTCAATTGCCCAAGGCGAAAGCTGTCTTCTAGCTCAGCCAACGTACCATCTGTCCCATTGGGACTATTTGGTGTCAAGAACCTTGATGGGGAGTCTACACCTATCCCATTTCGGGTCATGACCCGTGCCCAGACAAAGCAGGCCGGCATATCACTGCCAGGACCTAGCAACCTTGATGCAGCTTCGATAGGGAAGAAAAGTCACAGGTGGAAGAAGAAGAGGTCGATAGTTAAAATCACACTAAAAACGGAGAGTGCTACAATTCTGCCTGCTGGAAAGAAGGTCTCTGATGTAGAGGCAGAGACTTCAGCCCCTAAGATGGCCGAAAAGGAAAGTGCCAAGGTAGGGGAATACCCACATCCGAAGCGACAGTTAGAGGCCATAGAAAAAGTGAAGGAATGGGTGAAGGAGGCTCAAGGGCATCTAAAAGATGTTGAGCCCATCATAAAGGACGAGATTGATGATCTCTCCAGCATAAGCACGCCAATCTCACCTCCTCAACCAAGGTCGGGAGAAGCAACTGCACCACAAGTAGTGCCCCTAAGGCCAAGCCTTGATGCTACAGGGCCGCAGATCAGTCACAGCCATTAGCAAGGACAATCTAGGTTAGGAGAAAGATGAGCACCCAACGATCTTCTGACCATGTTGGTGACTACCCCTGTAATACTTAGCCTGGGAGATCTGCTTAGGCAGCATCCCACCCTATGGCAAGATCTTAAGCAGTGGGTTGAGAGGTCACGAGAGCAAGTCACGACAGACCCTCATGACCATGATGCAAAGATGAAAATACCGAGTTTGACACTGCACTCTATGCCTAAATCCTTACACGCCAATGCCTTCTGGGAAGGTTCCAAGATGCATGCATTCTTACCAGTTCTAGCCTTAGGCGATACAATGAGAAAGGGAATCGTGAACACGGGAGCTGGGGTTAGTGTGCTTAGCCACGCGGTGCTTCAGCTTGGGGAAACCCACCTGTCAAAACTGTTAGGTTTAATGTCACATTAGCAAATGGTATGAGAGTCTAGCCATTCGGGGTGCTTAAGAATTGGCCAGTGAAGATCATAGGTGTCCAATTCTCTGTGGACTTTATAGTCATGAAGGGAGTGGACTACGATATCCTATTCAGCCAACCCTGGATACACAATGCTAGAGTCATCAAAGATTGGGGTAACAGCTTGATCTTCCTTGGAAATAGAACGGATGCCATGAGAATAGAGATGGACACTTGGAAGACCTCACCAGTCGACTTAGATGCCATCTCTACTATGCTCAAGGGTAACACCCAGGTCAAGAAGTCCTATGGGCTCTTGACCAAGTATATCCCATGCCCAGAGGACGAGCGGGACTAGATGCATGGCCTTGCTACAATCGACCTGCCATTCTCAGATCATGAGGCATATGAGCAAGCCATCAAAACAATCGGCAAGTCTAATGACACACCCTCCGTACCAATCTACATGATGGTAGGAACCCTTCGTGGGAAACCTAAGCCTATCAACTTCCAAGTCCCAACCAACAAAAGGGAACTCCACGAGATACTGGAATAATTAACGGACAAGCTAGCTGGCAATCCAGCTGCAAACTTCAAACCACTCCATGACCTCTTAGATGAATCCAAGTAACAATGGACCAGAGTGCATGACTTAAACCTCATGTATAACTGGGCCCTAGTTCCTGACCAACGACAAGAGATATACCAAGCCCTAGGAGACAACGAGCAGTCTGACGAAGAGGACTGTAATGATAGAATATGAAGACTACCAATCCTTCAGTGATGAAAGTGAGGGTGAGGTAGATACCGTGGAATAAGACACTGAAGGACAAGAAATAGAGCAAATACGAGCAGACTCCAAGCTGCAAAAAAAGAGTATCTTCAGGATAGAGCAAGGAGTCATGCGCATGGAATGTGATCGTGCGTGGTTGGAATAGGTAGGAGCCATAGACCTTGAGCAAGCAGGCCTAGCCTAGCCAGGAATGACATCAGTGCTTAGGGCAGAGTTGACGTCCAAACTGCGCCCACCAAGGGAGACCACCTCTTCTAGCGAGAACGGGGAGTTTGACTCTGAGTCGGAGGTTAGTTCGGATAGTGATCCAGAAATCCCTAGGCCGCCCAAGGCCAGACGCACCAAGGGGGACCTACCCGTCCACCTGAGGCATAGACGATTAAGGCAGAAAAAGGCAAAACAACCTAGGGATACACGAACGGAAGAACAGCAAAAACCACAAGACCTCCCTAAATGATTTACGAAATTCAAAAAAGGGGGATAGGGTAGTAGTTCTGTTAGGTGGCAAGCGTCAAGGGCAAACAAGCGAACTGATCGAGGGACCATCCAAGGTCAAGGAGGTGAACCTAGCCCAGGAAGGGGAAACACCTCGACCAGTCTTCATTGCCGATGACTTGATTGAGGAAGAAGAAACAAGTCTTACCACTCTCTTGCGAGAGTACATAGACGTACTCGTCTAGTCCTTAGAAGAGCTTAAGGGGGTATATCGGAGTGTCGTGACTCACAACATACCCATGATGCCAGATGCAATGCTAGTCAAGCAGCGACCGTACCCTATGAATCCAAAACATGCTCATGCTGTCAAAGAGGAGATTGATAAGCTGATGAGAGTGGCATTCATTACGAAATTGAACACACAGATTGGGTATCGCCCATAGTCATTGTGATGAAGAAGAATGGAAAAATCCGAGTGTGCATCAATTACAAGAATGTGAATGCTACTACTAAGAGGGACAACTATCCATTTCCCTACACCGAGCACATGCTTGAGAGAGTGGCAGGCAAGGAAGCCTACAGTTTTCTGGACGGCTTCTTGGGGTACAACCAGGTGTAAGTGCATCCTACGGACAGGCACAAGACTGCCTTCGCCACTGAGTGGGATGTCTTTGCTTACATAGTCATGCCCTTCGGGTTAACTAATGCCGCTGCCACCTTCCAACGCCTCATGTGTACCATCTTTAAAGACATGCTTCACAAGGAGTTGGAAGTCTTTGTCGATGACCTCTGTGTCCACTCAACCTAGATTGAACACTTAGACAAACTCCACGCAGTCTTTCGGCGGTGTCGCTTATATCGTCTCTTCTTGAACCCCTTAAAGTGTCAGTTTTGGGTAAAGCATGGATGCATCTAAGGGCTCGTGGTGTCGAAGAATGGCATTGCCACTCACTTCTCGAAAGTCAGGGTTATTGTTGACCTTCCACCCCCAATCAACTACAAGGGAGTTCAATGCTTCCTAGGCCATATGGGGTACTATCGACGGTTTGTACTAAACTATGCATTGATCACCAGACCTTTGTACAAGCTACTGATCGTCTTCGAATGGACCAAGGCATACCAACAAGCATATGAAGAGTTGAAAAATGCTCTAACCACAGCACCAATTCTACGAGCCCCAGATTGGACCATTACTTTCCACGTGCATATCAATGCTTCTAAGTTTACCGTGGGGACAGTGTTATGCCAACCTAGCAGACACAACTTGGACTATCCAGTGAGCTTTGCTAGCAGAAAACTCACTGAGACGGAAATGAACTACTCGACAACAGAAAGAGAAGGATTAGCCATGGTGTTTGCTGTGAAGAAATTTCGGCACTATCTATTGGCCACACCTTTTACCTTTTTTGTGGACCATCAAACCTTGCTCTATCTAGTAAACAAACCTTGCGCCACAGGATGCATAGCTCGGTGGCTCCTTCTGCTCTTGGAATTCGACTTCTGCGTGGTTGTACGAAAAGGAAAACAGCACTACATGGCTGACCATATGTCACGCATTCCCACGGGAGAAGCTACTGGACAAGGCATTGTTGACGAATTACCCGACACCCATCTATTTAACCTATCTAGCGAGAGAGATTTATTCAAGGCTGATCTAATGCCATATTTGGCAGATGACATAGTCCAAGTGCTTGAACATGGACTGCCTGATCGACTGATAGAAAAAGCCCAACTTAGGCAATTAATCCTTAAGATCTAGTCCTATCAGCTAATCGCATGCCAACTCTATAAGCTGGGGCAAGACGGATTGCTGTGCAGATGTGTATGCAAACATGAGATGCACGATGTGCTCTCAGAGGCACACAACGACATTGCTGGAGGGCACTTTAGTGGAGATACGACAACAGGAAAGGTGTTGCAATCTCAACTGTGGTGGCCCACGCTTTTCCGCGATATAGTGTGATTCGTCAAGCATTGTGACGAGTGCCAACGGACAAAATTCCCAATTCGTAAGGATCAGATGGAGTTGACTCCAGTTATTGCACGACAACCCTTTGAAAAATGGAGAATTGACTTCATAGGACCCATCAGTCCTGCGACACAGTATTCATAGGCCAAGTGCATCATTGTGGCCATGGACTACCTCACAAAATGGGCAGAGGCAAGAGCGATACGAAAAAACGACGCTAGGATGATGGACAAGTTCTTATGGGAGCAAGTGATCTCGCGATTCGGCTGTCCCATCGAACTGGTTAGTGACCAAGGCACGCACTTCATCAATGAAGTGATAACGCATCTCCTCTCCACCTTTCTCATCATCCATCGCAAATCCTCGCCATACTACCCTAAGGCAAACCGTCAAGCAGAATCCACGAATAAGATTCTTGTTAATGTCTTGACCAAGGTGGTCTCAGCCTCACGCAGCGACTGTGACAACAAGTTGATGGCAGCTTTGTGGGCTTACCGCACAACTTATAAAACGGCTGTCGGTCAAACCCCCTTCAGGTTGACCTATGGAACTGAAGCGGTTCTACCATTAGAATTCTTCATTCCTAGCCTGAGAATAGCACTTCAAGAATGATGGGAAGGGAAGGAGGCATGGACACAATGCTTGGTCAAACTCGAATGCCTCTCACAGACTCGCCTTCTAGCCACCCATGTGCTTATATGTGAGAAGGCCCGATGCAAGAGTTGGTTTGACAAGCATGTCAAGCAGCGCAACTTTGAATAGGGCGACTTCGTGCTCCTCTACTTAGTTAAGGGGCATAAGCAGAAAATGAAATTTATAGGTCTTGGACCTTTCAAAGTTCGTGCGATTAGCCGCACAAGAAATGTTGAGCTCGAGACCTTAGACGATGAGGGCATAGACTTCTTCAATTGTAGTCATGTCAAGAAGTACTACCCTCCCACCCATCCTTTGTACGAGCCCTTGATGTTAGGACCGCCTGTCAAGATACGAGTGGCCACAATCACTGAGATTGATAATAAGGATGAGGAAGCCGTAGAGCCCGTATACCTCCATATCACGGTCACTGCAAAACAAATATGCGCTTTCAACACTTTGATCGACGAGGGAGCAGACTTCAATGTCTTAACTCACGATCATTGGAGTCAACTTGGCAGACCACCACTTCAACCCACTAATGTGAAATTAATCCCATATGGGGCCCATTCCTACGCACTTCTCCGCAAGTGTAGAGCCGCCGTTTCTATCGAGTCTGAGACTATCCCAATGATTTTTTACGTGTTGCCAAATGCTAAAAACGCAGGCACGGAGTCGATGCTGGGGCAAACTTTCAAAAACCAGACTCACTACAATGTTGATTATGAGTTGCAGTGCATCCACCTTGCAATAGGCAACGTTCGCATTGTCACAGATTTCAGTAAGGGCTGTGCAACCTCATCACTGTCCGCAATGCCACCGGTAGAAATATCCGTAACCAAGTCCAAGGAGGGGGGTAGTGCGCGGCCGCCACCTCCCAGATTTCATGAATCACAACCCACAACAGCAAAACCTAAGGCCCAACAGCCTACATTTCAATGGTAGCCTAAGCAGTCGCAACCGTCGCCTAGGAATCGACGCTCCTATCCTCATAAAACCAAAAACTCTAAACCTAGGAGGCCAGGATGCAGTCACAGAAAGCGCCGCATGATCAAGCAAAGATGGGTCCCTAAAGCCCTCTTGCATGCGCAAGGCTACTACGTGGGCAACACCTAGTTGTGGATCCCTAAGGCCTACACGGCCAAAGGCACTACTCATATGCCGCCCTCAAGCTTGATTAACCCAAGTCCCATAAACCCTCCAAACCATAAGCCGCAGTGCTCTCCAAAACCATAGCCATCCGACTCATCCACACCTAAACCCAAGAGAGTCACACAAGCCTATCGACCCAAACAACAGACTCCGTCACAAGAGTCATCACCTGACCAAGTCAATCTGACTCCCCAAATCAAACTTGAATGTAGCACTCCGTCTGTCATGGCTGCTCCTAATCCATCCATAATCTAAGCAGCCCAACTGCAAACTCAAGAACACTCCCAACCACAACTCTTCGTTGTCATGGGCTCTAGTTCTAGCAAACCTCGACCACCCGTCGGCCTTACGCCCTCCTATGAACGCAAATCCTTTTTAGCGCTGGCCGTCGACCTTGCTAAGGACACCAAGGATGATGTGGTGGAATGCATTAAACGACTAGACACCACCTTCATGTCGCTAGCACTAAGCTACGACCGCTTGGACTTAGGACTATTAGAGGAACCCTTTGCAACTGAAGTTAAAACGATGTCGTGCTCCTGGGAGACCTTTGAATTTGCATTCGCAAAAGCTTCTCGCTCCGCTGATGAATTGCTCAACAACGAGATCTCCAAGGATCAAGCCATCAAATAGCGCCTCATCACGTCATAAGATCAGTGAACCACTTCTGCTATCACTGATCAAGAAATCACAGCGTTATCAAAGCTCGCTAATATTGACTCCCCATTCTTGAGGCATTGGTACACTCTTAGGCTGCAATGGGAATTTGAAGGGTGCCGCAAAATGGCCAACGCTGAGCAGCGCCACGCTATCAAAATAGCAGAATATGACCCCACATATGTCGCGCCAACCTTGTATAGAGTATTAACCACTCTTCGGGGCCGACCCATGGAAGAACACCTGAAAGGACACCCCTACCTTGATCACTTGTTGACTGAGGAAGAGTTACACATTGCTAGCCGTGTCAACTCTAGTGACTTCCTAATAGATGTTCTCACATACATCACGCAAGTGGGGATTCGACCCTTTGATCTGGACCGTGAAGCTCACTTAGAATACAACCCCTAGTTCTTATGATTGGATCCTTCACAAGTAACTCCTACACCACCATGCTGAACGCCCTTGCCCTTCTGACCCTAAATCCTAGGAAGGATTCTTCTCAAGCTGGAAGGGGAGGGGGTAAGGTGAATCAAATCATGCCAATCAAATTAAAATTAGTGAAAACACATAAACATATATTATGAAAAATGAATGGGGTAGGAAAAAGGGCATGAAAACTTTGAAGTAAAGGGCAAAGAGTCAAAGTCTGAAAAGGAAAATCTACATTGGTTCTTAATGAATTCATTCAAAAAGCATAGAGTTTTTCTTTTTCAGCAATCAGCAAATTACTATGTGGAAAGCACTAATGAAAATTACGGTTTATGGACATGAACATAAAATGTCGCAACACGACCGTGCCCACCGACTCCTGTTCACGGAGGAGGAAAGAGCATAGTATGGCATATCCCTAGAAAACTGCGCCTACAATCAATTGAAGTTTTGGACCATCTGGAATATTGAAGAAGTAGTATCAAAGGAGGAAGCAGCCAAGAGTGTCGTCAAGCAGTGCAACCTCACCAAGTACCTGGAGAAATTTGCGCAAAAGCCTGACCACACGAAGTGTGTGGAGTTTCTCAGGACGTACGACCCCAACCAGGAGTGTGGCACCGTGATGGTGGGAAGGGGAGAAAATGCTAAACAGGTACAGGAGCACTTGAACCCAGCCTTGGTGGAGAAGGCGTTGGGATTGGAACCGAAGATAGAGAAAAAATAGAAAATGGATGTCTACACCATGCTGAAAATGAAAAGAGAGGAGGTGCTAACCAATGACGATATCAGCATCCACGACATCCCTGATACTGAAGCCAGGTTACAGACAAATCTAGTGCACGCGCTCTTCTCTAGCCAGCGCTACAACACCTTAATGTATCGAATCAGTGTGCTTGTGTTGGAGAATGTAGCAGCCTACACCTTAGATGAAGTTGATTGGAATGGGTATGTCTGCAAAACCATCGACCAGGCGGCTAAAGCACTGGCTTTGGAAAGTACGCCAACAGGTGGAGAGTCTCCAGCTTCCAAGGCCAGAGAAAGGAAGAAGGCATCGTCCAAGGCCTCAGTGATCGGCTACGGAAGCATTTTGATTGTGCTCATCCAGGAGGCAGTAAAGGAGACACAGAATGCAGAAGAAGGAGAAGGACAAACACCAGATAGATTGCCCCCTCACTAGGACAAAGAAGGGTCCACCGACAGAACCGAGACCAAGGAAGAAGGGGAAGAATAGAAAAGCAAGAAGATGACCAAGAAACCCAAGAAGAAAACAGCCCAAAGGAAGAAAGAGGATGACAAAGACCGCAAGAAGGAGAAAGAGGACTTGGAAAGTGCCAAAAAAGAATCCCTTAAGGAGGCCAAGGAGAGGGAGAAGAAGAAGAAACAGGAAGAAGAAAAGGAAAATGAGGAATTACAGAAGGCAAAGAAGGCGTCAAAATAGGAGGTTGAGGAGAGAAAAATGAAGGAAAAGGAAGAAAAAGACAAAAAGGAGGAAGAACGCCGAAAAACACAAGTGGAAAGGCAAAGAAAAGCCGCTGAGGAAGAAGAGGAACTAGGAAGAAAGGAGGAAGAAGACCTGGCTGAGGCTACACACTGGTCTATCGAACAACAAAGCAGGGCAGATGAATTGGGGAATCTGAACCCGCAAAGAGAAGAAGGGCCTAGTTCTAGCACACAAGCGCCGAAAATCGTGCCGCCCGCTGTCATTGAGGACAAGGGCAAAGCCGCAATTCACCCGATTCCTCCCCTCATGGTGCCTCCTACCGAACCAACCACCATCACCCCCAGCATCCCGACCAGTGCCGATGTGTTGAATTTCGTGGCATGGATGCAATAATTCATCAACAAAGAAATGGCCCAAGGACAAAGCACCAAAACTATGGCCATAGGGCAAAAGAGGCCAGCCACTGATGCAGAATCAAGGCAAGACCCTAAATGGTAGAAGGTGGAAGCCTCGACATCACCAATCCACACAACGATGATACCATCAGCTAACTACGATGATTACGTCGCCGAGCTACTCTCTCAATTGGAGAAAGCTAAGGAGGAACGAAAGTAGCCCTGATTTAACAGTTGCTTAAGTTGCTCCTTCAGCTCAATTGCTTCCGGGATGGACATCCTATATGGCCTTTTGCAATTGGCGCAGTTCCCGGCACTAGCTTGATCTCATGATCAACTTCCCTTTGAGGCGGAAGTTCTGTCAACTCCTTAGGAAATACGTCTACGTACTCCTTTAGCCATGAAGATTCTTTACTAGACTCCTGATTCTGATCTAGCTTATTAAGCTTAATCAAGTAGACAGGTAGCCCCTTTCTAACTCCCTTTATAATCCAAGTTGCCTTGGCCAATTGAATTTTCAGCTTTCCAGCCTCTCCTTGAGTTGTGACCAATTTCCCTTCGGAGTTTTGAAAGGAAACTTGACCTTTTCCACAATAAATGTGGGCGTCATTAGGTTTAAGCCAATCCATTCCGAGCAAACACTCATGGATACCTAGGTTCATGACCTTGAATCTGACCGAAGTCAACTTTCCTCCCAGAAAGAATTCCATCTTAGCAGTTTGCTTGGTACAGGTGACCTCACGACCATTTGCTAATTCCACAAGAAAGGTAGGTGCTTCTATTGTGGCTATTCCTAATCTTCTTGCACAAGCTGGTGAGATAAAGGAATGCATACCACAATCAATCAAGGTTTTGAAGCCTTTACCTTGATAGTCCGATGGTGTCTGAATCACCAAAAACTAGTGATTCGGGCCTTTCTTGTGAAGGACGGCATGGACTGTTGCCCTCTCAAAGTCTGCTTCCATGGTCGGGTCTTCTTCATCGCACATTTCCCTGTTGGCAACACAGGCGGTTCTTCCTCTGCCTCGGGTGGCGACTCCTTGGCCACGGGTGGTTCCTTGGAATGGTCCTTGACGTTGTCCTTCGCCAAGTTTGGGACATTGCCTTTTGAAATGACCGGGCTCGTTGCAATGGAAGCAACGGAGATTGTGGCCATTACCTTGGGTAGGGACAAAGTTATTGACATTGTTGGTCCTTGCTTTCTTTCTTTGTCCCTGGTTTTGACCTTGAACTCTCTTCGCCTGGGACCTATATGCTCCTTTGTTCTGGTCATTATAAGACCAAGTCTTGTTACTTCTTGGCCTAGCCTGCACCTCCTAAATTATGGGCGCAGCTCGAATGAGTGCGTCTTGATGTTGGCTTATTGATTCGAGGCGGGTATTCACAGGTGGGTTTAATCTGGCACAAAACTTCGACACCTGTTGTGTCATATCCATTTGTGGCGCATACTTCAAAAGTGAGACTAACTTTGAGTAGTATGCGTCAAGGGTCAGCCCAAGCTCTTTCAGCTCATAGAACTCATTCATCTTCTGCGTGTGATACACAGGTGGTAAGTATCTCCCTTGCACAGCTTTTTTCAGCTTTTCCTAGGTAACGCATCCTTCGAGATCCCTTGGTCTCTGCACCATTGCTTCCACCAAAGCCTGGCTTCGCCGGTGAGCTTTCGCATGGCGAGCATTGCTTGGTTGGCAAGTGCAGTATCGACCGCTTCAAAGTAATTTTCTATGGACTCAATCCAAATCTCAGCATCAGCTTGGATAGTCCTTTTCCCGTCAAATTTTGGCGGCTTGATCTGCTTGAGAAGAAACTTCTTCTCCTGAATCACAGCCGTACTTGGTGTAGGGGTCGGACTAGGAATCTATACGTAGGGTTGTGCCTAGGTAAGAGATTCTTAACGTTAACAACTCGCTAATCATTACTTACATTACATTTCATACCCAATTCAGCCTTTAGCCAAGAAACCTAACCACTTAACTTTTTATCAATACTCATAGACAAGACAATCATTGATAAAAAGAAGTTTTATTTTATTAATATGCGCATAGCCCTTTCGGAGTAAAATATTTCTTGGGATGGTAGAGCAAGCTGATACATTAATTCAGGGAGAATAAGGTTGTGTTACATTTAGCTACGGGAACTGGGTAATAATATGGACTTGGATCATGGATCTTCAGGAATCAATAAGTCATTGGAAGATTAGGATATCATTTCCTTTGATACCCATTCTTGTTGTAGCTCCCAACACCTTGATCCTGTTGGCGGGGATTATGCGGGTCACTTCCTTGTACACATATGTGTTCAACTTGACCTTCCGACCTTCAACATGTAAAGTTGCGTTTACGTGATCCTCAACAAAAATGAACAGCTTCATGATCTTCAGGTCCTCCAACCACTTGATTCTCTTTAGGTTGATTCGAAGGTACGTAAACCAGTAGGCAGTTATGTAATAGATTCCTGAATCACCCGTCCAACTTCGTTTCACGTATAGAGGCGATGGATTGTAAATGCGGTCTAGGATGTTCATCATATTGGTTCTTCATTGATAATCCAAGGCATGCATTGCGGTCATAAACATGACCTCGGACACCATGAACCTGTTCCATGCTTCACGACTATGCAAGACAGCATCGATAAGTAAGGAAATGTTCTTAACAACAACCTTTTCTTTACTTCTTCTTATTAAGTTTTCTTATAAAGACAGATCCTTTGTTGGTTGGCTCTGATACCGACTGTAACGTGTCCACCTGTTCCCTTACAGGACATGTCTTAGTAGCCCATTGGAAAGAGGGTCTAGAAGGCTCTGCCGGACACTCCCATGGAATGTTAGGGGGTTTGCGATCTAGGTCTTTCCGAGTCTACCATGTAGCGGAAGTATTCTAGTCATTCCCACTTAGGACCAACCTGAATCAGGGTTTCCCCTTATGGTCAATTTCCTAAAACGACAGCTAGCATTGAACCCCATGTGAACTACTTTACGCAGAAACGTCAGGGTCCAAGCAGACTCATGCTGCACTTGGTTCAAGGGGAATGGGAAACGAGAGGGCTGGAAAGCTCAACCTCTCTACCCATAAGGCATAGTCCCATCCTGTTCCCCTGAAAAAGCATAAATCGGGATTCTAGAGCCTAAAATCTAGGTCAGCACTCTTGCTGTTCATTTTCCTCGAGAAGAGCTCCTTGTCATCCATTTTGTTTGAGAAAAGTTCCCAGTCAACCGGGACCACCCATCCGTAGGACGGATCCATGACCACATCCACCGCACTTTCCTCAGGGTTTCTTTAGTTGTCTAATTACCTACCACATTTAGTTGGACATGCATCAAGCAGCTTCCTTAATTAGCCAGTTAGACACCGGTTCCTTCACGTAATCTTAGCACCTGACATAGAAAAACAATGTCAAACAAGTTCCTTTTCAATAGGTTATCTTATTTATCTTTGGAATACATCCATATAATCCAGCCCGTAGGGTAATCCATAATCCCCGCCCGAAGGCTATCCAGCAATCCACAGGGATTACTAATTCAAGATTCCACCCATAGACTAGTATGCGGGCCTTGAGATCCAATCCAGAGTCATGTTGGCCTCTTGTGCAGGGCCCGGAAGGCAAGGGATTTATAGCCAGAGCCCCCCCTGGCACCCAAGCGTCCTCCTGCTCCAAGTAGTGCCCAACGGAGAAAGCTCACGTGGCGAGTTCGGTCCATGTTCCCAATGCGGCTAACAACCCCCTTGGTTAGGGTCAGGAAGACAGTCGGCACTAACTAATTCTGCCTCTCCCTTAAGGCCTTCAACCTGAAGCATTAAATATATTTCCATCCTTTAGTTCCTTGAGAAAACAATGCAAACAGTGCTCTTAAACTATTACAAGCACAATCAATCTAGTGGTCGTTTATTTGGCCAACTGCTAAGGAGTGAATCCTTATCTCGGAATGCATCTAGCATTCGATCTGGGATCAATTGCAACTTGGCAAGATCCCCAAGGGTTTGTTTGTTCACCCTTTTGTCCTTGGGTTAGGGCCATACCCTGTTAACCCAACTTAACCAATACCTTAGGTTTTATAAATTAACAGTAAATCCTGGCAACCATGTCTCTGTAACTTGATTGATCCTTTGCTTCCAAGAAAATACCTAACTTCCCTTAACTTGGCAAATCAGCCCAAGAAAGGTAATGTAGCAGGATGACTACTCATCCTCTTGCAAGTTAGACTTGCGTTAGAACCTACCAACCTCATTCCAAGGAATGACGAATCCATCTTGTGATTAAACCACAAAGCCATGCGACGTTGCAACTTGTTGCACAAGTGTCGCATCTACCCATGGGATCATTTCACCCGTTGAACGGCGTTTCTTGGTCAAGGAATTATGTTTAGACAAGAAGCAGGGTTTGGGGTGCCTTCTTACCCAACCCAACCCTAATTGTACTAGGCCAACAATGTTTAGTCCTAGGATTTCCAAACTCAATCTGAGTTTTAGCATTAGGTCCAACCATCCTTAGGGTAGAAACCCTAGATCGTTGTTTGCATGAGCGTCCAATTGACCCAAACATTCCGTGACTGTGGATAGGACCTTAGGGTTTGAGGATTTCAACTTGGCGTTTCAAGTGCGATATTAGGCAGCACTTCTAATGTGCCAAGCCCTAGCTAGTACTTGAGGTATTTAATGTGTCGACTAGTTATGCCTATACGAAACCCTAACAGTTATAATATCACAAGTGATTTAGCTAAGTTGAACTACTTGACTTGTGACAAGGACGGGCCTTTCCTAGAGGTGCTAAGCTTGTTCTAAAGGTGTGAATAATTTCAAGACGTCACAATACATGTAAACCTATGACGCACCACAAGGTTCACAATAACCCTATCTTTTCTTGCTAAAGTCAAAACGCATGATAATTTGTAGAATAACTTTCGTAGGACCTACTAGGACTTACATCAAAGAATCATGCCTATAATCTTTTGTCTAGGAAATTGAGTTTCATGCTTTGATCAGCCAAGCAATATTTTCGAAATGCAACTTGATGAAATGAAATTTATGCACGACGAAGATGCAACATGCAACCCTTTCCTAAGTTCATGCAAAGTGAATATTGTAGGACTAGTGTTGACTTATTCCATTTTACAAGCATATGCCACATGCAAATCCATAGATTCATTTTCGTGCTCTGCAATTCCTTCTCAGATACATCCTACGGGTGTTAACGACGTTTCCTCATGGGAATCATTACAAGGTAGATATTGCCTAAAATGCGACATACGCTTATTCTTTCCATGTCTAGTAAAAAATACACTTAACAATCTCATCCCCTTTACCCTAAGCAATAGACGGTTAGACTCATTACTTTGGAAATGCACCAAATTAGCAATATGCAACTAATCTCCTAAGACAGACAACTCTAGAAATGCAAACAATCAAATTGCATGACATGCACCAATCCTTATCTATCATTCAAAAAGATAATTTATCAAATGTACTTTTATCGCTACCACATGCATTAACGATAAGCGTAAAATGCATTCTCCCTTCTGGAATTAAGGTGCTTAAAACATTTCTTTATGTGGGAATAAACTCAAAAAAACCTGGACTTGTGGATTCACGGTGATGTCCACATGTAAGTTCGGGGAAGAACCTCCTGTGGGTGCACCTTATGTCTTCTTGGGAGCCATCGTTGATGATTTGACTCCGTGATCTCTTACTGGATCTCTGAATTTCCTCCACTTGGCAAAACGGCCTCCAAGCCCGCCTACTCTCTCCCTTGCGCAGGAATTGGGGTTTTATGAATCCTGATTTTAAAATCTGGGAAAGCATGTGGGAACAAGGCTTATGGGCCTTATCACTTTAGAAGCTTCTAATCTTTGAGCTGAGCAGGGCCGATGTGGAAGAAAGGTAATGATTGAGGGGGTAATAAAAAGGTGGAAAGATGACGAAGAATGGGGGAAGATTGAGTTGCTGTGGAAAAACGTGGAGCCACGGGCAGCACAAATGCTGCAACAGCAGCTGCAGGCGAGAGGTGGCGGCGGAATAGCATTGGCAGTGGCAGTAATCCCTCCTCTCCACGATCGTGCACAGCGCGGCAGTATCCTCCTCTTCCTTTATTATCTCCTCAGGTCGTTAGCGTAGCCTCTCCCTTATCCTCCCTCCCCTCAAGGCCTAAGCGGTATTTATATAGGCCAAGGGGGGGAGAGAGAAACTCTACCATGTGGTGCCTCCCCATGCTTCCCTCCTCACCCATGCATCTCCACCTCTCTTACTTCATCTCACACTCCCTCTTCTCCAGCCATGCATCTGCTGGGGGAAAGGGATAATAATAAAAAGAATTTACCTGTTTTTTAACCACTATCCATTTTTGCCCCTTCCAAATGGGTGTTTCCCCGCGGGTTTTTACGGTCTTCAACCCCGGTTCGATTTCACAATGCGAAGGCCTCATTTTTGCATGTACAGGGTACGGTTTAAGCTGCCGGTAATTACGATGCGGGAGATAACCTTGCAAAGGTTTTATGCGGCGTGCGGGGAGTCAAGTTTAGTAATATTTTTGAGCGAAAATATTACACATGCACAGTGGCCCTCCAAGTGATCCACGATTATCAGAAGACCACACACCTTTTGATACCAAAGGCTGCATTCCAAAAGGTAGTGTGCAAGACAATGCAGAAAATATACTGATTAGAAATAGCAAGAGGCACTTCCCTGATAGTTCAAGTGTGGATCGACCTGATTGGGTCGACTGTCCAGGCCCTCCTTGCACTACGTGTTAGGAAGCTGCTAAAGCCTTTCTCATCAACTTGTTCGGAGACTCAGTCTATGCAATAGTACTACATGAATGTTATAAGGAGGGTCACTGTTACTTTTGATAGGGATCTACAGATAGTGAAATTCTTTCGGTAATGGAGAGACACTCCTGGCAAAGAGTAGCAACAATAGGGGTCTACTAGTGAAATATCGATGGAATCTAGCTTTTGAAACGATTTTGTAAAATCATGCTTGTATTGAATCCTATGTAAATTATTATGAATATGAATATGATTTTTTTGTGCATCTTATTTTTTTTAGTTTCTTATTATTTATTTTACTTATTTATTTATTTAAGTTATTCTTACATTCCTTTGGATAAATAAATATTACACACGAATTTGATAAAGAATTGTGTATTAAATTCAAATAATGAATCATGTTGCATATAAATTAGACAAATACGCATTACATTCAAATATAAACAATAATAAATAATACGTATCACAAACTACATTACACACAAATCCAACAGCATCGATTTTTGTTAATACGAGAATATTACAAGCTGCATTACATTGCAAAAGAGATATCATTAGGTAGTAAGTACATCTAATTTGTCCTAGGCTTCTTAGAGCTTTGCTCCTCATGATGGTCTCAGCGCTGCTCTTTATCATAGGCAACAATACATTTTACCCTAGAAGTTCATGCCTAATGACAATGGGGTCTTCAACTTTAGCAACCATACCACAGACCACCATGGAGAAAAGTGGGCCAGACCTAGTACTTGTGAACAAGTAGAGTTGCTTTGAATATTGAAGTAATACTACTTTCTCTAAACTAGAGTTGGTTGAGATGTTCTTGAAGGGGCCAGCCTTCGTCAATGCCCTCAACTTCAGGAATGTAATGGGAGCTCACGCTCAACGCCAAGACCCACGGACCGCTTATTGCTTCAAACGTTTCAAGTGATCTCTAATGGCTATCTCTCACCTAGCCGACGCGTCGTCGATCCTATGAGTGTAGTGAGCTTACCTTGATGCCGATACGAGTTTCCTCCTCTCTGGCACACCTCGATAGCTCCATAATCCTAGATACAAGCTCAAGCATCCTCAAGCCTCCTTCATCTCCAAGCTCCATCCTCCATAGCCACGTGCGCGAGAAAAGAGAAGAGAAGAGAAGAAGAGAAGAGGAGATGGTGAAGAGCTTCACCCTCTTGATCCCTCATTCTCACACACTCACTCCCTCACACTCTCACACTCCCTCTCTCAAGAGCACACACAAGCAAGAAGATGAGGAGAAGAGAAGAAGAAGAGAGAGTGAGAAGCCTGTGCAAAGGCGAATTCAAAAGTCTCCCAAGAGCAAGGCATATTGCGCACTTCCGTTGCAAAGGGTTCCTCTAATAGACCCAAGTCCAAGCGGTCATACCTGAGGGCTAGCGACACAAAGGTGGCATCGAGCCGTTTAATACAGTCCACCACATCATCTCCGATGTCCTCCGCAAGGTCAGCAGCTAGCGTTAGAAATGACTTCTGATCATAGGAGGACGTAAGGCTAACGGCCAGTTGAGGTTTGCTAGAACTAGAGGCTTTGACAGTACATAGTTGCGGTTGGGAGTTTCCTTGAGCCTGCAACCAGGCTGTTTGAAAGATGGGCGGGTTAGGGTCAGTCACGGCCAGCTGGGCTGCTGCAGTCAGTTTTGCTGTAGAGAGTCGGATTGACTTGGTCAGATGATGCCACCTATGACAGTGGCTGTTGCTTGGGCCGAAAAGTTTGTGCAACTCTCTTGGGCCGAAGCATAGATGAGTCAGATGGCTGGGGCTCTGGAGAGCACTGCAGCCTATAGTCTTGAGGTGTTGGGGGACATGGGCTGATCAAGCTTGAGGGTGGCGTATGACTAGTGCCTTTGGCCGTAGGGGCCTTAGAGATCCACAGTGAGGCATTTCCCTCATAGTAGCCTTGCGCATGAAAGAGGGCTTTAGGGACCCATCTTTGCTTAATCACGCGGCTCTTCCTGTGATTGAGTCTTCGCCTCCTAGGTTTAGAGTTCTGGGTCTTATGCAGACATGTGCATCTAGTCCTAGGCGGTTCTCGAGGCTGTTTAGGCACCCATTGAAAGCAAGGGTGTTGGGCACTTGCTTTGGTTGCTGCGGTCTGCGGTTTATGGGAGTCGGGGAGCGGCAGACATGCACTACCCCCTCCTTAATCTTGCCTACGAATGTTTCTATTGGTGGCCCTGCGGATGGTGATGGTGTCACGCAGCCCTTGCTGAAAGCTGTGACAATGCGCATGTTGCCGATTGCTAGGTGGATGCGCTGCGACTCATAATCAACATTGCAGTGAGTCTGCTTTTTGAAGGTTCGCCCGAGCGGTGACTCCGTGCCTGCATCTGTAGCATTGGGCAACACGTAAAGCATCATTGGAGCAGTCTCCGACTCGATAGAAACGGCGACTTTGCACTTACCGAGAAGTGCGTAAGATTGAGCCCCATATGGGCTTAATTTGGTAGTTGTGGGTTGAAGTAGTGGTTTTCCAAGTTGGATCCAATGCTTGTGTGTTAAGACATTGACATCTGCTCCCTCATCGATCAAGGCATTGAAAGCGCATGTTTGCTTGGCAGTGACCGTGACACGGAGGTAAGCGGGTTCTACAGCTTCCTCATCATCATCGTTGATTTCAGTGATTGTGGCTGCTCGTATTTTGATCGGCGGTTCTAGAATTGGTGGCTCATGCAAAGGATGAGTGGGAGGGAAGTACTTCTTGACACGACTGCCATTGAAGAAGCCTATTCCTTCACCGTCCAGTGTCTCAAGCTCGACATTGCCAGTTCGACTGATTTCCTGAACCTTGAAGGGTCCGAGACCTCTGAATTTCATATTTTGCTTATGTCCTTTAACTAAGTAGAGGAGCACTAAGTCACCTGGTTCAAACTCGTGCTACTTGACATGCTTGTCAAACCAACTCTTGCATCGAGCTTTCTCGCAGATAAGCGCGTGGGTGGCTAGAAGACGAGTCTCTGATAGGCGTTCCAGCTCGACCAGACGTTGCGTCCATGCTTCCTTCCCTTCCCATCGTTCTTGGAGTGCTATTCGCATGCTAGGGACGAAGAATTCTAATGGTAGAATTTCTTCAGTCCCATAGGTCAGCCTAAAGGGAGTTTCGCTGCGACAGCCGTTTTATAAGCTGTGCGGTAGGCCCACAAGGCTGCCATCAACTTGTTGTCCCAGTCACTTCGTGAATTTTGTTAGTTGATTTTGCTTGGCCATTAGCCTGAGGGTAGTATGGTGAGGATTTGCGATGGATGATGAGAAAGGTGGATAGGAGATGTGCTATCACTTCGTTGATGAAGTGTGTGCCTTGGTCACTAACCAGTTCGATGGGGCAACCGAAGCGCGAGATCACTTGCTCCCATAAGAACTTGGCAGTTGTCCTAGCGTCATTTTTTCGTGTGGCTTTTGCCTCTTCCCATTTTGTGAGGTAATCCACGGCCACCACGATATACTTGGCTTGTGAGTACTGCGCCGCACGGCTGATGGGTCCTATGAAGTCAATTTCCCATTTTTCGAAGGGTTGGCGAGCAATAATTGGGCTTAACTCCATTTGATCCTTACGAATTGAGACTTTTGTCCATTTGGCACTCCTCACAATGCTTGACGAATCGCTTGGCATAGCGGAAAAGTGTGGGCCACCATAGTTGGGACTGTAGCACCTTCTGTGCTGTCGTGTCTCTGCTAAAGTGTCCTCCCGCAATGCCGTTGTGCGCCTCCCAGAGCACATCGTGCATCTCATGCTCACACACACACCTACGCAACAATCCATCTTGACCCAGCCTATAGAGTTGGCCTACAATCAGCTGGTAGGGCTGGATTCTCAGGATCAAGTGCCTAAGTCTTGCCTTTTCTATCGGTCGCTCAGGTAGTCCATGCTCGAGCACTTGGACTATGTCATCTGCCTAGTATGGCGTTAGATCAGCCTTGAATAGATCTCTCGCTGGACACGTGGAATAAGTGGGCGTCAGCCAACTCGTCAATGATGCCTTGTCCAGCGGCTTCTCCTGTGAGTATGCGGGACATGTGATCGGCCATGTAATGCTGTTTTTCCTTTTGTACCACCACCGAGAAATCGAACTCTAGGAGCAGAAGGAGCCATCGAGCTATGCGTCCTATAGCACAAGGTTTGTTTACCAAATAGAGCAGGGCTTGATGGTCCACAAAGAAGATGAAGCGTGTGGCCAATAGATAATGCCGAAATTTCTTCATGGCGAACACCATGGCTAATCCCTCCCTTTCTGTCGTTGAGTAATTCATCTCCATCTCAGTGAGTTGTCTGCTAGCAAAGCTCACTGGGTAATCTAAGTTATGCTCACCAGGTTGGCACAACAATATCCCCATGGCAAACTTAGAAGCATCGATGTGCACGTGGAAGGTAATGGTCCAATCTAGGGCTCGTAGAATTGGTGTTGTTGTTAGAGCCTTTTTCAATTCTTCATATGCCCATTGGCATGCCTCGGTCCACTCGAAGATGATCAGCAGCTTGTACAATGGTCTGGCGATCAGCGCGTAGTTTAGTACAAATCGCCAATAGTATCCTGTATGACCTAAAAAGCATTGAACTCCCTTGTAATTAATTGGGGGTGGAAGGTCAACAATAACCATGACCTTCGAGAAGTCAGTGGCAATGCCGTTCTTCGACACCACGTGTCCTAAGATGCATCTGTGCTTCACCCAAAACTGACACTTCAAGGGGTTCAAGGAGAGAGGATATAAGCGGCACCGTTCAAAGACTGTGCGGAGTTTGTCTAAGTGTTCGATCTAGGTCGAATGGACACACAAGTCATCGACAAAGACCTCTAACTCCTTGCGTAGCATGTCCTTAAAGATGGTGCACATGAGGCATTGGAAAGTGGCGGGGGCATTGGTCAACCCGAAGGGCATGACTATGTATGCAAAGACGCCCCACTCAGTGGCAAAGGCGGTCTTGTTCCTGCCAACAGGATGCACTTGCACCTGGTTGTACCCTGAGAAGCCATCCAGAAAACTGTAGGCTTCCTTGCCTGCCACCCTCTCAAGCTTGTGCTTGGTGTACGGCAATGGATAGTTGTCTCTCTTCGTAGCAGCATTCACCTTCTTGTAATTGACGCACACTCGGATTTTGTTGTTCTTCTTCATCACGATGGCTATGGGTGATACCGAGTCTGTGTGCTCAATTTCATAAATGAATCCAGCTCTCATCAGCTTGTCAATTTCCTCCTTGACAGCATGAGCATGTTTTGGATTCATGGGGAAAGGTTGCTGCTTGACCGGCGTTGCATCCGACGTCATGGGTATGTTGTGAGTCACAACACTCAGATCTACCCCTGCAACTCTTCTAAGGACCAGGCAAACACGTCTATGTACTCCCGCAAGAGAGCGACAAGACTCATTTCTTCTTTACCAGTCAAGTCATCGACAATGAACATTGGTCGGGGTGTTTTCCCTTCCTAGGCTAGATCTACCTCCTTGACCTTGGCTGGTGGTCCTTCGATTGGTTCGCTCGCCTGACCTTGAAGTTTGGCACCTAACAGAACTACTACCTTATCCCCTTTTTTGAACTTCGTGAAGCATTTAGGGAGGTCTTGCGACTTCCGCTGTTCTTCTGATCTTGCATCCCTAGGGTGCTTTGCCTTATCCTGCCTTAACCGTCTACGCCTCAGGTGGATGGGTAAGTCCCCCTTGGTTCGTCTAGTCATGGGTGGCCTAGGGATCTCTGGGTCACTATCTGAAGTAACCTCTGATTCAGAGTCAAACTCTCCATCTTTGCTAGAAGAGGTGGTCTCCCCTGGTGGCCGTAGTTCAGATGGCGATTCGGTCCTAAGTATTGATATCGTTCCTGGCCGGGCTAGGCCTGCTTGCTCAAGGTCTATGGGTCCTATGCATTCCAACCAAGCACAATCACATTCCATGCACATGACTCCTCGCTCTATTCTAAGGGCCTGCCTTTTCTGCGGCTTGGCGTCTGCTCGTATCTGCTCAATTTCTCGTCCTTTAGTGTCGTATTCTATGGTATCTACTTCACCCTCGCTCTCATCACCGAAGGATTGGCAGTCTTCATATTCATTGCTGGAATCTTTGTCATTCAATTGCTCGTCGTCTCCTAGGGCTTGGTATGCCTCGTGTCATTGGTTAGGAACCAGGGCCCAGTTATACATGAGGTTTAACTCGTGCACTCTGGTCCATTGCCACTTGGAATCCTCTAAGAGATCCTGGAGTGGTTTGAAGTTTGCAGCTGGGTTGCCAGCTAGCTGGTCCGTTAGGTATTCCAGCACCCCCTGGAGTTCCCTTTTGTTGAAAGGTACATGGAAAGTGACAGGCTTAGGCTTTCCATGAAGGCTTGCTGCCATCATGCAGACTGGTGTAGAGAGTGCTTCGTTGGTCTTGCCAATCGTTTTGATGGCCTGCTCGTATGCCTCATGGTCTGAGAATGGCAAGTTGATTGTAGTGAGAACGTGCATCCAGTCCCGCTCATCCTCTGGGCATGGGGTATAGTTGGTCAAGGACCCATAGGGCTTCTTGACATGAGTGTTCCCCTTGAGCATAGCAGAGATGGCATCTAGGTCGACTGGTGAGGTCTTCCAAGTGTCCATCTCTATTCTTACGGCGTCCATTCTATTGCCAAGGAAGATCAAGCCGTTACCCCAATCTTCGATGACTCTAGCGTTGCGCATCCAGGGTCGGCCTAATAGGACATAGTATTCCACTCCCTTCATGACTATAAAGTCAACAGAGAACTGGACACTTGCGATCTTCACTGGCCAATTCTTCAGTACCCCGAATGGCTTCACTCTCATACTGTTTGCTAGCGCGACATTAAACCTAGCAGCTTCGACAGGAGGGTTTCCCCAAGTCTGAAGCACTGCATGGCTAAGCACACTAATCCTAGCTCCCATGTCTACGATTCCCTTCCTTGTTGTGTCTCCCAAGGTTAGGACCGGTAGGATCGCGTGGATCTTAGAGCCTTCCCAAAAGGCGTTGACGTGCAAGGATTTAGGCAAGGAGTGCAGCATCAAACTGGGCAATTGCATTTCTGCATCCTGATCTCGAGGGTTTGCCGTGACCTACTCTTGTGACCCTTCGACCCACTGCTTAAGGTCTTGCCATAGGGTAGGGTGCTGCTTAAGCAGATCTCCCAGGCTAAGTGTTATAGGGGTAGTCACTAGCGTGGTCAGGAGATCGTTAGATACTCGTCCTTCCCTCAGCCTAGATTGTCCGGGCCAATGGCCGCGGCTAATCTATGGCTCTATTGTGTCTAGGCTTGGTCTTAGCGGCACTGCTTGCGGCACAGTTGCTTCTGCTAGCTTAGGTTGAGGCGGTGATATTGGCGTGCTTACGCTGGAGAGATCATCGATCTTGTCCTCTATGATGGGCTCAGCATCTTTGAGATGCTGTTGAGCCTCCCTCACCCATTCCTTCACCTTTTCTATGGCCTCTAATTGTCCCTTTGGATGTGGGTATTCCCCTACCTTTGCGCTTCCCTCTTCGGCTGTCTTAGGGGCTGAAGTCTCTACCTCCGCGTCTGAGACCTTCTTCTCTGTAGGTAGAGTCGTAGCACTCTCAATATTTAGTGCGACCTTAGCTTCCGATCTCTTCTTTTTGTGCCTGCGGCTTTTCTTTCCTATTGAGGTTGGGCCAAGATTGCTAGGTCTTGCCAGAGAATGCCGGCCTGCTTCGTTTGGGCTTGGGTCATAACCCGTAAGGGAATAGGTGTGGCCTCCCCATCGGGGTTTTCGACACTAAAAAAACCCAATGGGATGGATGGCAAGTTGGCTGAGCTAGAGGATGGCTTCCACTTCAGGCAGTCTATGAAAAGATGGGTGATTCCGCACTCTGTGCACCTTTGGTCAGCCTTGTCCCTATTTTGATGCTCTCTTTCAGGGCAGCATGATGAGACATGAACGGGGTGTCCGCAAGTCCGACAAGTGACTGGATCCTGCGACTGCCCTCCTAGGCCTCTACCTCATCCTCGTCCTAACGCCATCACCGGCACGGGTCGATAATCCATGAGGACCACGTTGCCCTCGTCGTCGTGCGAGACGTAAGGGTGTATGTAGGTCTCTTCATCATTAGGCTCCTCCACGTAGTGGAATGGAGCGTCGCTCGGTGGGTGGGTCACGTACGGACCGGGCGGTCTAGTAATGCCTGTAGGATTTATGTCCATTCTAGGGATGGCTGGTCTCATATCGTTAGGTGCGGGAAGAGCCAATGGGGCTCCCCTTCCGAAGAATGGCTGTGGCCTGTTAGCTAGATAATGCTGGCCATAGGGTTGCAGGTATGGAAGTCTTCTTGGTAGTCTGCAATGTGTGACATCATGGCCGAACCTACCGCAGTTCGCACAAGGTCTTAACCTAGGGTCTTGACACTCTGCCGGCAAGTGGTTTCCGCCACAGTACACGCATTGGACGTGCGGGCGTGTTGGTCATCTCAACATGTCTTGTAGCTTGGCTAATTCCATCTTGAGCTCAGCCAAGCCTTGGTCTGTCTCGGTGGCCTTCCGCTTATCTTGGGATGATGGGATTGGCCGCTCACTAGAGGCTGACGTTCTCTCTGAGCTTCGCGGGTTGGTCTCTTCTAGGTTTGAGCTTCTAGAGCTCGGCTCTTTCAGCTGGTCATCGACTCGGATGGATTCCTCAAAAACTCTAGCCACCACGTCCCGCTGCAAGCTTGAATTGCCTACCAATGCCTTATATAACTCCTCGTCTCTAATTCCGCTGATGAATACAGTCGAAACTGCTCTGTCAGTCGGTCACTCCCCTAGAGGGATTCTCTTAGAGAGACTCCTCACATGGGTCACGTAGTCGCGGATGTCCTCCTTCTCTTTCTGCTTGACGTTCATCAAGTGTACTAGCAGGTTATCGGAGTATCCGGGCTCGGAAAATCTCTTGATGAAGAGATTCTTGAGATTATTGAAGTTGGCTCATTTTTCATGGCATCCAGGCTTTTGTACCACGTCCTACCCTTGTCGCCGAGGCAAAGCTCGAACGCTTACGAACATTGAGTCTGGTCGTTGAGGCCATTGGCTTCACAGACTTGCTCAAATTGCTCAACAAAGCTGTATGGATCGTCATGCGGTTGGTACTTATCGAGTTGCTTGGCAACAATCGGTATTTTGGCCTGGCTCTTTGAGCCTTGGTTTGCCCATAATCTTGCAAGCACAGACGTAGCTAGTGCGGTGGCACTCTGCTCTACTGCGGTGTTATCAAGTAGCCGTTTCATGAGGAGCTCATTGAATGTCAAGTCTCCCTCTAGTGCTCGCTCATGGTCTGTTCGGTTTCGGCCAGCCAAGTTCAGCACTCGCTGCAACTCATGCAGCTCCATGCTTTGCCTTTGGTTCCTAGCCTACTAATCCCTATTATACTCAACTATTCCCTGCAGTGCCTTGCGAGCTAGCCTTCTCTCCTCCTCTAGGTTTGCAATGATTGCGTCTGCTGTCCTGCTGCAGTGCTCGTACCGGGTGTGCGCGTCGTAACTGCTCACCATCTACTGGATAGCATCTAGGAATACAATCAAATCGAGCTCCTCATTAGACCGATGGTCTGAGCCTTCTTCTGTCATGGTTGAACTCTTACGCCCCGCTGCGCTATCGATCAGGTTGAATAGTCTTGATAGATCCTCGTCGTTGGCGCTCCTCACTTGGTCCTACCCTGCGCTTCAATTGTTTGTCTATGTCTTGGATCCTCTCCTATCGGTGGGTTCCTTAAGTGGTTTATCTAAGTAAGTTCCTTTGGTTATTGAATACAGACCTCAATTTATGGTCACTCGGTGAGTGTGTTGTTCCTCGTGCACTTGTGCCCAATCAGGCTTTTAGATTTCTTAAGTGTACTTCAAGTGCAGAAATTCAATGTGAGTGCTGCAAGCAATTCCTCAGCGTCTTATACACTCTCGCTTGGTTAGGCCTGATAGGCTTGTAGGTCCATTTTCTGGCTGTTTTGTCACGGTTTAGGGTTTCCTTGTATGTTGCCTTGTTCACTTTCGGTCGATCAGGTTTCACGGCTCAGCGGCTCACATCTACGTCGTAGGGTCTCGCAATTACCTACTTCTAGCCGCTAAGCGGCTACGCACTACAATTTCTCTTATCACGTGTGCCAGAATCAAGTTTTGAGCACCCGAAGGGTTTCGATAGTTTGCGTTAATGCATAATTGCCGGGTTAGGTCAAATTTCTGACAGATTTGACAAAAAGTTGCACTCGGACCACTGGTCCGAATTGCAGAGTCCGAGTAGGTCACTCAGACGGGCCGAGGCACGGGGTCGAGGGCCAAATTTCCGGATTTGACTCGGGCGATTTTGATTCGGACAGGCCGAATGGCGGGTTCGGACAGGGTAATTCGGATGGGCCGAATAGCGCTTGGCCGAGGGTCGAATTTGACACTCGGACGGGTCGCTTGGACGGGCCGAGGCCGGATGTCCCACGTGGCAAAGAGCTTTGACTTGGACGGCCGAGTGGGTTGACTCGGATAGTTGCCTCGGATGGTCCAAGGGCCGACTAGGGTTTGGCCAAGTGGGCCGAGTGACCCGTGCGAATGCGGCGCACGTAACCCGTGCGAATGCGATTTCGATCGTTTCACCCAATGTAGACCGGCGCCATGGTCATGCACTTCCAAATCCTATCTAGGGAAGTAGAGGGAGAGTTTTGTATACCTGAATAGGCCGGTAAGTGCGCCGGTGATGCGATTGAATCACACGGGCTGGAGCTCTCTATCTCTCTCTCTCTCTCTCTCTCACTGAAATGGACATTAGCGAGTATTTTACAAATTTTGCACGTTTTTTTTTCCTGTTTTGTACTGTTTTGAAATAGTAAACCCTACACTTTTCCGGTTCGATTTCCTAACTCTAACCTACTCTAAATGCAACAAAGATCGAAGGCAAAAAATTGAAATAGATTCTCCATGCTTTCCAATCATCAAACAACCAAAATATCCCAAAATACTTACTTGTTTTGAAGATTAAAAACACCCAACTTCCTACCTATCTCAAGCTCTGTTTCGGGGATGAGTACTCTACTTCGATGCTCAATATGAGGTACGCAAGTGCTCAAGCTTGAATCCGTGGTCCCGGCAATGGAACCAAAATGTGGGAGCTTTCGCTCAACTGCCAAGACCCACGGACCGCTTATTGCTTCAAGCGTTCCAAGCGAGCTCTAATGGCTATCTCTCACCTAGCCGACGCGCTGTCGATCCTACGAGTGTAGTAGGCTTACCTTGATGCTTGATCGAGTACCCTCCTCTCTCTTGCACTCCGGTAGCTCCACGATTCTTGATGCTAGCTCAAGCATCCTCAAGCCTCCTCCATCTCCAAGCTCCATCCTCCATAGCCGCGTGCGCAAGAGAAGAGAAGAGAAGAGAAGAGAAGAGAAGAGAAGAGAAGAGAAGAGAAGAGAAGAAGAGAAGAGGAGATGATGAAGAGCTTCACCCTCTTGATCCCTCACTCCCACACACACTCACTCCCTCACACTCTCACACTCCCTCTCTCAAGAGCACACAAGCAAGAAGGAGAGAAGAAGAGAGGAAGAAGGAGACTCTTTTTGCCACACACCAAAGAATGATCTTCTCATTCACTTTTCAACTTTATATACAAAGCCCTAAATCCTTTTTGGGCGGTCATCCCCTTTTCCCTCTTTTACATGACCGGCCATAGCCTAGGCCCTTTTTCCCATTTCCCACCATTCTAATTTATCCTATTCCCAACTAATGCGTACACTTTGCACAGGAGCAAGCCTGGCACTCTTTTACAAAGATTCGGGGGCGCTCCCACATTTTAATGGTGCGCCCTTTTACTCTTTTGTTGTCTCAGGGTGACACCGAGGCTTTCTAAGGGTCATGCCCGAACATTTAAATTTTTCAGGACTGGTTACCGGTCAAGGCGCCTTTTTCTGTTTTTATACTGCACCTTTTTTGCTATTTCCTTTTTTTTCCATTTTCCACTCCTCCGTGCTGTGGGAAACACGGTAACAGTGTTGCACTCATTCAGGTACTTGTACGCCTCGCAAAATGAAAGCCTTTGGCTCCTAAGATCAAGTATTGTTGACTCAATCTCTTCTCAATCATTTTACATCATAAAAGTTTTAACGTGGTAGCAATAGGTAGATAGCCTCTACGCTTGTACCCGCTACCATGTCTAATAATAAAGATGATGAGCAAGAGGAATAAGCTGCCCCATCAAGCAGGATAGAGAGAGCGAGGAGAGAGGGGGAAGGTAGAAAGAGACTACGCCTAAGACAAAGGAAAGAGGGAAATCATTTCTATCATCTCCCATCATTGTCGCCCTTCTCTTCATCAATGGATGGAGAAGATGCCGATTGCTCCATCAATTTCAAGATTTCGATCGTGATCTTAGATCCTCCCCTGATCAAGGCATCATATTTTCTGATCAAAATACAGGCATCTGAGTACATTCAAGGATCATGGCGACAAAATCCATTGATCAAATGGCCAATATTTCCATTAGGAGCAATCTTCTTTTAAACCTTAAGGCATAAAATATGTAACTTTTAACCTTATTAAACCCAGTTCACACATAATTATCAAAATTTGTATTATCAAATTGTTGCAAATTTGGAGTTTTGAGCATGGAGAATTATCAAAGTGAATTGGACTGCAGAGACATTGGCATCAAAAGTGCAATTTCGACTCGTATTGTCAAGTAAGTGTCTTATCTCATTTAACAAAAATAAATGGTGTGACATTAATATTTTCTTAGTTCATAGTTTTTATAAAATGTCTTAAGACTTGATTTTTTACTCTAAATAGTTGTTAGTATTTATGTATGTCTAGTTGTATATTTTAAAATTAAAAAATAATTCAAAATACTTAAAATGGCACAGACAAATTTTTATAAAATACTTCATTGAAAATTTACTAGATATAATATTTTTAAATAAATTTTACACTACTAAAAGTATTATGAAAATTTTATATATTTTTAAAATATGTTTAATATGCTTTAAAAATCAAAAACTATTATTTTGGATAAAAATTATTGTATTCATTAATAAAAATCATATTTTTAACTTTAAAAAATTAAGATATTTTATAGAAAAATTAAAAATATGGTTTCTAATGTTTTATGGAATTCTCTTGGGGTTAAAGAAAAAAGAAAAATAAGTTGACGTTATTACTTTGAAATACTATTAATATAAAATATGGTGTTATCTTAATTTGCGACTTTACACAAATTAAGAGTGTTCACAAAGTATTAAGTTATACCATATGTGACAAGGGAAACATTTAAAAAAGATAATTAGAGTTTATGGGTTTGTGGAATGTTAGCTGATTGTTTTGAATGTTTATTGATTAATAAATAATAAAATAAATTTATTTTATGAAGGTAGAGAAGAGATAATTTAAAAGGAATTTAAATGGAGATGTGCAGATAGATCCATTGGATCGATGCTTTGAAACCAATTCCTTTAGAGATAAACATCCTAGGCTTAGTATCCTAGTGTCCAATGTAGAGACCTCGCCTTGAAGATTTAAGAGACGAAGTGCAAGATTAAGCAAGCTTACTAAGTTCAAGGCATTAGATTAGTTGGACTACTACTAATAAGTGTCGTAAGTATCAAGGAAGGCTAGAATAAGTCATAGGAATTAGTTACCAATATCACATATTCAGTGTAATAACTCACAGGAGTTGGCTTCGCAACCCGGTTAAAGGTGGCTTGATCTTTGGCCAGTCATGTTTTTGTGCATTTGTCAGGCGTCAAGTTCACTTGAACGCGAGATTGATCCCACTAGGATATTTAAATCTTAGGTATTTGTAAGTGAACATGAGGTGAATAGTTATCTTCTTGGTGTTGGGGCTATTACAATTGTGTGCAAACCATAGATTTATTAGCAGTGCATAGAGGGGCTAATAGATATAGTTGAAATAAATACAATCAATGTATCATACCGGTTCAATTGGTATTATCATAACGCTTATCAAACTTTTAGAAGAGTGGTATGGGATGATGTGTTGCCTTGGATACGTGTAACCAGAGGTTTAAAAGTTACTTTTGACACAAAAGATGTTAGAGAGGTCGCTGAAATTTTAGGCCTCATCCTTGAGCAAGAAGAAAAGTTGCCTTATGGAGAAATAGACTCAGAGTTACCAACCATTCTAAACGTTCTAGGCGCGCATGCAAGTAAAAATTTAACTTTATAGCTTCAAATAAAACGTGTGAAATTTTGGAGTATAACAAAAATAGCTATTTCATTAATACTAGATGAATTCAAGGAGAGACATAGACAACAAAATGAAGCTCAAGATCAACGAGCTAGAGAATACACAGCACAACAGGAGGTTTGGCTATTACAAAGGCTTGAAAGGGTGAATGCATTATTGAATCTAGGGATAAATGCTGTGTCTAACTCGAACATAGAACCTTTTAGGCCTAGTATATCATTTGATAGAATACCATCAAAGGGAAGTGAAGTAAACTCATCTCAATGGGATCAAGTCACCTCAAGCACTAATAGTGCCACTAGGGAAAGGAATAGGCAAAATAATGGAAGTAGGGGGAGTGAAGCTAATGCTACAATAGGGAGTACTGAACCACCCTTTGATTGGAATTTAGAGTCAAATTTTGGATTGTGCCAACTATTTAAGGAGCCTAAGAAACCTGTGGGGTTGGATATTACCCAAGATTTAGGGTTAGAGATATTATTTAGAGAAACAATGGCTCGCAACCTAGTCAGATTAGCTGACTTCACAAAATTTGGGACACTCTAGGACAAGGATCCCGATGTGCATTTGCAAAGATTTGAGGTGACTTGTGAGTGTCGCCAATGAGATAGTAGATGATGACCAAAAGCTTCATATTCTCCCTGCAACACTAAAAGATGAAGAGGTGGTACGAGAACCTAGATGCCCAACATAAAGTGACTTATGCTACCTTATCAAGAGTGTTCCTAGAAAAATTTCGACGACAAGGTTTCCAAGAACACATTACATTGAACATATGGAGACAATTATTCGGAAGATGAATCTAGCTCTTAATGAGCCCACTCAAAAGCGTAAATTTATTGATGGGCTTAATCTTGAAGTTCATCAGCATGTTAGCCTACAACGGCCAGCTACACGGGCAGATGCTAAAATACATGCTAGATGGTGGGAAGAAGTGCAACTTAGCCAACAACGATGAAGGGACTTTTCAAAAAACCTTGGATGGAATATCCAAACACTTCAAGTGGGATATCTAAGAACGTGTCTTATGTGACTGTTCCTTTAAATCCATCGATAACTTGTTAGGAAGTGGAACACATGGGAAATCTAGCAAATCAAACATTTCAACTATTAAATACAAAAAACATTATAATACATAAGAGGATTTGAATAACTCAATATATTGAGAAAGAAAAGAGAAAAATGCACAATTGGGCCCAACCTCCCCCATGGAAAAAGTCATGGTTAACATGCTGTAGCTATAACAAAACATTCTATGCTCTAAATCTTGAGTTTTGACATCACGATCACGTCCCAGAGCATACCAAAACCCCCAAATGACTCTTGAAGTTGTGAATTCCGATCTCGAATGAGGGACAAACAGAAAAACTTAGTTTTCACCCTATTATCTTGTTTTGTGCGCAATCTTGTTGCTTTTATAAAGAAAGCTAGAAAAGCCTTCTAAAACTTATCCACATTAAGAAAATAACAAGGTATTCCATAAATAAAGCTTATTTCAATAAAATCATATCTTAAATCTCATATTCTAAAATAATCTATATTAAAAATAAATAAATTTATAGTACTAAGGACAATGATGTAATTATTACTAAAGAAGTTTAAACTTATAACTTACAATAGAGTAATAATTTTAATAATACAATATCATTTAAATACATAATATTATATATTATACTTAAGATAACTAATCATAATTATGAAATTTATGCTTAGAGTTACGCTAACGCCCAATGGTACCCAAAGCCACTGCTACCCACTCTACACATCAACTAAAGCATTCACAATTGTTTATAAATAAAATAAATAAACAATAGTGAATACCTAGCAATCTTCAGCTATAAATAATTAAAATAGGTCAAAACACTGTCCTAACCTTAATTTAATTTGAGTGGGCACTCGAAACTCTTAAACGTCTATTAATTTAACATGTATTTTACGAAATTACCTGCTATGGAATCACCCACGTGCACATTCAATTAATCTGGCGCATGAAAAGGATAGGCGTCCATACCAACTTCTTGCACAAGGAATCCAACTTGTGTATGAGCCTTGGTCAACAAATAAATTTTATAGAATCCACCGTAAAATCTCATGAAATCCACTGTGACTATGCCTCCTGGCATCATAACTGCAGGTTCTAATGTATCCTGTGTACCTTTAAATATACTTCAATTCTAGCCTATATGATGCAAACATGAATACCTTCTATGCTGCAATCTTAGTCCCCTCTTGATGAAGCAAAAGTAGCTGACATTATTGCAATTCCCTAGGAAAGTTGAAGGAGGAAATCATGGGTGTAGTGCAAGCACCCTTGAAAGAAATTTATTCAATAACCACACAGTCTTCTAGTGCACAACAATCCTCGAACAACTCAACTACAAATCCACCTAGATCCAATATCTAGTGTGGTAAGTGTCATGGGTATGGCCATGTGCACAGAGTATCCGATGCCTTCAAGACCATTTCCTAACCATCCATTGTTCTACACTTTTTGCCTTAAGACATGGCATCTAGATACAAATTGTTGGCATAAAATAGGTCAATTAGAGCAACAATAAGCTCGTTTGAAGCAAACAAATTACAATTACATGAATCCTAATAATATGACTTATGTGATTGGACCACCTAATCAACCTACTTTTCGTAATCCAATGGGGCAAGGGGGACAACAGAGGCCTATAGGACCATTAATTTGTTATCGATGCCAACAGGAAGGTCATATAGCTACATATTGTCCGCATGCGCATAAAAACCAAGACTTTACTCCTCTTTGTAGGAGGTGTAGGAGCGAAGGGCATCACGAAGAGAATTGCCCTAAGCAAGAAGATAACAAAACTAATGACAAGGGTAAGCAAGTTTCTAATGAACCCTCAAACTCATCTACAAATTTAGTTGAAGTAGAAACAAGGCAAGTTAATGGAGTTAGGTCTAAATTCATATCTTGTAGGGTGACCCTTAAGGTTGACCCCATGAGTGGTATGGTTAGTAGAGCACAAAAGTAGTAACAATAGGAGGAAGGTCTGGAGGAAGAAAGTCTACAATTAAAGGGAGCAGTGAAGGATAAATCTAAGGATATAGATCCTAATGTAGAGCTACCTGAGTTAGATTCTCCACAACATTCCTCAGACCATCCATTATTACGTGTATCTTTAGCAAATCCTAAGATTCAAGTGGGAGTAGCTCCTTTTCCCGAAAGATTGATACCTCCTAAGGAAGGAATTAAAGAGTAGGAAAAATCTATGAACAAGACCTATGATCTTTGGGCTGCATTAGAACAAATATCTGTGACCATTAACCTTTGACAATTGCTAAAAATAATGCCTACATGTCGAAAGCAGCTTTATCATAAACTAATCTGGTGTTGAAGGAAGAGGATTGGGATTAATGCTTCTAAATGAAGCACAAATTCTTCCAAAAGAAAAGCAACTAAGGACGTAAAAATATTAGATTTTTTTGTGGATTCAAGAGCTCCAGTTATAGATACTGCTATTAACGGCCATTGGCTGAATGAAGTGCAATTAGATGGTGGCTCAACAGTCAATTTGATAGAACAAATGATGCAACAATTAGGGTTGAAGAATCTAGAACCTACCCATATAGTTTTACGTGTCGTTGATCAAAGGAAAGTGATTCCTTTGACGTTACTTAAAAATGTGAAATCTATAATTGCAGGCTGAGAACTTCATGTGAATTACTCAATAGTTTTCTCATTGTCAAATATCTCTTCATATTCTGTGTTGCTGGGTTGACCTTGGCTATACCAAGCCAGATGCACTCAAGATTGGTACGCATGTTGTCCTAGAAATGATAGGGTTAAAATACAAGTTATTTCAAAAGGATTTTTGAAAGATTTAGGAGATGAGATAGCTAGTGAAATGGATGAGAAATCCAACAATGAGTTTTATGATTCGGAAATGGAGAGGACTGATCATAAGGGCCTTATGCCTGGTTATTTAAAACACAGCATCTAGCAACTGTAGAAAAAGTAGAGATAAATACGGTACATCAACCTTACAAGGTAGAAAAGATGGGTATTGGTGAATGTGCTGTAGCATTTTCATCAGACAATGATTCGGATAGTGATATTACTCACTGGTTTTCTACGTCTGAAGATACAACCCTAGACTGGTTAATGCTCTCTACAGGGGAAGCCGAATACTTTGATGATTTTCTTGAAACATATTCCTGATTATCCATGGATCGGGAAGAAAATAATCAAGAAGATGCATTTTTTATGTATAACAAGGCATAAGCAATTTCTATGGATGAATTAGAAGAGGAAGAGATGCTTGAAGTAGTGGCATTTAATGTAGATGACATCTCAACAACCTTTTTGGAAAATATGGACGAATTTGACATTACTGAGAATAATAATGGCATGCCTGAGAATAGATTTTTTACTGCTTTCCCTTATGAGTAAAATGCTCTACCCTTTGGATTTGAACAATTGCCAGATATAGCTAAAAGAACTTATTGTCACTAGTTAGAAAGAAAGGAAAGATAAAGGAGTAGTAGGAATATGTGCAAACCATTACAAATACCAATATTGCATGATGCTAATGATGACTCAGCTTTGGCCTTACATAGGTTTGCACAAACATCTAGTGAACATCATGGTAATTATGATAGGATAATCAGAGAATTAAATCAGGCATTGGAAGTAGAACATGAGGCAGCAATGACTGCTTTAAATGAAGCAATGAAGAAAATTACTAAGTTACAAAAAGAAAAGGTAGAATTTCAATTTAGAGAAAGGTGATATCTAGAAGAAATTTCACTTCCAGAGATGTATTTAGAAGAGTAAGAATCTAAATTAAATAAGGATGTGCAACAAATGGACCAAATATTGCCCATTCTTAAGAAGTGTTCAGTGGAATGCGAGTAAACAAATGATTTTTATACAAGAAATAAATCTATGGCTACATCTCGAATTGGATTGCAATGAAAAAATTCTACCACTTCTCCTTGGCTATATCATTTCCTTAAGCGCTCTATGAGAAATAGGCAAAAGCTGTATCATTATTCTAAAGGGCAACTGGGGGGGTATCATATAAGGCAATTGAAAGCAAGCAAAGCTCACTTGCCAAGTATATGTGAGGTTGTATTACCTCATCCCAAAGAAAGGGTGACAGATCTTACTATCTATGGGGATGGAAAGAAACCACAACTTAGATGGTTTGAACTTGCAATACCTAGGGATTTTGTAAAACTTATACAAGTCATACATTATTTGGGTTGTCGAATTCAAGGTGAGGAAGATGAGGACCTACATTCATTGATTCTTAAGCTTAAAGGTTACCAATGGTCTTGGAGTTTAGATGATCAAGAATGTTTAGAAAATAACAATAAAATCTTATGTCAATATCATTGTAAGTTGCATGCTCAATATCCATATGATTTAGAGCAAATACCTAGCATAATTGATTCTATCAAATCCTCATTTATAATGAAGTCTAATAAGGATTTAAATGCCACTAATGGCTGCTTGGGTAAAAAATGGAAAAGATATATTGCAAAATCCTTTTCTGAGATAGCAAATGTCTATAGAATAGAGGTTGATGGTGCTACTCAAGATAATCTCACTATTATTCCTTATAGGGCTTTACCCGTGGTACATTCTCTAAATATGAGGGAAGAAGAACTACAATCGAGTGCTAGGAATAGTTTACTTGAAAATGTATCAATGGGGATATCTGAGGATGTGCCTACAATCAAGTCTCAGAAAATAGCCTCTTTGTTTCTTAAAGAGCCTGAAGTGGAAGTAGTTAAAATAGAAATGGTAGAAGGGAAATATTTGAATCTAGAAGCTCAATTGGAATTCCAAGATTGAGAAAGGCTTGAGGAGGTATTAGAGCACATGTTAGGGAATTTGTTTGGTCGTATACTAACCTGAAAGATATTAAAGCTGAACTTTGTCAGTATTATATTTATCTAGAACTAGGTACAAAACCCATATGTCAAAGCCAACGAAATCTCGTGTATGCAGAACTGGTCAAATCCGAGATTACTAAGCTTCTTGATGCGAGATTTATTTATCCTTTTACATATAGTGAATGGGACTCCCCTATTGTGGTAGTACCCAAGAAGAACAGTAAGAAGATTCGCATTTTTGTTGATTATAGAAAGTTAAATAGCAAAATACGTAAATATAATTTTTGTTTGTCATTTACAGATCAGGTACTTGATAAAGTTGCAGGCCATGAGCTATATTCTTTCATGGATGAGTTTGATGGATACAATCAAGTGCTAATTCACCCAAAAGATCAATCCAAAACTACCTTTACTACTGAATGGGGTACATTCACTTATAAATTGATGCCTTTTGGTTTGTGCAATACACACATAACATTTCCAAGAGTTATGATTGCCACTTATCAAGATTTTCTACGATAGTGCATGGAAGTTTTTCTCGATGATTTTTGTGTCTATGGGGCAGCAAAAGAAATGTCTAATCAATTAGCGCAAGTGTTTGAACGTAGTGACGAAGTAGGTATCTCTAGCTTGAACCCTAATAAATGTGTTTTTAGAGTGCCAAAAGGAATGTTGTTAGGGCATATTGTTTCTAAAGAAGGCATTACTATGGATTCGGCTAAAAATTTCTAAGATTTTTGCACTTCCACCTCCCAAAAACCTTAAGCAATTGTGTGGATTTTTGGGGCATCTAAATTATTATCGACAATTCATTTCTGATTTTGCAAAAGTGGCCTCACCTTGACAAATTTGCTACAAAAGGATACTCATTTTAATTGGGTTGTTTCTTGTTAAGAAACATTTTAATTTCTTAAAAAAAAGTTAATTGAAGGACCAGTATTGACACCCTCGAATAGGATGAAGGAATTCCATATTCATGCTGATGCATCTATGTATGTTGTAGGAGCAGTTTTATGTCAAGTAGATGACAATAAGGTAGATCATCCAATTTATTATGCAAGCCGTAATTTAAGTGATGTAGAAAGAAATTATACTACCACTGAGAAAGAAATTATACTACTACTAAGAATGCTTATCAATGGTATTTGCGGAGGAAAATTTTCTTCATTATTTATTAGGGAACAAATTTACTATCTATGTTGATCATGAAGCATTAAAGTATTTGCTTACTAAAGCAAAACTTTCGAGAGGTGTGATTCGTTGGATGTTGTTATTTCAGGAGTTTGATTTTCAAATAGTTACTTGTCCTAGTAGAGCTCATGTTCTAGCAGATCATCTTTCACGATTATTAACATCTGATAAGGAAGAAGGTATGGAGGATGATTTACCATGCATCACTTTTTACTGTGGAGATGCAAATTCCATGGTATGATGATATTGCAACTTGGTGCTGACAAACGATGAAAGCAATAAATTTTAATGCAAGCACGCTCCTATGGATTATTAGGGGGTTACCTTTATAAATTATTTCCATGCAAGGGTATCTATTGGCGATGTGTAAGGGAAGATGAAGTCCCAATGGTTCTTAAGGCATTGCATGATGAGCCGTGTGGTGGCCATTTTGCTGGTGAATTAATAGCATGGAAAGTTCTATTAGCTGGTTATTGGTGGCCTACCCTATTTAAAGATGCTTATTATTATTGTCGAAAATGTGATGTCTATCAAAGGACTGGTTGTCCTTCTAAGAGTTTTGCTACACCTTTGACATCTATATTGGCATTAGCACCTTTTGAAAAGTGGAAAATTGACTTTGTGGGCCCAATTGATCTACCTGCTAGATATCGATCCAATTTTTATATATTGGTTTGTATTGACTATATCACCAAGTGGGTAGAAGCAAATGTGCTTAAGACAGATAAAGCCATTGATGTGGCTAAGTTTATGTATGAGAATATCATTACACGTTTTGGTTGCCCACTGGAATTAGTAAGTGATCAAGGTTCCCATTTCTTGAATGGTATTATTAGCAATCTAATGGAAATATACAAAATTAAGCATCGCAAATCAACGCCTTATTATGCCCAAGCTAATGGCTAGGTTGAAGTAACTAATCACATTATTTGTGGGATTTTAACTAAAATAGTTAGTTCTCATAGACAAGATTGGGATGAGCGTCTGATGAGGCATTATGGGCCTATAGAACCACTTATCAAGTGATAGTGCAAAATACACCCTTCAACTTGGTTTATGGAACTAATACTATATTCCCTATTGAGCAAGAGTTTCCTACTCTACAAATTGCCCTCTTGTTACAATTAGGTGAGGTTGAATCATTGAAGCAAAGGATTTTACAATTGGTAAAGTTGGATGAGGAGAGATTATTAGCTTTACAGAGCTTAGAAGCAATGCAAAAACGCCGTAAAGCGTGGCATGATCAAAACATTAAATTACGAGAGTTTAAAGAGGACGATTTTGTTTTATTATATGATAGTAAATACTACAAATTTCTTGGGAAGATCAAATTTTGTTGGTTATGACCTTTTAAGGTTGTTAAAGTTTATGATAATGGTTCTCTTGATATACAAGATATTAATGCTGAAAATGAGATATTTAGGGTTAATGGTCTCCGCCTTAAACATTTTGTAACTTAGTTTAGTTAGGTATAGTTAGGTTAGTGGTTAGAATAATCCTTTAACTAATCTATATTTGCATTTCTTTTCTTTTTTGGGGGTTTTTAATGGGATGCAGGTATGGATTTTCTATGGATGGATGCACTTTACCTTCGTCATCTTGATACTAATAGTTTTGATCCTATTCATGTCGGGCCTTATAGTATTACTCATTTTCAAATGCATGACAGGTTCTTATATGCATCGAGGGGAGAGGCCTATTGCAATTCTTCTTTTGTGATCATTTTTTGTTTGCAATACCATCCACCCTTTGGTGATAGACCGTGTCAGTGGCATCTTTATGTGTAGGCATAGCTCTTGTGTTGGCAGTGTCACACATACTTTCGAATTTATGGTACGACTGTCATGAACGATGCTATAGGCTATACTCATTAGCACCATGATTATGATAGTGTATTCTCACCTGAGCATGGTGTTTCTCAATTTAGGGTGGGTAGAGAGCAACAGGAATTTTCCCGCTATCAAACTGTTGTTCACGGTTTTACTCCATCATATCCCAATGATCAAGTAAATTTTAATTGTCCATGTTGGGATTATATCTATTGGTATATGGATACGACCGAGGGGGGCTACTCTTTAGGATGTTTACCAGTGGCACATATGCCCTATTATGACGATTCAGCTACGGCTCCATGATGTGATGGAGGTTTTTAGTGATGCACTTGATAGACGGTCTATGACATCTAATGTGCCTATGCTGGAGGCTATTCATGAGCATTCTATATCTGATGGTTTAGTTGATAGGCTTGACTAGATAGTGTGGATGATTTTGGATTATGGTTATTGTTTGCAATAGAAGATCTTAGGGAGGTTGAAGATTTTAGTTTAGATCTTTTGATTTCTTAGTCTTTTGGGTTTTTACTTTGTTCCATATTCAAATAATAATAATCCTTGAGAAAAGCTTCCAAATAGATGACTTTTTATTTTAGGTTTTAGCACACTTCAGTTTAGTTAGTCTTCACATGGTTAGTTAGTTAGTTGCATGCATAGTTGGGATACTCCTTCAGTGCTAGGAGCTCATTACAAGGAAGTTTGACTAGATGACCGATTTCTAAAGGAGTTTCACTCTTTATTGATCTAACATATTAATGGTTTAGTGGTTAGTGGTTGAGTTCTATGCAAGTTTGATGATTATTGCAATTTGTGAACTACTATGTGATTATCTTTGCATTATCTTGGAGTTACAATATCCACATACATAACAGGTTGTTTCATATCTAATCTATCTATTTATATTTGTTTGAAATGAGGAAAAGTTAAAAATATAGCTTGATTGAAATTATCTAGAGTTTTCCAAACCTAAATACCTATAGAAGAAACTCAAAACTCAATTTTTAAAACACATATACACCAAAATATACATGAACAATGTAGTCTATATGAGAGTCCACCCACATGGGATGGGAGTTAGCACTAGGGAGTGATTGAAGGGGGGTGATGTGTGTGCATGACATAGTGAATTTCATTGTATGGAAGTCTGATTAGGAATCCAATAGAGTTTTTCCTTATCGTTTCTTCAACGATGTGGGGGTAGCTAAATAACAAGGTTCTCTCCATGAAATTTTAAATAAGAGTAGCATGGATGAGAGATGTTGAGCTGATGAGTATCTTTGCTTATCATTTTTTGAGGCAAAGTGACCAGTAGAATGTGCTAGATTAGATTCTTTGAGTGAAGTTGTTAAGCTAAAATGTTTGACCGTTCAATTAAGTGATGCCTTCTTAACCATCTAGTTGATCCTTTATAAAAAAACTTAAAATTCGATCTAAATAATAAAAGTTCAAAATAGTTTATATATTTATTCTTCAGTAGGCATGAAAAAAAGAAGAAAGAAAATTTAAAAAAAGCCCTACGGCTGCAGGGTTAAAGAAAGTGTAAAAAAAGTACACAACGCAGCGAATAGAATCTGAAAAAGAGATAGAGATAGAGAGTGCACAACAGATAAGAGGAGAATTAGAAGTTTTCTTTAGCTCCAAAAAACTTATACAAAGATGGCTTTGTCCACCCATGTGCTTCCACTATGAAGCTTAGATGGTGATCTAGATAGAAGGTAGGTAAAGAGCTCAAAGCTAGCTGAAACAACTCTGATTGGGTGAAAGATAAATGATAGATGACTGTGAAGGGGTTTAGCTTTTATAGCCTATGAAGGCGGTTAGGTTGGCCTAACTGACCTACCATATGAGCCTCCACTAATCAGCTAGGGAATATTCCAGGGACCTCCCCAGCAAGGGGCCGCTTCTACGGCCCCCGGACCCCAAAATAGGGGCCCCTCTTAACTAAATTACCCTGCAACTCGATACAATGTGCCTCGAGTTGCTACTAGCTTAACTACTCACTCCAACCCAAATATTAGACCAACGATGGTCACCTTTATTGCCATCTGGTCACATAGACCTTATTTGATATACAAATCAAGACTCAACCAATATCCAGGCTCACATTTGGCTTCTCCTCATAATGGGGGCCTCACAACTTTAAGCACCATGGATCATTGGTGGCATATTATGAGGGTGGGGCATCGAGCATATCTAACAGAAAGAAAAGAAAACAAACAAAACATCAAAAGAAGATAATCATCACCTCTGAGGTCCTAATAGGATGTAGGGATTTCCTTGACAGGTGCCTTGCATCCGATGCCATTGGGGTGGGACCAGACCTTTTGGGAATGAGAATAAATGTATATACTCTTTTGGTATTGAAAGAAATCCACTACTATTTAAAAAAGAGAAAAAACAAATAAACAAACACTCTGGATAGTTGAAAGTTAGGGACCATTGACAGGTTGTTCTAGTAGAATATGGAGGGTTAGCAACTAAACCATAGGATTCCTATTTGTTGTCCTAATATTATCTTGCTTTGTTTGGGTTCGTTGTTAGGCATGGACCTTATCAGTGAGGCTATTTTAGAAGTAATATTCCTAGTGGGATAGTAGTGTGGCATTTTCTTGCCTAGAGGGATTATTGTTGTTTAGTGGTTCTAGAAAGCTTCCTAGTTAGTATATTCTATGCCATGAATGAAGCTTTGTTATGAATTTTATTGGGGAGAGTGAGTAAGGGAACTATTAGCAAGCACAAGTTTTGATATAGCTTAACTAAAATATTTGTTTTGTTGGATTTATAATATGATACCAATAAATATTTTCCTATCTTTTCAGTGTCTACTAGTTTTCTATGTGTGGTTTTGCAGTTCTTGTAGTTGTGCTCGTAAGGATGCTTCGCAATCAAGTGAGGGGGAGTATATTTTTCTTTTGAGGTTGCATAGCAGTGCTCGTGGTAGCTATGTTCTCCCGCGATGCTGGATGTTCGTGATGTAGCAGTGCTCATGAGGACACTTTGCAATTAAGTGGGGGAGAATGACAACACCTAGAAACAATCCCTAATATTACAACAAAAAAAAGCACAATTGTACACAATTGGCACATTGTTACCAACTTTTTACATTAATTTAATGCAGATGCGGTGTTAATTATTGCTATTTTTGGAGGACGTGTCTCTGCCTTTTGGAAATTCTTGTATGAGAGGAAGGTTGAGTTTTAGACAAAATATGATAGATTTACTTAGTGAATCTCAATATGATTATCTAAAATTTTCCCATAGGAAATTATTATCACCTAAAGAAGATAAGATTTTTTCTTCTCTCCCATGACTCCCCTCTTTCCAACACCAAATTTGATTTTTGAAGCCAATGGAACCATCAGATTTATGATTCGAGAATTAGATCACTAATTTTTCCAAGATCCCCTCCACAAAGAGCTCTTCTTCTCAGCCACAACTCCTCCTCTCTAATTCACTATAAATAAGAGGCATGGGGAGTAGTTTAGGAAGCACAAAGAAGCACAAGAAGACACCGAGAGGCTACGAGAGAGAGGTAGAAGGATACCCCTCCAAGAGATTGTGAAAAGGATAGAGAGAGAGAGAGAGAGAGAGAGAGAGAGAGAGAGAGAGAAAGAGAGAGAGAGAGCGAGAGAGAGAGAGAGAGAGAGAGGAGTTACCACAAGAGGCTGTGAGGGAGAGAGTTAGCTCAATTCCCCCTATCTTGGTCTTCGACTAAGCCATCTTCTCTTATGCTCTTCTATCTCAAATTCATTTTGCCTTCTTTATCTCGCGAATCCACTTGCGGATGATGGCCCCCAAGTGAAGAATGTCATGTGTGGATAGCAATCCCACAACCAGCAATGAACTTTGGGCAAGGGTATCACTGTCAATATAACTACGGTACCGGATATAAGTAACACAGTTCCAAATTGTTAGATACTTGCTTTGATTCTTGCATGAGATACATTAGGTCCCGTACTATGCCACATGAGAATAGGTCATTGAAAATGATAAATTCCATCTTTATAATTATAGGATGCATATTCAAGTGCAAGAGTTAAAACTATGAAAACAAAATTCCACTCATCCATGTATGGTAAACGCATCTACACCAAAGTGGCATATGAAAATGTTATTGCGTCTATTCTTGCATTGTTTGGAAAAATGCAATTGGTTTTGTTGGTTGATATAACAACATCCTAAATGCTTTTACATTCACGTGATTGTTGGATTGTCATTTGGATGATTATTCCAAATGGTTGTGATTGATGGTAAATTCATGGTGAGGGTCTATAATGACAAATAGCCATGAGAATAAATGAATGTTTTCTTGGAAGATGATATTAGGGCCGATTGCCTTGACTGTGCTTGATTCTTAAATGAATGAATTAAGGAAAGGATATTTTGCTTGGGTGGATCATCTCCAAGATTGCACCACAGATTAACCTGAGAATGGCACTGCTCGATTCATGGGCCAAAGGTCGAGTGGTGAAAATTCCAACCACGGAATTGGTGTTTCACTCCTAGGCAGCTTGTGGGTCACCCCTTGCCAAATCTGGAGGAACGGAGTTGAGGATCACCCTGGCCCCAATGTTTATGGCATTGGAAGACTCTATTCTAGATGAAGGATGGAAATTATGGTGCAATGTGATTTGGACCGTGTACTTCTACAGGGCAGAAGGGATATATAATTTCTCTTCTATGGGTAAGAGACAAAGATTAACTAGATAAGTTAAGAAACTTGTTTGTCAAAAGGACTACTTGCTATGTTTTTGTGTCCCTGCTATAAATTACGTGAATGAACCCTGTTCCCTAAAAGGCTTAATTAAGGAAGTTGATTTTAAATAACACTCATAAATGTGATAGGACCTAATTAAATAACTAAAGAATTCCTATTGAGGTAAACAGGTGGGTGAAAGCTGACAGGTCTAGGGTGGTCCCAGAGAACTGAGAGGCTTTTCACAAGGTTTTACCAACATCCACCAACCCATAGGAATTGTTAGGTTAGAACCATGATTCATGCCATTTTAGGGGACCGAAATGGGACTATGCCTTAGGGGTAGAGAGACTGAGTTGTGCATCCCTCTCATTTTCCATTCTCTTTGAATGAAGTGCAGCATGGATATGCTTCGGCTTGGGTATCTCTACGTAAAGTAGGATGTCCAAGACCCATGTCCAAGACCCAATGCTAGAATGCTGTCAAGAGACCTTGACCACCAGGAACCCAAAATTCACGTTTATCCCAGTGGGTTCGGTTGCAAAATTTCTCTTCCGAGGCAAACTTGAGAAACCCTAGGTGACAAACCGTGTAACATTCCATGGGAGTGAGAGGCAACGTTGCTTAGATTCATCTCTCAATGGACCGCTAAAATGTGTCGTGACCCAGGCACGTTACAATTGGTATCAGAGCAAAAATTCGTGATGATATATGATTGCTTAATGTATGGTTCATAGACATATCCTAAAGAGAATAACCTAAGCCATGTGGCTTGATTGTCAGGCACCTTCTGCACCCATGAATATTGACATATAAGAGTAGAAATTCCTTCTCAAGTAGATTAAGGCACCCGAAGAAATAGACATCGGAGCAGAGGCAGAGATATGGATTGAGTTGATGGACGATTATTTCTCTGCTTTGGAAATTGCTTTAGTCAATCAAACAATGATAGCCAAACTTAAGTTAGTTGGTGAGGCTCAGATATGGTGGAAGCAATGGTGCAAAGATCAAGGTGTTTCTGAAGCCACTTGGATTCAGTTGAAAGATGTTGTACGTGGAAAATACCTTCCACCATTCTAGCAAACTTTGAGGATGAATGAATTCCCCAAGCTAAAGTAGCTGGAATTAACCTTGGAGTCTTACTACTCAAAGTTTGTAGCCCTATTAAAATACGCACCACCTAAGGATATTGTGCAGCAACAAGTATCCAAGTTTTGCCATGGCCTGCACACTACTCTGAACCACCGTCTTGAAGCAATGTGTCCAACAGACTTGCAAGATCCATTACTTCGAGCAAAGCCAATCATCCAAGAACTTTAATCAAGAAATTGTGACAAAGATGATTCTTGAGATCAGGACAAGAGATAAAAGGCACATTTTCATTCTCTTTCTACAGTACATCAGTTCTTGATATGATTTCGGCGATGGAGAGCAACGATTGGAAGTAGGGTCTTCTCCATTTCCTCCATCTTAGGTGACTAAAAATTGCTAATTTTTTAGGGCAAAAATGGCTGTGAAAAAATGTGCCGCCTCCCCCCCCACATCATTTCATTTCTTGTGAGTTAGCCTCACTAATCAAGTTTTAAACTTAAAGCTTCAAAATTACTAGTTCCTATTTTCTTGTTCACACTATATGCGAGAGGAAATTTTGATTTTGAGGGTCCTAACAAACTTCGAATTGAAATCTGACTTGCCAAATGGCTTCGTGCCATCGAATCCATCATCTTGGCCTTCCCCGTGCACTTTCTAGCATCAAGATCGAGTAGTTGCTTCATAACGCTAACCCTTGTGGGGATTAAATGGGGGGTTACACATGCGAGATAGGGCACATTCGTAAGAGACGTCCCAACCATCAATGCTTCCACTGCAACGAGCTAGGCCACATCCATGCAAACTTCCCTCACTTAAACCCAAAAGATATTGAGCCTCCAAGAAAATGAAGCTATAAAAGTGCAGTCTTTGGATATATAGAGGAGTCAAATGAAGAAGAAGACCTAGAACCCAATACACCCCCTCTCAATATGATTAGGAACCCTAGATATCTTTTTGAAATGTAATACACTTGGTATTGAGAGTACCCCAATAAATCCTACTCTTATACCTATGTTTATTTTCATAATATGAGTTCCATTGGTTTTGAAGCCAAGAACTTGTGTGACTAGAGTAGTGCAATAGAAGCATGGTAGGTCCTAACCCTCACAGCTCCTAGATCTCAGTAATAAATATCCTATCCCAAGGATAGACGAGTTACTTGATTGATTGTAGGGAGCAAAAATCTTCTCCAAAATTTATTTGAGGCTAGAGTACTACCAGATCCGCATCTTTAAAAAGCTAAGTCCAAGGTATTGCGGACCCTATAGGATCTTCAAAAGCCTAGGGCCCAATGCCTACAAACTTCAACTCCTTGAAGTTATAAAATTTCACAACGTATTTCATGTTAGTCTACTAAAGAAAGATGTGCCTAATACTAGCCATGTACTAAGTGATCAAAAAATTGTAACAACTAGTGAAGGAGTCCTTGAGCTACAACCAAATAAAATCCTAGATACAAGGGAGGGACAATTGAGGAGTAGAACCCTTAGAGAATACCTTGTTGAGTGGAAGGACTATCCTAAAGAAGATGGCACATGGATAGATGAGAATGCTTTTCATCAACAATACCCACGGTTTCTCTCGAGATGAGGACATCTTGATTTCTCTAAGGGGAGGAGGATGTAATACTTCCAAGCAATTAAAAAAATTAGTTGGATGTTTTAAAAGTTAGTTAGTCAATTAATAAGTGTTGAGAGTGGAAAAGACTGAATTTTTGATTGATTTTTGTTGGTTTTTAGGTCTGAATGGTTGATTTAGATTGATGTATGGTTTTTAATGGAAGTGTTTGAGAGTGTTTTGGATTGTATTGATTATGTTTTGAAAGCTCATGATGATTATATGTAGAAATATGAAGCTCTGTGATGTCTTGATAGGTTCTGTTGATGTTCTGATTGGTTCTGATAGAGGCTGAAGCTTATGTTTATTAGTGGAGGTCTGAGTCGTGATGAAGGCTACAGGATAGAGGCAAAGAGGAGGGGAGAAACATAGCTTGTAGTTCTTCAGAAATGATGAAAACAGTAATATGGTTTCATTCAACAAGGACTGCCATTGCTTTAAGAACTTGGTGACAAATTGGTCTTCATGCATTATAGAAATAGTGACTCACTTTCTAAACATGTTCATTTGATGTACAATATCTATGTGTTGTAACTATTTTTGAAGAACTTCCAAATACCTTTTGTAACGGATGTTGTTCTTGCTACTTATACTTGTCGATCTCCACAATGGATTAGAATGTCCATCCTTGTCGCCACATCTCTTTGCATCCAATATTCTTGGTCCATTCCTTCTTATTTAGGGCATTCTTTTTTGACATTGATGATTTTCCAAAGGTTGTCTTGAGATAGATAGAGTTCCATCATCATCTTCCAAACTTGATAGTTATTGATGTTGACTTTGTCCATCTTGATGTGACGGTCGTAAGAAGTAGTGGCATCGATGAGAAGCATTTGATTAGAGTGATACAAATAAAAAAAGAAATAAAAGATTATGAAGTTTATGGTTTTGTAAAAATGTGGGAAAAAATTCTAGGATTGACAATTACAATTGGTGTTGAGCTGGTGCTCTAATACCATGAACTAAAAATGATAGGCTAGAAATAAGAGAAAGAGAAGACATTGTGCACAATGTATGGAGAGATATGGAGGGAGTATGAGAAGTAGAGTGAAATCCACTTACTCATTTCATTACTTGCAATTGTATATATACATGATACATTGAATGAGATAGGTGAACTCATTTTCCAAATATCTGAGATATTTACAATGAGGATCATTATGGAATTCTTTTGTCCACATGTTGCATATCCTTATCTCTTTACAACAAATATTTTAACCTACAACACTTTTATCCTAACACTTACCTTGCCATATTATGCATTTAGGAGTGGTAAGATACCCGACAAGATGCAAAACTTCCAAGATCATCCTCTTTGGGATAATGTTGGCTACATTAGATGATTTTGAAGCTAGAAATTGGATGTTTTGCTATCTATACAATCATTTAGATGAAGTCTAGATCAGAGTTGATAGAGCTTTCATGGAGAGTGTTGCAAGGTGGGTATGAGAAGTCTTCCACAATTAATAGCAAGAGTATTTTGACGATCGTGGAGAGGCCTTGAGGTGTGGGGATGCCCTTTCTTTGCTTCATCTCTTCAAAAAACATGTTTCATATTTTTACTCATATATTTACAAGTATATATGATGATATTTGTTCTCATAGATATGTCAATGTATGCATTGATATATATTATGTTAAACGTATCCAGATAGAGTAGCACAAATATAGGTGCAAATATCATCACTTTAATACAAGCATGTGTAGCAATGCAAATCTTGGTAATTGTAATAATGTATATACTGATAGCATGCCAATCAACACCAGATATGTTATGTGTGAGTAAGAGTTGATAGGGACTATCATAGGAAAGTACTAATATAGAAATTTTAAGGTACCAATGATAGTGCATGCCATAAAATGTGCTAATAATGCTTTAATCCCATAGATATTTACTAAGGAATACTTCTTTCAAGTTCCTTTTCCAACTCTATCTATATTGTCATTGATTCTTATAGAGATAAAGTCTAGGTTAATCGCAAATGATGATGGTGGAAAATAGCTTGTGCAAAAAAATTCTCACAATAGTAAACATAGTGTAATATGAATTATTTTACCATTGCAAATATTACTTGAGTTGATAAAAAGTGTCCACTTATCATACTTTCACTACGCATAATGTAATTGAATTGCCAACATAGGAGAACATAAAACTTGTATGGGTTCAGTTTAGAATATATAAGCTAACATGTACTATATGCAATCAAAGGGATTTCATTTTTTAGTGGAGTTATAGAATGTGCGTGCATTTGCATTAGAGGGTATTCCAAGAGCACACTATAAAAAATGTAAGTGTATCTATGAGATCTATAGAACATCTATATTATTTGATAAATTTAAAAGGCTAACGTTAGAGAAGTAGCTTCTTTATTACAATTTGAAAAGAATTTACCAAATTCTTAGGAAAATGGTTCATTTTATTGCCTTATAACATGTAAGTAAGAGAATGTTCCTAATAATATTTAAATACACATGATATGGATGGTTTCTTATAAGTGCACCCCTTGAAATGGGGTATAAAGGGGTACAAGAATATCCAAAAATATATATTGAGCACATGTAAGGTTCTTATGTAGTGAAACCCATGTGCATGGAACATGTATTATATGTTATCCAAAATTTCTATGTTGTTAATTGGTAAAATGGATATAGTCTATAGTACCAAGTAACACCTCTACAAGTCCAAAAGAAAAAGATTCATGTAAGAATCATGAAAAAAGTTCTCAAGAAAGAAAATCACGTGACTTCTTGAGGTTTATTATGGAAAGTGAAGAAATGGTGAAAGATATGTGGAGTGGGCCAACTAGTGGTCCTCATAGCTTTATTATTTGATAGATGGTGATGTTAGATTACATGTTCAAAAAGATATTGAAGCCAAAGTTAGGATAAAGAGGATTATTGGATATCTACTATACCCTTTTGGTGAACATTTCTCATGTGGATCCCAATTCAAGGAGAAAACTATTGACATTCCTATCATGCTCAGTACGAGAGGTCATAGTGAAGTGTGAGCCAAGGAAAAATTGGCTTTGCATTGGGCAAGGTTAAATGAAATGATTATGAATATGTGTTGATACTTCTTAATTTTTGGATTATTCACACTCTTCTAGTTCCTCTCATGCTCAAGATGGATGGTCTTTGAGTACTAAGTCTCATAAGGAAATTCGAATTGAGACATAGCTAGGCATTGGACCAGGTAGGGTCAAAAGCATTCTTATTTTATGAAAGTGAGTTTGAGAGTTACATTCAATGGGCTTTGATATTTGAATAACACGACAGTCATATATGGTAGAGAGAGCACAATGGGAAGGAGATATTACTACTATGGTTTATGGCATGTGATGCAAAGTATGATTGAGATATTTTTGTTTTGTATACACATTGGTTTCATAGAATTTTGTGTGCAACATGGACTAGATACATAACACCATTATTTTTTTAGGACATGGGTAGTGCTTCAAAAGCATGTAGCTATAGTGTAACCCTACTTTGAAATTTTGGAAAATCATCTTCAAAATCTGAGTTTAAAGGTGCCAAAACTTGTAAAAATCCAAAGACTTGTATTTACCTTAACTTTTCCCCCTTCCCTCCCTGTGTGCGTGTGTGTGTGCATGTGTGCATGCGTGCGTGCATGCATGTGTGTGTGTGTGTGCGTGTGTGCGTGCATGAGTGTGTGTGCGTGTGTGTGCGCGTGTGTGTGTGTGTGTGTGTGTGTAAGAAGATGTCCTTTTTGATAAGCATCAAGGAGTTGATTAATAATGGGATACAAGAAGTTCCAGGCTTGTTTATCCATCCTCATTGATAGGCCATTCCTCGATGGATTCTTTGATAACGGTTCATCACTAGAGGAAGATTACAATGGCACCTATCAACTACAATTGATGTCCCTAATTTAATAAATGCTTACATATTTTTATTAATGTTTTTAATGAGTAATTTTTCATCTTCCAAACCACAACTTCTTGAGTACTTAGATCGTATAGAGAAGCTTGCAAATATGATATATGGGGCAATTTTTTAATAGTCTTGGTTTAAAGAGTGTCTGTGAAATAGTTATACCAAAAATGCCTCATGGTGCATTACGGATCAACCACTATCCCGCTTCTCGCAACCCAAGTGTTGTTATGGTGTTTAGACCCCATTTTTGACCTTGCTAGTATAGCAATCCTTTACCAAGATGGTGCCCTGGCCTATAAGTGCAAAAGAAAAAAATTGGATTCTTGTCAAATCATGCCATCTTGATGCCCTCATTGTTAATGTTGCCAAACCAAATAGAGGTAAGTCCCATCATATATGATGATGGGTTCATTTTCAATTACTTGTTCTTTATTTTTTCCACTTTCAATGGTATGAGGTTGTTATTCCATTTTTCAATTTTCAATGACTTATCATGATTTTTGTTTGACTTGCTATGTTATGTTGATGACTTGCTATATCATGTCAAAGATAATAACAAGTGGTATGTAAAAGAGCATTGAACATAGGGTGTTTACCAACTTCAAGTAGGCAAGAATGTCAATAGCTTTTTGGACCCACTTATGATACAACTATTGCCCCCATCCTTGGCTTAATAGATCAAAAGATTCCACCCTGTTTTAAGCCAACACGATTTGGAGACTATTATAAGAATTTTTATAGCAAGGCACTTCAAGCAAACAAGGACGGTCTTGATTTCACAAAGATATGAGCCTTTGACTATATAAATAAATCCAATTGTATATAAGCATTATAAGAATGTGAAATGAACCATGCCCTTTTAATTATGGAACATCCCACTTATTTCATTTGACATCATCATACATTGACTCAACCTCACCATGTGGAGATCATTTGTTAGTAATATTATAAAGATAATTTTATATTGCTATGGTCACTTACCTAGAATGTCAAATGGTTAGTTTGTAAGGAGTCCAAATTTCATGTGGGAGCTACTAACTTTTAAAATCTAGTGGGAATGTGGATGCACATGGAGTGGTGCACTCACGTGCACACGTGTTTTGGGGGAGAGGGAGAAGGGTGGGGTTGATTGTTAGATGTTGAAATTTATGCATGTAACATATACAAGTAACTAGCCAAAATAAAATGGGAGATGGGAAGCTTACATAAAGTTCACTAGAAGGATTCTCAAGTGTCTTATGGTTCTCATATTCATGTTACATATGATTTCATATATAATTAAATTTAATAAGGTAAAATGGTAAAGAAAACCAAAATTTAAGGCATTATTTCATAGAATTTACTAGAACATAGAACCTATAAGTATCTCAAAGGACCCTAGTTAATATGGTGTGACTTTTTATGCATGGGAACCATTCCAAAATAACATGTCAAAAAGTACCCTTGTTAATGTGGTGTCAAGCTCTATGCAAGAGGTCCAATCAAAACAAAGTCAAAAAGGAGACATGAGATAAGTAAAGGAGTTTAGATCACATGAGCTCAGAAGGTGAGGTATACTTAGGAAAGGTGAGGTATTCTCAAAGTGAGTCGGGCTATTAAGTTAAAGTAAGCCTCTCTTTCATATCATTGATGAGATCCCTATTTTCAAGTCTTTTTTATTACTAACAAGATTAGTTAGTTTGGTAATAGGCATGCTTTGGGAATGAGGCTATCAATGTAGGATGGCCTATTCACGCAACAAGTGAAAGTGGCCTCGAGAAGTGCACACATTAATGTTATGATAGGAATAAGGTTTGATGCATTTTCTTCTCATGAAGATGAAGGTACAATGTCTCATTTGATATGCTAGCTTAAGAGATATGTGCATGTAGTTACCCCTAGAGAAGTGAACTTATCTTTATCATCTCTCGATTATTTTCAATTAATAATTCTGACTAGAATTATATTATGGATTTCTATGGAACTAGGTGAAGGTCATCTTAGTTTGTATCGAGTTCTTAACATGGAGTCTTGAAAGACAAATATTGAGACTTTTTGCATATCCTTTGCATACATTTTTGTGAGAGAATAATTATTTTTCAAAGTAGTGCTATAGATAGTGAATGAATGCTATAGAATTGTTATGGCTAGTTGGGTAATTTGTTAAAAAAACTTTAGCTTTATTTTACATATTTTTCAAGAGAGAGAGAACTTGTGTGCTAATGATCTAAACTTATTCAATTTTTAATCTCATTCTTCTTAGTTGATTTCATATATGATCTTGCATAACAAGTGGATGTTGGGCCACTAGGTCACCAATAGTTGCAGCATTAGTAGGAGTTCGAGGTCACTTTTTGGCCTTTTAGCATCTAGAGAGAGAGAGTGCTTTCCACTTGAGTAGAGTAATTGTCACTTTCCAGTAGTAAAGAGAAATAATTTCCATTTTTCAATAGTAAATTTTTGCCACCATATTTCAAGAATTTCTCTTATCGAGGGGAAAGAAGGTGGCAAAAGCCTCTCCTTGTTTGAAATCTTAAGTACACAATGCTCATTCCCTCTCTCTTACCTCTACTCTGTACCCTTTGGAGTTTTTGTTTGTTTTCTCTCTACTCAATCACATGTTTATGTCCTCCATCTTCCTACTCCATGGAGGCATTTTCTCGATATACAAGACCTAGTGTTTTCATCAAGTCCATAGTCACTTTCAATACACTTAATGAGCAGGATAGGTGGGTTCTCTTAACCATAACAAAGGGAAGTTGGATAATCATGCAAAAAAGAAAGAAAAATAGATGTTTGAGAGCCAGCCCCTTTTTATCATGCTAGAAAGTTAGAGTAATAGATTTTAGGCTTGGTGGCTCTAAGAAGAGAATCAAAAAAGTGTGTGTATAGCATGTTTTCATGCATAAGGAGCTTCACTCGCTACCTATAATCTTCCTCTCCATAAACCCAACTATTGGTGCATTTTGGTTACATCTATTTTCTGATATAAATGAAGGTATATGTTTCTTATTTACCTTGTAACTAACAAGATCATTTGATGTTAATAAACTTGTATCAATCAAGCGTCTAGGAGTGTCAATCACTAGAATGTATGGTAGATGTTCTAAATATCATCCACGGCTCTGTCTCGGCGAAGAGCTTTATATAAGGGGAGGACCAAAGCGGCACTAGTGGAGAGAGGCATATTATTTTATAACCATTTTTACATACCATCTCCCTCCACTAGGCAATTTATATAAGGGGAGGACCAAAGCAGCACTGGTGGAGAGAGGCATATTATTTTATAACCATTTTTACATACCATCTCCCTCCACTAGGCAATGGGGATCCTTGTCTAGCCTTCCCCTTCTAAATTCTTGGTGTAAAGAGTGGTTGTTACCATATTCTAGAATAAGTAAGAGTTATAGGTGAATTTTTTTTCACAAGGTATAGAAATGTCTAAAGCCTATCATTTCAAGCAGTCATTGAAAATTTTCTACATTTATGCCTATAGCCATTTTCTTGGATTTCTTCTCCAACACTGAAGTTTGAACCTCGAGAACTATATTTCTAGTGAAGTGCCCAAATGTAAACAATATCCTAGACTTTGTGGATATAGGTTGGGATACAAAGGTATAAGATGCAACTAGATTCTATATTTTGCAAGTATATGATTGCCACTCAAAAGGTCATCATGATATTTTTGAATAGAAGATGGCACCATGTTTGTGGAAAACTGGTACTACTAGACCAAGAGAGATGAGAGAGTTTTTTAGAAATTCATTACAAGATATTGATATTCGGTTGGAAAGTGAAAATTTGATCATTATGAAGGTAGGTTCAATGTGTACATTATGACAATTGAGGATGGACTTGCATAATGAAGATATTCAACTTCCTACTTCTTTTAGCTTCTATGTATGTAATAAAAATGTACATTGTTATTTGCATTATTTATCTTACTTCACATTCACATTATCAAAGGAAACGTTTCCATCACATTATCTCTAACTATTATTTCAATGTATATAATGTCTCAATAAGAAAACAAAGAGCTTTAGGTATAAAGAGATAACAAACAATGTTGTGCATATGTGTTGCCATTAGTAGCCCAGTACCTCCGGTAATTCACTATATGTATACCCTGTATATCACATACATTCAAGGCCTATTTATAAATATCCTTATTTGTGAATTTTTCCTTCATAAAACATAACCCCCTTTTCTTCAATCTGTAAGTAATCCCTTTTATATGGGACCTTTCTGTATGTAAAAAAAATATAAAAATTGTATTTTAAAAATCCCTTATGTTGAACCCACATCATACAAACATATATTTATGATTGACCTCCCTAGGCCCAGTAGAGCTACTTCCAAGGACTTCATAGTTATAAGTCAGCTCATGCCTACTTACAAGATTAAAGGAGAAACACCTAAAATCAAGGCTTGGACTGTGAAAGAAAGATACATGTCATCATCACCTAAAAAGTATATCTACACTCAAAAATCACAAAATGAGGCTAGCCTCATTCCTATAAAGAAATACAACTGCAACAAAAGTGATAGAGATAGATAGAGGCACAGAGTGAGAACACAGAAATAAAATAGAAGTTGTAGAGATATAAAGTAGAATAGCTAATGTTTATTAAGCTTAAGCATCACAATTAGCATTTGAATAACACATTCCCTAGTTCTCAATCCTTATTTTGTATTCTAGAATCATTCCATACTTCAATCTGGGTCTATCTTTACTTTTGGTTTTCTCTATCCCAAGGTACAAAAATTGGTAGTTTTTGGCTCTTTCTTAGCACCATTACTATCAGTCTCACTGTACCATTATTGGTAATCTTGGTACTTCTAAGTATCAAATTTGATAGTCCCATAATACCCTTTTGTGGCATCAATGTAATTTTTGTACATGATAAATAGGTTCATAAATGTAGGTTCCTTATGACTCATTTGAGTAATCTCTTATATCAATATTTATTGGTCTACTTTAGGCTTTGAGAAAATCACATTAGAGCTAACTATCATTGAGAATGGTATCAAATTTGAGAAGCCTACACTTGGAGTATCATGACCAAAAAATACAGGGGCCATCACCCCAAGGAGATGCCTCTTTCGCTCTCGATGGTAACCCATATGGTGTTCAGTATGCATGAGGTCAATACCAAGCAAAGTGGCAGCCCTTCAACAACCTAGGGAGGGACCTCTCTCACTTAGTGGTGGCCCTCGTGGGATTCCTCGTACATGATATCTATCCAACTTCAATCAGCCCAACTATAATCAAATTGAACAAGCCCTTTCATACTTGTAGACAAATGCATTTTCCAAAAATGAAAGGTAAACATTTTAAGGGGATTTTATACTCAAGAAAAACTATACCATGAAATAAATATAAACAATAAGTCTAACAATATGTATGATATTCTTTTTTTTTTTTTGCAAATCCATTTCAATTTACAAAGTAATGAATGAGCAGCAAAAAATTACAATGTGGAGGCCTTGAAGGCCAAGTTCAATGGTCTCCTCGAGGGTAGAGGATGAATCTTTGAGAGCCGACTTGGCTGTGAGGGAGGAAAGGTTGCCCATGAGGGTGGTGAGATTATCCTTGGGGCTATGGTTGGGATGGGGGATGAGGTTGTGGCTAGTGCTAGGAGGTTTGATGTGCTTCCTCCATATCATACCAAATATTTACTAATATTTGCGCTCCCCTCTCCACCACTTGCAACCCACTCTCTACAATTTCTCCCAATTCAGTCCATTGATGAACATCTTTCATGGTGGCCTCATGACCTTGATGGCATCTTCGGCCTCTTGCAAAGCCCTTATCTACTTTTGTTCCTCCTTGTGCCTCCTCTACTCTCTCTCTCTCTCTCTCTCTCTCTCTCAAACAGATCTCTTTGCAACATCTTCTTCCTACAGTTGGCAATTGCATATGTAAAAAATAGAATGGCGTTGACTTGAATTTATTGACCTCAATCTTTGTGTAACTTCCTATATCAATATCCTACACAAGAGAAGAAATCATAAATTGCAAGATTTGATTGAAAAAATAAACTTGCATCATAAAAGCCACTCACATCTAGAAGACCATATATAACCTTATGTTGAATACTGAAATGACTAGATTTTTTAGTTGATTTTTGTTGTTTTTGAAGGCGGAATGGTTGATTTTTTATGGATTTTGAGTGATGAATAGTTGTTTTTGAAGTGTTTGAGAGTGTTTTGGACAAGATTGATTATGTTTTGGAAGCTCATGATGATTTTTAGTAGAAATATGAGGCTCAGTGATGTTTTGATAGGTTCTATTGAGGTTCTGATTGGTTCTGATACCTTATGTTTAGCTTCTGTTTTGTTCTGATTTTCTTCTGTATGAAGCATGGATTGATGATTGATGAAGGTTGAGGTCTTTGGAAAGATAATTTAATAGTTTTTGATAGTTTGGAATGGTTTTAGTATGAGCCAGGAGGTTTGAATGTTTTTTGTTGACCTTCTGTAACTCGCTAATGTGCTTCTGTAGAGCCTCTTTTCCTGCTTTGTTCTTGTTATGTTCTGTTCTGTAGATATTCTGTAAGTGTTCTATGGAATGTATGTGTGACTTTGGGAAACGTTTCTAGACTTGGAAAGAGGTGAACGTAAGTTCAAAAGAGCTCAAGGAAGTAGAAGAAGTAGCTGTTGAAGACTCAAAAGAAGACTAGAGTGAAGTGACAGTGATGAGCTATGATGAAGAGTCACTATAGTGGCTCTGGTGACCTTTCATATCATATACATATCTTGGAAGGGGCATCCACGACATAAGAAGGATTATTATAAGTGCTTATTGAGTATTGTAGAGAGGAGATGATGTACTATTGATTGAGAGAGAAAGAGAGAGTTAGAGATAGCCAATTCTATGCAAAACAATGTATCTATCTATGAGAGATTGATAGAGAAAACTATGAAGACAATGAAGATGAATCACATGTGATTTCTTTCCATTCAAAAGTGGTGTATTATTTTATGTTCTTATTAGTGTTGATGTATTCTATGAAGATATTGAAGATTATGGTTGATTCTATCAGATCCGTGGGAGATATCTACTAAGATGCTGCCTGAAGATTTCTTGCTTGTGGTGTTCTTTTCCTTGTCGTGGTTCTTTAAAGAATGAAACTTAAGGATTTTGGTGTTACAAGATAGATTTTCTTGTAGAAGAAACCCTTTCTCCTTGGTGTCTCTCTTAGGGCTCCATGTTTTTGGTGCATAGACAGAGAAAACTGCCATCAATAGGCACAAACAGAAGCTGAAAATGGAAGAAGTAGCACTGTTGAAGAGAAATAAAAGAAATTGAGCATCAAGTTTCTCTCACTATTGAAGAATTTGAAGCTTTCATTGCCAAGGCCACATTATACAAATTATTCATCCCCCGATGGATAAAGCACAAGGCCATTCTGATGCACTCCCTCTGTGATGGTCTATTTCCACTACCTTCTGAAGTTGCCAAAACTTGCATCACAGTAGCAAAGTTCCTCCCACAAAATTGAAGAGTAAAATAGAGAGAATGACCATCCATGGAAGATTTTTCATTCATTGAGAAGTTTCCAGACATCATCAACTAGGAGATCATGAAGAAGCTTCAGGAGTCATGGTAAGTGGAGATTCACAAAAACAAGAAAGAAAAGAGTTGGAATTTGTTTGTGGATGCTCAACAGCATGACACATTGGATGCCTAGTGCACTGACAATATCCTATTTGTCCAATTAACAACCCACTAGAAGTTGGTGGATCGAGTATTCTTCACAACATATACTATTGAAACCATCAGAAGCTGGCATTATTATTTTGATGGCACAACAATGATCCTCAGAAGAATGAGTTTTGATACCTTCTGAATGGAATATCTCCCCCTATGTAGTGGTTTGAAAGCTGAATTCAGAGACATAGAGAAGAAGGAAGTAGAATAGATGTTGGCTAGAGAATCATCCAAAGACTGAAGCCCCCTCTAATTCTTTTCTATTGAGCATAGACCAAGTGGATGGAGCCAATGGCTAGAGCCAACCCCCTGATGAATGATGCAATCAAGAGGCAAGAACTAGACTGAGTCCATAGGTATGTGAGAAGAGAGAAGGAAAAAATCAAGGTCGAGAACGAGCTTGCACCAGAAGCTTCCTTTGACACCTTAAAAGCACTCTTTACAGAAGTCCCCATGGCGACTCAAGGTCCCCTTCTTAGTTAGGTTTGTCTTGGAAATATTGATGACACGCCATCAAATGTAGTTCCATTGCCAATTTTTAAGGGAGAGTACAATAAAGACCTTGATCTTCATGTAGCAGAGTTTATGGTAGCATGTGTGGCTAATAATGCTAGAAACCCCCGAGCACTGGTTAGTAATATTCGCTGCCACTTTCAAGGGTGCGACGTTTCAGTGGTATGAGAAACAAGCAATAGGAACTTTTGGCACATGGGATGACCTGAAGTTGGCCTTCCTCACTAAATTTAGGCGTGAAGCTTTTGAAGAGTGGATGCAGAAGGAGTTCATGAACCCAAGTCAATCCTCTAGAGAAAGAGTAGAATCTTATGTCTCACAAATGGAATCCATCCTAAAGAGATGGGCCAATCATCATTTGGATGAAGGCATCAAGAAGGGAGTGTTCCTTATAGGCCTACAACCAGAAGTTTGCAAGTTTGTGGAATTGGGAAGACCAATCAATCTACAAGCTGTAGTGGAAAGTACAAGATTGTATGACAAAGTTGAAGCAAGGTTTTCAATGACCCCAGGAAGTGGAGTCTTACCTCCTCCCATGCCAGGAATGGTATACCCACCAAATGCAATTCCAAGGATAGTTCCCTACCCCTACCCCCATATGCAAACAATGCCACAGTACAATCACAGTGGCCGAAGATGACCATGCCTCAAATGATGGTTCAACCACAACAATAGTGGTCTCAAACAGTTCCCCCAATGGCAACTCAACAATAGTGGAATCCTACCCATTGGAATCAACAACCCCAAGTCTCAACAGGAGCTCTGAATCAGAACTAGAATAGAGGACCTCCTGGATCAACCCAACCCTATATGTAGTAATTACAAAATCTTCCCAAAACCCTACTACAAGTACTCCAAGAAGTGAGAATCTTAAGGACTACCTATCCAAATCAGTCGTAAGTATTAAGAAAGAGCCTATGGATTTGATTATAGAACATCTACAGATGCTGAAGGTGAATACTGCCAATATATCCACTCATGCCAGAGGTGGGAGAGATGTGATGCATTCTAATACATGGTGCAAAAAGTGCCATCAAGCGGGACATTTAGCCACTCAGTGTACCCAAAAACCAACCATTCTTGGAGCCTTCTATTCATATTGTTTGAGAAAGAACCATATAGAGGATATTTACTCTCTGAAAGAGATTCACGAACAAAGAAAGAAAGGTGAATATGCAAGATTAAACTTGTTGGAATCTAAAATGACAACGCAAGACATTGGACCTAAGCCTAGGGAGTTTGGTCCTAATTTTGGTCCAAGGAGGTTTTCCTCTCAAAGTTATAGAGAATGACAATCTGGTGGTGGTCCAAACCCTAGAAGATCTGTGGATTACAAGCCCTTATGCAATCGATGTAAAGGAGAAGGCCACATTGCAAAAGATTGTCCAAGTCCAGCCCATGTGAAATCTACTTCAAATACCCAATAGAAGACCCAAGAACCTGCTTCCAATTTGGTGAAATTGGAAGTGGCCACAATAACACGAGCAAAGAAAGGAGAATCCTTAGTTCCAAAATAGAACATAACTTCTGCCAAGATTGTGAAGTTCAACCTTTCTCAAGAAAAGCATAACAATGCAATCCAGAATAAGAAAGTACATAGCACTACTACAGAGCCACAAAGAGCTACAGAGACATGACCAAAGGTCCAAGAAATAGAGGATGTAGAAGTATCTCCTCATGATGAAGAAGCATAGATGTTGCCACTCCTAGAAGAAAAAGGGAAGATAAAAGTAGCCATGGCCCCATTTCCTAGCCGATTGGAAAAGCATGTGGATCCTATCAAAGAGTATGATTTGGTGAAAGACCTAGACACTTTTAAACCAAACTTAACCTTCTAAGAGTTGTTGATGTTGCCTCCCATTTGTCAAAAGAAATTCAAAAGCATACGGATAAGAAGAAAATGCCTAAGAATTGTTCCCTCCTTGGTGACCAAGTCCAATAGAGCCTCTGAACCCGTGAAAGAAGTAGATGTGGCCAACGCCTTCCTAAATCCTGGAACCCCAAAGATTGGCATAGGGATAGAAGGATGCTTTAATACAGATGCATTGATTGATGGAGGCTCATTAGTAAACATAATGATGTATGTGACAATGAAGGATCTAGGTTTGCAAGGAATGCAACCTACACAGTGGCTTATCAGATTGGTAGACCAAAGTAGATGTTCACATTGATGCATAAGTTGAAGGCCTAGGTGCAGTCTTATACCAAAAGGGCCCCTCTAAGTTAGATCAACCAATCTATTATGCAAGCTAGAAAGTAACGGACTGAGAGTGAAACTACACAACGACAAAGCTTGAGTGTCTAGCAATGGTGTTTGCTTTGGAGAAGTTTGATATTATTTGATGTCGATGCATTTCAAATTCTATGTGGACCATGAAGTCCTTTCCTTCCTGATGAACAAGGATGACATGAAGGGAAGAATGATGAGATGGCTCCTTCTATTTCAAGAGTTTGACTTTGAAGTGATTACCAAACCCGATCACTCTCATGTCCTGGCTCATCACCTTTCATGAATCCCTCAAAGTGATGATGAAGAAGAGCAAGATAACCCAGACCTTCCTGATGCTTCCTTGTTTCTGGTTGAAATAGTTACCCCATAGTATACAGACATAGTCAACCTCGTGGAAACCCAACAATATCCCCCTAGCATCTTGAGCTGTGAGAAGAAGAAGCTTCTGTTGGAATCATCCCCCTACATCGTGTTAGGCAGAACAAGCTTCTGTTGGAATCATCCCCCTACATCGTGTTAGGCTGAAGAAGCTTCTGTTGGAATCATCCCCCTACACCCTGTTAGGTGGCACTCTATACAAGACAGGCAAGGACAAAGTCTTGCAAAGATGTGTTGCAGGAGAAGAAATTGGCATAGTATTGAAAGCATTACATGATGAGCCATGTGGTGGACACTTCATAGGAGAAGAGATAGCCAAAAAGGACTTACTTGTAGGATATTGGTGGCCAACCCTCCATGAGGATGCCTATGATTACTGCAAACAGTGTGATGCTTGTCAGCGAATGGGAAAGTCTATCAAATCAAATGCCATGCCCCTGCAACCTATTCTTCTCCTAAAGTCATTTGAGAAGTGGGGGATTGATTTCATGGGCCCCATTGATCTGCCCACTATAAGGAAGTAGAATAGATACATCCCGGTATGTATGGATTGCATCGCCAAGTGGTGTGAAGCTAAAGCTCCAAAGAGGGATGATGGAAATAGCGTGGCATTGTTCTTGTATGAGAACATCATCACCCATTTTGGCACTCCCCTAGAGCTCGTAAGTGACTGAGGTACACACTTCCTTTACAAGATTATGGAAGAGTTGATAGAAGTGTATAAGATCTGCCATTACAAATCCACCCCCTATTACCCCAAAGTCAACGGCCAAGTTTAAGTCACCAATTGCATCCTCTGCTCGATCCTGACAAGGACAATTGCTGCACATGGCTATGATTGGGATGATTGACTTACAGAGGCCCTCTGGGCATATAGAACCTCCCAAAAGGTAGCTACATGACAAACTCCTTTCCAATTGGTGTATGGAATAGAAGCCATTTTTCCTATTGAACTCAAGCTACCCTCTCTACATGTGGCCATCAATGAATGCTTGGGAGATGCCGAGTCCCTGCAACGTCGTCTCTTGCACTTGGAGTGTCTTGATGAGATCCACAAGATGGCCCTATAGTGCATGGAAGCCACACAAGCTTGCAGAAAGGTCTATCTATCAAGATTTTGGGAGAGAAGGAAGGAGTCTCACTTGTAGCTTTCTTGCTTGTACAATGGGGGAATACACACAGAGGTGGAGGCTGAAAACAGTTTTCCTCTTCTTAGTTGTGTAAGCCAAAAAAACTCAAGTACAAAGAAATAGAAGAACCCTATATATGGGTCTCAAACCAAACTCAACTAACTAAGGTGGCATACTAACTGAGCCACGAACTAGAGTAGATAAGGATAGCTGTCATCTAGCTATTATTCATGAGCGGTGTACCAACCGCATCTGCAACTGACACGTCGGTGACATAAATGCACAACGGTCACCCTGGCATATCATGAGTGGAGCTCGATATCTCAATACTCCCCCTCGAGCTCAATCCCAATTCCTGCACACCAAGCATATCTCTGAACTTGCGCAGCTTCTCTGCGCCCAATGCCTTCGTGAATATGTCAGCTACCTGATCCTCTGTGCTGACATAAACTAGATCAATAAGACCTAGTAAAACCCTCTCTCGCACATAGTGATAATGCACCTCAATGTGCTTTGTTGTAGCATGATAGACTGGGTTATTTGCCAAGTGTATATTGCTCATGTTGTCACAATAAATGACAACTGGCCCATCTGTAGACTGATGCATATCATAAAGTAGCTTATGCAACCAAGCTACCTCACATGCAGCCATTGCTGCACCCCTGTACTCAGCCTCTGTGCTCGACAAGGCAACTGTAGGCTGTTTCTTACTGCTCCAAGTGACTGCAGTACTCCCAAAAGAGAACACATATCCACTGGTAGATCGTCTATCAAAAATACTACCAGCCCAATCAGCATCAGTGTATCCATGCAACTGTATCTGAACCCCAGTCACATAAAGTAGTCCATACTGCAATGTGTACTTCACATACCTGAGTATGCATCTAGCCGCATCCAAATGCGGTTTCCTTGGAGCCTGCATAAACTGACTTACCAATCCAACAACATAGCTCAAATCTGGCCTGGTAATAGTCATATAAATCAAGCTTCCTACTATGCGTCTGTACATAGTAGGGTCTTCCAGAAGCTCACCTGCATCTGCGCTCAGCTTCACATTCTGCTCCAAAGGAATTGAAATAGGCTTACAGCCTGTCATCCCATATTTGGACAGCATGTCCAATCCATACTGCCTCTGCAAGAGCTATATCCCACTTGGTGATCTAATCACCTCAATGCCCAAGAAATAACGCAGCTCTCCCAAATCCTTCATCTCAAACTTTTGCTTCAATAGCATTTTCACATGAAGGATATCTTCATCACTGTCACCTGTGATAATCAAATCATCAACATAAATGACAAGCAACATAATACCTTTCTCTGTTTTTCTCACATAAAGTGAGAAATCTGCCTTGGAAATCTGAAAGCCAATAGTGACAAGATACTGTCCTATCTTGTTAGACCATGCTCTAGGTGCTTGCTTTAAGCCATACAATGCTTTCTTCAACCTGCAAACAAACTCAGGATGAACAGCATGCACATAACCTGGTGGCTGCTCCATATAGACCTCTTCTTGCAAATCACCATGCAAGAAGGCATTCTTTACATCCATCTGATGTAAAGACCATCCCTTTGATGCAGCCATAGCAATGACTGCTCTTACGGTTGCCATCCTTGCAACCGGACTGAATGTTTCTTCATAGTCAATGCCATATGTTTGTGCATACCCCTTGACTACTAATGTTGCCTTGTATCTGTTCACAGAACCATCTGCATTGTGCTTCACCTTATAAACCCACTTACAGCCAATTGCATTTTTACCTTTAGGCAAAGATACCAACTCCCATGTAGAATTTGCTTCCAAGGCATCCATTTCTTCATCCATGGCTTTCTCCCATTTTTCTTTTCCCATGGCTTCCTCAAAGGAAGTGGGTTCTGGTTCCTGTATCACTTTAACCATATATGCATAGTGAATGGCTGTAAATCTATCATATTTCAGCCTATCCATAGGATGCCTAGCTCTGGTAGACCTGCGCAAAGTAGGTTCACTCCAAGGTGCTCTCAAAACATCCCTAGTCTTCCTTACTCCAGGTGTAACAATAGAAGGAATACCCAACTCATCATCAATACTCTGTTCTGAGCCACTGGATTCACCATCCACATAAGAGTGACCTGCATTCACATCAAACATGGGTTGATCAACCTTCTCTTTTCCTTTTCGTGATACCTGCATACCACTATCTGCATTGCTTTGAGAAGATTCTCCTGATCTCAATCTGCCTGTCCATGGCGAAGAATGTGAACCACTGCTAGAGGACGCTCCAGGTCCACTAATATTTTGTGACTGCTGCTGTGAATTCTGTGCAGCATTACCATTTTGTGCATCTACATCATCAATCACATTTACTGGTTTATACAAGGTACTCATCTCATCAAAAAAAACATCTCTGCTCACTGTAAACTTACGAGTAAAAGGGTTATAGCATCTATACTCTTTTTGCTGCAGAGAGTAACCAATAAAGATGCACTTCTCAGCTTTTGGATCCAACTTGGATCTCAACTCATCTGGCACATGTACATAGGCAATGCAACCAAAAATTTTCAAATGAGAAATATCTGGTTTCCTACCAGTATACCTCTCCTCTGGAGTCATCCCATGTATTGCTGCAGTGGGAGTCCTGTTCATTATATAGACTGCTGTAGCAACTGCTTCAGCCCAGTAAAAATCTGGCAAGTCTTTTTCGTTGAGCATGGCACGAGATACCTCTCCAATATGCCTGTTTTTCCTTTCTGCAATTCCATTTTGTTGTGGGGTATGACTACATGAATATTGCTGCTTTATGCCATGCTCCTGCAGGAACCTTGCAAACTCATTTGAGAGGTACTCTCCCCCTCCATCTGACCTTAGGCATTTTATTTGCAGGCCTGTTTCTTTTTCAACCATAGCTTTAAGAGTTTTGAAATGCCCAAAAACTTCACTTTTCTTTTTCATAAAATACACCCAAATTTTTCTGCTATAGTCATCAATAAAAGTGACAAAATAATGACAGCCTCCAAGAGATGCAGCTTTAGTAGTCCACACATCAGAGTGGATTAATTCCAATGGCTTCTCACTCTCTTGAACATGTCTAGGAAATGGTTTCCTTGCATGTTTTCAAAATTGACTGGCTTCACATACCTTATGCATTTCTGCAACCTTGAATTTGGCCAATCCTGCAACAATATTTTGGGCATGCATTGATTTAAGTCGTACATTAACATGACCAATGCGTTTATGCCAGATATCAATATCTGCAACTACACCGGTCCCATGTGCAAACATTGCTGCACTCAATTCAGGCATGTCTGCATCCAACGTAAACATTCTGCCCTTCTTCTTTCCTTTTGCTATCAAGCGACCTTTATTTTTCATATCCTCAACAAAGCATCCAAGAGGATTAAATCTGACCTGCAAGCCCTGCTCAACCATTTGACCAACAGGATCCAGATTCTTGGTGATATTGGGGACATGAAATACATCGGACAGGTATTTCTTTTTCTCATCCGGCATAGACAAAGGAATTTTTCCAATCTGCACAATAGGATGTGCAGTATCATCACCAGTCTCCACAAATCCTGGTTTTTTCATTTTCCTTGCATCCTCCATCCATTCTGCATGACCTGTCATGTGGTTTGATGCACCTGAGTCAACATACCATACATCGTTGCTTTCTTTTACACTTGTCACAGAATTATTCATGTGCTGCACCATAAACAAATGCTCATTTCTGTCATCACCCTGTCTACTAGAAGATGCATAATTCCCTTGTTGCAGTTTTCCATTCATGATGTCATTTTGCTTTTTATAGCAATCTTTAGCCATATGACCCATTTTACCACAGTAGTAGCATTCAACATTACTGTTTGCATTTTGGCCTCTTTGCCATCCACCACGACCTCTTTGGCTCCCCCTGCCTCTTGAGTTACCACGTCCTCCTCCATAGGACTGGTTTTCTTGAGTTTGTTGCATATTCTGATTTCTACCACGGCCTCCAAATCGGCCTCCTCTACCTCTGCCTCTACCTCTTCCAGGATTTGAGTAGAAGACAGCTTCTTTTGAAGTTCCTCCTGAAGAGGATGCACCACCATTTCTCTGCTCCTCAGAAATTAGAAGAGCAATCAACTCCTCAAAATCAGGAAATCTTTTACGGACGGAAATGGATGTTCGGAATTGTGCATAATCCTTTCCTAGACCATTCAAGGTCACAGAAACTAAATCATCGTCTTCCACTGGCGACCCAATCGAAGCAAGTGCATCTGCAATCTTCTTCACCTTCATGTGGTAGTCATTGATGCTCATATTTTCTCTTTGCACATTATGCAACTCTTGCTTGAGCTGCATTTTCCTGGCTTGCCTATTTGTGCTATACATTTTTGACAAAGTATCCCATGCCTCCTTTGGCGTACTTGCATCCTGAATATGCACAATCATAGAGTCTGAAATGCTGATAGACAGCCAATACATAACTTTCCTGGCTCTCTCATGCCATGCTTTAAATGCTTGCATTTGCTCTTGATTGGGAACATCAGGAAGAACTGGTTCTTCTTCATTTCCTGCAACAAATTCCCAATATCCTTTTCCCATAAGGAAATTCGTCATTCTAAACTTCCATGCTTGGAAGTTATTCTTGTCAAGATTTTCAGTGAAAATCTGTGAAAGAGAATTAGACGCTATTACAGAACACTACAAAAAATTCTGTCACTGCAAAAAACACAGCTTCACCCTCACAAGGGCAAATCTGCAAAACTGGCGAATGTGGTATTTGGCCACACAGTCACTTCCTAGTGACGATTTTGCATAAACAGGAACCAAGGATGATTCTGTAACTCCCAATGTCTTTGCACACAAGCATACGATGCAATTTCTGTGGTAACTTTTCACCGACCTGTAGAACAATGGTCGCACAGCATAAAAGAGGGCCTTTTCCTGAGTGCGTGCAGAAAACTTCCGCCTCCAAAACAGGCCCCGAAAAGGCCTCAAATAAAAAAAACAGGGTTGCCATGGGCTAAAGCCCTCTCCCGTAGTATATACTGCCCTCTTACTTCACCGCGAAGGGCGTGTCAACCTGAGACAATGCACTCCTGCACTTTCCGACTGTGCTGCCTGCAGAGATCTGCTTCCAAAACAGAAAATGAAAGCAACACTGCTCCTCTTACCAGAACACCGCGAGCTTGGCTTTCTTTCTTGAGTTCTTTACCACGAACAAGGCTCTGATACCATGTCAATATTTTGGGAGAGAAGGAAGGAGTCTCACTTGTAGCTTTCTTGCTTGCACAATGGGGGAATACACACAGAGGTGGAGGCTGAAAACAGTTTTCCTCTTCTTAGTTGTGTAAGCCAAAAAAACTCAAGTACAAAGAAATAGAAGAACCCTATATATGGGTCTCAAACCAAACTCAACTAACTAAGGTGGCATACTAACTGAGCCACGAACTAGAGTAGATAAGGATAGCTGTCATCTAGCTATTATGAGCAGTGTACTAACTGCATCTACACACGTCGGTGACATAAATGCACAACGGTCACCCTAGCATATCACGAGTGGAGCTCGATATCTCAACACTATCATGGTAGTCTCATCTAGCAGAAGGAGTTCAAGGAAGGTCACTTAGTTCTTTCTTATGATTCCCAATTTGGCATGTTTCCAAGAAAGCTTCAACAACGATGGATGGGTCCTTATAAGGTACTTGCCGTCAATCCGAATGGCTCTTAGTCCAAGTCCAAACAGTTGATGCCTCTGATGATCCCTTCTTGATCAATGGCTATCGTCTTAATAAGTACTTCCCTCCTTGGGGATCTTGACAATCACAATCAACCCACCCTTCCCCTTTTGGGCGTCGCACTGTCTTTCTCCTCATGCTCCTGATAGCCCTTAAGATCTTCCTCATGAGGCAACCTCGTTCTATTAGCCCCTCCCAGACACCTCCCATCCTTACTTTGTTCTCCTCTCATCTAATCTAGTACTAGTGGTGAGGATAGTCCTGACACATGGTATTTCTACCATTATCTTTATTAAAGAATAAAAAAAAGAAAAAAAATGATATATCGGTCATGGGAGAAAATGACTTAGATCCCTGTCACATCGACCTATTCTTTGAGAAAAGGTGGAAACACACTCGAGAGTAGGAATGAAGAGAAAAAAAAAGAATATAAAAAAAAAGAAAAAGAAAATGATGGTAAACATCCTTGGGCCGAAAGCTAGTTGTGGAAAAGGTGGTAACACCCCACAGTTCAGGATAGCTGACTCACCAACAGACCTTCTTCAGATATAATTTCAAGGCACCTCCCTTGGTACACTGTCTCTGCAACTTCATCAATTTATGTGACCCCTTCAATAGACGATCTCTTTTCCAACCCAATCAAAGGACCAGATGTGTTGGCTACCTCCTAGGGTATGCCTCATCTTCAATACCCTGATGACAATAATAGATGAAGCGATCTTCATCAACAAACAATTGAGTAATGTGAGCTTTCATCCTAATGGGATGGACTATGAGTATGGGCTACCCTCTGTATTTATCAATAGAGTGTGAGACAGAGGGTGGAGTGAGTAACCAATCCTTGCCCTTTACATTTAACAGAGAGGTGTGATGTGTGAATGGAGTGTTGTATGCACGGGTTGGGTCTCTCAATGCACAAAGCACGATCTATTCTTGTGCACTGCACTATCACGCTCCATGGCCTTCCTTCTCGCACCGTATGCCGGCACATGGCAGGATGCATAGTTGTAACAGCAATTGCGCACAAGGCATACAACCTTTGCACAAGTGACTGTGAGGATAACATCAATGGGTTTTAGGAAGGGGCTGCCCTCTTGTATCTATCAACAAATTGTTAGTCAGAGGGGGATTGAGTGTGATTGGTGTTTTCTAAATCACTTACTGAGAGGTAAGGATTGAGGGACATTACATAAATTGGAGCCAGGTACGTTCTCATTTCCCTATGCACACACGTGATTGGTCTCTGCTATCACCATAGGACACGTCACTTTGTTCTGTACATTGTAGTATAAGACTCCCTAGCCTTTCTACTTGCACTTATGCTAGACGGGGTTGGACGCACTAATGCACCATCAACTGTGCACCCTCGCATATTCCCTTTGCACCATCTCCCTTATCGATTCCTAACCCGGTTATGAGATTTGGGTTTTAATCATGATTCACTCGAGAGATGTCAATAATGGGGCGAGTGACTGTTCTTTCATTCCATTTGAGTGATCCTAAGCTGAGTGCAATATTCTTCACCATCCACGGTTTCTCACAATTACCTCAACAAAGCTGCCTCCTTGGGTATTGCTACTATTTGGTCCCTATCCCGCTAGACGTGTACGTGCTACAAAGACACATTGGTCTCTCTTGCATTCGACTACGACATAGTATATGATATCAACGGTCAACCTCGATTCTTTTCAACATGGGTCAAGTTTTTCTAACCCTACACCTTTTGTTTTCCAGAGTGATGGTTGGGTCTTAAGTGTGGGGACATTAGCAGTGGTCCTAGGTCCTTGATATTCGGTTTACCCTTCTCATTAAGGTTTTGAGTGTTGGGACACATCTTGTTGAGATGGCAAGCTCAACATGTGCAGACATTGATGATGGACCGCCTCTCTAGATGGGTCTGCACATCTACACTTAGTATGTTGGTGGTCATTATGGTACTCACATAGCCTTATCACTTATTATATTTAGTTTGTTACACCTACCTACAGCTAGAAAATACATGGCGCCAGTCGATTAGTGTAGTTGGTTATGCATTGTTTGACTTAGTAGGCCACTTTCCTTTATGTTGTATCTTATCTATACTTTGTGTACATTGTATAGTGTGTGGAAGAAGAAGAAAAAACCAGCAAGAGAACGTTTTGGCCTCCATCTCTCTTCTTGTGTTCTTGAGTAAGCTTCCTCTTGTGTATACAGTGTGTGTTTGGTGCCGTAGCTCAAGCAAGTCCCCCCACCATGCGATTCTTGGCATAGTATCAAAGCTGCACCATTGAGAGAGGCTGATTTCAAAGGCTGAAGTGAAGGAGAAGAAGAAAGGTTCGAGCAAGCAAGCCATGGGTAAGAAGCTCACCCATTCTTTCACACTCTCTCAGATAGTGCCTGTGGAGGCACCGGAACCAGGATTGAGCAAAAATCTCAGATTGTTGTGAGATTTGGTATACACTATGATTTCGGCTGTATCTTGGCGTAGTGCTATGCACGTGTTGTGAAAGACTGCAGAAGACTAGCTTGCTGTGTTGTATCCTTGTTTGTGATAATGGTAGAGAACAGTGAAAATCCCATTATTGAGAAGCTCAACAAGAACAACTACCCTTCATGGAAGTTCCGTGTAACAAACTTTCTCATTGGAAAGGGCCTTTATGAGTTTGTCTCACAGTGAAGAAAATGAGCCAAAGCTGGCGAGACTGCAGATGAATTAAAAGCATGGAAAGAGTGGAATGCGAAAGATAAAAAGGTGATGTACTGGTTATCTGCAGTCATTGATAATACTATGCTGGGACATATCAAGAATGCAGAAACTTCACATGCATCTTGGACAATTTTTGAGAGTATTTTTTCAGTAAATATAAAGGCACGAAAGATTCAACTCAAGCAAGAGTTGAATGCCTTGAAGAAAGGGAAAATGTCTATCAATGAGTATATGTTGAAGGTAAGGAGCATTGCCGATGCTTTAGTGCAGCGATTGATGCAATGCCGAATGATGATTATTTGGTTTCATCCACTTTGAATGGCCTTAACAATGAGAAGGCATGGAAATCATTTGTTACCTCAATATATGTACGAAAGCCATTTCCAAATTTTGATGAGCTGATCTCTCTCATGATTACTGAAGAGATCAATATGTAGGGTGATTCTTCTGAAAGAAATGGTGAACAGGTCCAAGCATTTTAATCGAGTTCAGGAAGGGGATATGGTAGATCCTCTTCGAGAGGCCGTGGTATGGGACGTGCTGGCGATAACCAGCAAAACAGCTTCAATCAACAGTTTGGTGAAATGCAGGTTTCTGGAGGCAAAGGAAACTTTAGAGGCAAGGGGAGCTCTAGAGGAAGAGGTGGATGGCAGAATAGATGTTCTGGCAATTATGCTATTGTCTGCCACCATTATTGTGGCAAAACAGGCCATATTGCAGCCCATTGCTATGCAAAGAAGGATGATATTCGTAGTGGTAAATTGCAGCAAGGAAACTATGCATCGTCTTCACAACAGAATGAAGACAAAAATGAGCATCTGTTTGTTATGCAGCATATGATGAATGCAGTTACAGGAAAGGGGACACATGATGATGTATGGTATGTCGATTCAGGTGCATCTAATCATATGACCAGTCATGTTGAATGGTTTGGAGAGATGCATGACTTACAAAACCCAGGCTATTTATAGACGGGTGATTATTCATGCCACCCAAATTCACACATTGGAAAGGTTCCCTTATCCTTGTATGATGGCCAGACAAAGAGTCTGACAGATGTATTACATGTGCCATTAATTACAAAGAATCTAGTATCTGTTGGCCAAATGAAAGAGCAGGGGTTGCAGGTCCGATTTAATGCAAAAGGTTGTTTTCTAGAAGACTTTAATGATAAGTGCAGTTGGTTGCAAAAGGAAGTAGAGTTGGCCAAATGTTCACTTTGGATGTTGGAATTCTTGCAATGGATGCTGTTATGTATGCTAAAGGAAAAGGAATAGTTGCAGATATTGAAATATGGCATAAATGTATTGGACATGCAAATGTGCAAAGACTGAAATTAATGCAGTCTAGAGGATTGGTTACAGGGTTGTCTTCTTTTAGAGTTGCAGAATTGCATAAAGTTTGTGAAGCATGCCAGTTTGGTAAGCACGCAAGACAACCCTTCTCGCATGATAGAGAAGTGAGTAGAAAAATACTTGATGTAGTGCATACAGATGTTTGGTGGCCTACACAAAATGTATCTCTTGGTGGCAGCAAATACTTTGTCACATTTATTGATGACTATTCAAGGAAGTTATGGGTATACTTCATGAAGAAAAAAAGTGATGTGTTTGAGCACTTCAAATCTTTTAAGGCAGCTGTTGACACAGAAACAAGCTTAAAAGTAAAGTGCTTGAGATCAGTTGGAGGGGGGAGTACCTCTCTAATGAGTTCAATGGCTTCTTGAGGACTCATGGGATAAAGAGGCAATTTACTTGAAAGTATACCCCACAACAAAATGTTGTTGCAGAAAGAAAAAACAGGCATATTGCAGAAGTTGCACGGGCATTAATGGCTGAAAAGAATATGTCCAAACATTTTTGGTTTGAGGTTGTCCATACTGCTATTTACATTATGAACATAACTCCCACAGCTGCAGTTCATGGGATGACTCCTGAAGAATGCTTTACTGGCAAGAAGCCTGATGTATCGCACTTGAAGGTATTTGGCTATGTTGCATATGTTCATGTGCCAGATGAGCTACGGAAGAAGCTTGATCCAAAGGCAGAAAAATGTGTTTTTATTGGATACTCTTTAGAGCAGAAAGGGTATCGCTGTTATAACCCTGTCACAGGTGACTTCAGAGTGAGCAGGGATGTTATCTTTGATGAGATGGGAAATTGGTTTACACCTGTTAGTGATGTTTTTGATGATGATAATGATCAGGACAACTGTGTGCAAAAAGATAAACAAGAATCACAGAGTCTTAGTGGACCAGAAACATAATCTGTGAGAGCGGAATTTTGGTGCCGAGACGTGCTTAAAAATAGCTAAAAATTATGAATATCAAAGGAAAAATATTCAATGTCGAAGGCGGCGGCTCGATCTAGGACGATTTTAAGCGCCAAAGTGCTTTAAAGGCGCCCGAGTGACACTTGTTGATTTTTCATAATTTTTCAGACTGTCGTGCAGGTTGACAAGAGTTAGCGGCCAATGCGGAATGTCGAGCCGGACGCCTAGGATTTTTCAGAGCTCAATTCAGAGTCCGGACGGGGAAATGGCCAAGAAACCGGTCAAGATGCGAAGAGGTGGACATTAGAGTGGTCAAATGGGTGATGCCTCTTGGGAGCCCAACATTTTATGCCACTTATCAAGAAAGGCATGAAAAAAAAATGTGATCAAGAAGGAGGAGGGCGTGAGCAGAAAGACGCCAAAAAATGCGCTATGTTGATGGAGAGGCAACTTGCAGCCTGTGAGCAACCATGGCAATTGATCATTGCCCTTCAATCCCCCCTGGATGCCAATCCTAGCGTCGGTCTCCGCTCCTCCAATGACGATCTCTATGAAGAATTCTGATTTCAGTCTTTCTCTCTCCTCCCTCTCTCTCCCCTAAAGGCAGATTCATGTGGTGAAGAAGAAGAAGAAGAATGGATGACGGATGCTTGTCCAATGAAGACCGGATTGCTCCGTGGTTCAAGAGGAATGAAGATTGCTGATTGTGGACTGTCATGAGCATTAATGGTGGCTGGAAATCCGTCCCGAGATATGACAAATAAAAACCCGCAAAAAACGGTAATCTCATTTTTACAAAGGAAATTGATGTTTTACGCAAATTGCTTTATAAATACTTGTTCCCATGGGATGATTATGCATTATAATTTTGTTTGCAATGTCTTCCAACTGTTTGAAATCATAAAATTAGAAAATCATAAGTGTTGTGGATGAAACTAGTAGTGTAAAACTCGTAAAACACCCGAAATATGGGGAAATTGGGTGTTTTTGAGATATAAATGGAAAATATAGTAAGACACACCAACTAAATTTATGGTTTTGTTGCAAATGAACCTAAGGGCCATAGCCCATAACTCATTTTTAATTTTTAATAATTTAATATTGAGAAAAAATATTTAAAAATAGGAAAAATGGAGAAAAATAAGGGAAAAATAGATTTTGAGTGTCGAAAATAAAAGAAAAATAAGAACCATGTTTGTGGAGGTATGGGGGGTCTGAAGTATGAGGTTTAGCCTCAGTTCAGCCCTACCTTTATGTTCTAGTGAGTTTTTATGGCTTTTTATACAATAAAAATGTGGAAAATGAACCCTAAACCGATCAATAATGCACAACCTAAATGGGTGAGGGGGTAGAGTGTATAAAAAGTGTTTAAATGCTGAATGAAATGATGAGAATCTTGCTGGTCTTTATGCATACCATTTAGGTTGGTCGATAATTAAAAATTAAGAACCTAGTAGCACGGGGTTTTCTCGGTGCTAGGTTCATGCAACGCCGCATACGAGCAATAGTCAAATTCATTGAAAAAATGCTTTTGCACTAAACACAAATACTGATTTTCTTAATTGTTTGAGCACATGGACATTCACAATTTGCACGAAGCATGAAATGATAAAAGGTATCAGATAATATCTCCTGGATGCATGGCAATTGCTTTCTAGAGAAATATGACCAACGTTGAGTGAGTAAGGTTGTTCCAAGCTGTAGGCTAGGCATTGGGTCTAGGGGAAAGAAAGTGAGGAATGGTACATCCCTGGATATGAATAATTGGTACCTTGAGTGGAACTATGTGTGATATAGTGTTATATATGTTTAGCGACACATCGAGGGGCCAATCCTCAAGGTGTAGGAGAGTCGCAGTGAGGTAGCGGTAGTCAGTCGTGGGAGGACCTCCTATGTTTGTACTTCGTGCTATTTGGCAATGTGCTAGGGACTCCCTCTGAGGAGTGTTAATTGGGTTAGAGTTGGACTAGGAGACGTGATACAAACGCAAGATGTTTAGGAAGATGATGTATGTGTCATCCACTCTCCTGGCCACGAGGCCGTGGGGCTGTTGAGCGCATGATAGAGGTCCGGCTAGTGCATGAGCCAATGCCGGGCCCGTTTTAGATCCCATCAATCTGGTACTACAGCTATAGTGAGCCCTTGGTCTGGGAGACTAAGAAGTAGCCCCACATCTTGAGGTGGATCTATAAGTGTTGCAGGGAAGAAAAAAGGAAAGAAGAAAGTGTTGGATGGTAATGATGCATCTACCAGTCATTTGGGATTGGAATGGAGGTTCTAGTGGTTCATAGAGCTTGGATGATGAGCTTGATATTCCTTCTGTCAAGACACCAGGTGTATAGAGAGCTCATAGTAATGTAAAGTGAGTGATCCGGTGGTACACAGATCTAGCAAGGTCAAATACCCTATTAAAAGATTTGGTTTTGAAGGTTATGTAGCTCACCATTATGCTTATATGGTGAAACTAGTGAAGGATGTTGAGCCCACTTGTTTTGAGGATGTTGTTGGTCATGCTCATTGGGATGTAGCAATGGATGAGGAGATGGCTGCATTAGAAGCCAATAAGACTTGGGATTTAGTACCCTTGCCTAAGGGTAAGAAAGCTATTGGTTGTAAGTGGGTTTACAAAGCCAAGCATAATGCAGATGGTTCAGTTAGCAGGTATAAAGCTAGGCTGGTTGTAAAAGGCTATGCTCAAACATATGGCATAGATTATGAAGAGACATTCAGTCCAGTTGCTAGGATGGCAATTGTTAGATATGTGATTGCCTTGGCAGCAGCCAAAGGTTGGAGTTTGTAGCAAATGGATGTTAAGAATTCCTTCTTGCATGGTGAATTGCAAGAAGAAGTGTATATGGAGCAGCCAATAGGTTATGAGGATTTAGAGCATCCCACATATGTGTGCAGGTTAAAGAAGGCACTCTATGGGCTGAAGCAAGCACCTAGAGCATGGTCTAACAAGATTGAAGAGTATCTTATCAATATTGGATTTTGTATTTCTGATGATGATCACTCACTTTATGTGAGAAAGGGAGATGCAGGGTTGGTCATCATAGTCATTTATGTGGATGACTTGATTATTACAGGCGACAGTGACAATGGGATTGTTGAAGTTAAGGACTACTTGAAGAAGAAGTTTGAGATGAAAGATTTGGGTGAGCTGAGATACTTTCTTGGTATTGAGGTGATCAGATGTGATGATGGTATATGGCTATCCCAAAGGAAGTATGGCTTGGATATGTTATCCAAGTATGGTATGACAGCATGTAAACCCCTTTCAGTACCATTGGAGCAAAATGTAAAGTTGAGTGCCGATGTTGGGGATGTGATAGAAGACCCTACTATGTTTAGGAAGATAGTAGGGAGTTTGATTTATATGACTATCACAAGTCCAGACTTAAGCTATGATGTTGGCCTTGTGAGTCAGTTTATGCAAATGCCTAGAAAGCCACATTTGGATGCAGTTAGACGTATATTGAGGTATATGAAGTCCACTTTACATTATGGACTTTTTTATGAGGCAGGTAAGGATGTACAGGTCTTTGGATACACCTATGCAGATTGGGCTGGTAGCATGTCAGACAGAAGATCTACAAGTGGATTCATGTTTTCCCTTGATAGTGCAGCAGTTACATGGAGCAGCAAAAAGAAACCTATAGTTGCTTTATCGAGTACAGAGGCTGAGTATAGAGACACTGCTATGGCAACATGTGAGGTGGTATGGCTGCAAAGTTATTAGATGATTTGGACGTGCAACGAGATGGTCCAGTTGTCATTCATTGTGACAACGTGAGTAGCATATAGCTAGCTAGGAATCCAGTGTTCCATGCTAGGACAAAACACATTAAGGTGCACTACCACTTTGTGAGAGAGAAGGTACTTGTAGGAGAGATTCACTTGGTATATGTTAGCACACAGGATCAGATAGGTGACATTTTCACAAAGGCATTGGTTGTAGAGAATCTTCAAAAGTTCCAAAGCTTACTTGGAGTTGGAGAGCTAGAGTTGAGCTTGAGGGGGAGTGTTGAGATGGCAAGCTCAACATGTGCGGACATTGGTGATGGACCGCTTGGCTAGATGGGTCTGCACATCTACAGTTAGAATGTTGGTGGTCATTATGATACTCACATGGCCATTGACTTATCACTTATTATATTTAGTTTGTTACACCTACCTACAGCTGGCAAAGACATAGCGCCAATCGATTAGTATAGTCGGTTATGCATTGTTTGACTTAGTAGGCCACTTTCCTTTATGTTGTATCTTATCTATACTTTGTGTACATTGTATAATGTGTGGAAGAAGAAGAAAAAACCAGCAAGAAAACGTTTTGGCCTTCATATCTCTTCCTGCTTCCTCTTGTGTATACAGTGTGTGTTTGACGCCGTAGGTCAAGCAAGTCCCCCCACCACGCGATTCTTGACACATCCCTGTGCACCTATGATGCATACCCCTAGCATATGCCTTAATTTGATCATGCATCTATGCCATGACCTGCTTTTACCCTGATGGGGTCCCTTCCCCACCCACTCCTTTCACTTTCACCCCATTCCTGGGGTTGTTCCTTCTCTCTTTCCCTCTATCCCTTGTTTTGAAGTTTTTCATGTGAACGCATCCTACATTCACCAAAACCCAAATCCAACCCTCTAGCCATGTTCATCCTTTTGAATAACCATTTTTCCTTTTTATTAACCCGTGTTCTGCCAGACGATTCTTGAGTTATTAATTTTTGAACCATTTTCCATCAATTGGACATGTTTCCATGTGAACATATCCTTTTTGCTTCACTGGCGCGGCTAACAACACCCTTGGTTAGGGTCAGGGAGACAGTCGGGGGTAACTAATGCTGCCTCTCCCTTTAGGCCTTCAACCTAAAGCATTAAATATATTTCCATCCTTTAGTTCCTTGAGTAAACAATGCAAACAATGCTCTTAAACTGTTACAAGCACAATCAATCTAGTGGTCGTTTATTTGGCCAACTGCTAAGGAGTGAATCCTTATCTCTGAATGCATCTAGCATTCGATCCGAGATCAATTGCAACTTGGCAATATCCCCAAGGGTTTGTTTGTTCACCCTTTTGTCCTTGGTTAGGGCCATACCCTATTAATCCAATTTAACCAATACCTTAGGTGTCATAAATTAATAGTAAATCCTAGCCACCATGTCGCTCTAACTTGATTGATCCTTTGCTTCCAAGCAAATACCTAACTTCCTTTAACTTGGCAAATCAGCCCAAGAAAGGTAATGTAGCAGGATGACTACTCATCCTCTTGCAAGTTAGACTTGGGCTAGAACCTGTCAACCTCATTCCAAGGAATGGTGAATCCATCTTGTGATTAAACCACAAAGCCATGCGACATTGCAACTTGCTGCACAAGTGTTGCATCTACCCACGGGATCATTTCACCCATTGAACGGTGTTTCCTGGTCAAAGAATTATGTTTAGACAAGAAGCAGGGTTTAGGGTGTATTCTTACCCAACCCAACCCTAATTGTACTAGGCCGACATCCTAGGGTTTCCAAACTCAATCGGAGTTTTAGCATTAGGTCCAGCGATCCTTAGGGTAGAAACCCTAGATCGTTGCTTGCATGAGCGTCCAATTGACCCAAACATTCCATGAATGTGGGTAGGACCTTAGGGTTTGAGGATCTCGACTTGGCATTCCAAGTGCGATATTAGGCAGCACTTCCAACGTGCCAAGCCCTAGCTAGTACTTCAGGTATTTAACATGTCGACTAGTTATGCCTATACGAAACCCTAACAGTTATAATATCACAAGTGATTTAGCTAAGTTGAACTACTTGACTTGCGACAAGGACGAGCCTTTCCTAGAGGTGCTAAGCTTGTTCTAAATGTGTGAATAATCTCAAGATGTCACAATACATGTACACCTGCGACGCACCACAAGGTTTGTAAAAACCTATCTTTTCTTGCTAAAGTCAAAACGCATGATAATTTGCAGAATAACTTTCATAGGACCTACTAGGACTTACATCAAAGAATCATGCCAACAACCTTTTGTCTAGGCAATTGAGTTTCATGCTTTGATAGGCCAAGCAATCTTTTCTGAATGCAGCTTGATGAAATGACATTTACGCACGATGAAGATGCAACATGCAAGCCTTTCCTAACTACAACGTAGTTAATGAAGTTCATGCAAAGTGAATATTGTAGGACTAGTGTTGACTTATTCCATTTTACAAGCATATGCCACATGCAAATCCATAGATTCATTTTCGTGCTCTGCAATTCCTTCTCGGATACATCCTATGGGTGTTAACAACTTTTCCTCATGGAAATCATTACAAGGAAGATATTGCCTAAAATGCGACATACGCTTATTCTTTCCATATCTAGTAAAAAAATGCACTTAACAATTTCATCCCCTTTGCCCTAAGCAATAGGCGGTTAGACTCATTACTTTGGAAATGCACCAAATTAGCAACATGCAGCTCATCTCCTAAGACAGACAAATCTGGAAATGCAAACGATCGAATTGCATGACATGCACCAATCCTTATCTATCGTTCAAAAAGATAATTTATCAAATGTACTTTTATTGCTACCACATGCATTAACGATAAGTGTAAAATGCATTCTCCCTTATGGAATTAAGCGTGCTTAAAACATTTCTTTATGTGGGAATAAACTCGAAAAAACCTGGACTTGTGGATCCACGGTGATGTCCACGTGTAAGTTTGGAAAAGAACCTCCCGTGGGTGCGCCTTGCGTCTTCTTGTGGGAGCCATCGTTGATGATTTGGCTCCCCGATCTCTTACTCGATCTCTGAGTTTCCTCCGATTGGCAAAACGACCTCCAAGCCTGCCTGCTCTCTCCCTTGCATAGGAATTGGGGTTCTATGAATCCCAGTTTTAAAATCGGGGAAAGGACATGGGAACAAGGCTTATGGGCCTTATCCCTTTAGAAGCTTCTTAAAGAAGCTTCTAATATTTGAGTAGCGCCGACCTGGAAGAAAGGTAATGATTGAGGGGGTAATAAAAAGGTGGAAAGATGACGACGAATGGGGGAAGATTGACTTGCTGTGGCAAACGTGCAGCCACGGGCGGCAAAAATGCTGCGACGGCGGCTGCAGGCGAGAGGTGGCGGCGGAATAGTGTTGGCAGCGGTAGCAATCCCTCCTCTCCACGATCGTGCACAACGCGACAGTATCCTCCTCTTCCTTTCTTATCTCCTCTGGTTGTTAGCATAGCCTCTCCCTTATCCTCCCTCCCCTCAAGGCCTAAGGGGTGTTTATATAGGCCAAGGGGGGGAGAGAGAAACTCCACCACGTGGTGCCCCCCCATGTTTCCCTCCTCACCCATGCATCTCCACCTCTCTTCATCTCACACTCCCTCTCCTCCAGCCATGCATCAGCTAGAGGAAAGGGATCATAATTTTTAAAAAAAGCCTATTTTTTTAACCACTATCCATTTTTGCCCCTTCCAAAAGGGTCTTTTCCCACAGGTTTTTACAGTCTTCAACCCCGGGCTCGATTTCACAATGTGAAGGCCTCATTTTTGCACGTGTGAGGTACGGTTTAAGCTGCCGGTAATTACGAGGCAGGAGATAACCTTGCACAGGTTTTACGCGACGTGCGGGGAGTCAAGTTTAGTAATATTTTTGAGTGAAAATGTTACATTCTCTCCCCCTTGGAGGAATGGAGATGTCCTCATCTCGAGAAGAATTGGGGTATTGTTGGTTGAGAGTACTTTCATCTATCCAAGTGGTATCCTCCTCGGGATAATCTTTCCACTAGACGAGACATTCTCTCAAGGTTCTGGATCTTAATTGTCTCTCCCTAACATCTAAGATCTTGTAAGCGGGTAGCTCAAGGACTCCTTGGCTAGGCATTACAACTTGTTGGTCATCAAGTACATGGCTAGGATTAGGTACATACTTTTTCAGTAGGCTGATGTGGAATACATTATGAACCTTTAGGTTCTCACGGAGTTGCAGTCTATAAGCATTGGGTCCTAGGCACTTGAGAATCTTGTAGGGTCCACAATACCTTGGACTTAGCTTCTTGCATTCACCTAAGGGTAGGGAACTCTTCTTTGGGTGTACGCGAATGAAGACCATGTCTCCTACCTCCAGGGTTCTTTCTTGACGTTTCAAATCTGTGTATGCCTTTTGCCTATCCTTAGCCGCTTGGATGTCCTGTCTTATTGACTTCATTTGGTCATCCATATCTTCTAGCATCTGCCTTGAAGCTTCAACCCTCAAGGTTGGATCCGAGAAGTTTAAAGGACTTCGACAGTCATGCCCATACAATGCTTGAAAAGGGGTCATCTGAATGCTTTCTTGGTAAGAAGCATTGTAGGCAAACTCAACCAGTGGCAAGTGTTGAATCCACCTTTTTGGTTCACGGCAACAATGTGCCCTTAGCATATCCTCGATGACTTGGTTGACTCGCTCCGTTTGACCATCGGTTTGGGGATGGTAAGCTATACTAAAATAGAGTTGAGTCCCAGTGGCTTCGAAGATAGCTCTCCAGAAGTGTGATGTGAAGAGAGAATCATGATCACTAATGATTCTTCTGGGCAACCCATGTAGCTTGAATATCTCCTTGATAAATAATCTTGCAATGTCAAAGGCTTTATAGTTTTTATTAATTGGAATAAGATGTGCAACCTTGGTGAGCATATCAACCATAACCATAATGGAGTTGTATCCTCCCTGGACTTGGGGTAGGCCAACAACAAAGTCCATACTGATGAATTCCCATTTCATTTGGGGAATATCAAGTGATTGCAACTTTCTTGGCATTTTGACATGTTTGGCCTTAATACGTTGACAAGACAAACACTCAATTACATATTTGAGAACATCACCTTTAAGCCTCTCCCAATAGTAGCTCTTTTTGACTGCATTGAGGGTCTTGGCATAGCCAGGATGTCCTGAGAAAGGGGAATCATAAACTTCCCAAAGTATCTTTTGCTTGAGTGACTGGCTTGCTAGTATACATAATCTCGTTCTATAGTAGACAAGTCCACTATTGATAGAAAATTCCTGATACTTAGCCTGTAGCTTCGGGTCTTGATCCTTGATAGGGATCTCCCTTAGCATCTTTTGATAGGTTGGGTCATGGCAAGCTTCTTCTCTAGCTAGCTCAAGTATCAAGCTGTTTGGCATGGATATCTTTGTGGCTATAGATCTAGCTATTGATGGATTTTGCAAGATTAGAGAATTAAGGAATGCCTTGCAACTAAGTGCATCGGCAACTACATTCTTCTTTCTAGGCCGATATTTGATTTCAAAATCATACTCCTCTAGCACTTCAATCCATTGATGTTACCTCATGTTGAGTTCGTTCTAAGTAAAGATCCAGTTGAGACTTTTATGATCCGTCACTAGGGTAAACTTGTTACCCAACATGTAGTGTCTCCAAAGATTTAGAGCATGGATGATAGCTAACAGCTCTAGATCATGGGTAGCATAATTCTTCTCATGGGTCTTCAGTTTTCTTGAAGAGTATGCTACAGGATGACCTTCTTGCATAAGCACACATCCTAGGGTAAGTGTACTAGCATCAGTTACTACTTCGAACTCCTTATTGAGGTTCGGAAGTTTCAGGATAGGTGCACTTTGCTTTAATCTATCAAAGCTAGATTGTTCGGCAGTTGAGCATGCAATCAATGTCTACTTCTTTAGTAGATCCATTGGAGGTGCTGCAATCAAAGCATAGTTTTTGATAAAGACCCTATGCCATCTTGTCAATCCAAGAAAACTGCATATTTCTTTGACAGTTGTTGGTATTGGCCATTCTAGAACATCTCTATCTACTAAGATTCCCTGTGCTAACACGATGAATCCCAGATATTCAATCTGACATTTGAAGAATGCACACTTCTTCATCTTGGCATAAAGCTTGTGTGCCCTCATTATCTCAAGGACAATGCGAAGCTAGGGTTCATGATCTTCTTCCTGCTTAGAGTAGACTAAGGTATCATCAAAGAAGACGAGTACGAAGTCATCAAGATATGGCCTAAAGATATCCTGCATTAACCTCTTGAAGGTGGCAGGTGTATTTGTAAGCCCGAATGACATGACTAGGAACTCAAAGTGTCCATATCTTGTGTTGAATGCCGTCTTTGGGATATCTTCTTCCTTGATCCTTATCTGATAGTATCCAGACCTGAGATCAATCTTGGAGAAGATCTTTGCTCCTTGAAGACAGTCAAGAAGTTCATCTATTCTTGGAATAGGGTACTTGTTCTTAATGGTTGATTGATTCAACCCTTTGTAATCAATACACAGCCGAAGCATTCCATCCTTCTTCTTCTGGAATAGCACTGGAGCTCCCCATGGCGAGCTGCTAGGCTGATTACAGTCGACTGTAAAACCTCACGGAATCCACCGTGGCACGGAATCCACCGTGGAATATGCCTCCTGGCATCAAATCCCAAGCTCATTCTCACTCTCAATGCCATTTACAATCTCATTCATTATCACAATCACAATCACAATCTTGAATTTCAAGAAGAAGAAGAAGATGATGATGATGATGATGAAGGATTGTCCCAATCATGTATCTTTTATATGATTCCGTGAATTGCTTGAGAATCATAGTATCTATTGTACATGTCTTCTTGAATAATGTATTCCTCAAGAAACACTTGTTCCATATTATAGGAGGAATAATCAAACTCAATTATTATAATCAAACTCAATTATTATAGGAGGAATAATCACATATAACTCAAAAAGAAATGAAGTAAGGACAATAACTCCCTGTATCTATGTAGTTTGAATTGACTTGATATAGTCTCCAACTTGTTTCTATCATAACTTACTTGTATGAACTGAGAATATGGATGTATAGGTACTCAAATCAACTTGAATAGATCTACTCGACAAGGTTGCGTGGACATAATTGCAAAATTAGGCTTTTTGTGAGCAAAAAGATAATTTTAGGTCAAATATCATAATAAGTATGTTTTTTATTTTTTACGACATACACATACTATTTTAGGATCTCTTATATATTTTATTATTAAAAATATATTATTATTTATTAATAAGTTACTATTTATAACCAATATATTTATGTTTAATCTTTGTAGACTAGAGTTTGAACAATACTACATATCAACAAGTTTATGGATATGTATTTTTATTATAGTACTATCTATTTATTATATTATAATGGACTAAATAGTATAATACACATACTTTTTCACATAAAAGGATCATGAAATTTATAGATTTGATAGTTTTAGGAAGAAGCTCATTAGATTTGATCCTTCTTCAAAAGCCTTTTCCTCAAAGCTTAGCTACCTAACATATATGAGGGAAGATAAATGGCATCTGATCCCTCTTCAAAAACTATCTCTAAGTCCTATTTATTATTGTCAAATAAAATTTAGACTCATTGTGCTAAAATATCAATGAAAAATAAGTAAGTGAGCTTATCTTTTGCATTGTCTCCATGTTTGTTGTCATATCTTGAAAGTGGTTGTAGATCTTGTGCATCACTTGTATTTATATTCAAACCCACATATATCTTCATAAGAGTAGAGTCTTCAAATTAGAGACTTTGATACAATTTATACACAAAGATTCTTTCTAATAGCTTGCATCATATTCATGAAGTCTTCATAAAGTCTTCTGAGTAGTTAGACATCTTCTTCATGGTCCTTCACATAAATTCTTCATAAAGTAATCATCAAAATCTTCAAGTCAATCCTTTTTGTTTCTTCAGAATCTTCTTTACAGTAGAGTCAAGTTCAACTATATTTGGTTTAAATTAACCTCACTCTCATTTAGGAGATTATATCTAAGTGTGTCTAGTTAGAAATAATCATGGCTATATTTTTTATTCTCATTCGCATCCACAGTTGCATCTTTTGCAAGACACTTATATGATCTCCTTTCCAAAGAGGCTCAATCATCTTAATAACTCTCAAAAGAAGTATTCAATTATTATCAATAATATAACATTACAAATATATCCCATATCATAGGATGAAGATTCTCATCTTTGTATTTCCATAGTATACATAATAATGTTTACATATAAGAGGATATCATAGAATACAAATCAACACATCCAAAATGCCAATATTTTACATATCTTTATCAAATATTTATTACATTTACATTTATAAAATCAAATATATTTGATATTTTATAGTAAAATAATAAAAATATTTGTAAAATACATCACCTACAAACTCAAAATCAAACCTAGTTTCTCTCTCTCTCCCCTCATTTAGTCCATACTCAATATCACAACTACATTATTTATCAATAAGATGATTCTAATTTTTACAACGTATGTGATAATATTTTATAATAATAATAATAATAATAATAGTAATAAATATTTACATATACATAAATGAATGTAGCACATTATAATGTAGATTTCATACTATCCAATTACAAAATAAAGCTCATGAAACAATTAGTTTACTCAAAGTATTTAATCATAATATTTAGCATTTATAAATAATATGTAATGAAGGAGGCAGGAGAGAGAGAAGGAGAGGAGAGAGAGAGGGTGCAAAAGAGAGAAAGACTACAGGAAGAGAGAGAAAGAGAGTGACAAGGAGAGAGAAAGACTAGAAAGAGAGAGAGAAAGACAGAAAGAGAGAGAAAGAAGCTATGAGAGCTTGGAGAAGGAGATGAAGATGAAAGGAGACTTGTATTAAAATCTGATAATTAAAAAACAAGTCCCTAACACCTTATATACCAGCCAGTGTAGCTAGTATTTCCCCATTATTAAATCCCGCTCTCTTACATTCCATCCCCACCCGAAGGTTTTTGCCCTCAAAAACAATTTGGGCACTTATGCTAATTGGGTAGGAGCAGATCAGAGTACTACTCTGGTGCATTATTACAGGGGTATACAAATGAATGAAGAGGTATTATCACGTATGTCGGGTCATTGGGGTATATACGTAACATGGGTCTTATTGGGGAATTATAAAAATGAAATTTGACCCAAGTATCTTGAGTGAATGTGAGTTGCAGAGAGTGGACAGCAAGCTGCTTACTACAGAACCGTGCTGTAGTAAATTTGTCATAACCTTCTATAGAAGACTCCAATCAGGGTGGGCCATATATCAAAACAGAGCTCTCAAGGATTACTTTCAGCCCATGTATGGTATTTGCTGCTGTCCATAGTGCAGGGGTAAAATCTACTTTGAAACAGAGAGCTGTCTGCAATCATTTTGAGAGAAAACAGGGCCATACTTAGCTAGATTTCAGCGAAATCTGCTTCTAATAGGTATGGGAACTCTTCCAAAACTAAAGTTGGCCTCCAAGAAGCTTCCTCAACTGGTAAACCTTGCCACTTAATCAAGTATTCCATGATTGAGCGAGAGCGAAGCTTCTTTTTCCTTTGTCCAATGATTTGCTCATGTATGTATTGAATGATACCTTCTTCATCTATCGGTGGTAACTCCTCAATATAATGCACTGATGATTCAATGAAGTGCTTCAATTGGCTCACATGGAAGACATTATGAATTTTCATGGATGGCGGTAGTGCTAACTAATATGCCAAGTCTTCCACTCTTTTGATAATCCGATATGGCCCATAGAACCTGTGTGCCAACTTGGATCCATCCTTTAGGGTGGCATATCTGGACTTGCGCACCTTCAAAAGCACCAAATCCCCTTCTTGGAATTCAACATCCCTTCTTTTGTCATCAGCATAAAGCTTCATTTGATCCTGAGCTTTCTTCAAGTTGACTTTGCACTGCTGAAGTAAGGCCTGCATTTTATCCAATTCCTCCTTGCTTTGTGGGTTTATTTTATCATTGAAGATAACTGTGGGGAGGGGCACCTTATAGCCGTACAATGCCTCGAATGGTGAAACTCCAATGCTAGAGTGTATAGAGTTGTTATAGGTAAACTCAACTAGATGCAACCACGAGTCCCAAGTATTTTGCACATCATAACAGAAATGCCTCAAGTAAGTTTCCAGCCACTTGTTAACCCTCTCTGTTTGGCTGCCAGTCTATGGATAGTAAGTAGTGGAAGGGGCTAACTGAGTGTCCATAGAGTTGAAAACTGCCTGCCAAAAATTGCTCATGAATTTAGCATCCCGATCATGCACAATGACCTGTGGTAAGCCATGCAATTTGAAAACATGTTCCATGAATTGGCTAGCTACTTGAGAAGCATTATATTGAATCTTTGTAGGAATGAAATGGGCTGCCTTGGTGAGTTTGTCCACAACTACATAGATATTGTTCCACCCCTTCTTGGTTACCGGTAGGCTAGTTATGAAGTCCATAGTGATGTGTGTCCATTTTCCTTCGGGCATAGGCAATGGCTGTAGTAAACCAGCTGGTTTTAAGTTGTTGTCTTTGTTTTCTTGACATGGCACGCAGCTTAAGACAAAATCTTTTACATCCTTCCATAGGCCCTTCCAATGAAAGCTTTTAGCAATTTTGTCATAAGTTTTAAAAATGCCCAAGTGACCAGCTGTAGGTGAAGAATGCATCTCTTGCATGATCTTTTGCTTGAATGGGAAAGTGTATGGGATGGCAATCTTGCCCTGAAACCATAAGAGACCGTTCTTAAGCTGATATTGAGAGTTTTCTTCTACATGCCCTTGCTGTAATTTCTGGAAAATGTGGCTGAAATCAGCATCTAACAAATAGGCCTCCTGAAGCTCTTCTATCCAATCACTATGAAGTTCCATAATGGCTGAAACTTTACAAGCCCACATTCTTGATAATGAATTAGCAACTGCACTGTCTTTTCCCTGTGTATGTGTAATATCAAAGTCATAGTTTTGCAATGTAGCTACCCATCTGCGTTGTTTGAGGGCAAGATTAGACTGAGAGAGGAAGTATTTGAGGACCTTATGGTCGCTCTTGACCCTAACTCTGCTGCCATAAAAGTAGTGGCTCCATTTCTTAATGGCATGAAGGATGGCCAACATTTCTTGGTCACATACATTCATGGTCATCTCATTTTTAGAAAGTTTGTGGCTCTCAAATGCTATAACCCCATGCTCTTGTAACAATACAACCCCTATGCCTCTGCCACTGGCATCACACTGAATGGTGAATTCTTTCGAAAAATCTGGGCAAACCAAGATGGGCACCAAGGTAAGCAATCCTTTGAGCTGATTAAAGCTCTTATCAGCTATGGCATCCCAAAAAAAGGCTTCTTTCTTAAGCCTATCCGTCAAGGGAGCTGCAATAGTGGCATAATGCCTAATGAATCTACGATAGAATGATGAGAGACCAAGAAATCCTCTAAGTGAAGTGGTATTTGCAGGTGTGGGACAGTATTTTATACACTGCACTTTCTTAAGATCAGCCCTAATTCCATCTTCACTAACGATGTGCCCCAAGTATTCCATCTCCCTCTGCATGAAAGAACATTTTGTCTCCTTGGAAAATGTTGAGAATCTAGCAATCACATCCACTTGTATGCCTCTTTGTATGGAGCAGTAGGCAAGGGAAAGCAAGCAATCTAGGATGAGGTCCTGAATCCCATAAGCACAGTGGTGCAGAATGCTACTACCTAGTTCTATATAACATTGTACTTGGATGTCACTTTCATATGAGATGAATACAATATCATGATGCTTTCCTCTTTCAGTTAGTGTCATTATCATTGTCTGTCTAATACACAAGAATGTGTTTATGAGTTCAAGTCTCAATCTTGAAACCTAATTCACTTGTGTAACAGTCTTGTCTTCTTTGTCTATGTCATCATGAGGTTTATCTCTACCTTCCAACCTCCATAGCTTTTGCCATGCTCTAGATCCCGCATTTCTCACATGGTATCAGAGCTCAGTCGGGCATGGCCTAGCTCATTTCACTCCTCTCTCAGCTCCTCTTCACTCAAGTTAGCTCAAGTCCAGCTCAGTCCCAGCTAATGAGCTCATTTCTGAACTCTATCTCCACTTGACCTATGGCAGCCATAGCCAAACCTGCACCCTGCCTCCTTGGAGCTTCTTGATCTCCTTCCACAGTCAATATTTTGACCCGCTTTCTTCTGGAGATATCTTGCCTAGGTCAGGGCGCAGCTTCCTATCACATCACAGTTCAACATTGCGCACATCAGACGGCAGCATTGCAGAAATTCGAGCTCGCTGAAATTTCTGCGCCTGTTTCAGTCGTACTGTTGGATCTCCACGCACAAGCCGCGATTCATCCTGCGACCATAGGGCAATTCAAGGATGGCTCATAAGCTCTCTCCCCACTGAGTATTGGTTCGAATTGCTTTGTTGATTGTCTGCACGAGCTGGTTTAACAGTCGTCTGTCAGAACCCTAAATAGGGACTCCATAGCCTTTGAGCTTCAAACTCATAAACCATTTTTTTTCTCACTCTTGCTACTTGGATCACCCTATTTGACATCCAGATTCACTGATTTAGTCAGTGCCACACATCAAGGAGGGGAAGTTCTTGGAGATCTTTGGATATTTTTTGAAGATTGGAAGACCAAGCATTCAACAACAAGCATCAAGAGAAGACCAAGCCACTTTAACTCAAGATTCTTCCTTCACTTTAAGCTCTTGCTTCTTCTCAATCAACTGAAGCATTTGTTACTCAGATCTGAAGAAGAAGATTTGGAGCACACGCCTGAAGATCCAAGCACCCACCTGAAGATCAGGCAACCCACTTGAAGTTCAAGCATAGTATCTCTTGATACTAATTCTGTGCTTCTTGGCACTTGTGTTTTTTAGCACATTCAAAAATCAACTCACTGGTGGTCTAATCTCACTCATTTGATGCTGATGCATTTGCCAAACATAAAGATTTTTAAGTGGATTCTTCTTATCAGGAGTGACATAACTACTCTTGTTGCTCACTGGTACTACATAGAAGGTGTTTCTATTCTACTTGCAAAGAGACATGGAACTGTTTACATTAAAGTACAATCAATGAGCTCAATTGAAGAACTTGAAGACATGTCTACTACCTTTGGGATAATGCAAGATTTTGAAGACATTTCCACTGCCTCAAAAATGACAGTATCTTTGCTTGAGGGGGACATGGACATGGACATGGACATGAAGACTGAAGCTGCAAGCAAAGTAAATAACAAGTACAAAATCAAAAAGAGCAAGCTGGACTACACCGACAAGAAGACCTACATCAAGATGAAGAAGGACAAGAAGTTTTGTTATGCTCATAATGCCATACCTAAAAATATAGAAAACCACAAGGGCTTGCCGGTCCTTGACCTAAATTTTTACTAGATTTTTTTGTATGTACTTGCCATTGATGCTCCTACCATAAGCTTGTAAACTCCTCATGTAACTTGGCATTACAGTCCCTGTAGACTTTGTGAGGCCCCTGTTACAGCCTCTGGATGTCCACCATGTTTGTGGTACCCACACTTAGCCTTTTCTGCGACAGCCTCTGGTGTTTTGCCATGTTTGTGGTATGCCCACACTTTGCAGGTGTTGCTCTCACTAAAGCCTCTACACACTTTGTGCCTTCCTGGTTGTGATTGAGGAGGGGTGTTGAGAATCTAGCAATCACATCCACTTGTATGCCTCTTTGTATGGAGCAGTAGGCAAGGGAAAGCAAGCAATCTAGGATGAGGTCCTGAATCCCATAAGCACAGTGGTGCAGAATGCTACTACCTAGTTCTATATAACATTGTACTTGGATGTCACTTTCATATGAGATGAATACAATATCATGATGCTTTCCTCTTTCAGTTAGTGTCATTATCATTGTCTGTCTAATACACAAGAATGTGTTTATGAGTTCAAGTCTCAATCTTGAAACCTAATTCACTTGTGTAACAGTCTTGTCTTCTTTGTCTATGTCATCATGAGGTTTATCTCTACCTTCCAACCTCCATAGCTTTTGCCATGCTCTAGATCTCGCATTTCTCACAGAAAAGAGCCTATGCTGCCTCAATACATCAAACACCTGCCTCATGTGCCAAATGTGATCCTTCAGTGATCTGTTGTAGATGAGGATGTCATCAAAGAAGACCAACACAAATTTGAAAAGAAAGGGCTGAAGTATTTTGTTCATTAAGCTCTAAAAGGTGGTTGGTGCATTAGTTAACCCAAAAGGCATGACCAAGAAATGATAAAGCCCTCGATCACTCCGAAATGCTGTTTTGACCTCATCCCCTACCCTCATGCGGATCTGGTGATAGCCTGATCTCAAATATATTTTCGTAAAGTACTTAGCCCCCTTGAGTTCATTCAGCAAGTCATCTATGCGTGGAATAGGGTACCTGTTCTTCACGGTGATCTTATTAAGATCCATGTAGTCTATGCACATCCTGAAAGATCCATCCTTCTTTTTGACCAATAACACAGGGAAAGCATACGGTGAGGAACTGGGCTCAATGAATCCCATGTCTTGACTTGTCTGGCAACTTCTTCTCTTTTGCACCTAGACAATCTGTAAGGTGGCTTGTTCACAGGCTTTGACTGAGGCTCCAGATCTATGGGATGATCAACCGCCCTATATAGGGGGTAGTGCTATAGGTACTTGGAAGAGGTCCTTGTGCTCTTCTAAAAGAGTTTTCAATGCTGAATTCTTTACTATTTTAGTGGACTAATCTGAATTTTCTTTATTTAACTGCAATACAAAGATTTGGGACCATTTCTTGAACTCTTTCTTGAGTTGTTTGCTGGTAATAAGCTGAAATTCACTATCATTTTGAATTCCCTGCAAGTGAATGAGTTGTCCCGCACTGACAAACTCCATATACATCAAGGAAAATTCCATGGTTATAGTGCCCAAAGTTTTCAGCCAATCACAATCCAAGAACATCTATAGGCCCCATTTCTAATGCAATTAAATCCAATTACTGTCCAAAATTTTCAGCAAGCTGAATATGAACAGCAGGGCATATTGCCCATACACATACTTGTGTAACTTGGCATCATCACTAATCAATTCAACATACATGTTAAGGTTGAGGAACTGATTTGTATATTCTCTAATAGCAAGACCACGCTGTTCAAGGCCATACCATCGGCGGGAAAGCTTTTCTTTCTCCATCGGTGAGACAAATACTTGCACCGTGAGTGCCTTAAATGCTTCCCATGAGTTCACTTGCTGATTTTCTCTTTTAATGTACCCCCACCATGTATGTGCAAATCCTTCCAAGTGGACTATTGCAAAATGGATCTTTTGGTCATCATTACGGGGTAGGATGTCAAAATAATTCTCAAGCTTGGAGAGCCACTCTTCAAGTTCAGATGGGGATGACGATTGACCATTGAGTTTTGAGAAGACAATCTTGTCTCTCAGCTCTCTTTCATGATTAGGTGGCTATCCCAGATATCCAAATTGAGGCTGATCCATGTGGCTACCCAAAAATGAACCATTGTGAGAGAAATTTCTACCAAAAGATGGCTAAGCTCGCATAGATGGCATGGGCCCTTGTGATGACTGAAAATTTCCCCTCATTGCATTGTTCATGGACTCCTCCTGTCTATGTGAAGGCTCCCCCTGTTCAAAAGTGCTGTTAGGGATGCCCATTCTCCCCAAAATACCTTGAGAGCTCATATTCGTTGCATTCACTGGCGAGGCCGTCACTCGTTCAGCATGCATACCCAATCTATCCTCATGTTCCTTCTCTTTCATTTGGAGTTCCATCCACTTAGTAATCTGGGCAGCAAGGGTGTCCATAGTGGTCTTCATTTGACCAATGCCTTCCATCAATTCTCTATGCCTCTCAGCATGCCTTGTCTCATGCAAACTGAGGGTATTAGTGAGTGCACTGAGGCTATCCATGCCATGAGATTAATCTTCATCTTCCACTCAAGGTTAGTTTTAGCCCTTGGGGCATGTGCATTCCTTATTTGTTGCTCAAGGTTATCATTTGCCTTAGTTTTTCCCTTATTCCCTGCCATGTTTAGGTGCAGCCCCGTTAGACCACCTGTCACTGTTTTGCCCGTAACTTGAGCTAGGAAGCTCCAATTGACTTACTTTTTTGTTCAAACCGGAGCCAAGGATACCCTCTTCAAACTGAGAATAACCATGTGCTCCCAGATTTTATATAGAAAATTTTGTAATAGGAAAAGTATTACTGTACTGTGCAGTCCATCAACCTGTCTACACCTGTAGGAGACCTGTTTTGACCTGTACGTATCTTGTGGAGTCCAAATAGAGTTCCAAAAGTGATCAAAGCCCTTAGTAGGATTTGTGGGCACTCTGTAAGACCTACACCTCAGTTCCTGGGAGTAGGTATACCTCTGTAAATGCAAGCAAATTGCTTACAGCACCCTATGAGGGTTAAGAAAGGGGTTGCAATGGATCATTTTGTCAATGTATGACTGAAGGGTCATCCTACTGGCACAATACATTGCCCACTCATCCAAATTCACTATTTGCAACCTTATTACAAAACTGAGCATTATAATCATCTCTTAACACAATTCCCCATGCATAGACATCTCCCATACATTCCAAGCATTGTATTCACTGGCATTGACTGCATATGTATTCTCATGTCTGCAAATACATCCTTAGTAGTACTTTCCCATAAATTTGCAACCAATAATACATCCGTACATCAACAAATGCATCTACATCAGTGCCAAGTCAATATCTTGGATCTTCAAGATGGTACTTGCACCTGCAAGCAACTTTGGGCTTCGGATCACCAGGAGGTGGGCAAAGTTCCCCCCGGGCCAGGTTGTGCATACCTTCAGGGTCTTTGATGGCAAGGGGGGGTCACCCTACTTTTGTCTTGCCACCTCGCCTGGCATCGGGATTTTCCTCAAACTTGGAATATACATGGCAGACATTTATTAATTAAACACCCAGCATGAGATGCATTCAAAAGTAGGAATTGAACCTTTTCATGAAATGCATGGAATGGAAAATTGGGGTTAAGGGTAGGGGATTACCAAGCAATGACTCACTGTTGACTTACCCTTATACAATGGATTCTTTTTATGATTTAATTGGCTCAATCAAGAAACAATAACTCAATTGGTTAAGGTAAGCATAAGCAATAATCCTCAATGAGTTTCATCATGAATTTACCCATTCCAATGCAATGAAAGTGAGGCAAAATGACTGTGAAGAGTTGGACAGCAGACAAGCATCAAATTTATCTCCTAATGCCTACTTGAGCTCTTGCATTCTCTCAAGCAATTGGTTATGGCTTAGCAAGAGGATGAATTTGAGAGAATAAGAGTTTAAGAACCAAGTACCTTATGATGCTTGATGAAGATGGCAATCAAACAATGATTCAGCCTTTCTTGAGTGCTTCAAGATGCTCCATTATGCTTCAATAAGCTCCATAGTGGCAATGCTCAGCTAAGAGAGGAATCTTTGAGCTTGAAAAAGAAAAGTTCTTCAATTGAAATGGAAGGATTGATGAGTTCTCAATGTACAACCTCCCAATTCTTGTATAAAAGGTCTAATATCAGTGTAGACCTTGTTGATCTCACCAACCAAGACCAAAAGCACCAAATCTGAATTAAACAACTGAAATACCATGTAGACATCAGAAGAATAATTTGCTGGACACCAGATCTTCTGATAGATCTCTCTGAAAAAGCCTTTAATCTCAAAAAGATAGTATAGAACAATTATGGAACCCTTCAAAAGGTCTACGAAAAGCATCATGACCAGGACTGTTGTCAAATATCTCTGTTGTTCTCACAAGCTTGAAGTGCAATGTTGTTGCTACTGAGGTTTGGACTCACAATGCAAGGGTAGCATGTGTAGTGTATGTAACTGACAAAGTTACTGGTGGTCCTATTGATGATGCACAAAAGCTTGTGTCCATCAAAGAGCAGTTGTCCAATGTGCTGAAAGCAACTGATGATAGAAAAGGTGTCAAAACTGATTTCTCGATTGGCTTGACCCATACAAAAAGATGTCTACATCAATTGATGTTTGCAGATTGGGACTATGAAGCCTCTGCCCTGTCTTATCAATCAAGCTGCTCTCACAGACCTCAGATTTCAATCGAAAATTGCCTCGAGCAAGGCTACTCGGTGGTTAGCATTCGCAGCAAAGATCGTCCCAAACTACTATTTGATACAGTTTGCACTCTCACAGATATGCAGTATGTCATTTTTCATGCCACCATCGATTCAGATGGCCCGAGTGCTATCCAGGAGTACTATATTCGCCACATGGATGGTTGCACATTAGACACAGAGGGCAAGAAGCAGTCGGACATTATTGGAAGTACAATCTGTTCCAAGCTTCACAAGAAGTTGTCGGACGCTTCCTCCTCCACGTTCGCTATTGGAAGTATAGTTAGCTGCCCGGTATTGTGCGCATCACTCAGATTGCTTGGCTTGGCAGGGACAGAATTGTCTTCTAAGGCTCCATTACCCTTTGAAAAGCCACTGGGTAGGAGACTACTTTGAATTTATCCACGATCTACTATACCCCCTGCAAAACAACGGTTTCTAAGGCCCCTTGCCTTCGGATTTCTTCGCCTGGCCTCTCTTGCAGCAGCTTGATCTCTGGACGAGGCTTTGGAGGATTTCGGGCTAGAGTTGAGCATCAAATTCACATTGATCTGTGAGGTTGGGGTGTTAGTTTCCTCCCATTCTACCAACAGCACTGCTTGCTGCAGATGCTAAATAGTGTAGCAGGCTTGCATGAATGGTTTGCTTAGAATGATGATACCCAGATTGTGCCACAATTTAATAGAATTGTAAAGCTGGATCCTCCGCTTGCCCCAGCCAAGAAGGGAAGGAAGCGGCCAGCCATCCAACATGTCACTTCTGATACCTTTGTGCACTTAGAGGATGATGATTCTGATGATGAAAATGATGTGCAAACTGCTGATCAAGATGCAATTGAGGAGAAGTCAAGTAAGGAGAGCATTGCCCCAGCTCCAATGTCTGCAGAAGTAGAAACTCCTAAAGTGCTAGACTTGTCAGCCTTTCGAAGCACAGTCTCTTGAGATGATCAAGGGAATGGTCGACATTGCTGGAGCATTCCTCATTGTAATAACTTCAGGGTTCACAGCAGATTGTTTCCATTTGACAAGACTAGATCTGGAAGATGAAGAGCAAAGGCAAAGTTAAAATAACCAAATGACTACTTAGAATGAATCTCAAGGTCCCTAGGAAGCTCTTGCAGAAGCCATCTAATCAATGGAGGTGGGAAAGAAGAGATCCTGACTAGTTTTTCTCCATGGAAGCTTGGCTGAAGCTTGAAAATGAAGAGAGAGAAGACTCTTCCTGAAAAGTAACTAGAACTTTACCATCTTCTACTCCATTTACCACTGTCATTTAGGAAAATAGGTCCTTCAAAATTGGCCAAAAATGACCCACGACTTGCTAAATGTGATGTTCCAGCCTCCAATCTTGGTCCAAGGACTCCATTAATGCTCCTAACTGCTATCCTCTTGGTCCTTAACCTGTGGCTCTTCAGTGCTCCTCCATTTTTGTGCTTGTCACTGTGTACCTAAAGCTTCTTGGATTTTCAAACTGAAAATGATGGTAACTGAGCATGTAAAGTAACTAAATGGATCAGAACAGAGCTCTGATACCACTTGTAATGAAGGAGGAAGGAGAGAGAGGAGAGGAGAGAGAGAGGGTGTAGAAGAGAGAGAAAAACTGTAGGAAGAGAGAGAAAGACAGTGAGGAGGAGAGAGAAAGACTAGAAAAAGAGAGAGAAAGATAGAAAGAGAGAGAAAGAAGCCATGAGAGCTTGGAGAAGGAGATGATGATGAAAGGAGACTTGTATTAAAATCTAATAATGAAAAATCAAGTCCCTAACACCTTATATACCAGCCAGTGTAGCTAGTATTTCCCCATTATTAACCCCCTCTCTTACACAATAATCCATTCTTAAGAACCACAAAATGATAACTCTATTGAACTTAATATACACTTCTATATATTATTATTTATTTATTTTATATATTTTATATTATTTTTAAAAGAATGAATATTAAAAACATATCAAAATTTATTAGTATAAGCAAAAGAAGTGAGAACTTATTTGTTGAGTGTTATACAACTTAAATATTCTTAAGAGAGTTGCATCATATACTTCTTAGAGTAATCCAAATAGTATGGTTGTATGCAATTCTTATTCTTCTTCTCCAAACGAGTTTTGAGATTCAATACTCCATGAGATATAATATAAGAATAACCATGTAATAAATAATCATTATAAAGTGAGTTATTATTCACCACTTCTCTTATCTAGAGAAAATATGTAAATCTAAAGGTTTTGCCGTCTAATGTCCACATGAGATGTAAATATATTAATACCATCATATCCAGGATATTGAGAAGATAAATTTATGAGTCGTAACAAAAGAGATTAGATATCTCCCTTTCTCCCTCATGCTATTTCTTTAATTAATTTTTTTAGAGCATACAATCCATGTAAAAAAAATTCTATGAAATAAGACAATTTCATAGTAGCAAAAGTCTATTCACTTTAAAGAAAAAACAAAATAATAATCACATCACTCTTAAATTAAATCTTCACTAGATTCTAGAAAATAATTATCTTAAGCTTGGATCTCACAATAAAAGATTTTAAAAGAAACATCCAATATAGATAATCAAACATTTTTATCAAATTTCTCTCTTAAGATTTTTAAAAACAAGAATTCAATGAATCAAGGATTTTTTTAAAAAAATATTTAAAGTATAATATTAAACTTTTTATATTTGGTTTTCTTCCAAAAGCATTAATAAAATAATCATTAACTTCCTTTTTAAACGAATTCTCTTTAAAAAATCTAAAAAGAGATTTATTACTAAAATAAAAATTCAACATTCTAAACAAGCTAAAGAGATTAAGTACAATAACATTCTAAAATAAAATTTTAACATTCTAAATAAAGTATTTACTATAATCATGTAGACAAGAATAGAAAAATACAATCATATCTCAGTCACTATAGATTGAGTACAATAACTATATGCCTAATAGAGATGATATTATTTTTCACGTAAGTTAATCCACAACATAACAATAACATCAAACATTCTTTTAAAAATAGTTGCATAATAATAATATTTATATGCACCTTCTTCAAGGTGCAATGCTAACCTGATATTCCCCAAATCTCATGGCATAGAAGTGAGCAAACTACCCTTGTTTAGCATTAGGGTCTTCCATGAAGTCCATCCTAGGCTTGTAAGAGTTATGCCAATCCTCAACAAACCCAAGGGATGCCAAAGCCCCCTTGACACCCTTATCACCTCCTAGCCTAACATCCTCCCTACCTAGAGATCTCTTGTATTTACGTCCTTAGTAGAGTCATACTAGCCCCTTGGTGAAGGGAGTTTGTCACTAAACCTTGGGGTGGTTTAGTGCATAACCAGAAATTTACCCATAAGGACACAAGAACTTTTATTCAAATAGACAACCAAGGCAATTAGCCTATTATCATTAGTTATCAAAACATTAATTTTCCATAACATCAAGCCAAAGAATCACTTTGAATATTCTCAAGGGGGATGCACCTATAAGAAATCATCTATTTAATGTGAGTTAAAAGGGTATTAAGAAATACCCTTTCTTTACAAACTATAAGGCCATAAAGTGAGCCCTTAAATGTAGCCATCATAGGCAAAATATCACTAAAAAAGCCTAAAAACAAAGGTAGGAGCTAGTTAGATTAGGGAAAGGTAGATGCTTTCACTAGCCTTTAGACCCACTAGCGAATACAAAAATAGTCTACATGATACAAATGAAGGAAGGGGAAGAGGTGGTGATATAATTATCACCCTTTAGAAAGGTTTCCTAGTGTGCAAGCTACCCAAGGAAAAGCATTTCAAACACAAAAGGGCAATAGATAACCAGGCATTAATCTTGAAATGCAAGAAATAATATCTAAAAGATTGTAAAATGTAGTTGGTAATGACATGAAATAGCCAAAACACAATAGACATAAGTAAAAAATCTAATAGACTAGAAGTTTGGTACCATGTGAGATTGCACAAAGCAAGTGAAAGTAGAAATCATAGGTAAAGAAAACACAAAGTAAGTAAATTAAAAATAAAAACACTAGCAAAATCAAGTATGCTCCTGAATGGGGAATGTAATCCATAATAACTCAAATAGACTCCTCAATGGGCAACAAAATCCATAAAGAAAGCATGCAAGTAAGTGATCACTAGCCACAATGTTCCCACTATCTCTCTTCACGGCGAATAGAAGTCATCATGAAAGATGATATGATAAGGAGTACTACTACCATATGTAGGAAAGAATGGGGCCTTTGGATAGTAATTTGGATACCAGCTAATAAACTAACCATGTTGTTGTACCACTACATGGCTATGATGGGAAATTTCATGCTAGTAATTTTTTTCACAAATTCTTGGTTTTCATTGCTCCTAGATGTTCATGGTACTAAAATGGTTTATTGTACATACAATATCTACTAATAGCTTGTATTATTTAGCTCCTCAAGCTTTAGGTTTTGTTACTCATTGTATTTTCATCCTCAATGCACATAAACATGCCAATCAATATTATTCCAATACAAAAGATTCTCACATCATCACATGTTAACTATTTTGATCTAATGCCCATGAACATGCCCCATAGAAAATAGAGTTATAAATGAGATATAATGAAGCATCACATGTTGGATCCCCAACTCTCGACTGATGTTTCATCTCAAAACCCATCGAATTTGTTCAAAGCTATTGAATTGGCTAAGAGGTACTCTCGCAAGTATCGTTCGGATGCTTCATTTCAGTATGGACAGCAAAGAGGGGCATCTCAACCAATGTTTGGGCAGCAAAGAGGACACATGCAGTCATATTCTGAACACCAAAGAGGTGTTGTAAGGCAAGAGCAGTTTGGGGCCATTTATGGTGATGGTAACATGTCATTCAGCACTCCAAAAATCCCCACATACCCCACTTTTAATGCTTTAAGACCACAAGGAAATTTAAGGATAGCAAACAACCCAAGAATGGATAATAGGCAAGGGGACAACATAAATAAAAATGCTTCAGTCTTTGGTAGTCCAAGGTCCATTCCCATGGATTTGTATAAAGAAAGAAAGGAAAAGGGGCTTTGTTTCAAGTGTGGCGAGAAGTATACAGCTGATGATGCCTCAAAATGTGCTTTTAGATATGCTAAGGCACGGGTTCATAGCATGTTGGTATTTGAGGACTCAGAGGAGGACCCTGAAGGTACACATGCTTTTATGATGACTGCTGAAACAGATGATGTTGATGAAGAGTTTGCTCAAGAAGAGTTCTTTGACCCTGTTGACTCTTTTCCCTTTGACCCCGGTCGCCATTTATCACGGGGTATGGTTAGAAAGATCGAACCACATGCTGAAACACATGCTGCCACTACTTATACCATATCATGGATGCTTGGACAGGATCCAGAAGCCCTAATACATTGCGTATTAAGGGCCAAATTCATGGGAAGGATGTGTTTATACTTGTGGACATTGGTAGCACTCATAGTTTCATTAACAGAGTAGTCATGGACAGGCTGAAGTGTTTTCCCACTGATTTACAACAGCGATTGAAGGTGCAAGTTGCCAATGGGGATGAAGAAATTAGCACCCTACCCAACCCTAACCATACTAGGCTAACAACATTTGGTCCTAGGGTCTAATCTCAATTGAAATTCTAGTATTAGTCCAATTTTCCCTAGGGTAAAAACCCTAGATCGTTATTGTATGGGCGTCTAACTAACCCTAACATTCCGTGAATATGGGTAGGACCTTTGGGTTCGAAAGTCTTGACTTGGCGTCCCAAGTGCGATACTAGGCAGTATTTTTAGCGTACTAAACTCTACCTAGCGCATTGAGGTAACCATCGTTTGAGTTACACCATTGCAAGCGAATTACCTATTTGATCTAAGGGTCTTGTGGCTAGAGGTGATCCTTCCTTAGAAGAGATGCAAATACTTTTCCTAAGAGATGTACATAAGTAATAAATTCAAGAAAGAACATTCCATGCAAGCATGCCATTCATAAACTTTTCCTTTTATGCAACTAAAAGATGTACAAGGACCATTTCTTTTCCTTGCCTAAATCATAATGATTGACAAGTTTAGGACTTAATGCGTATAGAAACCTACGATGAGGTTCAACAAGATCTATACCTTTAAACCATTTGTCCAATGCATTGAATTCATGATTTAATATGAAATGCATCTTTTTCTAAAACAACTTTGATAAAGAAGTTCATGCATGACGAATGTCATAAGACTATTGTTGACTTAATCCATTCAGCAACACTTAATCCGACTTAAAAAATGCAAGCATCCTCGCATGCAATAGGTAAGTTCATGGTTTCCTTTTCATGCAATGCAATTCTTTGGACAACATCTAATGGATATTAACGATTATCTCATGCGAATCACAACAAGGAAGTTATTGCCTAAATGCGTTATGCACTATTCTCTTTCGTGAGGCAATCAAGGATGTATCTAGGAAAATCCACTTTTTACTTAAGCAATATGCTTTCAGGATTGCGACTTGGATGTGCAAGCAATGTGCAACATGCAACTAAATCTTGTAAGATGAGTAAATAAATGCATTCATAACTTCCCCATGAAAATTAAACATGCCTAATGCATTCCTTTTATGCAAAATTAAACTTCTAAGAACCTGGGTATTGGGGTTCGAGGTAATGTCCACAGGTGTGCTTGGGGTAAAAACCCCCGCATGTGCACCTCTTGCCACTTTCTTGGGAGCCATTGAGGACGTAAATAATTTGATTCAGCAACTCTCTCTCTTGGGTTTCTTTTGCGTATCGACTCCTCTCTGCCCAGGATCTTTCCTTCTGCATGCAGGACACGGTCTTTACGGAATGGGGGTTTAAGACAAACCCGCAATGCGCGGGAGAACAAGATTTATGGAAGCTCAAAATTAGAAGCTTCTGCTTCTGATAGAAACGTGGGGAAGAAAGATGAGATGATGGAGAGGATGGAGAGGACAGCAAAGAAGATGAGGGTGACAATAATGATGATGGCGATGGCGTTGACGCAAGCGGTAGCCTGGTGGACTGCACGACGTGATGGTGGCAGCACGACTACTCGCGAATCCTTTTTCTCTTCTCTCCCCTCCCCTCAAGCTAAGGGGGGTTCATATAGTGTGTAGGGGGGGGAGATAGCCACCCACGTGGCTTCACATGCCTCCTCCCTCCCCCATGCACTCCACCACTTACACCACTCCTCTCACACTCCCTCTCCCCCTGCCATGCATTAGTTGAGGGGAGTATAGGAAATCATACATAGAGTGAAAACCAAGCAAAGCTCAAAATTATTACTAGTCCCTATATAGGTGCATTTGTGCATAACTTATAATGCCAATGAGTAGCTACAAAGCCTAAATGTGGGGATGTGGGATAGAGGACCTCATAATATTTCCCCTCTCCATTTGCTTTATGAAAAGCTCCCTCCTTATAGCAAATCTAATCCCCTTTCTTTCTATTCTATTCAGCCTACATACATATTTTTCCATCCCTTTTTCTTACCCTACATCTTGACTAAACATAGTTCTTGACCAAGGAACGTTGTTTGATGGGATAAATGATCCCACAAGTTAAATGTGACACTTGTCTCATGCAACAAGTTGCAACGTCGCATGGCTTTGTGTTTAAGTCACAAGATAGATTTGCCACTCTTTGGAACAAAGGTTGGTAGGATCTAAGTACAAGTTAATTTGCAAGAGGGTGAGTAGTCATCCTGCTACATCACCTTCTATGAGGCTGAGTTGCCAAGTTAGGGTGATTATGAATTGTTTAGCAAGCAATTGACCCTTCCAGTTAGGGCGACAAGGTTGCCCAAGATTTATTGTCTTAGTTTAAGGAACCTAAGGTGTTTGTTAATTTGGGTTAACAAGGTATAAACCCTAACCCAAGAATAAAAGGGTAAACAAGCAACGAAACCCTTGGGGATCTTTCCAAGTCGCAATTGATCCCGGATCGAATGTTGGATCCATTCGGAGAAGAGGATTCACACCTTAGTAGTTGGCCAAAGAAAGGGCCAAAGAAACGACCTAGATTGATTGTGTTTGTATAGCTAGAAGCATTGTTTGTATTGCTTTGCTCAAGGAACTAAAGATGGAAAAATAATTAATGCTTCAAGTTGAAAGCCTGGAGGGAGAGGCAACATCAATTACCCCCGATTGTCTGCCTAACCCTAACCAAGGGGGTTGTTAGCCACGCCGGGTACATGGACCGAACCCGCTACGAGAGGTCTCTCCGTGGGTGCTACTTGGAGCAAGAGGACGCTTGGGTGCTAAGGGCTCTAGCCATAAATCCCTTGCCCTCCGGGTCCTGCACAAGAGGCCGACGTGACTCAAGATTATGGATTTCCTTCGGGAAGATTATGGATTAGCCTTCGAGCTGGATTATATGATGTATTCCAAAGATTGATAAATAAGATCAAATGTTGAAAAGGAACTTGTTTGGCATTTTTTTTCTATGTCAGTGCTAAGATTATGTGAAGGAATCAGTGATTAATTGGCTAATTAAGGAAGCTCATTTTTGCATGTCAAACTAAATGTGGTAGGTAATTAGACGACTAAAGCAACCCTGAGAAAAGTGCGGTGGATGGGCCATGGGTCCGTCCTACAGATGGGTGGTCCCGATTGGCCAGGAACTTTTCTCGAAGGAATTTGGCAGCAAGGAACAATGACCTAGAATCTAGGATACTAGAGTGCGATTTATGCTGTTTCAGGGGAACAGAATGGGACTATGCCTTACAGACTGAGAGGTCGAGCTTTGCATCCCTCTCGTTTCGCATTCTCCTTGATCCAAGTGCAGCATGAATCCGCTTCGACCCTGACGTTACTGCGCAAAGTAGTTCGCCTGGGGTTCGACGCTAGCTACTGTTCCAGGATTTCGACCACTAGGGAAACCGTGATTCAGGTCGGTCCTAAGTGGGAACGGCTAGAATGCTTACACTTTGTGGCAGACTCGAGAGGACCTAGATCGCAAACCCCGTGACATTCCATGGGAGTGCCGGGTGGCGCTTTCTGGATTCTCTTCCCGATGGGCTGCTAAGACGTGTCCTACAAGTAGACAGGTGGACACGTTTTAGTTAGTATCAGAGCGAACCAATGAGGACCTAATACTTACAAGAAAACTTAATGAGGAGAAGTAGAGAAAATGTTGCTGTTAAGAACATTCCCGTACTTACTTATCGATGCTGACTTGCAGAGTCGCAAAGCATGGAACCGATTCTTGGTGTTTTAGGTTATGTTTATGACTGCGATGCGTGCTTCAGATTATCGATGGAGGATCAATATGATGAATATCCTAGACTACATCTACAATCCTTCACCCCTGTACATGGAACAGAGATGGACGGGTGATTCAAGAATCTATTACATAGTTGCCCACCTGTACCTTCGAACCAACTTAAAGAGAATCGTGGTTGGAGGACTTAAAGATCGTGAAGTTGCTCATCTTTTTTGAGGCTCACGCAAACGCAACCCTACATGTCAACGGTCGAAAGGTTAAGCAAAATAAGTATGTGTACGAGGAAATGACTTGAGTAATCCTTGCAGATAGAATCAAGGTGTTGGGACGTTATGAGAAGAACGGATATCAAAGGAAAGGATACCCTAATCTTCCAATGACCTATCGATTCCTGAAAATACATGACCCCAATCCACACTATTACTCAGTTCCTGTAGCTGAATGTAACACAATCTTATTTTCCCCAAATTGATGTATCGGCTTGCTCTACCATCCCAAGAATAATTGTACTCGAAAGGGCTATGCCCATATGAATGAAATAAACTTTTTTTATCAATGTCTGTCATGGCTATAAGTATTGGTAAAGAAGTTAAGTGATTAGGTCACTTGGCTGAAAGCTAAACTGGGCATGTAATGTAATATGAGTAACATTAGCAAATTTTTAACGTAAAGAATTTCAATACCCAGGCATAACCCCAAGTGCAGATTCCTAGTCTGACCCCTACACCAAGTACAGCCATGATTCAGGAGAAGAAGTTCCTTCTCAAGCAAATCAAGCCACCAGACTTTGATGGCAAGGGAAGGACTGTCCAAATTGATGCCGAGATCTGGATCGAATCCATGGAGGATTACTTCGAAGCGGCAGGTACTGCACCCACCAACCAAGCAATGCTCGCCAAGATGAAGCTTATCGGCGAAGCAAGACTTTGGTGGAAGCAATGGTGTAGAGACTAAGGGATCTCAAAAGGGTCAGTTACTTGGGAGAAGCTAAAAAGAGCTGTGCAAGGAAGATACCTACCACCTCCCTATTGCACGCAGAAGATGAACGAGTTCTTTGAACTGAAGTAGCTTGGTCTATCCCTTGATGCTTACTATTCAAAGTTTGTCTCTCTTTTGAGGTATGCGCCACAAATGGATATGACACAACAGGTGTCGAAGTTTTGTGCTGAATTAAATATGCCTGTAAACACCCGCCTCGAATCAATGCACCTGACAAATCTTTAGGACGCACTCATTCAAGCTGCACCCATAATACAGGAGGTGCACACCAAGCCAAGAAATAACAAGACTTGCTCTTACAAGGATTAGAACAAGGGAGTGTATAAGTCTCAGGCGAAGAGAGCATAAGGCCAAAATCCGGGACAAAGAAAGAAAGCTAGGACCAAAATCTTCCATTGCAATGAGCCTGGTCATTTCAAAAGGCAGTGTCCCAAGCTTAACAGAGGACAACGCCAAGGACAATTCCAAGGAACCACCCATGGACAAGGAGCTGTCGTCGTCAGGACCAGAGAAAAAACCGCCAGTGTTGCCACAAAGAGTTCGGTGATGAAGAAGACCCAACCATGGAAGCTGACTTTGAGAGGGCAACAGTCCATGCCGCTCTTCACAAGAAAGGCCCAAATCGCCATTCTCAGTGATTCAGACTCCATCGGATTATCAAGGTAAAAGATTTAAAACCTTGATTGATTGTGGCAGTACACATTTCTTTATCTCACCAGTCTATGCAAGAAGATTAGGAATAGCCACAAAAGATGCACCCACCCTGCTTGTGGAATTAGCAAATGGTTAAGAGGTCACTTGTACCAAGCAAACTGCTAAGGTGGAATTCCTACTGAGTGGAAAGTCGATTTCGGTCAGATTCAGGGTTATGAACCTAGGTATCCATGAGTGTTTTCTTGGAATGGATTGGCTTAAACCTAATGATACCCACATTCACTATGGTAAGGGCCAAGTTTCCTTTCAAAATTCTAAAGGGGAATTGGTCAGAACTCAAGGAGAGACTGGGAAGCCAAAAATTCAACTGGCCAAAGCATCTCCGATAATAAAAGGAGTTAGAAAGGGGCTACCTGTCTATTTGATTAAGCTTAATAAGCTAGATCAAAATCAGGAGTCTAGGGAAGAACCTTCATGGCTAAAGGAATACGCATACGTATTTCTTGAAGAGCTGATAGAACTTCCTCCTCAAAGGGAAGTTGATCATGAAATCAAGCTAGCGCCAGGAGTTGCACCTATTGCAAAGAGACCACATAGAATGTCCATCCCGGAAGCGATTGAGCTGAAGGAGCAACTCAAACAACTATTAGAACAAGGCTACATTCGCCCTAGCAGTTCGCCATGGGGAGCTCCAGTGCTGTTCTAGAAGAAGAAAGATGGAACGCTTTGGTTATGCATTGACTACTGAGGGTTGAATCAATCAACCATTAAGAACAAATATCCCATTCCAAGAATAGATGAACTTCTTGACCGTCTTCAAGGTGCGAAGATCTTCTCCAAGATTGATCTCAGGTCTGGATATTATCAGATACAGATCAAGGAAGAAGATATCCCAAACACGGCATTCAGCACAAGATATGGACACTTTGAGTTCCTATTCATGTCATTCAGGATGACAAATGCTCCTGCTACCTTCAACAGGCTAATGCAAGATATCTTTAGGCCATATCTTGATGACTTCGTACTCGTCTTCTTTGACAATACCTTAGTCTACTCCAAGCAGGAAGAAGATCATGAACCTTAGCTTCGCATTGTTCTTGAGACAATGAGGGCACACAAGCTTCATGCCAAAAAGAAGAAGTGTGCATTCTTCAAGCGACAGATTGAATATCTGGGATTCATTGTATCAGCGGAAGGAATCTCAGTGGATCCTGTCAAGGTCAGAAACGTTCTGGAGTGGCCAACACAAAAAACTGTCAAAGAAATACGTAGCTTTCTTGGATTGACAGGATGGTAGAGGGTCTTTTTAAACAAAAACTATGCTTTGATTGTAGCGCCGCTGACCGATCTACTGAAGAAGCAAACATCAATTGTATGGTCAACTGCTGAACAATCTAGATTTGATAAAAAAAATCAAAGCTTGGTATCACCACCTATCCTGAAACTTCCGGACCTTGGTAAGGAGTTTGAAGTGATAAGTGATGCTAGCACACTTGCCTTAGGATGTGTGCTTATGCAAGAAGGTCATCCTGAAGCATACTCTTCAAAGAAACCGAAGAGCCATGAGAGGAATTATGCTACCCATGATCTAGAGCTTTTAGCTATCATCCATTCTCTCAAGCTTTCGAGACACTACTTGCTGGGAAGCAAGTTTACTTTAGTGACAGATCATAAAACTCTCAAATGGATCTTTACCCAAAATGAGCTCAACATGAGGCAACATCGATGGATTGAAGTGTTGGAGGAGTATGATTTTGATATCAAATACCGGCCTGGAAAGAAGAATGTAGTTGCCGATGCACTCAGTCGCAAGGCATTTCTGAATTCTCTAATCCTGCAGAATCCATCAACTACTAGATCTCTAGCCATAAAGGTGTCCATGCCAAACAACCCAATTCTTGAGCTAACTAGAGAAGAGGCATGCCATGATCCAATTTACCAGAAGATGCTAAGGGAGATCCCCATCAAGGATCAAGACCCTAAGCTACAAACAAAGTATCAATAATTCTCTATCAATAGTGGACTTGTCTACTATAGAACGAGATTATGTATACCGGCAAGCCAGTCACTTAAGCAGAAAATACTTTGGGAAGCTCATGACTCCCCTTTTTCAGGGCATCCTGGCTATGCCAAGACCCTCAATGCAGTCAGAAAGAGCTATTATTTGGAGAGGCTTAAAGGTGATGTTCGCAAATATGTCACTAAATGTTTGTCTTGTCAACGCATTAAGGCCGAACATGTCAAAATGCGAGGGAAGTTGCAACCACTCGACATTCCCCAAATGAAATGGGAATTCATTAGTATGGATTTTGTTGTTGGCCTGCCCCAAGTTCAGGGAGGATACAACTCCATTATGGTTGTAGTGGATATGCTCACCAAGATTGCACATCTTATCCCTGTTAAGAAAAACTATAAAGCCTCAGACATTGCAAGGTTGTTCATCAAGGAGATATTCAAATTGCATGGGTTACCCAGAAGAATCATTAGTGGTTGTGACTCTCTCTTCACATCACACTTCTAGAGGGCTATCTTTGAAGCCATTGGGACTCAACTATGTTTCAGTACAGCTTAGCACCCCCAAACCGATGGTCAAACGGAGGGAGTCAACCAAGTTATTGAGGATATGCTAAGGGCACACTGCTGCCATGAACCCAAAAAGTGGATTCAATATTTTCCACTAGTGGAGTTTGCCTACAATGCTTCTTACCAATAAAGCATTCAGATGACCCATTTTCAAGCATTGTATGGGCACGACCGTCGAAGTCCTTTAAACTTCTCGGATCCAACCTTGAGGGTTGAAGCCTCAAAGAAGATGTTGGAAGATATGGATGACCAAATCAAGTCAATAAGACAGGACATCCAAGCTGCCAAGGACAAACAAAAGGCTAACGCGGACCTAAAATGTCAAGATAGATCCTTCGCTGAAAGAGATATGGTCTTCATTTGCGTACATCCAAAGAAGAGTTCCCTATCCTTAGGTGAATGCAAGAAGCTAAGTTCAAGGTATTGTGGACCCTACAAGATCCTCAAGTGCCTAGGGCCTAATGCTTATGGACTTCAACTCCCTAAGAACCTAAAAGTTCATAATGTATTTCATATCAGTCTACTGAAGAAGTATGTACCTAACCCTAGTCATGTGCTTGATGATCAACAAGTTGTAATGCCTAGCCAAGGAGTCCTTGAGCTATGGCCTAACAAGATCTTAGATGTTAGGGAGAGACATTTGAGATCCAGAAGCTTGAGAGAATACCTCGTCTAGTGGAAAGATTATCCCGAAGAGGATGCCACTTGGGTGGATGAAAGTACTCTCAACCAACAATACCCCCAGCTCTTCTTGAGATGAGGATGTCTAGATTCCTCTAAGGGGGAGAGAATCTAATATTTCCACATGAAATATTAAAGAATTTTGACCACTACACGCCCTGTGCAAAAGTTGTGCTAAGCCATCTCCGTAACGTGTCCACTTGTATCTTCAGGATACGTCTTAGCAGTCCATCGAAAAGGGTGTCTAGAAAGCTCCGCCCGGCACTCCCATGGAATGTTATGGGGTTTGCGATCTAGGGCTTTCCACGACTGCCATGTAGCGGAAGTATTCCGGCCATTCCCACTTAGGATCGACCTGAATTGGGGTTTTCTTCATTGGCCATTTCCTAATGGCAACTAGCGTCGGACTCAAGCAAACTACTTTACGCAGAAACGCCAGGTCCAAAGTGGATTCACACTACACTTGGTTCAAGGAGAATGGGAAATAAGAGGGATGCAAAGCTCAACCTCTCTGCCATAAAGCATAGTCTTATTCTGTTAAACAGTGTAAATCGGGTTCAATCATAACTCTAGGTCAACGCTTTTGTTGTTCATGTTGTCCATCGTGATTTGAGAAAAGTTCCCAGCCAACCGGGACCACCCATCCATAGGACGGACCTATGGCCCATCCTCTGCACTTTCCTTGGGTTGTTTTAGTTATTTAATTACCTAACACATTAGTTGGACATGCAACAACCAGCTTCTTTAATTAACCCATTAGGCACTGGTTCCTTCACGTAATCTTATCACTTGACATAGAAAAACAATATCAGACAAGTTCCTTATTAACATGTTATCATATTTATCTTTGAAAATACAAAGAGTCCAGCCCGTAGACTTATCCACAGTCCGCTTGAAGGCTATCCAACAATCCACAGGGATCACTAATCCAAGTTTCCGCCCGTAGACTAGTATGCGGGCCTTGAGATCCAATCCCGAGTCACGTTAGCCTCTTGTGCAGGGCCCGGAAGGCGAGGGATTTACGGTCAGAGCCCCCCTGGCACCCAAGCGTCCTCCCGCTCCAAGTAGCGCTCAACGGAGAGACCTCTCGCGGCAAGTTCGGTCCACTTGCCTGGCGCGGTCATCAACCCCCTTGGTTAGGGTTAGGCAGGCAGTCGGGGGTAACTGAAACTGCCTCTCCCTTCAGGACTTCAACCTGAAGTATAGATATCCATTTATATTTTAATTCATTAATCAAATAAAGCCAAACAGTGCTCTAAAATCTATAGCAAGCACAAGCATTTCCATTGATTATTTTTTTTGGCAAACTGCTAAGGAATGAATCCTTCCTTTCGAATCCATCCAGCACTCGATCCGGGATGACTTCCAACTTGGCAAGATCCCCTATATCCTGGGTTAGGGCGTACCCTAAAAACCCAACTTGGTCAAACCTTAAGTTCATTGGGTACTTCAGTTTATTGGAAAATCTTCTTTACTCAAGAAAGATACTAAATTGGGATGATTATTCATCCCCTTGCAAGATAACTTGCATAAGGACTTGCCAACTTCATTGTGAGAAATTGGCCATTCCCTTGTGATCCAATCACAAGGTCATTTGACTCCACATTTGTTGCGCAAGTGACGCTTCGAACTATGAGACAATGGAGTCGCGAAACAATCTGTTTCAGGTTACTAGGCTGGCGTCATTAGACCTAGGGTTTCCAAGTTTCATCTTGTAAGATTCTTAAGGACAAACCCTAGCTCACTTTACGATTGCATTTCACTGTCTCTACATTCAGTGAATGTGGGAAAGTATTTAAGGTATAGGCGTTTCTTGGAATTTAACTTATTTTGAACGAGTACTCCGCGGCTTAGGTGTTTTTGGTTTATGCCAATTTGGTTAACTCTAGAAGAAAATTCGAGATTACTTCCACATGATTCGTTGACTATGTGTAAATTGATTTTTTTAACCCTAACTTATCGGTTTGAGATCAGACATAGGTTAGGTTAATTTCAACTAATCTTCCCTTTTCTTTGCGAACAAAATTCATGCAACACAATATTAGTAAGTTTGGGAATCTCCCAATTTCCATTTTTTGAATACTAAAAAGGTGGCAGCCAGATAACATGCCCATAAGTTTCTCAAAACTATATGATGTGACCTATCATTGGAAAGCTCTTGAAAAATGGAATCTATTGAGCTATAGAGCGCTCAATTTGGAGTCATAGTGTTCAAGTTATGACAAATCCAAAGATTTGACCACGTGTCCCAAACTTATGGAAAATTCCCATATTCCCCAATATGGAGTTATGCTAAATAAGCAACCTTTTTCTTGCTAATTTATGCAGTTGACAACGATAATTTCATAGAGTTTTATCCATCGTAAGAATCGTTTCATGCTTTGCACTTTCCATGATGATTCATTGTGATATGGGTTAATAGTGTGAGATGCAGTTTATACTTCTAGACTTAACCAAAGTATACTATTTTAATGGATAATAATCTAGTCTTATAATTCATTTCAATGCATAAGCTATTTGCTAGAAATGCGTTTATACTTTCTTAATTTGCATGTTTCATTTAAAAGTATTGATGGCTAAGTTCCTTCATCGTGAACTAGGACGAAAATATATCCTATTTCTAATAAGTAACCTTGCATGATTGAATTACAACAATATCAAATAAAAATTAGGAAGGAAAACCTGGGCTTGGGGTGAGATGTCCATGTGGATGCCCCCGGAGATGACCCTCCCATGGCTACGCCTTGGACTTTCTTAGGAGGCATCGCAATTGCAGTTTTCCGGACGTGGAAGCAGCTTTACAACTCCTCTTTGGAATTCCATTGTCGCTCCCTTGCACCGTCCGTCGAAAGTAGTTTTAGAAGGCTCCCTCCTTAAAGTAGGGATTTCGAACGAAGGGGTGTTTCAAAATCTTTTGCCGATAAGACCCATTAAAGCCATGGGAGGGACTTAATGGCCTTATAATGGCTCGCACAAATGGGAAATAAATAAAGTGTGGAATCCTTTACGAGGGTTTTTGAGTGGGAAAGGGAGGTGTTAAAAAAAAACCTTCAACACTCTTCTTCTCTTTTACGAGTGGGGAAAAAGAAAAAAGGCCCAAAGGTATTTTGCACAGGGCAAGGAACGGCCTAAGGGGTTTAACCGCCGAGGGGGGGGGATGGGGAGTAATCCCTAAGTCCAAGGAAAAGGGCTTAAGGAAATTTATAAAGAACGGGGTTTTCAAAGCCCACGAGAAGCATGGGAAGGCTAAGGGGAAAAAGGGTTTATGAGCTTTAAACACGAGGGGGAGGGTGTGGTTCCAAGGAAAAGGGGGCTTATGAGCTTTAAGCACGAGGGGGGTTCCAAAATGCCATGGGAAAGGGGGTAAAGGGGATTGTGAGGGTTTTAAACATGCGGGGGGGAAGGAAAGGGTTTCAAAGCCCATAAGAAAGGGGCTTAAGGGGATTTTAAAACCCGAGGGGGGTGGGTGTGGTTCCAAAAAGCATAAGAAGGGGGGCCTTGGGAGATTTTAGGACACGGGGTGAAAGGGGGGCTTATTTAGCCCATTAGAAGCTTCCCCCCCAGGAAGCTTCTAAAGCTTCTGCCACGTGGGGGGAGGGGAGCTTAAACGGTGACTAGTGGCGTGTTGGATAGGTGGTGAGGCCTGCGACTGCAAGTGGCGGTGCTGGGAGGACAGGCAGGCAGACAACAGAATCAGGCGGCAGCGGCGGAGTGCTTGTCCGGGGAGAATGGCGATGAGGCGGCCCTCCCTCCTTCACTATTGCAGGGCGGCAGCAGCGTTGGCTTAACCTTCTCTCTCTCCTTCAGCGTTTCAGAATGGCGGCCCTCACTCCTCGCATATTCCAGCCGTCCTTTATGGCAGCACCTTCTCCTGTTTAAATAGAGGAGGGGAGGGGGATCCTCCCTCTCCTACGTGTCGCATCGCATGGCCTTAAGGCTGAATAAGATCCAGCGAGGAGCTTGCTAGCCCTTCCATTCCCCTCCCCCCTCTCTAGCACGACCGTCGCACTGACAGGTGGATAAGAAGAAGAAAAAAAAATTCCATTAACCTTAATAGGTGGTTCAATCATGATTTGGTATATTACATTTCTCTCCCTCTTAGAGGAATCGAGATGTCCTCATCTCGAGATAAACTAGGGATATTGATGGTGGTTGAGAGTCCCTTCATCTATCCAAGTGGCATCCTCTTCGGGATAATCTTTCCACTGGACGAGGCATTCTCTCAGGTTTTTGGATTTTAATTGTCTCTCCCTAACATCTTAGATCCTATCAGGCCTTAGTTCAAGGACTCCTTGACTAGGCATTACAACTTTTTGGTTGTCAAGTACATGGTTAGGATTAGGTACACATTTCTTCAATAGGTTGATATGGAATACATTGTGAACCTTTAGGTTCTCAGGGAGTTGCAATTTATAAGCATTAGGTCCTAGGCATTTGAGGATCTTATACGTCCCACAATACCTTGGACTTAGCTTCTTGCAATCTCCTAAGGATAGGGAACTCTTCTTAGGGCGTACGCGAATGAAGACCATATCTCCTTCTTCGAAGATTCTATCTTGATGCTTCAAGTCCGCATATGCCTTCTGTCTATCCTTGGCCGCTTGGATGTCTTGTCTTATTGACTTTATTTGGTCATCCATCTCTTCCAACATCTACCTTGAAGCTTCAATCCTTAAGGTTGGATCTGAGAAGTTTAGGGGACTTCTGCAGTCATGACCATACAATGCTTGGAAAGGGGTCATCTTAATGCTTTGTTGGTAAGAAGCATTGTAGGCAAATTCAACCAAAGGCAAATATTGAATCCGCCTCTTCCGCTCATGACAGCAGTATGCCCTAAGCATATCCTTGATGACTTGATTTACTCGCTCTGTTTGGCCATCCATTTGGGGATGGTAAGCGGTGCTAAAACAGAGTTGAGTCCCAATAGCTTCAAAGATAGCTCTCTAGAAGTGTGATGTGAAGAGAGAATCACGATCACTAATGATTCTTCTGGGTAACCCATGTATCTTGAATATCTCCTTGATAAACAATCTTGCAATGTCTGACACTTTATAGTTTGTCTTTACTAGAATAAGGTGTGCAACCTTAGTAAGCATGTCAACCACAACCATGATGGAGTTGTATCCTCCTTAGACTTGGGGTAGGCCTACAACAAAATCCATACTGATGAATTCCCATTTCATTTGGGGGATGTCAAGTGGTTGCAGTTTCCCTGGCATCATGACATGTTCGGCTTTGATACGTTGGCAAGACAAACACTCGGTGACATATTTGAGAACGTCACCTTTGAGCCTCTCCCAATGGTAGCTCTTCCTGACTGCATTAAGAGTCTTGGCATAGCAAGGATGTCCTGCGAAGGGGAATCATGAGCTTCCCACAATATCTTCTGCTTAAGTGACTGGCTTGCTGGTATACACAGCCTTGTTCTATAGTAGACAAGCCCACTATTGATAGAAAATTCATGATACTTAGCCTACAACTTTTGATTCTGATCCTTGATAGGGATCTCCCTTAGCATTGTTTGGTAGGCCGGATCATGGCATGCATCCTCTCTAGCTAACTCAAGTATTGGATTGTTTGGCATAGATACTTTTGTAGCTAGAGATCTAGCTGTTGATGGGTTCTTCAAGATTAGGGAATTAAGGAATGCCTTGCGACTAAGTGCATCGGCAACTACATTCTCTTTTCCTGGTCTTAATTTCAAAGTAATATTCCTCCAATACCTCAATCCACCGACGTTGCCTCATGTTGAGCTCATTCTGGGTAAAGATCCATTTGAGACTCTTATGGTCAATTACTAGAGTAAACTTGTTACCCAATAGGTAGTGTATCCAAAGCTTTAGAGCATGGATGACAGCTAACAATTCCAGATCATGCGTAGCATAATTCTTTTCATGACTCTTCAATTTCCTTGAAGAGTATGCTACTGGATGACCTTCCTGTATGAGTACACACCCCAAGGCAAGAATGCTAGCATCAGTTACTATCTCGAACTCCTTATTGAGGTCGGGAAGTTTTAAAATAGGTGTTGATACCAAACTTTGCTTCAATCTGTCGAAGCTATTTTTTTCGGGAGTTGACCATGCAATGGATGTTTGCTTTTTTAGTAAATCCGTCAGAGGTGCTGCAATCAAAGCATAGTTTTTTATGAAGACCCTATACCATCCTATCAACCCAAGAAAGCTGCGTATTTCTTTGATAGATGTTCGTATTGGCCATTCTAGCACATCTCTGACCTTGGCTAGGGTCCACTGAGATTCTTTCCACTGATACTATGAATCCCAAATATTCAATCTGATGTTTGAAGAATGCACACTTCTTCATCTTAGCATACAGCTTATGTGACCTCATTGTCTCAAGGACAATCCGAAGTTGGGTTCATGATCTTCTTCATGTTTAGAATAGACTAAAGTGTCATCGAAGAAGATGAGCACAAAGTCATCAAGATATGGCCTAAAGATATCCTGCATTAACCTGTTGAAAGTGGGAGGTGCATTCGTAAGCCCGAATGACATAACTAGAAACTCAAAGTGCCCATATCTTGTATTGAAGGCCGTCTTGGGAATATCTTCTTCCTTGATCCTTATCTGATAGTAACTTGACCTGAGATCAATCTTGGAGAAGATCTTTGCTCCCTGAAGACGATCAAGAAGCTCATCTATTCTAGGAATAGGGTACTTGTTCTTGACCATTGATTGATTCAACCCTCGGTAATCAATACATAGTCGAAGTGTCCCATCTTTCTTTTTCTGGAATAGTACTAGAGCTCCCCATGGTGAACTGCTAGGCCGGATGTAGCCCTGATCTAGTAGTTTCTTGAGTTGTTCCTTCAGCTCAATTGCTTCTGGTATGGACATTCTATAAGGTCTCTTTGCAATTGGCATAGTTCCTAGTACTAACCTAATCTCATGATCCACTTCTCTTTGAGATGGAAGTTCAGTCAACTCTTCAGGGAATACGTCCGCGTATTTCTTTAGCCAAGAAGGTCCTTTATTAGACTCTTGTTTCTGATCTAACTTGTTGAGTTTGATCAAGTAGACAGGTAATCCTTTTCTGACTCCTTTTATGATCCGAGATACTTTGGCCAATTGGATTCTTGGCACTCCAGCCTCACCTTGAGTTGTGACTAATTCCCTTTCAGAGTTTCAAAAGGAAACTTGACCCTTTCCACAATGAATGTGGGCGTCATTAGGCTTAAGCCAATCCATTCTAAGTAAACACTCGTGGATACCTAAATTCATGACTCTAAATTTGAACGAAGTCTTCTTTTCTCCTAGAAAGAATTCCACCTTAGCAATTTGCGTGGTACAAGCAACCTCACAACCATTTGGCAATTCCACAAGCAGGATAGGTGCTTCTACTGTGGCTATTCCTAATCTTTCTGCACATGCTGGTGAGATAAAGGAATGTGTGCTACCACAATCAATCAAGGTCTTGAAACTTTTACCTTGATAGTCCAATGGTGTCTGAATCACCGAGAACTGGCGATTCGGCCCTTTCTTGTGTAGAGCGGCATGGACTGTTGCCCTTTCGAACTCTGCTTCCATGGTCGGGTCTTCTTCTTCTTCATCATCGCACATTTGCCTATTGGAAATGCAGGCAGTTCTTCCTCTACCTCGGGTAGCGGCTCCTTGACCATGGCCCGTTCCTTGGAAAGGTGCTTGGCAATGTCCTCCACCAAGCTTGGGACATTGCCTCTTGAAGTGACCTGGTTCGTTGCGGTGGAAACAACGGAGGTTCCGGTCATTACTTTGAGTAGGAACAAAGTTGTTGAGATTGTTAGTCCTTGCTTTCTTTCTTTGTCCCTGATTATGACCTTGAACTCTCTTCATTTGAGGTCTGAATGCTCCCATGTTCGGGTCATTATAAGACCAAGCTTTGTTACCCCTTGGTCTAGACTACACCTCTTGAATTATAGGCGCCGCTCGAATGAGTGCGTCCTGAAGATCTGATGGACGGATAGATTCGAGATGGGTATTTACTGGTGGATTTAAACCAACACAAAATTTGGACACCTGCTGTGTCATGTCCATCTGCGGCACATACTTAAGAAGTGAGACAAATTTGGAATAGTATGCGTCAAGTGTGAGTCCCAGCTGTTTTAGCTTGTAGAACTCGTTCATTTTCTGCGTGCAATATGCAGGTGGCAAGTATCTTCCCTGCATAGCTTTCTTCAGCTTCTCCCAGGTAACTGATCCCTCCACGATCCCTTGATCCCTGCACCATTTCTTCCACCAAAGCCTGGCTTCGCCGGTGAGTTTTAACTTGGCAAGCATAGATTGATTGGCGGGTGCAGTACCGGCTGCTTCGAAGTAATCCTCCATGGATTCAATCCAAATTTCAGCGTCTGCTTGGATGGACCTGCCTCTCCTGTCAAACTCGGGTGGCTTAATCTGCTTGAGAAGGAACTTCTTCTCCTTGATTACAGCAGTACTTGATGTAGGAGGCAAATTAGGAACCTGTACCTAGGGTTGTGCCTGGATAAAGGTTTCTTAACGTTATTATACGATAATCGTTATTGATTTATATTACATCTTCAATTTCTGTTATCACGTAAGCAATGTAGCTACTTAACTTTTTATCAATTCTCATGCGCAATCTGACATTGATAAAAAGAAGTTTTATTTGTATTTATATGGGCGTAGCCCTTTCGAATACAACATTTCTTGCGATGATAAGCCAACTATTACATTTAGTTTGGAGAGAACAACGTTGTATTACATTTATCTACAGGAACTGTATAATAGTATAGTTTCGGGTCATGGATCTTCAAGAATTGGTAAATCATTGGAAGTTCAGGATATCCTTTCCGTTGGAGTCCATTCTTCTCATGGCCGCCCAACACTTTAATCTTGTCGACGGGGATTACACAGGTTACTTCCTCATATACATATGAGTTCATCTCAACCCTCCAACCTCGAATATGTAAAGTTGAGTTTATGTGAGCTTCCACAAAAATGAACAGCTTCACGACTTTCAGGTCTTCCAACCACTTGATCCTCTTTAGGTTGGTTTGTAGGTAAGCAAACCAGTGGGCGGCTATATAGTAGATTCCTGAAGCACCCATCCATCTTCGTTCCATGTACAAGGGTAATGGATTATTATAGATTTGCTCCAGGATGTTCATCATCTCAACCCTTTATCGATAATGCGGAGAATGCATTGCAATCATAAACATGATTCGAAATACTAAGAACTTGTTCCATGCTTCGTAATTCTGCAAGACAGCATTGAAGGTAAGGAAATGTTTGGACAGCAACATTTGCTTTACTTCATCTTATTAAGATTTCATGAAAACAATTCCGTTGTTGGTCAGCTCTGATACCAACTGTAACATGTCCACTTGCATCTTCAGGACATGTCTTAGCAGTCCATCGGAAAGGGTGTCTAGAAACCTCCGCCCGGCACTCCCATGGAATGTTACGGGGTTTGCGATCTAGGGTTGTCCGCGTCTGCCACGTAGCGAATGTATTCCGGCCATTCCCACTTAGGATCGACCTGAATTGGGGTTTTCTTCATTGGCCATTTCCTAACGGAAACTAGCAATGGACCCAAGCGAACTACTTTACGTAGAAACGCCAGGTCCAAAGTGGATTCACGCTACACTTGGTTCAAGGAGAATGGGAAACGAGAGGGATGCAAAGCTCAACCTCTCTGCCATAAGGCATAGTCTCATTTCGTTCCCCTAGAACAGCATAAGTCGGGTTCAATCATAACTCTAGGTCAACGATTTTGTTGTTCGTGTTGTCCATCGTGATTTGAGAAAAGTTCCCGGCTAACCGGGACCACCCATCCGTAGGACGGACCTATGGCCCATCCTCCGCACTTTCCTCGGGTTGTTTTAGTTATTTAATTACCTAACACATTAGTTGGACGGGTAACAACGAGCTTATTTAATTAACCCGTAAGGCACTGGTTCCTTCACATAATCTTATCACTTGACATAGAAAAACAATATCAGACAAGTTCCTTATTAACATGTTATCATATTTATATTTGAAAATACAAAGAGTCCAACCCATAGGCTTATCCACAGTCCGCTTGAAGGCTATCCAGCAATCCACAGGGATCACTAATCCAAGTTTCCGCCCGTAGACTAGTATGCGGGCCTCAAGATCCAATCCCGAGTCATGTTAGCCTCTAGTGCAGGGCCCGGAAGGCAAGGGATTTACGGCCAACAACAATCCATGGCATCATGTCCCTTGTGTGACTTACCATTTGAAGGCAAGATACAACTTTTCAAGGGTAGAATTACCATTTGAAGGTGAGACATGGCCTCCCCACCAATGCATACCCAGAGTTGAGGTGTGGCTCTCTAATGACACATCATCGAATCTAATGTGCACCTTCCAACCCAAAAACCACAATGCAAGACAACACAACTAACCTTGCTATTGAAGCTAAAGAGAAGAAGAAGAGCCCTAACAAGAAATAGAGACAAGCCCAGGAAGATAAGGTACTAGGATTTGAGAGACAATTGGAAAGCATGCCAAGCCTTTTATGTCACGAATCACGTGGTGGGAGGACTTGCTCAAGATGCTGTGCCGAACACACAGAATGCATAAGGAGAAGCTCACTCAAGAGACAAGAAGAGAGATGGAGGCCCAAACGTTTTCTTTCTGGTTTTTTCTTCTTCTTCCACACACTTTTCAATGTACACAAAGTATAGATAAGTTACAACATAAAGGAAAGTGGCCTACTAAGTCAAACAATGCATAATCGACTACACTAGTCGATTGGCGCTATAACTATGCCAGCTGTAAATAGGTGTAACAACCTGAATATAATAAGTAATGAGTTAGTGGCCATGTAAGAGTCATAATGACCACCGACGTGCTAAGTATAGATGTGTGGATCTATCTAACCAGGCGGTCCATCATTAATGTCCGTATGTGTTGAGCTTGTCATCTCAACACTCCCCCTCAAGCTCAACTGCATCTCTGCAGCTCCAAGTAAGCTTTGAAACTTTTGAAGCTTCTCTGTACCCAATGCCTTTGTGAAGATGTCAGCTATCTAATCCTGTGTGCTGACATACACCAAGTCAATCTCACCTATTAGTACCTTCTCTCTCACAAAGTGGTAGTGTACCTCAATATGTTTTGTTCTGGCGTGGAACACAGGGTTCCTAGCCAACTTTATACTGCTCATGTTATCACAATAAATGACAACTAGACCTTCCACCTGCACATCTAAATCAATCAATAACTTTTGCAGCCATACTACCTCACATGTTGCAATAGTAACACCTCTATACTCAGCCTTTGTACTCAACAAAGCAATTGTAGATTGCTTTTTGCTGCTCCAAGTAACTGCTGCACTACTAAAAGAGAACATGTAACTGCTGGTAGATCTTCTATCAAACATACTACCACCCCAATCTGCATCTGTGTATCCAAACACCTATACATCTGTACCTGCCTCATAGAAAAGTCCATAATGTAATGTGGACTTCACATATCTCAATATGCATCTGACTGCATCCAAATATTGCTTTCTAGGTACTTGCATAAACTGACTCACAAGACCAACAACGTAGCTCAAGTCTGGCCTTGTAAGATCAAACTCCCCACTATCCTCCTGAACATAGTAGGGTCTTCTATCTCATCCCCAGCATCAGCACTCAACTTTACATTCTGCTCCAACAGGACTAAAAGTGGTTTGCATGCTGTCATACCATACTTGGACATCATATCCAAGCCATACTATTTTTGGGATAGCCATACACCATCATCACATTTGATAACCTCAATGCCAAGGAAATACCTTAGCTCACCTAAATCCTTCATCTCAAACTTCTTCTTCAAAAATTCCTTGACTTCAGCAATCCCACTATCACTATCACCTGTACTAATCAAGTCATCCATATAGATGACTATGATGACCAAACCTGCATCTCCCTTTCTCACATAAAGTGAGTGATCAGCATCAAAAACATAAAAGCCAATATTGACAAGATACTCTCTGATCTTGTTAGACCATGCTCTAGGTGCTTGCTTGAGCCCATAGAGCACCTTCTTCAACCTGCACATATACATGGGATGCTCTAAATCTTCATAACCTACTGGCTAATCCATATATACTTCTTCCTACAAATAACCATGCAAGAAGGCATTCTTCACATCCATTTGCTGCAACCCCCAACCTTTGGTTGCTGCCAAAGAAATCATACATCTGACTGCTGCCATCCTAGCAACTGGATTGAAGGTTTCTTCATAATCTATGCCATATGTCTAGGCATAGCCTTTTGCAACCGGTCTAGCTTTGTACCAACTAATAGAACCATCTGCATTGTGCTTAATCTTATAAACCCACTTACATCCAATAGCTTTCTTGCTCTTCGAAAATGATACTAGATCCCAAGTCTTATTGGCCTCTAATGCAGCCATCTCTTTATCCATTGGAGCATCCTAATGAGCATGACCAACATCCTCCTCAAAACTTGTGGGCTCAACATCCTAAATCACTTTCAGCATATAAGCATAATGGTGAGCTGCATAACCTTCAAAACCAAATTTGTTAACAGGGTATCTCACCCTACTAGACTTCCGTAACACTGGATCACTCAATGGAGTCTTTGCATTGACACGTGCTCTCTACACACTTGGAGTCCTCAGTGAAGGAATGCCAAGCTCATCATCCAAGCTCTCTGAGCCACTGGAGTCTCCATCAAGAACTGCATCAATGCCATCTGACACTTTATTCTTTCCTTTGTCGTTACCTGTAGTGCTACTAGATTCACCTGAACATGTAGAGCTACTCATTAGTCTCCCAGACCAAGGACTACCAGATGATGTCTCTGGTCCACTAAGAGTCCGTGATTCTTGCTTTTCAGCCTGAACATGAGTGTCATGATCATCATCATCATCCAATGCATCACCACTAGATGCATACCAACTACTCATTTCATCAAAGATGACATCCTTGCTCACTCTGAACTTACATGTGATAGGGTTATAACAACGATACCCTTTTTGCTCTAAAGAGTATCCAACAAAGACACACTTTTCAACCTTTGGATCCACTTTCTTCCGCAACTCATCTGGCACATGAACATATGCAATACAGCCAAACACTTTCAAGTGTGAGACATTAGGCTTCTTACCTGTAAAACATTCTTCGGGGGTCATACCATGAATTGCAGCTCTAGGAGTTCTGTTTATAATATAAACAGTAGTATGAATAGCCTCAGACCAAAAATGCTTAGGCATATTCTTTTCAGCCATCAAGGCACGTGCAACTTCTGCAATATGCATGTTTTTCCTTTCTGCAACCCCATTATGCTGTGGGGTATATCTGCATGTGAACTGTCTCTTTATCCCATGAGACCTCAGAAAATCACTGAACTCATTCGAGAGGTACTCTCCCCCTCCATTTGACCTCAAGCACTTTACTTTCAAGCATGTTTCTCTTTCAACTGCAGCCTTGGAAGTTCTAAAGTGCTCAAATGCTTTACTCTTTTCCTTCATAAAATATACCCACAGCCCTAGAACAATCATCAATGAATGTGACAAAGTATGAACTGCCTCTAAGAGATACATTTTGTGTAGGCCCCCAAATATCTGTATACACAACATCAAGGATATTTCTGCTTACATCTCTGTCATGTGAAAAGGGTTGTCTTGCCTGCTTACCAAACTGACATGCTTCGCATACCTTATGAAATTTTGCAATTTTAAATGTAGGCAAACCTGTAACCAACCCTTTGGACTGCATTAATTTTAGCCTTGTACATTTGCATGTCCAATGCGTTTGTGCCAAATTTCAATATCTGCAACAATACCTTTTTCTTTAGCATACATAGTAGCATTCATAGTAGGAATTCCAGCATCGAGAGTAAACATACATCCAACTCTACTTCATTTTGCAACCAACCTGCACTTGTCATTGAAGTCTTCTACAAAGCAGCCCTTTGCATTAAATCTGACTTGCAGCCCTTGCTCTACCATCTGACCGACTGACACAAAGTTCATTGTAATAGATGGCACATGTAATACATCTGAAAGAGTCTTTGTCTTACCATCATGCAACGACAAGGGAACTTTTCCAATGTGTGAAACTGGGTGGCATGAATCATCATCCGTCTGCACATAACCTGTATTTTGCAAATCCTGCATCTCTCCAAACCATTCTGCATGGCTGGTCATATGATTGGATGCACTTGAATAAACATACCAAACATCATCATGTGTTCCCTTTCCTGTAACAACATTCAACATATGCTGCATAACAAACAGACATTCATTTTTGTCTTCATTCTGTCGTGAAGACGATGCATAGTTTCCTTGCTGTAACTTACCACTGCGAATATCATCTTTCTTACCATAAGATTGGGCTACAATATGACCTGTTTTGCCACAGTAGTGACACACAATACCAGAGTTGTTAGAACCTCTGTTCTGCTATCCACCTCTTCCTCTAAAGCTCCCCCTGCCTCCAAAGTTACCACGACCTCCTGAAACCTGCATATCGCCAAATTGCTGATTCAATCTGTTTTGCTAGTTGTCACTGTTGAGATATCGAGCTCCATTTGTGATATGCCAGGGTGACTGTTGTGCATTTATGTCACCGACTTGTTAGCTGTAGATGCGGTTGGTACATCACCCATGAATAATAGCTAGATAACAACTATCCTTATCTACTCTAGTTCGTGGCTCAATTAGTATGCCACCTTAGTTAGTTGAGTTTGGTTTGAGACCCATATATAGGGTTCTTCTATTTCTATGTACTTGAGTTCTTTTTGGCTTACACAACTAAGAAGAGAAAAACTGTTTTCAGCCTCCACCTTTGTGTCTATTCCCCCATTGTGCAAGCAAGAAAGCTACAAGTGAGACTCCTTCCTTCTCTCCCACAATCTAGACATGGTATCAGAGCCTTGTTCGTGGTAAGGAGCTCAAGAAAGCAAGCCAATTTCGTGGTGTTCTAGTAAGAGGACCAGTGGTGCTTTCATTTTTCTGTTTTGGGAGCAAGTCTCTGCAGGTAGCACAGCCGGAAAGTGCAAGAGTGCATTGTCTCAGATTGAGACGCCCTTCGCGGTGTAGCTCTATTTTTTTGATTTGAGGCCATTTCGGGGCTTGTTTTGGAGGCGGAAGTTTTCTGCACGCACTCAGGAAAAGGCCCAATTTATGCTGTGCGACCACTATTCTACAGGTCGTGAAAAGTTACTGTAGAAATTGCATCGTATGCCTGTGCGCAGAGACATTGGGAGTTACAGAATCATCCTTGTTGCCTGTTGATGCAAAATCGTCACTAGGAAGTGACTGTGTAGTCAAATACAACTTTCGTGAGTTTTGCAGATTTGCCCTTGTGAGGCTGAAGCTGTGTTCTTTGCAGTGACAGAATTTTTTGCAGTGTTCTGTAATGGCATCTGATTCTCTTTCACAGATTGTCACTGAAAAGCTTGACAAGAACAACTTCCAAGCATGGAAGTTTAGAATGACGAATTTCCTTATGGGAAAAGGATATTGGGAATTTGTTGCAGGAAATGAAGAAGAACCAGTTCTTCCTGATGTTCCCAATCAATAGTAAATGCAGGCATTTAAAGCATGGCATAAGAGACCCATAAAAGTTATGTGCTGGCTATCTATCAGCATTTCAGACTCTATGATTGTGCATATTCAAGATGCAAGTACACCAAAGGAGGCATGGGATACTTTGTCAAAAATGTATAGCACAAATATGCAAGCCAGGAAAATGCAGCTCAAGCAAGAGTTGCACAATGTGCAAAGAGAAAATATGAGCATCAATGACTACCACATGAAGGTGAAGAAGATTGCAGATGCACTTGCTTCCATTGGGTCGCCAGTGGAAGATGATGATTTAGTTTTTGTGACCTTGAATGGTCTAGGAAAGGATTATGCACAGTTCCGAACATCTATTTCCGTCTGTAAAAGATTTCCTGATTTTGAGGAGTTGATTGCTCTTCTAATTTCTGAGGAGCAAAGAAATGGTGGTGCATCTTATTCATGAGGAACTTCAAAAGAAGTTGTCTTCTACTCAAATGCTGGAAGAGGTAGAGGCAGAGGTAGAGGAGGCTGATCTGGAGGCCGTGGTAGAAATTAGAATATACAGCAAACTCAAGAAAACCAGTCCTATGGAGGAGGAGGACGTGGTAACTCTAGAGGCAGGGGGAGCCAAAGAGGTCGTGGTGGATGGCAAAGAGGCCAAAATGCAAATAGTAATGTTGAATGCTACTACTGTGGTAAAATGGATCATATGGCTAAAGACTGCTATAAAAAGCAGAATGACGTCATGAATGGAAAATTGCAACAAGGGAATTATGCATCTTCTAGTAGACAAGGTGATGATAGAAATGAGCCATAGTTTATGGTGCAGCACATTAACAATTCTGTGACAAGTGCAGAAGAAAGCAATGATGTATGGTATGTTGACTTAGGTGCATCAAACCACATGACAGGTTATGCAGAATGGATGGAGGATGTAAGGAAAATGGAAAAACCAGGATTTGTGGAGACTGGTGATGATACTGCACATCCTATTGTGCAGATTGGAAAAATTCCTTTGTCTATGTAGGATGGAAAAAAGAAATACCTGTACGATGTATTTCATGTCCCGAATATCACCAAGAATCTGGTTTCTATTGGTCAAATGGTTGAGCAGGGCTTGCAGGTCAGATTTAATCCTCATGGATGCTTTGTTGAGGATATGAAAAATAAAGGTCGCTTGATAGCAAAAGGAAAGAAGAAGGGCAGAATGTTTACGTTGGATGCAGACATGCCTGAATTGAGTGCAGCAATGTTTGCACATGGGACCGGTGTAGTTGCAGATATTGATATCTGGCATAAACGCATTAGTTGTTAATGTACAGCGACTTAAATCAATGCAGGACCAAAATATTGTTGCAGGATTGCCTAAATTCAAGGTTGTAGAAATGCATAAGGTATGTGAAGCTTGTCAATTTGGAAAACAAGCAAGGAAACTATTTCCTAGACATGTTCAAGAGAGTAAGAAGCCATTGGAATTAATCCACTCTGATGTGTGGACTACTAAAGCTGCATCTCTTGGAGGCTGTCATTATTTTGTCACTTTTATTGATGACTATAGCAGAAAAGTTTGGGTGTATTTTATGAAAAAGAAAAGTGAAGTTTTTGGGCATTTCAAAACTCTTAAAGCTATGGTTGAAAAAGAAATAGGCCTGCAAATAAAATGCCTAAGGTCAGATGGAGGGGGAGAGTACCTCTCAAATGAGTTTGCAAGGTTCCTGCAGGAGCATGGCATAAAGCAGCAATATTCATGCAGTCATACCCCACAACAAAATGGAATTGCAGAAAGGAAAAAACAGGCATATTGGAGAGGTATCTCGTGCCATGCTCAACAAAAAAGACTTGCCAGATTTTTACTGGGCTGAAGCAGTTGCTACAGCAGTCCACATAATGAACAGGACTCCCACTGCAGCAATACATGGGATGACTCCAAAGGAGAGGTATACTGGTAGGAAACCAGATATTTCTCATTTGAATATTTTTGGTTGCATTGGCTATGTTCATGTGCCAGATGAGTTGAGATCCAAGTTGGATCCAAAAGCTGAGAAGTGCATCTTTATTGGTTACTCTCTGTAGTAGAAAGGGTATAGATGCTATAACCCTTCTACTCGTAAGTTTACAGTGAGCAGAGATGTTGTTTTTGATGAGATGAGTAGCTGGTATAAACCAGTAAATGTGATTGATGATGTAGATGCACGAAATGGTAATGCTGCACAGAATTCACAGCAGTAGTCACAAAATATTAGTGGACTTGGAGCGTCCTCTAGCAGTGGTTCACATTCTTTGCCATGGACAGGCAGATTGAGATCAGGAGAATCTCCTCAAAGCAATGCAGATAGTGGTATTCAGGTATCACGAAAAGGAAAAGAGAAGGTAGATCAGCCCATGTTTGATGTGAATGCAGGTCACTCTTATGTGGATGGTGAATCCAGTGGCTTAGAACAGAGCATTGATGATGATTGGGTATTCCTTCTATTGTTACACCTGGAGTAAGGAAGACCAGGGATGTTTTGAGAGCACCTGGGAGTGAACCTACTTTGCGCAGGTCTACCAGAGCTAGGTATCCTGTGGATAGGCTGAAATATGATGGATTTACAGCCATTCACTATGCCTATATGGTCAAAGTGATACAAGAACCAAAACCCACTTCTTTTGAGCAAGCCATGGGAAAAGAAAAATGGGAGAAAGCCATGGATGAAGAAATGGATGCCTTGAAAGCAAATGCTACATGGGAATTGGTACCTTTGCCTAAAGGTAAGAATGCAATTGGCTGTAAGTGGGTTTATAAGGTGAAGCACAATGCAGATGGTTCTGTGAATAGATACAAGGCAAGATTAGTAGTCAAGGGGTATGCACAAACATATGGCATTGATTATGAAGAAACATTCAGTCCGGTTGCAAGGATGGCAACCGTAAGAGCAGTCATTCCTATGGCTGCATCAAAGGAATGGTCTTTACATGGTGATTTGCAAGAAGAGGTATATATGGAGCAGCCACCAGGTTATGTGCATGCTGTTCATCCTGAGTTTGTTTGCAGGTTGAAGAAAGCATTGTATGGCTTGAAGCAAGCACCTAGAGTATGATCTGTTAAGATAGGACAGTATCTTGTCACTATTGGCTTTCAGATTTCCAAGGCAGATTTCTCACTTTATGTGAGAAAAACAGAGAAAGGTATTATGCTACTTGTCATTTATGTTGATGATTTGATTATGATAGGTGACAGTGATGAAGATATCCTTCATGTGAAAATGCTATTGAAGCAAAAGTTTGAGATGAAGGATTTGGGAGAGCTGCGTTATTTCTTGGGCATTGAGGTGATTAGATCACCAAGTGGGATACAGCTCTTGCAGAGGCAGTATGGATTGGACATGCTGTCCAAATATGGGATGACAAGCTGTAAGCCTATTTCAGTTCCTTTGGAGCAGAATGTGAAGCTGAGCGCAGATGCAGGTGAGCTTCTGGAAGACCCTACTATGTACAGACGCATAGTAGGAAGTTTGATTTATATGACTATTACCAAGCCAGATTTGAGCTATGATGTTGGATTGGTAAGTCAGTTTATGCAAGCTCCAAGGAAACCGCATTTGGATGCGGCTAGACGCATACTCAGGTATGTGAAGTCCACATTGCAGTATGGACTACTTTATGAGACTGGGGTTCAGATATAGTTGCATGGATACACTGATGCTGATTGGGCTGGTAGTATTTCTGATAGACGATCTACCAATGGATATGTGTTCTCTTTTGGGAGTACTGTAGTCACTTGGAGCAGCAAGAAACATCCTGCTGTTGCCTTATCGAGCACAAAGGCTAAGTACAGGGGTGCAGCAATGGCTGCATGTGAGGTAGCTTGGTTGCATAAGCTACTTTATGATATGCATCAGCCTACAGATGGGCCATTTGTCATTTATTGTGACAACATGAGTAGTATACACTTGGCAAATAACCCAGTCTATCATCCTAGAATAAAGCACATTGAGGTGCATTATCACTATGTGCGGGAGAGGGTTTTACTAGGTCTTATTGATCTAGTTTATGTCAGCACAGAGGATCAGGTAGTTGATATATTTACGACGGCATTGGGCACAGACAAGCTGCGCAAGTTCAGAGACCTGCTTGGTATGCAAGAATTGGGATTGAGCTCCAGGGGGAGTGTTGAGATATCGAGCTCCACTCGTGATATGCCAGGGTGACCGTTGTGCATTTATGTCACCGACTTGTTAGCTGTAGATGCGGTTGGTACACCGCCCATGAATAATAGCTAGATGATAGCTATCCTTATCTACTCTAGTTCGTGGCTCAGTTAGTATGCCACCTTAGTTATTTGAGTTTGGTTTGAGACCCATATATAGGGTTCTTCTATTTCTATGTACTTGAGTTCTTTTTGGCTTACACAACTAAGAAGAGAAAAATTGTTTTCAACCTCCACCTTTGTGTGTATTCCCCCATTGTGCAAGCAAGAAAGCTACAAGTGAGACTCCTTCCTTCTCTCCCACAATCTTGACAATCACTACCATGTCCTGTACCATGGCCTCTTGAAGAGGACCTGCCACGTCCCCTTCCTGAACTGGAGTAGAAAGCTTGGACCTGTTCACCACTTTTTTTAGATGTCTCACTCTGCATGTTGATCTCTTCAGTGATCATAAGGGAGACCAACTCATCGAAATCTGGAAATGGCTTTCTGACATATATGCAAGTTACAAAAGACTTCCAAGCCTTTTCATTGTTAAGTCCACTCAAGGTAGACGACATCAAATCATCATCATCGAGCATTGCATCAATCTTTGCCAAGACATCTGCAATGCTTCTTACCTTTAGTGCATACTCATTGATAGACATCTTCCCTTTCTTCAATGTATTCAACTCTTGCTTGAGTTGAATCTTTCGTGCCTTTGTATTTTCAAAAAACATACTTTCAAGTATGGTCCAAGCTGCATATGAATTCTCTGCATTTCTAATATGTCCCAGCATATTATTGACAATTACTTGTAACGTGTCCCCAAGTCTTCTTATAGGACACGTCTTAGTAGCCCATCGGGAAGAGAGTCTAGAAAGCGCCACCCGGAACTCCCAAGGAATGTCACGGGGTTTGCAATCTAGGTCTTCCCGAGTCTGCCATGAAGTGGAAGCATTCCGGCCATTCCCACTTACGATCGAACTGAATCAGGGTTTTCCTAATGGTCAACTTTCTAGAAGGTAGCTAGCGTCGAGCCCCAGATGAACTACTTTGCGCAGAAACATTAGGGTCGAAGCGGATTTATACTACACTTGGTTCAAGGAGAATGGGAAACGAGAGAGATGTGAAGCTCGACCTCTCTGCCCGTAAGGCATAGTCCCATTCTGTTCCCCTAAAACAGCATAATTCGGGACTCTAGCTCTCTAGATTCATACAAAAGCTGTTTAATAATATTTGACCAATTCTTAGAGAGAGAGAGAGAGAGAGAGAGAGAGAGAGAGTGTGTGTGTGTGTGCATGTATTTTGGATAGAACAGAAGATAAGATTAGATCCTAATTAGAAGTTGATTCCAAGATAAGGTTACAAGCTAACTAGGGGTTGATTAGGGTCTTCATGACTAAAATCAAGTAAAAGAGTCAAGATCCAATTGACTAAAAAAGAATATAGATATAGTGAATCAAAGGGTAATAATTATGTGATTTGAGTGTTAATCCAAGTTAAAATTATCATAAATTTTTCTTTGCAGAATAATGGAGGTGCAAGACTATTAAGAGAAAGAGAGATATTCACTTCCAATGAGGATGAATATACACCACTATTCAAAAGTATTTGGAAAGGGAAGATGCAGTAAGATATAGGATGCAATAAGAAAGAAATGCAAGAAAAAAAAATGTGCACACTTGGGTTGATGGGTGTATTTATCCACTTGATCCAGTAACTCAGAGGCCACCGCAATTTAATGGGCTTACATAATTTGTAAAGTTTGTTTATGAAGGCAATGAAGGATTGTATGGATACACATGTAGACTTCTGACACAAGAATCAACACGGGTTCATCTAGCCTTAATGGAAAAAGATAGATTGTTGACAGAAAAAGATAGACAGTTTGTGCTGCAGTCCTTGATGGAAAAAGACAAATTGTTGTGGCTAAGAAGGGTAGGGAGAATTGGAGCCTACAACAAGAAATGTTTGTCATTGAAGATGCTATGCATGCTACACATGTACAAAATACCGAGTTACAGTCTAAAATTATGGAGTTGGAGAAGGAGAATAGAAACTTAAAGAGGAAGCTCATTAAAAAATTGGAGATTAGGCCCACTTTAAAAACCAAAGAAACACGTCAGTGCATTCAATCATAGATGGATATGTGCTCAATCTACAATAATGAGAAATATGTTTCCTCATGCTGTAAGAGAGTGACACTATTGCTAAAGTCCTTAGCAAGGATATGGTTAAAAATGCATTGGAAAATCATAAATTCAGGGATATTGTGGATGTGTCACAAGTGAACATCTTAGGGATGTAAGCAACTTGTTTACTACTACATATGTTTAGGGATTATGTGAAAACAATTGGATATATGTTTTAAGGTCTTCAAAACTAAATGAGTAGTGTCTCTACCAAAACCATTTCACATGAAGAAGGCTAAAAAACAAATAAATGAGAAATTTTTAGAACTGATTGGTGAGCCTACACATCTCGAATACACACACATACTAAAGTATGGTTCCAAAGAAGTTATATTTGTATAGAATACATCCAACAACTTTGTATTGGATATATATTGGGTGCAGGTGGCTATGGTCAATTTTTGCAATATGTCTTTGGAAGAATGTAGAGGCAAGTGTCCTCAAACTTGACAAAAGTAAGATTATCAAGGGAAAAAAACTTGAACATGTGATTATAACACTTATGAATAGAGCATTGGATCAATGAAAACCATCCTTTATACTTGAGTGTGCAATCAGTGAATGAAATATGGTAGCTTTCAGTATTTGAAGTACCAAAGGAGGATCATGAAGTACTTAAAGTTTTTCTAAACCTCACTAATATACCTAGTGTTATTCAATAGCAAAATAATGGAGCAACTTTACATGTTGAAAGATTTGGGGACTATCAAGTTGAATGGCATCTTGCAGGTCATTTCAAAATAATGAAGTGTATGTTTGGTTTATTGAATGCAGCAAATGCAAAATTTCCATGCATATATTGCATGCAAACTAGGAAGAAAGGGAAAGATGGAAAGAAAGAATGGCTTGCCAAGAAAGTCATGAGAACTAGATTGCTAGTCCCAGTGGATCCAAACTGGTGCCGTATTTTGGAAATACCATTGAAAAGGGTTCACTTTTGCACATTGCATTGTTTGGTTAGAATAATTGAGAAGCTAGCATACGAATATGTATGCTTTGCATACAAGATGCAGCCTGTGTCAGAAGTTGATGCTACATGTAGGAAGGTAGGACAAGTCCTCTTTGAAGTTGGATTGCACGGGGGCCAAGTAGAAATAAAAAAGGATAAGAAAAAATCGAGCAAGAGTGAAAACATCCCTTGCAAACCATGCTTTGGCGGACCCAAGACTAGGAAGTTTGTATCTCCACTTCAAGATGAGGAAGGCAATATACTTGTGAAACAACCACAGAACTATGAAGCATGAATAAAGTTGCACCTTATTGTTCCAAATTGAAGCAATGGGGTAAGAACGAGGATGTAAAGGCAAAAGTGTGGATACACCTAGATAGATTCGTAGCTCTCTTACAAAAGTTGAGGTTTAGGGATGGTGATGCCAACACATTTAAAGAGACAGTTGCTAAATTTCAAACTCTATAGTGGAGGCATGGACTTCAAACAACATAACACACTAGATGGTCAGTATTGTCACCATTACAAAAATATATTATCATTGCAAATTAGTTTGTGTTTCTAATCTCTCTTTCTTATGTAGCCTATACTTGAGGTACATGGTCCATATTTTGCAGATCAAGGGAGTTTAGTAGTATGGTTAACTCAAGGCATGGAACGATCTCACTGGCAAGCTCATTGTGCTTTTCAAAAGGCAACTTATCATGGAGGTAGCATCAATGATTCCAATTCTATGAGGCAATTATTTCAATGGTGGTATAGGAGATTAGAGATACGATGAGGAAAAAAAGAAGAAGTCTAAAACCTCTCAAGCAGAATCTATAAGTAGGGCAATATATGAAGTAAGGAAAGCAAGATTTGAAAACAACATAGCTAGACAACACCATGCAAGCAGAATAATTGGCAACCCAAGAGAGAGATGGAAAGAAATAGATACCTAGATAAAGAGTACAAATTTGATGCATTTAGAGTCCAAGAGAGAGTATAGGTACTAAGGATATGACTCATCAACACTCCTATCTTAAACATGAGATGTCTTTAACACTCTTATCTTAAGCTTTAGATATTTTATCTATTTGAATTTGGCTAAAAGAGCAAATTGTAAATTTTGTTTTGAATTTCAAAGGTTAGAACTATGTTTTTCAAAGTTTTGATATCGATTGCTCTTTTTTTGGCTCTATTAATCTTAAATCACACTTCCTGGGAGAAGGGACAATGTAACAATGCATGTCTTAGAGAGTGAAGTTTAAGCTTATCTCTACTTGAGTCCTTTATTTCACTATAGATACAAGATATTGTTGGAAGTTTCAAAAAATTAAATTTAAATTATGAAAAATCAATTTTAAAATCCTAAGACAAAGATTTGAAAATTCCAAACCTTGGAAGATTCACTAGCCTAGAGAGAGAGGGGCATGAGGGGGTGGCAGGAGATTGAGAGAGGGAGGGATGGGATGATGGAGAGAGAGAGAGAGAGAGAGAGAGAGAGAGAGAGAGAGAGAGAGAGAGAGAGAGAGAGAGAGGTTCATTTATGCTAGAGTAAACTTGAAAGTTTATTTATACTAAAGTAAATTTAAAGTTCATTTATACTAAAGAAATTTTAAAGTTCATTTATACTACAATAATTTTAAAAGTTTCGTATTTAAGTAGCATTCCAAGACAAGGAGAAAAATAAGGTCTAGGTTTTACTATATATACAAAAGTGTTTTAGTGAGATAAGGAAGGCCTAGAGAGCTATACATCATGTCATTGCAAAGAAATATTTTATGAAAGTTGCCAAGGATATTTATGATATATTATCAAGAGTGTCATCCTGATTCACTTGTGTGACATTTGGTCTTGATGTTTGTTATCTCATGAGCTCACTCTTCCTCTTTCAACCTCCATAGCCATGCTCTCGATATGACATTCTTTACATGGTATCAAAGCCTAGTTGGGCATGGCCTAAGCTCAACTCAACTCCTCTCTTTACTCTCTTAGTCTCTCTCAACCTCAATTCAACTCAACAACAATAGTGGAATCCTACCAATTGGAACCAACAACTACTAGTCTCAACAAGAGCTCTGAGTCAGAATCAGAATAGAGGACCCTTTAAATCAACCCAACCAATCTATGTAGTGATTACATAAGCTTTCCAAAATCCCATTGCAAGTACTCCAATTCAGTTCATATATCCAACAAGGAACACATTCTAACAAGAGTTTATCTAAGAAGAAAAATGCAAGAGGCCATAGAAATTGAGGATGAGGTTTGCAAAAGAAAAATGGCTTTGCTTAGCTTTGTTAATAATAAGACGATGGGTGAGGTATATGGAAAAATGGTTGTCAATGTTTCTTGTACTTCTAAGAGGGAGGACTATCTTAACATATCTGCTAAGGACAAGTCCATGGTAGTGAAAAAGGATATTCAATGATCAAACTTTGTAGTTAATATTGTTGCATAAGGTAAGACATTTTCTTTCTTAAAATTTTTAGTATATAGAATGATTGTATTGTTGATTGCAAACAACATTCTTGTATTTTTGCTATTGGCTTTAGGGCATTGATTTCTTCTCTTGGCTAAGATATCTCTAAAAGTATGTTAATCCACTGCTATCAGTGGAATTATTTTCGAGATCTCGTTCAAACATTTCAATGTTTACAAACTACTATATCTTTTTTCTTTACGATGAATGGTATTAATTTTCCAAAAGGGTTAACATATACTTCTTTGTTATTGTATTTATTTCTTACTAACACATTTCTTTGTAGATGACATTGGAGTCTTATATATATATTGACGTACTCACCATAGAAATTATCCTATGAACTCTCTAAGTGGTATCCATGGCCAGGAAAAAATGTGCGTTGAATGGAATGTTGCTTGCTTTTTGGTTAATTTTTTATTTTATTTGACCATCTATTTTAGTTGCAAGTTTCCATTTGCAATGCTGGAAGGCTCATGAATACCTTCTTGGACACCACATATGCGTTTATTGTTGATCCTAAAAAACCATACAACTTTCTCCAACAAGATACTTAAGATAGATGTGATGAATATAAGTCTCTTTCATATTGTTTATTTTTCGATGAACCCTTTTTCAGTTTACCAACTTGTTACATTTATTCTTGCAGTGTCGGAAGGATAACCTTGAGTCATATATGTGGTGGATAAGGGAGCAGTGTATTGGGTTGATTTTGGATAGGACAATCACAGTAGTCGATCTTGACTCCCCTCCAAAAAAAAATTCAACTAAGGGTAAGGGAAATGGCAATGGCAATGGGTTGATTTTGGATAGAACAATCACAGTAGTCGATCTTGACTCCCCTCCAAAAAAAAATTCAACTAAGGGTAAGGGAAATGGCAATGGCAATGGGTTGATTTTGGATAGGACAATCACAGTAGTCGATCTTGACTCCCCTCCAAAAAAATCTTCAACTAAGGGTAAGGGAAATGGCAATAGCAATGGCAATAGCAATAGCAATGGGAAGGGTAAGTCATCTACAAAGACTAGTAAGGTGAACTCTAAAAACAAAGGAATGCCAACAATTTCTCCTATGAAGTTTGATCCATCTCCTCTTAAGCCTAAAGAGAAGAGAATACCTATCAAAGTCAAATTCTTCCAGCACAACCAAAGAAAAAATTCCTTGCAAGAAGACCAGATATCTTTGCAAAAAGTGACGAACAAGTTATAATGCCAAAGAATGAGAAGGTGCCACAAATAGAAAACATAGATGCAAATAGAAACTTGGAGGAATCTAGTTCATTATTTTGTATCCTTGTATATTTGCACTTCAATTTTGTAACTCTTGATGTAATGAAAAGCTTTTTATCATATATAAATGTAATAATTTTATTTTTATAAATTCAAAATGCAACTTGCTTCACAATGGCTTATATGTTTATATTGAACGATATCTTTTTAACAATATCAATCAATGAGATGAGATACTATAAAGTTTTTATATTTATAGCTTGAAACTTACGATTGTGGGAGGCAAAATACAAGAGAAAGAGTATTCAACTCTTTTTCCAATTGTTTTACCATTGAATCTGAACTTATATCTAGGGGATTTATTGTCTAATAGCTCCAAGGTATCTCTTATATCCTTTAGACTCCAATTGAAAGTAATAGTTACCTCCTTTTCTTCTTCATATACTATAACTTGCACCTTAAGCATGCAATCTGTATTAGAATCCAAGGGAGTCTGAATGCCTAGTTTAAATTGATCTCCTATAATCAAAGCCCAAAGTAAAAGTTTGTCATGCAAAGTTGTAAGACAAAGCCAAGGATTGTGGGCATGCACTACACCTCATGATATCGCCCTTATGGTCATACTCTCTAGATTTTTAAAGCCTTCCTATAATGTTGTCTAGTTTCTTTTCTACAAAATTTATATTTAGCCAAGATACATTTGTCATTTGCTAATGTGCTATTTTAAATCACGTCACAAACTTGGGAAGGTTAGTCATAAATATATGTATGTATCACATAGATTCAACATAAGGGATTTTTTAAAAACACTTTTTAAACTTTTTACATATAGAAGGGTCCCATTAAAAAGGGGTTACTTATAGATTGGATAGAAAAAGGTTATGTTTTATTTTCAAAAAATTCACAAATAAGGATATTTATAAATAGGCCTTGAATACATGTGATATAGAGGGTCTACATATAGTGAACTACGCGAGGCCACAAAGATATGTAAGTGTATAAAAACCATGATAGGCATATTCTTCTTGAGATCCTTCTAGCCATCATGGAATTTTGACTATGAATTTAAAACTATGCATTGTTGCCTTATCAAGAATCTCTCAATTTAGAGATGAAAGACTTGGCAATGGAAAATCCTCGATATATCCATATGTACTTGCTCTAGAGGGAACCACATACTATGAATAATATATAAAAAGCCTGCCCTTACTAAAAGAACTCACGGTCTGATCAACATAGATAATGCCTATGAACAACTTATGAATTGCATGGAAGATTCCACTTAAGCTTTCCAGAGAGATTTCCATTCAATACTTGTTGACGAAAATATATCTACAATCAAGAATTCATTATTAGTACTTGCTTAAATGAAGGGCTAAAAAGTTTCAGCCAACTAAGTTATGTGTTAATTCAATCCAGCAAAATGATTGTAGAGTTGATTATGGGTCACTTGAGAAACTTATGGATGAGTTGTTGGATTCATTCGATACTGAGATGAAGCATAGTTTATGAATGGTGTTATGATAAGGCCTGAGATATAAGAGGATGATATACCACTAGGACCAAAAATGCTTCAAAAATTTCACTTTTGTTAATCATTGGATTAAGAAAAGGGAAAAAGAGAGCTTGCCACGTATGCAAGAATATGGTATCTTTGCCTCCTCTTTTTTGGAGATAGTAGAGTCCACTTCATGATTCTCTCCTTCTTTTTAGCCAAAATCTCCAAAGTCTAACATGTTTTGGTAGACCTAAAGTCCTTATCTACATAATAAATTTGTCAAAGGATATGATAAAGATGTTGTGAAGTTAATAATGACATTTTTGAAAGTCAAGAGATTTCAATATTCTTTTTGGCACCCAATATATTTTCATTACTCTTTTAATATTCATTTTGAGTTCATTCACCTTTCTCATTGAGCTTCTTTATCTGCAAATTCAATCTGTGTATGGAATCCACAAGGCCCCCTTCTCGTTTAGTAAACTCTTGTACTATCTATAGCCAGGGAGCTAACAGAAATAGGAGTCCAAAACCTTTAGGATAAAGGATTGGGTTACCATGCTATCCTCTTGCAAGGGCTCTCATAAGGTGAAAAGAAGAAAACGAGAGGATATAAAACCCCTTGTAAGGGACATATCATTGCTTTCAAAATTATGCTGAGAATTCTTAGCTCTTAACTCTATTTATTAAATTACTTCAGCTCCAAACTCTTTTGGCTAGTTATTTGTAGCCCCCTAGAACTCCTCTTGTTGAAATAATCTAGCAAGAAACCCTTTTTGCTAAGATGTCTTAGCCTTTGACTCATCCTACTACATAAAATCAATGTACTCATGATTTTTATTCTATACAAGACAAGATCTCTCATAAACTTCAATTTTCAGCAGATCAAATCATCTGCAACCTGCAAAACGCCTCTTCATATTTTTGTCTTTTCTCTTGTTAAACTACATGGAAACTCTAGGCATATCCACATTAGACATACCAAACCTTGTAGAAAAATCATCATTGCTATGAGGCAAGAGATTTTTCCCTCTTATTGTACCACCTTATCTTGCATGACACTAGTAACTATTGAAAACCAGAGTTGCAGCATTGGAATGTGTGCATAAGAGGGAGAAGAGAGCTCAAATTACAAGAACAAAATCTTGATTACTAAGTTGCTTAGAGTACAACTTGGGTACACTCCCCCACACTTGATAGTGACCCATAGGCTGTATATATAGCCTTTGCCAAGCTAGGGTTAGGGTCTCCCCTGCCCCTAGGGCTATTCACACTCATCTGCCCTTATACTCCCTTGCTTATAGTGGGTTCCTATGCCTTCCTTCTAACACCCCCCCAATGCCAGGGTGGCATTGGATTACAAAGCATGTAAGAGGTTTCCCCATTCTTGGGATGCCTTTATAAATCAGGCTTACAAGGTTGTTCTAGGTAGATGATTTAAAGAGTCAAAACAGTCGATCTTCAGATGGATTGGAGGCATAGTTGGCCACCAATTCTTTGGGTATATCAGGAGTGTTGGGGCATTTACTAGTGATATGCCCTGTCTTTTTGCACTTGTTACATTTCATCTTCTCGGGATACTTCTTCCAGCAGTTGTTTACAAGATGTCCTTTTTTCTTACAGAAAGAACATCTAGTAAGAGTTGTATGAACCAATACTTGATCACAGGAATTTGAAGTTGCCTGACTGTTGCTGCTTTCTTTGTGGTTCCTCTTTTCTTCATCCAAATAGGATTGAATGGTACTTGCCAATGTAGGATCTGGAATGTTGGTAAGAGTGGTTACAAGAGTAGGAAACACCTGTTTTACAGCTTTTAGGAGAATAGCAATAGCATCTTCTTCATGTATTGGAGCTTGTACGAAGGCAGGCTATGCCATACGTCCCTTCATATGAGAGATGAATTTTCCCAAATCTTCTCCTGATCGATATTCCAAGATAAAGAATTCAATTTTAAGGAAGATTTTAGTATTTTTGCCAGTGGCTCCATAGAGCTTTTCAAGCTCATCCCATTTTTCTTTAGCAGTGTTTAGTTGATCAACATGATGAATCAAGGATTCATCTAAGTGTAACATTATGATTGCTTGAGCATGTTGGTCATGCTTTATATCAACCAGATTTGCAGAGTTTACAGCTCTACTGCCTTGAATGAGAGGCCAATACCCTCTCTCTATCATTTTGTATTTTATAAGTACCTGCCATGGGTGGAAATCTTTGCCATCAAACTTTCGAATTTGAGGATGGACATCAGCATATGTTGTGGTCATTGGGAAGGTCTTACCAGTTGTTAGGACAAGGGCAGTGTCTAGTCCCTTACAAACTTTCCACTGAATGCGGAAGCAAATCAGACAATTTGAAATCAAAGTTGCAATGAAGAGAAAGGCTGAAAATCATATAAATGTAATATTTCAAAGTGTGACTGTGGTGGTCCTTTCTTATGTGCAAACTTCTTCCAAGGTTTAATAGTCTTTTTAGGTTTTAATGAAGTAAAACTAGACTCGATTTCAGGCTTCTCCTTTTGGTATGGCTTAGTGGATGAAGCTTGTGTTGGACAAGGTTGGTCTATGATCTCAATGCTTGTTGCTGATGATTCTGAGGAGAGTACAATGACACTCATGCTTTTGATTTCATTGACTAGTGTACTTGAAACAAAGTCACTCACGGTATGCAATTCACTTCTAGTGTATGATGGTCTATGTGTTAATTGTACACATAACCTTACAATAATATACGAAGAGGAATAAAAAACTCACTAGGTTTTAGTGAATGCCCAATAAGAAAATGATTAGATGATTCATGATTAGTGTTTAGAAACACTCTTGTCAAGCTTAGTGAAGTCCTTGAATGGAACCTAGTTGAAGTCGGCTTCCAAATGCTTAGTGATGTCCATTGAGCATGCCCAAGAGCTTTAGAATCTGGAATAGGCTTCAGAGACTATGCTTCAGTGATTAGAATCACTGTTAATGAAGCTCGGAGTGAAAAAATGACAAAATGTCAAGCTTGGAGCTTGTTGGCTATGGCTGCCTCAAAATACACAGTTAGGGTTTGGCAGAGATCTCTCTTTGTGGGAGGAATTTCCACGAACCCTTGTAGATGAGGATAGCCCACTAGGGGTGCTATCAAAGCCCCAAGATAGCTGTTGGGATTGCATCGCTTGCTGTGTGTACAACACTACAAATTTCGCGTTGTCAAAAACTGCGCATGTTTTTGGGAACAATGAGGTCTCATAAGCTGTATGCAAAAATGAAGAAGTGTGCATTCTTCAAGCGTCAAATTGAATATCTGGGATTCATAGTATCATCAGAAGGAATATCAGTAGACCCAGCCAAGGTCAGAGATGTGCTTGAATGGCCAATACCAGTATCCGTCAAAGAGATACGTAGCTTTCTTGGATTGACAGGATGGTATAGGGTCTTCATCAAAAACTATGCTTTGATTGCAGCACCTCTTACAGACTTACTAAAGAAGCAGACTTCCATTACATGGTCAACTTCCGAACAAAATAGCTTCGACAAATTGAATCAAAGTTTGGTATCAGCACCTATTCTAAAACTTCTTGACCTCAATAAGGAGTTTGAGGTAGTAATTGATGCTAGCAATTTTGCCTTGGGGTGTGTACTTATGCAGGAAGGTCATCCAATAGCATACTCTTCAAGGAAATTGAGGAGTCATGAAAAGAATTATGCCACACATGATCTGGAATTACTAGATGTCATCCATGCTCTAAAGCTTTGGAGACACTACCTGTTGGGTAACAAGTTTACTCTAGTAACCGATCATAAGAGTCTCAAATGGATTTTTACCCAAAATGAGCTCAACGTGAGGCAACGTCGGTGGATTGAAGTATTGGAGGAATATGATTTTGAAATCAAGTACCGACCAGGGAAGGAGAATGTAGTTGCTGATGCAATCAGTCGCAAGGCATTCCTTAATTCACTAATCTTGCAAAATCCATCAATAGCTAGATCTCTAGCTACAAAGGTGTCCATGCCAAACAACCCAATACTTGAGCTAGCTAGAGAAGAAGCATGCCATGATCCAGCCTATCAAAAGATGATAAGGGAAATCTCTATCAAGGACCATGAATAAAAGCTACATGCTGAGTATCATGAATTCTCTGTCAATAGTGGACTTGTCTACTATAGAATGAGAGCATGTATACCGGCAAGCCAGTCACTTAAGCAGAAGATATTGTACGACGCTCATGATTGCCCTTTCTCAGGACATCCTGGCTATGCCAAGACTCTCAATGCACTTAGGAAGAGCTACTATTGGGAGAGTCTGAAAGGTGGCATTTTCAAATATGTCATTGAGTGTTTGTCTTGTCAACGTATTAAAATCGAACATGTCAAGATGCCAAGGAAGTTGCAACCACTCGACATTCCCCAAATGAAATGGAAATTCATCAGTATGGACTTTGTTGTTGGCCTACCCCAAGTTCAGGGAGGATACCACTCCATCATGGTTGTGGTTGACATGCTGACTAAGGTTGCATACCTTATTCTGGTAAAGACAAAATATAAAGCCTCAGACATTGCAAGGTTTTTTATCAAGGAGATATTCAAGCTACATGGGCTACCCAGAAGAATCATTAGTGGTCATGACTCTCTCTTCACATCACACTTCTAGAGAGCTATCTTCGAAGCCATTGGGACTCAACTCAGTTATAGCACAGCTTACTATCCCCAAACTAATGGCCAAACAGAGCAAGTCAATGAATTCATTGAGGATATGCAAAGGGCACACTGCTGTCGTGAGCCAAAAAGGTGGATTCAGTACTTGCCTTTAGTTGAATTTGCCTACAATACTTTTTACCAACAAAGCATTCAAATGACCCCTTTTCAAGCATTGTATGGTCATGACTGTCGAAGTCCCCTAAACTTCTCAGATCCAACCTTGAGGGTTGAAGCTTCAAGGCAGATGTTGGAAGAGATGGATGACCAAATAAAGTCAAGAAAATAGGACATCTAAGCTGCCAAGGATAGACAAAAGGCATACGTGGACTTGAAGCAACAAGATAGAATCTTCGAGGAAGTAGACATGGTCTTCATTCGCGTACGACCACAGAAGAGTTCTCTATCCTTAGGAGATTGCAAGAAGCTAAGTCCAAGGTACTGTGGACCATACAAGATCCTCAAGGCCTAGAACCTAATGCTTATAGACTACAACTCCCATAGAACCTAAAGGTTCATAATGTATTCCATAGATGTTAGGGAGAGATAATTGAGATCCAGAACCTTGAGAGAATGCCTCGTCCAGTGGAAAGATTATCCTGAGGATGACACTTGGATGGATGAAAGCACTCTCAACCATCAATATCCCCAATTTATCTCGAGATGAGGACATCTCGATTCCTCGAAGGGGGAGAGAATGTAATATTTCGGTTGAAAAATATTACTAGCCCGCGTGAGACTCATGCAAATGACAATTCCGGCATTGAAGTTACGGACGGTGCAATCTTTAAACTGTACGCGAGGTATCATGACTCTCCATTGGAAAAATAGGACGGAGGTTTAAAAACCCGCATAACCACAGGTGAACTCCCTCTTGAGGTCAAAAGGATAATAATAGGTTTATTGATTTTTTTTAAATTATTTACCTTCCCCTAGCCGATGCGTGGCTGAGGGAAGGGAATGGGCTATTTTGGGCAATGGGGGAGGTGGAAGGAAAGAATCCATGCGGGGGGGCCACGTAGGGGGGGAGGTCCTCACTCTTCCCAGACTATATAAACCCCTTTGGGTAAGGGGGGAGAAGGTAGGCATGAGAGAAGAAGGCTACGGCAGGCCGTGGAATGAGTGGAGGGAAGATTATTGAGGCATCGAGTGCCTGTTGCACCGCGTGGAGGAAGAAAGAGAGAAGCCCCGCTGCGCCAGCTGCCGCCATACTTGAAGAGCCGCCAGCTCATGGAACGCTGCCGCCCAGCTACCAAATTGAACTGCTGCCACCATTCTGCCTCCTGTCCTCCATCAAGGCCTCCAAAATTCTCCTCGTCCATAAAGCCCCTTCCCTTTTGAACCCTCCGAGAGCCCAAATCTTTTTTCCCTCTTAAGCTTCGAAGTGGAAGCCTATAAGGTCTTCCCAATAGTTCCCTAATACACCTTTCCGGGGCTTTGAAGGAGAGGGAGCTACAAAGCCCTTCCCACTCGATTTCCCCCATAAGGCCATTGGAGAGGATTTCCTTAAACTCCCGGGATATTTTTTTAAAGAAAATAGAAAGCCCAAGCTCCGAACCCTAAGGCCTTCCAAATCCCAATTCCGCAAGTCGGTGCTTCAGTCAAGGAAGCCGTACCTCAAAGGAAATTGCACGTACGAGGGAGACGGGCCAAGATCATAAGACTGCGGCCAAGGCAAGAAGTTCGAATTCACGATGGCCCCTAAAAAGGCACAAGGCGCAACCGCAGGAGGATCATCTCCTAACATTCATGTGGACATTTCACCGAATCCACAAGTCCAGGTTTTCTTCTTTTTTTTTTTTTACGTCGTAATATTGCAATTATGCATGGTTAATTCACGGAAGCAAGATGCGCTTTTACGATTGAAAAACATTGGCTATCTTAAGTGAAATAACTCACAGCTGAAGAATCGGTCATTTGTATTTCTCAAAGAAACGAACGAAAGAAGAACATAAGACGTCTATACATTCTTAGCAAGTTGTTTTTATGCATTGCAAAGTAACGAATTTAGATCAACTAATGATCATCTTTACAAAGTCGAAATTATTGTTGTACACTTCAATTAGGCATGGAAATGATTCTAGGGCTGCATGAAGTAGATTAAAATCTAGTCAGTTGGCATAAATCTCAATCAATTATGTAAGTAGTTACGAAAGGTTGTGTAATGCTCATTTAGCATACGAATAATTCATTTAGAAATGAAATTAGGAAAAGGTTGCAGGGTTCGTTTTAATGTAAACCCTAAAAGCCTAGCAGCATGAATCGTGAATGCATGTTTTAGAAGGATCAATGGAAATTATGCCATAACTTAACCTACGCTTTGATCTTAAACAAAAAAAGTTAGGGTTTGTAAATCTAAGCATATGTAGGCAATGAATCATGTGATTATGAGAATGGTATCGTAATTATCTTCATGAGTAGACAAGTAATTGGTTTACCCTAAAACGCCTAAAACCGCGAAGGAATCACTTAGGAATGATTAAATCGATGCAACATACCCCAAGTGCTAACTAGGGTTTAGCACGTTGAGGATGTGACCTAGTCGCTCTTATAGCCAAGCTGAAACTCTCATACCCTAAAGACATGTCCACATTCACGGAATGTAGGGACAACAGGACATATTTGCAAGAAACAACCTAGGGTTTCTACCCTAAGGATCGCTCGCTAAAAAGATGAAACTCGGTTTGAGTTGGAACCCTAGGACCGACAATGTCGGCCTAGTGCAATCAAGAACGGATTGGATATGAAGACACCCTAACCCTGTTTGCTATCTAATCATGATTCTGTGATTAGAAGACACCGTTCGATGAGTAAAATAGTCCCATGGATTAGATGCGACACTTCTGCAACAAGTTGCAGAGTCGCATGATCTTGTGGTTTGATCATAAGGGAACGGCCAATTCCTCGGAATAAGATTGGCAGATTCTCACGCAAGTTTATCTTGCAAGAGGAGAAATAATCGTCGTGATATAGTATCTTTCTTGGGTAAAGTAACCAAGATACGAGGATTAGATATTTGCTTGGAAGCAAAAGACCAATTAGTAAATTGGAATAACATATTTACTGCTAATAGAACTTAAGGTATTGGTTAAGTTGGGTTAGTAGGGTACGGCCCTAACCCAAGGATATAGGGTTAACAAACAAACCCTTGGGTATCTTGCCAAGTCGCAATTGATCCTGGATCGAGTGCTGGATACATTCGGAGAGAAAGATTCACTCCTTAGCAATTGGCCAAATAAATGACCACTGGAATTGATTGTGCTTGTAACAGTTTTGAAAGCACTATTTGTATTGTTTTCTCAAGGAAGTAAAGGATGAAAAGATATCTAATGCTTCAGGTTAAAGGCCTGAAGGGAGAGGCAGCTTCAGTTACCCCCGACTGCCTGCCTGACCCTAACCAAGGGGGTTGTTGACCGCGCCGGGAACGTGGACCAAACCCGCCGCGAGAGGTCTCTCCGTTGAGTTCTACTTGGAGTAGGAGGACGCTTGGGTGCCAAGGGGGGCTCTGGCCGTAAATCCCTCGCCTTCCGGGTCCTGCACAAGAGGTTAACATGACTCGGGATTGGATCTCGAGGCCCGCATACTAGTTTACAGGCGAAATCTTGGAATAGTGATCCCTGGGGATTACTGGATAGCCTTCGGGCAGATTATGGACAAGCCTATGGGCGAAACTCCTTGTATTTCAAAGATAAAATGATGAAATGTTTAAAAAAAAGAACTTGCTTGATATTGTTTTTCTATGTCACGTGATAAGATTACGTGAAGGAACCAGTGCTTAACAGGATTAATTAAAGAAGTTGATTGTTATATGTCAAAATAATGTGTTAGATAATTACATAACTAAAACAAACCGAGGAAAGTGCGGAGGATGGGCCATGGGCCCATCCTACGGTTGGGTGGTCCCGGTTAGCCGAGAACTTTTCTCAAAAATATTGAAGAAAAGCGGGATGATCATCATCATCAAAATGAATAACGAGAGCGATGACCTAGAGTTACGTCGTACCCGATTTACGTTGTTTTAGGGGAACGGAATGGGACTATGCCTTATGGCAGAGAGGTTGAGCCTTGCATCCCTCTCGTTTCCCATTCTCCTTGAACCAAGTGCAGCGTGAATCCGCTTCGGACCTGGCGTTTCTGCGTAAAGTAGTTCGCTCGGGTGTTGAGATATCGAGCTCCACTCGTGATACGCCAGGGTGACTGTTGTGTATTTATGTCACCGACTTGTCAGTTGCAGACGCAGTTGGTACACCGCCCATGAATAATAGCTACATGATAGCTATCCTTATCTACTCTAGTTCGTGGCTCAGTTAGTATGCCACCTTAGTTAGTTGAGTTTGGTTTGAGACCCATATATAGGGTTCTTCTATTTCTTTGTATGAGAGTTCTTTTGGCTTACACAACTAAGAAGAGAAAAACTGTTTTCAGCCTCCACCCTTGTGTGTATTCCCCCATTGTGCAAGCAAGAAAGCTACAAGTGAGACTCCTTCCTTCTCTCCCACAATCTTGACATGGTATCAGAGCCTTGTTCGTGGTAAGGAGCTCAAGAAAGCAAGCCAAGCTCGCGGTGGTCTGGTAAGAGGAGCAGTGTTGCTTTCATTTTTTGTTTTGGGAGCAGATCTCTGCAGGTAGCACAGCCGGAAATTGCAGGAGTGCATTGTCTCAGGTTGAGACACCCTTCGCAGTGAAGCAAGAGGGCAGTATATGCTGCGAGAATGGCCTTTAGCCCTTGGCGACCCCATTTTTTTTATTTAAGGCCATTTTGGGGCCTGTTTTGAAGGCGGAAGTTTTCTGCACGCACTCACGAAAAGGCCCTGTTTTATGCTGTGCGACCACTGTTCTACAGGTCGGTGAAAAGTTATTGTAGAAATTGCATCGTATGCTTGTGCGCAGAGACATTGGGAGTTTCAAAATCATCCTTGGTTCTTGTTTATGCAAAATCGTCACTAGAAAGTGACTGTGTGGTCAAATACCACTTTCGCCAGTTTTGCAGATTGGCCCTTGTGAGGGTGAAGCTAAGTTTTTGCAGTGACAGAATTTTTTGCAATGTTCTGTAATGGCGTCTGATTCTCTTTCACAGATTGTAACTGAAAAGCTTGACAAGAACAACTTTCAGGCATGGAAGTTTAGAATGACGAATTTCCTTATGGGAAAAGGATATTGGGAATTTGTTGCAGGAAATGAAGAAGAACCAATTCTTCCTGATGTTCCCAATCAACAGCAAATGCAGGCATTCAAAGCATGGCATGAGAGAGCCAGGAAAGTTATGTAATGGCTGTCTATCAGCATTTCAGACTCTATGATTGTCCATATTCAGGATGCAAGTACGCCAAAGGAGGCATGGGATACTCTGTCAAAGATGTATAGCACAAATACGCAAGCCAGGAAAATGCAGCTCAAGCAAGAGTTGCACAATGTGCAAAGAGAAAATATGAGCATCAATGACTACCACATGAAGGTGAAGAAGATTGCAGATGGACTTGCTTCCATTGGGTCGCCAGTGGAAGATGATGATTTAGTTTCTGTGACCTTGAATGGTCTAGGAAAGGATTATGCACAGTTTCGGACATCCATTTCAGTTCGTGAAAGATTTCCTGATTTTGAGGAGTTGATTGCTCTTCTAATTTCTGAGGAGCAGAGAAATGGTAGTGCATCTTCTTCAGGAGGAACTTCAAAAGAAACTGTCTTCTACTCAAATGCTGGAAGAGGTAGAGGCAGAGGTAGAGGAGGCCAATTTGGAGGCCGTGGTAGAAATCAGAATATGCAGCAAACTCAAGAAAACTAGTCCTATGGAGGAGGACGTGGTAACTCTAGAGGTAGGGGGAGCCAAAGAGGTCGTGGTGGATGGCAAAGAGGCCAAAATGCAAACAGTAATGTTGAATGCTACTATTGTGATAAAATGGGTCATATGGCTAAAGACTGCTATAAAAAGCAGAATGACATCATGAATGGAAAACTGCAACAAGGAAATTATGCATCTTCTAGTAGACAGGGTGATGACAGAAATGAGCATTTGTTTATGGTGCAGCACATGAACAATTCTGTGACAAATGCAGAAGAAAGCAACGATGTGTGGTATGTTGACTCAGGTGCATCAAACCACATGACAGGTCATGCAGAATGGATGGAGGATGCAAGGAAAATGGAAAAACCAGGATTTGTGGAGACTGGTGATGATACTGCACATCTGATTGTGCAGATTGGAAAAATTCCTTTGTCTATGCAGGATGGGAAAAATAAATACCTGTCCGATGTATTTCATGTCCCGAATATCACCAAGAATCTGGTTTCTGTTGGTCAAATGGTTGAACAGGGCTTGCAGGTCAGATTTAATCATCATGGATACTTTGTTGAGGATATGAAAAATAAAGGTCGCTTGATAGCAAAAGGAAAGAAGAAGGGCAGAATGTTTACGTTGGATGCAGACATGTCTGAATTGAGTGCAGCAATGTTTGTACATGGGACTGGTGTAGTTGCAGATATTGATATCTGGCATAAACGCATTGGTCATGTTAATGTACAGCGACTTAAATCAATGCAGGCCCAAAATATTGTTGCAGGATTTCCTAGATTCAAGGTTGCAGAAATACATAAGGTATGTGAAGCCTGTCAGTTTGGAAAATAGGCAAGGAAACCATTTCCTAGACATGTTCAAGAGAGTAAGAAGCCATTGGAATTGATCCACTCTGATGTGTGGACTACTAAAGCTGCATCTCTAGGAGGCTGTCATTATTTTGTTACTTTTATTGATGACTATAGCATAAAAGTTTGGGTGTATTTTATGAAAAAGAAAAGTGAAGTTTTTGGGCATTTCAAAACTCTTAAAGCTATGGTTGAAAAAGAAACAGGCCTGCAAATAAAATGCCTAAGGTCAGATGGAGGGGGAGAGTACCTCTCAAATGAGTTTGCAAGGTACTTGCAGGAGAATGGCATAAAGCAGCAATATTCATGCAGTCATACCCCACAGCAAAATGGAATTGCAAAAAGAAAAAACAGACATATTGGAGAGGTGTCTCGTGCCATGCTCAATGAAAAAGACCTGCCACATTTTTATTGGGCTGAAGCAGTTGCTACAGCAGTCTACATAATGAACAGGACTCCCACTGCAGCAATACATGGAATGACTCCAGAGGAGAGGTATACTGGTAGGAAACCAGATATTTCTCATTTGAAAATTTTTGGTTGCATTGCCTATGTACATGTGCCAGATGAGTTGAGATCCAAGTTGAATCCAAAAGCTGAGAAGTGCATCTTTATTGGTTACTCTCTGCAGCAAAAAGGGTATAGATGCTATAACCCTTCTACTCGTAAGTTTACAGTGAGCAGAGATGTTGTTTTTGATGAGATGAGTAGCTGGTATAAACCAGTAAATGTGATTGATGATGTAGATGCACAAAATGGTAATGCTGCACAGAATTCACAGCAGCAGTCACAAAATATTAGTGGACCTGGAGCGTCCTCTAGCAGTGGTTCACATTCTTCGCCATGGACAGGAAGATTGAGATCAGAAGAATCTTCTCAAAGTAATGCAGATAGTGGTATGCAGGTATCACGAAAAGGAAAAGAGAAGGTTGATCAGCCCATGTTTGATGTGAATGCAGGTCACTCTTATGTGGATGGTGAATCCAGTGACTCAGAACAGAGCATTGATGATGAGTTGGGTATTCCTTCTATTGTTACACCTGGAGTAGGGAAGACCAGGGATGTTTTGAGAGCACCTGGGAGTGAACCCACTTTGCGCAGGTCTACCAGAGTTAGGTATCCTGTGGATAGGCTGAAATATGATGGATTTACAGCCATTCACTATGCATATATGGTCAAGGTGATACAGGAACCAGAACCCACTTCTTTTGAGCAAGCCATGGGAAAAGAAAAATGGGAGAAAGCCATGGATGAAGAAATGGATGCCTTGGAAGCAAATGCTACATGGGAATTTGTACCTTTGCCTAAAGGTAAGAATGCAATTGGCTGTAAGTGGGTTTATAAGGTGAAGCACAATGCAGATGGTTTTGTGAACAGATACAAGGCAAGATTACTAGTCAAGGGGTATGCACAAACATATGGCATTGACTATGAAGAAACATTCAGTCCGGTTGCAAGGATGGCAACCGTAAGAGCAGTCATTGCTATGGCTGCATCAAAGGGATGGTCTTTACATCAGATGGATATAAAGAATGCCTTCTTGCATGGTGATTTGCAAGAAGAGGTCTATATGGAGCAGCCACCAGGTTATGTGCATGCTGTTCATCCTGAGTTTGTTTGCAGGTTGAAGAAAGCCTTGTATGGCTTGAAGCAAGCACCTAGAGCATGGTCTGACAAGATAGGACAATATCTTGTCACTATTGGCTTTCAAATTTCCAAGGCAGATTTCTCACTTTATGTGAGAAAAACAGAGAAAGGTATTATGCTACTTGTCATTTATGTTGATGATTTGATTATGACAGGTGACAGTGATGAAGATATTCTTCATGTGAAAATGCTATTGAAGCAGAAGTTTGAGATGAAGGATTTGGGAGAGCTGCGTTATTTCTTGGGCATTGAGGTGATTAGATCACCAAGTGGGATACAGCTCTTGCAGAGGCAGTATGGATTGGACATGCTGTCCAAATATGGGATGACAGGCTGTAAGCCTATTTCAGTTCCTTTGGAGTAGAATGTGAAGCTGAGCACAGATGCAGGTGAGCTTCTGGAAGACCCTACTATGTACAGACGCATAGTAGGAAGTTTGATTTATATGACTATTACCAGGCCATATTTGAGCTATGCTGTTGGATTGGTAAGTCAGTTTATGCAGGCTCCAAGGAAACCGCATTTGGATGCTGCTAGAAGCATACTCAGGTATGTGAAGTCCACATTGCAGTATGGACTATTTTATGAGACTGGGGTTCAGATACAGCTGCATGGATACACTGATGCTGATTGGGCTGGTAGTATTTTTGATAGACGATCTACCAGTGGATATGTGTTCTCTTTTGGGAGTGTTGCAGTCACTTGGAGCAGCAAGAAACAGCCTACAGTTGCCTTGTCGAGCACAGAGGCTGAGTACAGGGGTGCAGCAATGGCTGCATGTAAGGTAGCTTGGTTGCATAAGCTACTTTATGATATGCATCAGTCTACAGATGGGCCAGTTGTCATTTATTGTGACAACATGAGTAGTATACACTTGGCAAATAACCCAGTCTATCATGCTAGAACAAAGCACATTGAGGTGCATTATTACTATGTGCGGGAGAGGGTTTTACTAGGTCTTATTGATCTAGTTTATGTCAGCACAAAGGATCAGGTAGCTGATATATTTACGAAGGCATTGGGCACAGAGAAGCTGCGCAAGTTCAGAGACTTGCTTGGTATGCAGGAATTGGGATTGAGCTCGAGGGGGAGTGTTGAGATATCGAGCTCCACTCGTGATACGCCAGGGTGACCATTGTGTATTTATGTCACCGACTTGTCAGTTGTTGCAGACGCGGTTGGTACACCGCCCATGAATAATAGCTAGATGATAGCTATCCTTATCTACTCTAGTTCGTGGCTCAGTTAGTATGCCACCTTAGTTAGTTGAGTTTGGTTTGAGACCCATATATAGGGTTCTTCTATTTCTTTGTATGAGAGTTCTTTTGGCTTACACAACTAAGAAGAGAAAAACTGTTTTCAGCCTCCACCCTTGTGTGTATTCCCCCATTGTGCAAGCAAGAAAGCTACAAGTGAGACTCCTTCCTTCTCTCCCACAATCTTGACATCGGGTCTGATGCTAGTTGCTGTTAGCTAATGAACAATCAGGAAAACCCTAATTCCGGTCGATCCTAAGTGGGAACGGCCAGGATACTTCCGCTACGTGGCAGACGCGGGAAGACCTAGATCACAAAACCCGTAACATTCCATGGGAGTGCCAGGCGGAGTTTTCTAGACATCCTTTTCGATGGACTACTAAGACGTGTCCTAGATGATACTAACGGACACGTTACACCTCAGCCTAAGCTATCACTAAGTGCACATGAGCCTTTACCTCCTTCATCTTATTCTTCTTTCCTCCATAGCTACCTGCAACCTACCTCCATTGGAGGACTTGGGGAGGACAAAGGAGGCCATATCAGTCTTCAAAAATCTTCTTCATCCCTTGTTTTCCAAAGTTCATAGGCAAAGAATACCATATTTCTAAAGTACAAATCTTGTTATCTTTCCAAAAGACCAGATTCTACTTATACTCCTCATCAAAAGCTTTGCATTCCCTATGTTCATGGTCTATGTCATTGCACTAAATACACCTATCTATAAGATCTCTCCTAGGTGGACCCTAAGAAGAGCTAGCTGGCTCTTAATCTTCCATCAAAGATTTAATTTTCATATCCCTCATATCTTTATCTAGCCCATCAATTAGATCAGAAGTAGGAGTACAATGATGTAGGTTGCAAAGGACGAATCATAGATTGTGGAGCCATCAAATGTTCATGTCTTTGTTGCCTCTTCACAAGCTTTGAAATAGCTTCTTAAACATCAAACCAATCAATCTTTAATCCATTTTCCATTGAGTTATTTTCTAATAACTTCTTTGAGTTCTGACTTGAGTGGTAGATCTACAACCTTTAAGAAGAGTAAAATCTTCTCATGAAGTAGAAGAAACTACTCAGTTGCAATAAGCTAGTCGTATCTTTGTTCAAATTCCCTTTTGTTGAGATGGCAAGCTCAACATGTGCGAACATTGATGATGGACTGCCTAGCTAGATAGGTCTGCACACTTAGCGAGTTGATGGTCATTATGATCCTCACATGGCCATTGAATTATAACTTATTATATTTAGTTTATTACACATACCTACAACTAACGTAGATATAGCACCAATTGATTAGTATAGTCAATTATGCATTGTTTGACTTCGTATGCCACTTTCCTTTATATTATATCCTATCTATAATTTGTGTACATTGTATTGTGTGTGGAAGAAGGAAAAAAACCAGCAAGAAAATGTTTTGGCCTCCATCTCTCTTCTTGTGTTCTTACTGAGCTTCCTCTTGTGTATAAAGTGTGTGTTTGGCATAGTAACTTAAGCAAGTCCCCCCACCACACGATTCTTGACATGGTATTAAAGCGGCGCTATTGAGAGAGGCTAGTTTGGAAGTCTAAAGTGAAGGAGAAGAAGCAAAGATTCTAGCAATCAAGAAATGGGTAAGAAACTCTCCCATTCTTCCACTCTTTCTCTTGGATAGTGCTTGTGGAGGCACGTAAAACAAGGTAGAGTGAAAATCTCATATTGCTGTGAGTTTTGGTATGCGAACAGAGTATTGTTTATTGCTTTTTTGAAAGTGTAGCCTAGTCTATTCCTATAAAGCATTTTACTTGCTCTCATTTTGAATGCAATGTCATAGTACTTTTGTACTTCTAGGAAAGTGTCTGTGTCATTGTCAGTCTGCTACACAAGATTGTGTTTATGAGTCCAAGCTTCCATCTTGGAATACACGGAATATTTCTCAGTGCTTCCTTCTAGAGAATTATTCCCCTGCTTCCAAAGCTTCTCTTTGGCACTTCAGTTGTTGCTAACATTGGTGGAGTATATGCCCAGCATTGCTAAAAATGTGATCATTGCTGTCTTGTTTGTGCATTAGCCTAGTCATACTCATTAATCACCTCATGCGCACCACAATGTTGGCCATGATCATAAGGCAGTGAAATCTCATCACCTAAGGCATCCCCAACTCAAATCGTGTCCCAAATGGTTCACTGTGTGAGCCACACAGAGAGACGGACCCTAAAACTCCATAGCCAACTTACTTGAAACATCATTTTTTCTTCATTTTCTCTCTCCTGACACTCAAACCAAACCTATACCACTCTGATCCTTTGAAAATTGAAGTTTCTAGCAAGCATTTCCCTTCAAATTAGCAAGGAGGGGAGAAATCCTAGCATCAAAGCATCAAACTCAAGTGCCTGAAAGCATAATATCTATTGATACTTATCAAATGTTATTTAACACTATATTCCTTGTGTCTCTTGACACAATAAATCTTTTGCTGCTCAAATCTGAGTGTTTTGGTGTTGATTTGCTGCTCCAATGTTGGCAAAGACTCTCCAATTGTTCGATTAAAAGGGGTCGGGTTCCACACCTCGAAAATCTGCATTAAGCTCATCTTGAGATAAGAAGAAGGGTCTTTGGGCCATTACTAATGGAAAGGAGAAGAAGTCTTGGGATGAAGATCTTGTAGTTACTTGGCAAAAGAATGATCACAAAGCATAGGCCATCATTAAGCTAGAATTGGATGACAGCTACATCCACCATGTGGATACATGTGAAACCTCTAATGATACATGGAAGAGATTAGATATTTTGTTTGGTGCACAATCAAAGTCATCTAAGTATGGATTGCTGATTGAAGTTTTCAAGCTAGATATGAAATCAAACACATCTCTTGCAACTCTCTTAAACTACATGGAAAGTCTCTTCACTTAGCTTGTAGGAATTGATATCAAGATGGATGAAGCTATTTGTATTGGTGTGTTGTTAAAGAGTGTGCCTCCTGACTATAATAATGTGTCAACTACATTGATCAACATGCCTGGTCCTAAACTGGTTTTGACATTAAGGCCTCCCTACTAGAAGAAGAAAAGAAAGTAAAATCCAAAGAAGAAAAAATCACCACTAAAGATGAACAAATGTTATATGTAGGTACCAGGTACAAGGGTGAGAAATATCAATTGATATGTGACTGCAAAAGGATCAAGCACATGGATAAATTCTGTCATGCCAAGAAGAGGTCCCAAAAGGCCTATCTAGTTGCTATTAAAGAAGAAGAAGACCATGGAGCAAAAGAAGAAGAAGAAGAAGAAGACCACCAAACCTCATCAGTCTCCTTCTATCCTGATAGAATTTTTTAGCCTTGTATTGCCTAGCCCTAATGCTTCTGACATAAGCTTGTAAAATCCTCATGTAACCTTATACTACAACCTCTATACACTTTGTGAGGCTCCTGTTACAGCCTCTGGATGTGCACTGTCTTTGGTACCCACACTTAGCCTTTTCTACAACAGCCTTTGGTGTTTCCAAGTTTGTGGTGTGCCCACACTTTTTAGGTGGTTGCTCACTAAAGCTTCTACACACTTTGTACTTTTGTGGTTATGATTGAGGAGGGGTGTTGATGAGATATTGGCAACCACGCTCAGCTTAGCCTCTTTGTATGGAGTAGTGTGGGCTCACGATGAAAAATCCTAGTGCAGCCCAGTCTCACTACAAGGGAATGGGGGTATAGCGATGGTCGTGTTTCCAACACAAATTAGCGGTGTCACTATTTGGATTGCAGCATAGTGATGCCACTTTGAGAAAAAAAAATTGGCAAAAACTTGAGCGCGGCATTTTGTTGCAAAGATTTTGAGAGAGAGTGAAAGAGAGAGTGAAAGAGATCATGGCTTTGGGAGGGAGAGGGAGATATAGAGAGATAAGGAGAGCTTCACACTGCCCGCTGTCATTCGCGGACAAAAAGGGAGAAGTGCACAAAGGAGAAAGAGGGGATGGTGTGAAGAGGAGACAAAGAACCCATCCTCGAGCCTTTGCGGTAAGTACATTGCTTCCTCTTGTTTTGTTCTTGTTCTTTCTTCCTTTCTTTTGTTTTTTTTCTTGAGAATGAGGTGCATTGAGGGAGAAAGAGAGGAAATGAGATAGGAAGAAGAAGAAAGAAAAAGAAAGAGAGAATGAGAGAGAGAGAGAGAGAGAGAGAGAATAAACATGAAAGATAACAAAGAAAGAGAGAAAGATAGAGAGAAAGGGAGGGAGAGAGGAAAATGAGTGAGAAAACAACGAGGGAGCGGAGAGAAACAAAGAGGGAAAACAAAGAAAGAGAAGGGGGAGAGAACATGAAATGAAGAGTGCAGAGAGAGGTGAATAAAAGGGTAAAGTAAAGAGAAGAATGATAGTGGAAAAGAGAGAGAGAGAAAAAAAAATGGAGGGAGAGAGGAGAATGAGTGAGAAAACAACGAAGGTACAGAGAGAAACAAAGAGAGGGGCAACAAAGAAAAAGAAAGAGAGGGGGGAGAGAACACAAAATAGAGAGTGAAGGAAGAGGTGGATAAAAGGATGAAGGAAAGAGAAGAAGGATAGTGGGGAAAAAAAAGAGAGCTAGAAAGAGAATTGAAGAAAAAGAGACAAATAGAGGGAGAAAAAGAGAGATGGAAAATTTAATAAATAGAGAGTGAGAGAAAGAGAGAGAAAAATAGAAACAATGAGAGAATTAGAGAGAATAAATTTATAGAAAGAAAATGGTAGAGGGGGGAAGAGAGGCATGAAAAGGGGTGACTAGGTACGAGTAAGCCAAGAAAGATTGGGAAGAAGTGCGACTAGAATTTCAACACAGTACACGCCATTGACTAATACGATATTTTGAGGGCATGGAGAAGATGCCATGGTTTATGTCTATGCAATGGTTACATGGAGCTTTGATCATAGCTTCTCACGAAGGGATGGAGGTCTCTACTAAGGAGTGGGAATTCTCAAGGGAATGTAGTCCAAAGGTGACCACATGTTTTATAAGTTCTCGTATCTAGATTTTATATGTGAAAACTAATCTAACCACTTCAATGTACAATATTAAATATACAGTGTGGCGTGGTCACATAGGTGATATTTCCACATCGATCCCGTCGACAAAATGCGCTCCACAACGGATTGTGTTGTCATTGCAAAGTTTGAGCAAGAGAGCTGCCAGCAAGCCACGGATTCAAACATCGTTATAAATAATATGGAGTATTTTTGGAGCTTGTAAAGTGTTATCTTAGTGGATTACCATAGCTTCTCCATTATCATATTCGATGTGTAGTGATTCAAAGTGGTATTGGAAGGAGCCGGGGCAACCTTTCTCAGTGAGGTCCATCTAGATTTCTCAAAATAGATTCTGAGAAAGGATGGACGGATCTCCGCGACACGTTTGTCTTGCCGACCCATTGTCAACAAGTGCATGAAATATTTTTTACATTTTTTCACGTCACATATATATCAAAACTATTGAATCTCTCTTATATGTGATTTTGAACATGTAATTTTCTATCCAAACCCCTGACAACCTCTATAGTGGTATGTTGTGCCTTCAACTCCCTTGGAGTGTGAGAGTGTATGATGAAAGCAATCTTCCCAATGTAGATGAGGAGAGTATGTAGGTGGAGGTTTTGAGAATTGCAAGGGGTGGAGGTTGAAGATGGCTTGGAGCATGTAGAGGAGGTAGATTTGGGTAGCGATGACTGAAAGACAGGAGGCCAAGAATTCTTTGAGAATGAGGTGGACTCATCCTTTTGTGGTGGCATATCTATCAACCTTCTAGTGTACGCGGAGTTGTGCCAAGAGATTGACATGGGACCATAGGCTGCATCATACTAGCAGAATCCACCTACTCAATTTGTCAATGAATCACTTATAAGGATACTCTAGAATATGCATTTTAAGTAATATAATTTTTTTAAGAGTTATATTATCGTGCTTTGCTTGAATCTTTATATTGATTATGCTAACATTTTTTGTCTGTGTAGGTGATCTTTGACGATATTTGGAGAGCAGGATGAGTCAAGGGATGAGCGAAGAGGAGTTGTAGGAGATATTCAAACATATGTCTTCATATCAAATGGGATGATTCAGAGATATGGCAGACTAGGAGCTATCTCAGAGACCATGAAGCTATTCTGTTAGATCTACTTTGGTACTCTCTGATGCTTCAATTTCTAGTAGACAAGATTGATGCTCTAGACTGGCTCAGATGGAGGGAGTGGTTTTAGGGGGTGCTGCGGAGATGTGGATACTGTGAGCCCGCGGTTCGGCTCAAGTGCTACTCCTTGCTCTCGTATAGGTTCGAGAGAGGGTGGCTTAGGTGGGTGTTGTGGAGGGACCAATGTAGTGTCTCTGTCTCATCATTCTAGTGGAGGCGTGTCACTTGTAGGATTTGTCACATATGTGGGACATCTACTCCAGTGACTCTAGCTTTTTCTCAACCGTCCATATAGATGGCACCTCTATGGGTGCTACTTTGAGGAACATTTCCATCACTTTGAACATCAGTATAAACCCTGTATCTTGTAGTGTCTATTCCTACAAAGCATTGTACTTGCTCTCATTTTGAATGCAATGTCATAGTACTTTTGTACTTCGTTGTACTTTTGTACTTCCAACAGAGTGTCTGTGTCATTGTCAATCCACTACACAAGATTGTGTTTATGAGTCCAAGCTTCCAACCTAATTCACTTATGTGACATTTGGTCTTGATGTCTGTTATCTCATGAGCTCACTTTTCTTCCTTCAACCTCCATAGCCATGCTCTAGATCTGTCATTCTTTACACCCTTGACCTTGCATGATGGCTAGACAAAGAGTCTATCAGATGATGTATTGCATGTACCATCAATCATAGAGAATTTAGTGTTTGTTGGCCAAATGGTAGAGCAAGAGTTTCATATTCAATTTAATGCAAAAGATTTTTTGTAGAAGACTTTAATTACAAGTGTAGGTTGGTCATAAAATGAAGTAAAGTTGGTCACATATTCACTTTAGATGCTAGAATTTGTGCAATGAATGTTGCAAGGAAAAGGAGTGGTTGCAAACATTTAAATATGGCATAAACATATTGGACATGCAAATATGCAAAGATTGAAATTAATGCAATTCAAATGATTTTTTACAAGGTTGCTAGGATTTTAGAGTTGCAAAATTTCATAAAGTGTGTGAAGCATGTCAATTTGGTAAGGAGGCAAGACAACTATTTTTGCATGATATAGATGTGAGTAGAAATATAGTTGATGTTGTGTATATAGATGGTTGGGAGCGTATACAGAATGTATCTCTTGGTGATAGTAAATACTTTGTCACGTTTATTGATAATTGTTCAAGGAAGCTATTGGTATACTTTATGAAGGAAAAGAGTGATGTATTTGAGCACTTCAAATATTTCAAGGCAGCTGTTGAAATAGAAACAAGCTTGAACGCTAAGTGCTTGAGATCAGATGGAGGGGGAGCATACCTCTCTAATGAGTTTAGTGACTTTTTGAGGTCTCATGGGATAAAGAGATAGTTTACTTGCACGTATACCCCATGAAAAAATGGAATTATAGAAAGAAAAAATAGGCATACTGTAGAAGTTGCACGGGCATTGATGGTGGCTGAAAAGAATATGCCAAAACATTTTGGTCTAAAGCTGTTTATACTATTGTCTATATTATGAATAGAACTCTTACAGCTGTAGTTCATGTCGAATAACCCCCGAAGAATGCTTTATAGGCAAGAAGCCTAATGTATCACACTTGAAAGTGTTTAGTTGTATTGCATATATTCATGTGCTAGATGAGCTGCGAAATAAGCTTGGGCTAAAAAATGTATTTTTATTGGATACTCTTTAGAGAAAAAATGGTATTCTTGTTATAACCTTGTCACAGGTGAGTTCAAAGTGAGCAAGGATGTTATTTTTGATGAGATGAGCAATTGGTATGCATCTACTAGTGATGTATAAGATTATGATAGCTATGTGTAGAAAGAAAAGCAAGAATCACAAAGCCTTAGTGGATGAGAAACATTATCTAGTACTACACCTACAGTTAGCCCTTGGTCTAGGTAAGGAGTAGCCCCACACCTTCAAGTGGATCTCCAAGTGTTGCAGGGAAAGACAAAGCAAAGAAGAAAGTGTTGGATGGTAATGATGCATCTACTAGTCATTTGGGATTTGATGGAGATTCTAGTCGTTCAGAGAGTTTGGATGATGAGCTTGGTATTCCTTTAGTCAGGACACCAAGTGTACAGTGAGAGCAGGATTTAAACACTAAAACAATGACACATAAGTGTCGAATGATGCAAATTTAAAGTAAAATTTAAAGATTGACAGAACTGGAAGATGTGATCCAACCATTTTAAGTAGTTGTGAAAGATGGAAATTTAAATTACTTTAAAAGACCAATCTTTGTAGTGGTTGTGGAGTTTTCATAAAAAAATTTGGTGTTGGATCGAAGCACGACAAGTTCCCAGCAATTCAGGACTGCAAGACAGACGTGTAAAATTTTTCGGAAGTGGAATTGGGTACTAAACATAGGAGAAGCAAGAAGCCGAACATTTGAAGGGTCAAATTTTGGCCAAGATTGGAAGAGATATGACCCTTGGGGGCCGAAAGGCCCAAATCTTCATGTGGGGGGGGGGGGGGGGGGAGGGTGTATTGTTTTCAGCGCATGCCGGAGGATGAATGCGCCATCACATTCTTGATGAGAGAGCCATTTGGAGGCAAGAAGAAACCTATACAATGAGAGATGCAAGCTTGATCTTCCATTTTTTGGCTCCCTATCACTGCCCTCCACTCAAAGAATGGCTACTCAATTGTGGAGATCAAAACTTAGTCTTTCTCTCTCCTCCAAGAGACTATTCATACGGGTGAAAGAAAGAGAAGAATAGGATGAAGGATGCTTATCCATGGCATGCGCCGGATTGTTGTAAGATGCTGAGAATTGATGCTCCATGCTGTGTAGAGATCGATGGCGAGTGGGATGGCTATCCATGCATTCAATTTTTGTGACCCAACACATGTAATTTAATAGTCTGTCTATTTTATGAAGAAACTTTTCTTGTTTTTGATAGTTTATGATCCAAATGAAGTGCATATGGAATGAACATTTGTATGAATCTTATTTGACATGTCTTTGAGGGTTACAAGTGATAATACATAGAGCCTATAATTAAATGTGGTCATTATTAATAGTTTAAATATTGAAATGCGGTATTTAAGTGAAAAAATAGAATTTTTTTTCATTTTACGTGGAAAAATCATGCTTTTATGGAATGAAATGAAAGATAATGTTAAATCTCAGTAATCCTAATTAGGTTGAATTTAAAAAAAGTAATTTATTAATAAATAAATCAAGAAAAATAGGTTTTAATTGAAAAAGTAGTTTTTATATGCCAAAAAATTACAAAGATGTTTGTGGATATATGATGGGTCTAAGGTATGAGATTTAGCCTCAACTTAGCCCCATTTCTATGTTATAGTGAGTGATATAGTGCTTTTTGAACAAGAAAATGACATGAAAACACTCTCTACACATATCACCGCACAAGCATAACATTAAATAGTAGGAGCAGGAGGGGTCATGAGTGCTGAATATAAGCTAAAATTTGATTTTTATGATACACTTTACATATAGGATACGTTTGTCTTAAAAGTTAAAAGGTTCAGTAGCACAAGTATACTCAGTGCTATCCTTATGCAACCCTGCGAGTACGCTAGTAGTATAAAATCATGAAAATAATTGATTGTGCACACTAGCAATGCTGATTTGATTAAATAAATTGTTTTTTCATTTGTGGAAATTCACCTTTACACTACATTCCATACACATGGTATCAAACGAGATTAGCTCTCTTGGATTGCATAGCACCTGCTTTTATAAACATTGACCCATGTTGAGGGTGAGAAGTCCCAAGTTGTAGGGTCAATGATTCGTTACCTTGGATGATACTTCATCTCTTGGAACAATGGATTAAAAGAGAGGACTGTGTATCGTATACATTATATGTTTGAACGACGCATCTTGAGGCCAATCCCGAGGTGTACGAGAGCCGAAGTGGGCCACAACAAGGGCTCAAATGATTAGGAGATATTCTCCTCAATGGAGCACATCGATATCTTTATAAGGAAGGGTCTTAGCAACCCTAGTTCTACGAGCAGTTCTCTAAGATGAGGAGGAAACTCTAGTATTTTCCCTCTTCCAGTTAGTCAGTCCACTTCAAACGAGGTAGTAGTTTCAATAGTTCAAAGACCTTTAGAAAATCCAATCATCGTCATGGTGCAATCCATTTCAATCCAAGTAGGGATGCCAGAATTGCCAGCCTTATGATTCCCTCTATCACTTTTTAATGGGTTAGCAAAGTAATATGTGGAGCTTCATATTAATGAGTTCCAAAAGTTAATTTTGAATTGTCTAATCCAAGATGAAGGGCATATGATAATGTTCTTTAATATGACTCTAAAAGGATGAGCTGTAGTATGGTATCATAGCCTAAAAGCTAATACCATAACTAAAATTGATCTATTTTTTGTGGCCTTCCAAAGAGAGTTTGCCTCTAAAAAAGGCATGCAGTATTTTGGCTACGTGTTCTTAATGTAACACGTCAAGAACCTCATGAGAATGTTCTAGGGTATGCCAAGAAACTAAAAGAAGTGTTTCGTAAATTGCAAACTTATATTCCCATCCCAAATTTGCTCAACTATAGTACTTTTTGCATGAGCTAGACTTCAATACCCAGGTGTAGTTGAGTACTGTTGCTCTTGTTGACATTGATACAACTATTACACAAGTAGAGGAGGTAGAATCGCGATTATAAGTAGCCTATTGCTTCTAGGGAAAACTTGCATTCGAGTCTAGGACTTGGAAATAATTTGACATTGACTGGTGGAAGTCAAGGAATACCCATGACCAATTAGAATGGGAGAGGAAACATAATGCAAAGTGTGCCTATGTTAGCAACTCCCTCTAATATGACTATACCGACATCTTCCTAATGTTGTTCCAATGAATCAGCAGTAGTAGTCAATCCCTAATCAACTGGTCAAACTGACTGAATGGCAAGTGGATGATTGCACCTCTATGAGTCTAGTGCATCAAATATTCTTGGCAAAGCCAAGGACATGATGAAGCATTATACTAATATGATAATGGAATACTACAGACAAATAACTATAGATGTTAATTTCCTAAAGAAGCAGTAGAACTTGATAGGAAGTCCATGCCCTCCTAAAGAGGGTGGTGCATCAAGATTTATTTGTAAGCGGTGTGGCAGTCAACACTTTCCAAGAAACTACCCTAATGTCAAATGTGACATATGTGGGAAGTTCGACCATTTAGCTAGTACTTAAGATCATCTCTCTTCAGCACAAGGGAGTAAGAAGCCAGGTCCAATAAATCATCTCAAGCACAAGGGAACAACCTTTAGCTAGATGAAGGACCAAAACAAATACTACAATGAGGAAAAACTACCATAGCGGAGCTACGTAGTGGTAGCGGTGTTAGCCTTATTGAAGTTGTGCGTATTAACACCACTCAGGCTTCCAATTTAAAGCCATTACGAGAGGATAAAAGGCTAAATAAAGTTACAAGGATAATGTAAAACTTATTGAGACAAACCCTAAATATGATAATAAGGGGGTCACATATGTCTTTAACCGTGATGAGGAAGCTAGTCCTCTAAAAGGATGCTGATGGTAAAAATAACCCCAATAAGGAGCTTCCAAAGAAGAAGGTAAAACCTAAGAAAGTGGCACCAAATCCTATTCAGGGACCAAGAGAAATAATGGTATGGTGGGAGAAGAGAACCATTGCTAGCTATCATGAATTTGATTTAGTGAGTTTTCTTTGCGAGGTAAAGCTTGATGTGAATCTCCTATAGTTGATCAAGTTATCTTCAGGAGTGAGTAAAGAGTTCAAGAAGATTATTTGCATTGGGTATATCATTGTACCCTTGGGAATAGCTCGGGTGGGAGAGGATTGGTTTGAACACACTAAAAAGCATTGCCTAAGTGTAGCAGCATATGTTGGTGGCATATTAGTGGAACATGCCATTGTGGACATGGGATCCTCCATCAATATTATGAGTTTAAAATTGATGGAAAGATTAGGAATGGAGATCCAAAAGGATGCCTCCACAATTCTTCAAATGGCTGATGACACTTTAAGGCAATTTGAGAATTGAATTACCAAAGTCCATGTGATTGTTGCTAATGTGGAATGCATTGTGGACTTTAGGGTTATCACATTTGCAGGGCAACCAAGCTATCAAGTATTGTAAGGAAGCCATGAATCTTGCAATCTAATTGTCAAGTTGATATACCCACAGGTCGTTTCATTTTTTGTAGAGATGCTAGAGATGTATGATAATGGATGCATATCCTAAATCCCCTCAAAGCAAGAGAGTACCTTTATCTTCGTCAGAATTAGATTCATTAGAGGATCCATCTGGTAGTGAGACTTCATCAAGTGATGAATCAAAAGAGGGGTCCACTATAGAGGATGTCTATCAGGTGACTCTAAATGAATTAATAGAATCTCAAGATATAATAAGAGATGCGGATGTGATCCAGCTGGACCTCGATACATTGAATGATCCATGGCCAATAAATTAGGGTATATGCTTAGTCTGAAAGAAAGGAAGGACTATGTATCCTTGATCCAAGAATTCCGCAGATGAGCTGAGAGGTATTCCTCCTAGTTTACTTGTGCATACCATTCCCTTGAAGGAAGATAGCCACCTTGTGCGACAAAAAGTGAGGTTTAAGTGGTCGCTTGCCGGTAGTAATCAGGATAAAGAAGAATAATCGAATCCATATTTGTGTTGATTTTAAGAAGCTCAACAAACTGACGGTCAAGTATTACTATCTGCTACCATTTATTAACTAGATTCTGGATCAGTTTTAGCGGGTAGATATATCTATTCATTCATGGAGTGCTTTGGTGGATATAACCAAATGACTATTGTAGAGGAAGACAAGTTAAAAATGACATTTATTACTGTATTTGAAACCTTTGTATATCATGATATGGCCTTTGTGTTATGTAATGTGCTAGGTTCTTGGCAATGTACAACTGATAAGACTTTTAGTGACATTTTCCCAGAGGAGTTGAAAACATTTATTGATGACCTAGGGACAACCACCACAAGGAAGAGATAGCCAATCATTTTAAGAAATTTTTTTGAGTGTTGCAGGCAGTTCTACATCGCTCTTAATTCAAGAAAGTGTATTTGGAGTGCCCTATGGATTGCTATTGGGCCATGTGGTTAGCTCGATTGATATTGCAACCAATCCTAAAAAGATAAAGGTTATTGTTGCTATGAGTCCGCCATGTACTCCTGAAGAGTACATAGCTTTCTATCATCAATAGGATACTATCAAAGATTTATCAAAGCACTGGCAGAGAGGACATTGCCATTGACAAATCTACTATCCTTCAATTTTCAGTTTCTCAGGACTGACCCAGTATCCTTTGAGGATGTAAAGAAGCACCCAAAAGAGGTGAGGTCCTCTATATATTTTTAGCAACCACAATGCATAGCATCAACTACTATTTAGCCTAGATTTGGGAGAAGTGGTATCATCCAATGGCATTTTGATAGTCATAAATTGGGGATATCTAAGATTAGTTACACATACGTGGAAAAGTTGTACCTTGGGATGGTATTTGCGATAAAGAAATTCATGCATTACATTCTCTATGAGAAGGTGGTATTTTATACAAAGGCGGAGGGGTCGAGGCTATTGTTGAATAAGTTGCAGCCGCCTGACCACCTGGCAAAGTAGGTAATCACTTTACAAGAGTTTGATTATGAAATTAGGAGTAAGCCACCATAGTTGCAGGGCATCGTTGAATGTCTTGTGGATCTTGAGGAACCAAATGAATTTTGGCTGAAAGTAGTGACTTTGAGGGTCTATTCAAAATTGATATAGTTTTCATTCCATCTTGGTATGCTGCTATAATGGACTATCTATGTATAGGAGAGACTAGAGCCACTTTGTCCAAAGCTGAGTAGAGGAAAATTGAAAAATTTCCTTGATTGTAGGAACATTATATTGACAAGGGGTGGATTATGTTTATTTCCAATGTGTTATGCTTGATGATGTTCCGTTTAGCTTGGAAGAGTGTCATGACTCCGCTTGTGGAGGACACTTTACTAGATGGTTGACTACACACAAAAAGATTTAAGATCTGTATATTGGTGGCCATCCATTTTCTAGGATGCATTTGCATATGTCAAGAGATGTGATGTATGTCAAAGACATGATAGTAGGGAGAATAAGAAGCACGTCGCTGACTCCTACTATGGCTATTATACCATTCAAGAATTAGTGGAGAATCAATTTTGTGGGTCCTATTACCTGGTCATTCTCTGCATAGAGAAGAGGTATATCATAGTGGCAACTGATTATTTTACAAGGTGGTCAAAAGCATGAGTGATGAGGAAGGACGATGCAAAGGAGACTGCTAGCTTCCTACTGCTTGAGTATATTATCTGCCAATTTGGTCTACCAAAGGAGTTAGTGTTGGACCGCGGAACCCACTTTCTAAACAAGGTGATTAAGAGCTTGTGACTGAAGCATGGCAGATTAAACATGATAAAATGACACCTTATAATCCACATGCAAATGGGAAATTTGAAAGTACCAATAAATAGCTTGTGGGTATTCTATCAAAGATAGTATCAAAGAAGAAACGAGATTGGGATAAGAAGCTATATGTGGTAGCGTGGGCATATAATACTACCTTTAAACGAGCTATCGACCACTGCCCATTCCAGTTAGTTTATGGAAAGGAGTGTGTACTACCCCTAGAGATCAAGTTACTGACTATAAGATTTGTGGTTAACCATTCTTTAGGGAATAAAGATGCACTCTTTGAGAACTTTATGACTTTAGCACACCTCTATGAGCTCAAATTGTAGAGTCTATTACATTAGGAGCTAGCTAAGCATCAAATGAAGTAGCTTCATGATTTAAAAGCAAAGAAGTATACCTTCAAGAAAGGGCATCTAGTTTTATACTATGATACATGTAGGGAGCTGTTTCCTGGGAAACTAGAGCCTAAGTGGGATGGCCCCTACAAAGTAGTTAGAATCGGGAAAAATAGACCACAACATTACTAGAAAATTTGTAGGGAGTAGAGTTTAAAAACAAGGTTAATCTAAATAAGTAATATTTGTAACAAAGATACCATCATGCAAGACTTGTTTGATGGAGTAAAGGTTATAAAGTGATTGAGCAAGAGGATGGGATATTTGTTTGGAAAATCAAAGTCCACTACCATCATTGTTTAAGGATTTTGACAAGCATCCTTGTGTAAGATTCAATGAAGAAGGTGGTACAGAGCCTTTGGTTCATCCTTTGAATATGCTGAATTTTGACTTTCATAGTTAGGAATAAAGAAGTCGATAATGGCCGAGTACATGAACCCTTTATAAACGTATACATTATATTTTGATGGAGCATCCAGGGGTCCCAATAATAAAGGGAGTATTAGGGTAGTCATTAGAGATCCTTGATGTAGAATCACGAGATGAAATTAGCTACCTACCTTGGGGTAGGATTTACTAATAATATGTCAAAATATAAACCCATGATTATGGTGTTGAATATTGCTAAGAAATGTGGAATTAGCCAGTTACTAGTAAAAGGGGATTCCCAGTTGGTTTTGAACCAATTTAATGGGATGTATACAATACCAAATCCCATTCTTCATATGTATTATCGTGCTACTATGAACCAAATTGACGAGTTTGAGAGAGTCTCTTCAGCTCATTGGAATCAGTTTGCCAATTCATTAGCAATTTATGCTTATGAAGAAGACGAGTTTTTCAACTATGGTCCTAGTTTAGATATATCCATTGATGATGAAAGAGGATTTGGTCGATTATGGGGACTTTTATTAGCACATGCTTTATATGGTAGGAAATGGTTAATATGGGTAATGCAAAGAGTAGTGGAGACCCATTTACTATTGTTATCTTGGACCCATAGGATGGTCAAATGACGTTTATGCATACGCCTCTTGTTGTATGTGCAAGAGGTATGGGTCATAATATGATGCATTTAGTCTAGGTCTAGGAGCCCTCTTTTCTCCTTGGAATGTAGCGTCGTGTTGTATGTCAGTACTACTCCAAGGCGGGATGTGTATAAGTCGTATTGGTTTTTTTACTTTAGGCTAAGACAGTTGATTTTTTTGGATGCAATGTTATATTTTGTTAGGCCAAGAGGGCCATTCATTCTTGCAGAGACATGTTTTATCTCATTAGGCCAAGAGGGCCATGTATTTGTTTGGTGTGGCTACATTGAATGGTTTTATATTTTAGTGTTGTACCAAATAGGTTTGACGGAGTACCTAGAGCAAGCCGTTTGTTACACCAAAGCTTCTTGTGGACAAGTCTAGGTGATATCCTTCCTTTATGAGTTCTTTCCCTTTATGCCGATTGGTTATACATTTGTGGGGATTTTTCTTTCTTTTGATGAGGACTGGCAGTCAAGGTATGACATTCCAAAGTATAGGTTGTGTGTGTGTGGGGAGGTCCAAGTAGTTGTCTGTCTCTTGTAAAGAATTTATTGAGCACTCTCAAAATTATTATTGAAGGTAGTCCTAGTACCCCTATTCTGCTAGCTTGCTAGGCAACTCTTTTAAGGAGTTTCTATTAGTTGTGAGACAGCTAGAGAAGCCTGCTAAATAAAAGCAAGAGAAGAAACAATGTTTATATCTGAAGACTATAATATACGAAGGTGTGTAAAAAGAGATTCTAACCCCTAAACAAAAGAAGTGAAATGAAGGAAAAATCAAAGAGCATATAATCGTCACCTTGCGAAGGCTTGGTAGGTTTCTCAGGATGAGTCAAGGTGCCTTATCTTCCTGGGGGGTGATGTCTAGCCATAAAAAATAAATAAGGATGGTTGGAGTGAAAATAAAAGTGAGCAAAGGGAAAAAAAATTGTGTCGCCTTGCAAGGGCTTGGTAGGTTCTTGGGTACCAAGTTAGGACCTCAAACGGATGCCTTGTTCTCCTTGGGTCAATACGCTCAACTCCCTCCTTTTTACACGCCCAAGTATCAAGTCCAAAAGTATCAAAAAGTGGTAAATTATAAGTATTTTCAAATGAAAGACCAGGTTATAGGAGTCCTCGCCTAGGAGATCCTTGTCTAGTTGTCCTAGGTTAGGTAGGTAGTTCAAACCACCACTTAGGATGACCTCTTTGATAGTTCTTGTTAGACTATCTATGTTGGAGCAATTGGTTAGTGACTAGCTTTGGACCTCTATTAGGTTATACTTGGTCTATCACTTGTGGCTTTCATGCCTTGATTTTGTCAAGGGATAGGGTGAGAGTTGTGTTTCTATTTTGTTGTATATTTTCTTTGAAGCAGGTTGATGCTCTTGATAGTTTCTTTATGTGCAGATTAGTTCGTAGATTTGACTGGTAGAGTCACTCTATCTCGTGGTGGTCACCAATGAGAGCAAGATTTAAACACTAAGAATGAATAAGTACTGAATTATGCAAATTTAAAGCAGAATTTAAAGATTGATGGAAGAAAAAGATGTGGATCCGATAAATTTAAGTAGTCGTGGAAGATGGAAATTCAAATTACTGTGAACGGTCAACCTTTGTAGTGATTGTAGATTTTTCGTAAATTTTTTAGGTGCCGGATCAAAGAAGAGAAGTTTTCGGTAGTTCAAGACTTCAAGACGGATGCGTAGAATTTTTCGAAAGTGGAATTGGATGCTGGACAGGGGAGAAGTAGGAAGTCAGACATTTGAACGGTCAAAATTTGGCCAATATTGGAAGAGACATGACCCTTGGGGGCCCGAAGGCCCAAATCTTCATATAAGGGGGGGGGGGGGGAGTTGTTTTTTTCGGTGCATACTAGAGGATGAAGGTGCCATCACGTTCTTGGTGAGAGGACCATTTGGAGGCAACAAAAAACCTATTTCCACCCTCTGCTCGAAGAATGGCTGCTCGGTTGTTGTGGAGATTAGAATTTAGTCTCTCTCTCCTCCCTCTCTCTTCTCAAAGATACTATTCATGTGGGTGAAAGAAAGAGAAGAACAGGATGAAGGATGCTTGTCTGCCATGCATCGGATTGTTGCAAGATGCTAAGAATTGATGTTCCATGCTGTGTAGAGATCAATGGGGGTCCAATGGTTGTTCACACATTCAATTTCTATGACCCAAAACATGTAATTTAATGGTATATCTATTTTATGAAGAAAATTTACTTATTTTTATAGTTTATGATCAAAATGAAGTATATATGGAATTTAAATTTGTATGAACATTTTTTGACATGTCTCTGAGTGTTGCAAGTGATAATATGCTAAACTTGTAATTAAATGTAGTCATTATTAATAATTTAAAGATCATAATGCAATATTTAAGTTGAAAAATAGAGATTTTTTGTGTTTCGAGTGGAAAAATCATGTTCTTATGGAATGCAATGAAAGATAATGATGAATCTCAGTAATCATAATTAGGTTGAATTAAAAAATAGAAAATACTAGTAATTTATTAATAAATAAATTTAAAAAATCAAGAAAAATAGGTTTTAAATGGAAAAAAAAATCTATGTGCCAAAAAATTATAGAAAATTACAAAGGTGCTTGTGGATGTATGATGGGTCTAAGGCATGAGGTTGCCCCATTTCTATGTTACAATGCGTGATTTATTGCTTTTCGAACAAGAAAATGACATGAAAACGCTCTCTACATGTATCATCGCATAAGCATAACATTAAACAGTAGGAGGAGAAGGGGTTATGAGTGCTGAGTATAGGCTTAAATCTGATTTTTATGATGCACTTTACATATAGGATGAGTTAATCTTAAAAGTTAAAGGGTTCAGTAGCACAAGTATACTCTATGTTGTCCCTATGCAATGTTGCAAGTACGCGAGTAGTATGAAACCATAGAAAGAATTGGTTGTACACACCTACGATGTCGATTTGATTAAATAAATTATTTGTGCACTTGTGGGCATTCACCTTTACACTGCATTCCATATACATGGTATCAAATGAGTATCAGCTCCTACATTGCATAGCACCTACTTTTATGAACATTGACCCACGTTGAGGGTGACAAGTCCCAAGTTGTAGGGTTAGTGATTCGTTTCCTTTGGGGATTAATTCAGTAAGAATTATATTTCATCTCCTAGAATGATGGATTAAAACAAAGGATTATGTATCATATATGTTATATATTTGAATGGCGCATCTTGGGGCCAATCCCCAAGGTGTAGGAGAGCCAAAGTGGGATGTGACAGTCAGCTGAGGAGGGGTGCTCCTTGTGAGGAGTTGGAAAGGGATCTATTGAACTATAACTGATCGAAGCACGCGTTTAAGCTATATCAATATCCTCTGCCAAACAAGAAATTACAAACTAGAAGATTCAATTGGTAAAACAAGCTTGCATCATAAAAACCACTCACATTTGGAAGACCATATATAACCTTCAAAAGGAGAAGCACATTGAGGCACGTCCTCCATCCAAAACTGATATCTCTAGGGTCCTATTGTGGGATCCACACAATTCTTGTACTCAGATTACATAAAAGTGTTGTTACAAAAAGAATGCCCTCCATGTAGGCCACAAGTTTGTGCCTATGTAATAGAGTAAAAGTTCCTAAATGCCTTAGCCAATATTTAGTCTACTAGGGTCAAATACAAAAGGCTAAGTTGTAACTAGCCTAGTATCTTTTTTTCTATTTTACAACATTACATGTTTGAGGTCTCAACCTCCCACCATCTAAGAGGGTGAATACTCTTGGCCACACCATAGCCTGGGATGCATACCATGCTACAACATCTCATCATTTGATTCTCAACCAACATTGGTAATATAATTTCATGCTTAGCCACCTTGGCTATGGTTTCTTGGTTAAATAGTCTATTTCTTGTATTTTCAATCTGTGGGAATTAGCTTCTTTACATTGGTATCAAAGCACATCTTTGATCCAATGGGAAGGTCATTTTCATGGCAAATCTGGTTATAGTTTAGGCACAAAGTAAGTGGAGGACAATAATTAGTCACAGGATTTGACTCGATTAAAACCGTGAGTAATTAAGGTCTCTATAGTAAGCCGTGACTAAATTTGATAGCCTTGAAGAACGTCTAAAGAAAAAATGGCAGGTTCATGGTCATTTTGGTGGTTCTGGTCAATTGGGGACCATTTTGAAGGATCATAGACTTAAGTGAAACCTAAACAAAGTTTAGAGAGGTTAAACTGTGGTTACTTTTGGAGCAAGCTTCTTGCTAAAAACTGCCATAGAGATATCTTCTCATTTCTCTCTACCATGATTATTTCTCTTCAAGCCACCTAGTGGAGATATTATTATTTATACCGTGGGTAGTCTATGGACTACCTATTTGATGGTTCTTCATCAAGATTATCATTGCATGATGCAGAGAAGGGCCTGGACAATTTGTGCTAGTTTTTAGCATGTTGTTTTCTACCTAAATCAATTCACAACTTCATTTGGAAGCTATGCCATCTCTTGCATGATCAAATGTAGCCCTAACCTGAAGTACTAGTCATCTCTTACTTGATATTTCACTTTCCTTTAGCCCTGAAGCTTCCTTCACAACCCTAGCTATGGCTAAAAATGGACAGCCATGAAGATTTCAACAAGCATCTACAATTGTCATTGGGCAAACATTGGAGCTTGCAAGTAAGATTGAAGCATTTTTCTCATTTCAGATTGGGGCAAAACAGGGCAGCCATTACTCTTTATCAAATTTTACTTCCTTGAGGCTTCAATTCATGGGGCTTTTGTTGTCTACAACCCCGAGAATGTCTAATTGAAGGTATTCCATAAAGATTGGGCTTAGATTGTAGAATTTCTTCAAGATTGAAGGCATTTTTAGCCTCTTTTATATGGCAATGTATGAAAATTCTTGGAATATTTGATTCTAACAAGAATTTACACTCTTCAAAGCTCAAACAATCTTCTCTAACAAGCCATTGTAGACTTTTATCAAGTCATTGGATTCTCTTGAAGCATTGGAGTAATCTTATTGATTGGGAGCTGAAATTACATAGGAGCAATCATATTGGACAAAGATTTCTTGAAACTGGCCTTATGATCTTCAATCTTGGTTCATTGATGGTGGTTTATGGTGAATATTGATTAGTTGTATTAATCTACTACTCTTCATCAACATTAAAGAGGTAATTCTATTGCTTTCATCTTAATCTCTCTTTTCATCCGATTGTTGAACTAGGCCTATTGTTCATAAGAGAGATTGAGTGTAATAGAACCTCTTAATTCCCATTGAAGGGCATGTAGAATTCAGCCCAAGACTGATTATGATTTCTTGATGAGTTTCTTTCTTGCCCATTCAAATGTTGATGTTGAATTGATTTTTGTTGGATGAGTGAACATTGATACTATAGGATTTAAATAATGATGAAAATGGTAAGTGGGAAGATTGTAAAAGCAGTGAATCACTACAAAAGGATAATGCCCTTTCAATTCAGTCATTTCGCAATACCCACTTACATTTCATTAAAGAATTTAAAGGCTTTTTCATTCAATGTATAACATCCTTGTTTGATTAGCCATTAGAATGTACTTTCCATGTTGATTCCCATGAGAAAAAGTGGATGCCAGGCAAGTCAGAAAGACAAAAGAGAGGTGACCCTCCCTTCCCTAGTATGACCCTGAAGGGGTGCACAACTCGGGCTTGAGGTGGAACTTTGCACACCACCCCTCTTCTCTCAGAGCCCATGAAATTTTTAAATTTAGATGCAGATACATTTCCCATTATCAAGGTTTGGTAGTAGTACAACAATTATTAGCCCTATTCAGGGTACCATAGGTGGTTGAAGGTTCCATTGGAATAAGTTTGGAAAAGGTGCAAGGCATCTCCTATTTTTAGGATACCTATAGGTGGTGAATAAATTTTTTACAAGTCTTATAGCAGGTACCTACCAATCTACAAGTTATCCTTAATCCCTACAGATGTCCCATAACTCTCTTTTGGTTGCTACAGTGGTTTACAAGGGATTTCTCCACTCAGGGTACTCCCATAGGGTCAAATAGGATTCTTATAGGTGGTGGACAGGGTGCAGGAAACTCCTATTCAGACTTGAAGATTTAGTTACAGAAAATCTTGGCCTAATACAAATTGAGAACTTGATATCTTCATTTGAAGAGGGGATCCTAAGATTTTATTTGAATCCAAAATGTTGGAAATCTGATATCGGGTGATCAAGTTATTGCTAATTTTCTAACACCAGGTATAGTGAGACAGCACCTAAACAACATACATGGGGACACTATTTGACATTGTTTCACCCAAGGTATCCAACCTAAGTCCATATCTTTTGAAATCTACTATATACCCATATAATTAGATTCCCATAGAGCTATTAAGCATTCGAATTTGTGCTATATTCTGAGAGAAACATGGGACTAATTGACAAACTGTCTACTATTATATCACTATCTCCTAATGGCTAAGAATAAGAAGAAAGACTCCATTATTGAAGCATTGAATGATGGTGTCAAGGACTTTCAAGAGGATCAAAATTACAAAAATGAAGCCCATGATGTTGAACAAATAGATGAAGATTTAAGTATTGGGATTGCTTACAACACACACCAAGCATGGGAAGACATATATAGAGTACATGCAGTGAATGATTATCTTTTACTGTCAAAAGAGTTGGGACATGTCAATGAAGGCCTTTCTAAGGATTTCAAGATTTTTCATAAAGGCTTAACACATACGAATCAAGGTTTTTTGGAAGGGATGGCACAAGTAAACAAGGGAATCTTTGATCTGCTAGCAAAGGCAACAAATCCTTATTCCAAGAACTCATCTCAGCTATAAAGAAAATTGGGAGCAACCCACAAAGGGAACCTCAAACTATTCAAGATCCACATGCAATCCTCTCTATTGGTAATCCTTCCCATCCAAACAAAGAGAGTTATCATGCTAAACTAAGGCCTTGGGGTATGAATGCCATAGATTTGTGAAGGGTGATGGTCCCTCTCTATTGATAATGATTATCATGGATGTGACCCCTTCTACAAGACTTTTTATCATCAGCCCTCAAATGTACAAAAAGGAAATGCAATCAATAATCAAGTTCATGAAGGTGGAAGGTATGATGAGCGAGATCCACCTATGACATCCCAAACCAGGAGCATGTTTCAAATGGTCATCCCTCATCTCATGGTTTTGGGCCACCTAATTTTAGGCAAAACTCATGGATCATTCATGGAGGCAACATTCTTATTGGCAGCCATCTTACAATGTAAAAGAAAATAAGAGAAAGATCAACATCAATAATTTCAAAGGGGATAATGGTTCACCTTCGGAATGGGAGGAGTGGATTAATAAGCTTAAATTGTACTTCACTCTTTATCCTAGAAGTGAAGAAGCCAAGATTTATTTTGCAGCTCTTCATCTTGAAGGTTATGCTTATATTTGGTGGTGTTACATGCACAAGATTGGGAAAAACTTTGTCCCTTGGGAGGAGTTGAAGCAAGAAATGATTGATGCCTTTGTTTCTCCTTTGGAAAAAGAAAGGCTCCAAAGAAGATGGTATGCATGTGCTCAACACAGAAAAAGGGCCAAACTTTCAGAAATGTAGCTGAGATAAGGAGCACTTTTTCAAGAGCTAAAAATGCTCGTAAACTGTCCCAAAACAGTTCTTACAATAACTTCAAATGCATGCAAACGGATTATGCTTCAAATGTGGGGAGAAGTGGTCACAAGATCATAAGATGAAGTGAACTCAAAAATTAATATGGTGATTACTCAAGATGTGAAAGTTGAAGAAGAAGAAGATCAAGAGGAGAATTTATTGCATGTTGATGCATATCCAATGGTTGAAGAGATTCATGAAGAAGAGCATGCCACTAAACAAGGATTCTATGATCCCACGGATGGATTTCCATTTGATCCAAATGGCACTCATGATTCTCATTCTTCCTTGTGTACCATCTCCTTGGGGAAGTTACTATATGTATATCCTCTACATCACGTGTGTTCAAGGCCTATTTGCAAATATTCTTCATTGTGAAATTTTCTTGAATAAAACATAACTCTTTTCTATTCAATCTATAAATAACCCCTTTATATTACAACCTTTTGTATGTAAAACATGTATAAAATTAGTATTTTAAAAATACTTTATTTTGAACCCATGTGATGCACACATATATTTATGAGTAACTTACCTGAGACCATCTCACATGATGCATGGATTGGTTGTAAAGGGGAAAGTACACTTAGACTCAAAGATTTCATTAATGGCAAGGTTGGACATATTTTAATGGATACGGGTAGCACTCATAGCTTCGTTAACACCAATTTTTTGTTTGGACTTAAGTTGCTACCCATTCATATGGATTCTTGCTTTTGTAGATACACGTTGCCAATGTTGCATATGAGTCTAGTAAAGAAGTATGTCCATATACTTCAATTCACCTATCGTCCTCTTGCACAATATGAGTGGACTTGATCACTTTGGATATGGGGTTTATTGACATTATTGTTGGATGTAATTGGCTAAAGAAACTTGGAAAATTCACTTTAGACTTGGAGCAAATGCAAATGGAATTTAATTGGCAAGGATAGCACACGTAGACGTGAAAGGCATAGACCACAAACATGTAGAACTTATCTCCATGAAGAAATTGCAAAAGGAAATCAATGCCAAGTCATGTATCTTCACTCTTTTACGTGCGAAAGTAGATGAAGAGTAATCATCAAATTAGCCATCTTCTTCAACAAAGAAAAGGGATCCAAGATTGGAAGAGCTATTGAAGGAATACAAGGATTTATTTTAGCCACCATCATTTTTACCTCCAAAGTGAGAGGTTGACCATCGTATTGATTTGTTGCCCAACACAAAGCCCATCACAACAAACCTCCATATTTCTTGTCCAAGGGGAGAAGTGGAGCGACAAGTCAAAAAAAATTTACAAATGGGTTTAATTCAGCAAAGTCAATCACCATTTTCCTCTCGTGTGCTCTTAGTCAAGAAGAAGGATTGATCATTTGGCATGTCTATTGATTATCAGGATTTGAACAAGTCAATAGTCAAGAATAAATATCCTATTCCCCAAATTAATGATCTTAAAGATGCAAAGGCCTTTACCAAAATAGATCTTCCATCAGGTTATCATCAAATTCGAATGAAGGAGATGAGTTCAAAACAAATTTTAGGACTAAAAGAGGGTTATACCACTTCTTGGTTATGCTATTTGGACTTTCCAATGCACCCACTACTTTTGAAGTCCCCATGAATAAAATAATTCATCCCTTCTTGTTCAAAATAGTCCTTTTTTTCTTTGATTATATCATTATCTATAGCAAGTCCAAGGAGGAACATTTAAAGTATATATGAGAGGTCTTTAACACATTACGAAGACACACACTCTTTGCCAAGATGACGAAGTGTTCTTTCATGGAAGATGAAGTTCAATACTTAAGGTCACGTTGTGGGAGAGCAAGGCATTAGAGTGGATCCCAACAAGGTGAAATGCATTAAAGAATGGCCTATTCCTATGAATGCAACCTCTTTGAGAGGATTCCTTGGGTTATAATCCTTTTATAAGAGGTTCATTGAGAATGATGCTCATGTGGTAGCTCCATTGATAGATAGACTCAAATAGGAGCCTTTCTTTTGGGACTCCATCACCGATCAAAGTTTCAATGAGCTGAAATCTCTCTTAATTTAAGCACCTATCCTTGTATGCTTGGATTTCTCTAAGGAGTTTATCATATGTGCAGATGCTAGTGAAAGAGGAATTGGGATTGTTTTATGTAAAGACCATGGAATCATAGCTTATGAGAGCCAAAATCTTGATGACAAGGAGGTTTACATGTTAATGAGTAAAATATGTTGGCAATATTGCATGTTATTAAAAAGTGGCATCATTACATCTATGGTAGTCATTTCAAGGTCAAAAGTGATCATCCTGTGCTGAAATACTTCCTTTAACAACCAAATTTGTCTCCCAAGCAACAAAGATGGTTAGCTACTCTTCAATGATATGACTTTGAGATATCTTATATGGCTGGAAAAGACAGTGTGGTAGCGGATGCCTTATCAAGAATGTGGGCATGTTCAATCTCTATTATTTCAACCATGCATAAGGATTGGATCCATGACATTTAATACAAGTATTTTCTTGATGAGAAAGCATTAAAAATGATGAAGAAATTTCAACAAGGCAAAGGAGAAGAGTATCCAAATTATAAATGGCATTATGGTCTTTTATGGTATCAAGGGTGGGTTTTCTTGACTCTTCAATCATCTTTCAAGGATCGCATTTTGCAAGAGATGTACTCTTCACCTTTACTGGGACATCATGGGTTATTAAAAACATTTGATAATATTCACAAGATCTTTTATTGGAAAGGGATTTGGAGAGATATTTAAGACTACGTCATGAGTTGTCTTCCATGTCAACAAAATAATGATTCCATACTTCGACCCTGTGGTTTGCTTTAGCCACTACATATTTCTCATGGAAAGTGGACTGATATTTGCATGCATTTCATAATGGGATTTCCCACAACAAAGCATGGGTGGAATAACATTTATGTGGTGGTAGAGCGGTTGACTAAATCATCCCATTTCATTCCATCAAAGGCTCAATTTATAGCAAAGCAAGTGTCTGATTAGTTTAGGAAATGTGTCTTTAAGCTTCGTGGAATGCCAATGAAGATTGTGTGTTTGATCGTGACACTAAGTTTATGGGCAGCTTTTGGAGAAGTTTGTTCTCTTCTATGGAGACTATTTTGACTCCTAGTACAACTTATCATCCACAAACAGACAAGCAAACTAAAAGGGTTAACAAATGGTTAGAAGTTTATTTGCGTCATTTTTTCCATGATACACAAAGCACATGGGACGATTGGCTTCATCTTGTAGAATTTTGTTATAAGAATACACATCACATGAGTATTGGAAGATTTCCTTTTGAAGAATTATATGGTTACAAGGTTCAAGTGCCTTCCGCATTGTTTTATGATGATGTAAATCCTAATGTTCATGAAGAGTTAGAGAAGATGGAGGCTCTTATGAAGTAATGCAAGGACAACATTGGAAAAGATCAAGAGACAATGAAGGCTTATACGGATGAGAACATAGGTATTATGGTCCATACCAAATAGCTAAGAGAGTTGGGGATCTTCCCTATCAACTTGATTTACCTTCAACTACACACATCTACAATGTCTTTCATGTATCTCAGCTCAAGAAGTATATTGGCCCTGAAATCCAAGTTCTTGAAGAACTACCTTCCCTTGATGATGATGGTTTATCATTTATGAACCTAAAAAGATTATTGGTAAAAGCGGAAGAGAACCAAGTTCTTGTGGAGTATCTTATTAAGTGGGAGGATTTGCCTATGGAAGAATCTTCTAGGCAACATTCTTTATATTTGGAACAATTTCCATGGTTTCTTCAAGAAGATAGTTCATTCACTTGATAGTAATCAGCTTGCTGTAATACATTTTTGTTCTGAAGTTAAATGCTTTTTCTTCATCAAAATTTGATTTTGATAGCATGGTTAGATACTACATATTGTCCTCTACATTTCTATACCTCACACATGAAAATTGGACACTTCTACTTCAAGGTATGGTCAGATTTGTAGTGCTGTGTGTCTTGGATAGCCTACAACAGTTTGTTCCATATACATGGTCTTTCTTCATCAACTTATTTGTTCTTCTTCAAAATGGACTCCTATTTCAACATGAATTCATCTATTTCAAGCTATTCATGTACTCATCGTTATATCTTGTTCCCAAATTCAACTTTGAGGACAAAGCTCTTCTAGGCTGGGATGGCTCATAATCGATAAAAGTGCCTAAATACCTTAGCCAATATTTAGCCTATTAGGGTTCAGTATAAAAGGATAAACTGTAACTAGCCTAGTTTTTTTTTTCCATTCTACAACATTACATGTTTGAGGTTTCAAACTCCCACCATCTAAGAGGATGAATGCTCTTGGCCACCATAGCTTGAAGTGCATACCATGATGCATCCTCTCATCATTTTTTGATTCTTAGCCTAACATTGGTACTATCATTTCATGCCTAGCCACCTTGGCTATGGTTTCTTGGTTAAATAGTCTATTTCTTGTATTTTTAGTTTAATGGCTTCTTGTGGAAATTAGCTTCTTTACAGCCTAGACTTAAAGAAATGGGTGAAGTTAGTTTAGGTTGGACACCTTTAAAGAGCAAGATTCAAATCTCAAAGGTAAGATGTAGATATTTACTGTCTAGTAGTTCCATGGTAGCCTCTACCAATAACATTTGTAAAATAACTAATATTTTCTTGCACATTGTATAATATTAGACTCTAGTGAGAGCTATTCAATCATCAAAGAATATAAATCACTAAAATAAAGATTAAAAAACTAGGTCTACATAGAAACAAGCAATTTTATTTAATCAAGCACTTACTTCTAATGGTAGAAAATGAAGATTGCTTGCACATCATCAATCGAGATGTAACTCCATTGCTTCAAAGCATCCATAAAACAAATGCAAATGAGTGTCCCATGTCTGAGGTTTAGAGATAGTATATGCACGTAAAAGATCTAGAATGGTGCTGTTTGTGGCTTCTGTTTGTCCATTAGTTTCTGGATGAAATGCAGATGAGAAATCAATCTTTGTGCCTAGATTAGCAAATAGTGTAATCCAAAAATTGTTACAAAATCTAGAATCACGATCTGAAATGATAACTTTTGGCAATCCATGGTTAGTAAAAACAGTTTTCAAAAACAATTGTGCTGCTTGTGATGCTGTTAAAGTTTTCTTACATGGAATGAAATATGCTTGTTTACTAAATCTATCTACAACTGTCCAAATCATATCATGGTTAGATTTAGTATTTGGTAAACCAGTAATGAAATCCACAGAAATTTGTTCCCAAGGTTTAGATGGAATAGACAAAGGCATGAGTAATCCATACTGTTTACCATGATGTCTCTTAACTCTTTGACAAATCAAACATTCAGAAACGAAGTTAGATACATCTGCATCCATATGCGGCCAATAAAAATCTTCAGTTAACATACGTAATGTAGATATGATACCTCTATGACCTTGATATGGGGGACAATGAATTTCATTCAAAACAAAAGATCGGAATGGAATAGTAACACACAATCTCTTTTCATAAAACATAAATCCATCGTTATATGACAATGAACCAACAGGAATGAAATTATTTTGAACTAATTTATTCCAATCAGAATGAAAAGTAATATCCTGGTGATATGTATCTTTCATAGTAATCAAAGAATCAAAAGATATGACAGAAATATTATGAATGGCAGGTCTTCTACTCAATGCATCAGCCACTACATTTTCTTTTCCAGGTTGGTATTGAATGATAGGATGAAAACTTTGAATAAAGGAAGCCCATTTGATATGTCGGTCAGAGATTTGGGGTTGACTAAGTAAATGTCTAATACTTTGCTGTTCGATCTTTATCATAAATTCTGAACCCATTAAGTAGTGTTTCCATTGTCTTAATGCTTGTACAACTGCTAATAGTTCTTTGTCATATGTGGAACATTTCAGCTCAGAGGGTTTCAGCTTACAACTAGAATATGCTATAGGATGATTGTCTTGCATTAGTACGGCTCCTATTCCTGATCCGCTAGCATCGGTCACAACTAGAAAGAATGGTCTATTAAAGTCAGGTAACTGTAGAACAGGGGCATTGGTTAATGCATGTTTCAGTAAGTCAAAGGATTTTTGTTGATTTTCAGTCCATTGATAAACAATTCCTTTCTTCAGAAGTTTGGTTAATGGTAAAGCAAAATTTGAATCTCTAAATCTTGCACTTCCTGTGTACCATTATACCTAGTGCCTAAAAATACAGCTTTTATGCGATAATGCGTAGGTACAGTCTGTAATTTCAATTCCTTTACCAATTTTGCTGAAATAAAATCATGAGTACTACCGTCATCATGCAAAATAGTCTTTTCCTTTCCATGCACCAAACATTTCATAGTCAATAATGAATGTGGAGTAGGCATACCTGGTAAAGTATCGGAAGTAGTAGTAGTGTCGTCCTCATCTTCAGTGAAATCAGGCATATCCTCATGTTCGTCTTCGTCCATGGCTCCAAGATAGTTGATATGAGCTGGTGGCTTCTTTGAATGACAATTTGCTGCGAGATGTCCAGGCTGGCGGCATTTATAGCATACTATTGGCTTAGCTTTGGTTACATTATTTGCAATGGCGGGAAGTCTAGGTACATTTGGATTTACTTGTAGAATAGGCTTAGGATTTGGGTTGACATTGGATGGTAATGCAGGTGGTTTAGCCCAATTATTGCAGAAGGATGAAGAAGAGAAACGACCTGAATTAAATCTTCTAAAATTGGAATTAAATTGTTTAGATCCATAATTACCATTGGCCTGGAATTGCTGTGGTCGTCTGTCTCTACCGCGTAGCTTATCTTCAGTGTCGTGAGCTAGTGAAATGGTGTCTTCAAGAGTAGCAGGCTTGGACATGTTCACTTCAGCGTAATAATGTCCAAGAAGTCCAGACATATACTTCCGCTTATGTGTCGTCTCTGGTACGTCTTCAAGCATGCGTAGCTATAGGAGTGCATTCCAAAAACGCTCTGTATACTGAGTAATAGGCTCACGATCCTGTTGTTGAAGTAGATCCCATTGCTTGATAGCCTTCTCATGAAATTGCGGTGGAAGGAAATTCTGCATGAACTTCTTCTTGAAATCTTCCCAAGTAGCAGGACATTCTATGCTCTTGGATACTACAGTCCACCAAAGTGATGCTCTGTCTACCAAATGATTAGTAACACACTTGATTTTATCTTTTTCTGGATAAGTTTCCTCATGGAAATAGTCATCAAACTTACTAATAAACGCTAGAATAGTCTTTCCTTCTCGTATGCCATTGAAAGTACGAAATTTGAAACTTCGTTTACTTATCTTTGATTCCTTGCGAATGGTTTGAGCTTCAAGAGTGGCGTCGATGGTACGTCGAATCAAATCTTCAGCTTGAGGTTCTTCTTTGTCGGTAGACGCTCTTTGTAATTTTACCAATTGCGCTTGCAATGCTTGCCTAGCCCTTCGTTCTTCTTCCAATTGCATCATGATTAAGTCCAGCTTTTGCTCCATCGTAGGCTCAGGTAGGTCGTCTTCAGCCATAGGATCATCCATATGTGGTTCCGTCATCCTGTAAAACTCAAAAGACCTTTCTCACTCAAAATTAGGTTAGCGGGATGAGCGTAGCTCAAATTCGGGGTTACAAGGCTATGTGTTTTTGGGTATTTCTTTCTCAATCTTCAGAAAATCTGCGATTTTTCCTTCTTCATATGCTGAAAATGCTTCAGCAAACCTGCGTATGGATAGAATACCTTCCAACGAACAACTTTGCAGTTTAGAGTTTTTGCGCAAGAACAGCCCTTCTAGGAGTTTTGAGCACAAGTCAGTTCTGACTCTAGTTGACTAGTCTGACTTGCAGAGTTGTAGACTTATCTGACTTGCAGAGTTGCAGACTTGCAGAACTTAGCCAACTTAGTGAACTTGTAGGACTTGATCACAGTTGACTTGCAGAACTTGATTTCTGGAGTGCAGGACCTGGAGTTGCTGACTTGCAGAGTTGAGAGGTAACTTGTCTGACTTCTTTAAGCTTAATGATTTAAGCTTGGTAGCTTTAGCTTATGGGGGGGGGGGGGGGGGGGGGGGGGCTTAATCTTCAAAAAACGGCGCAGTCGTGGGGGGGGGCATTTTTTCCGCCACGCGGAAAAATCAGACCTCCTTCGAGATGAAACGATTGAGTTTGTGAAGCTATTAAGCTTCTAATCCAAGCTTATTGATTAGTAATCTTAAGCTTTGAAGCTTGATGAAAAGAAATTACTCTGTATATCCATGACTTGTTGATGGAGATGAGGGAGTGGTCCTCCGCATGTACAGCCTGGTCCTTCGCAATCTGATGATAGAAATAGGGGTTCTTGATTGCCAGAAGTCTGCCTGTATCGACGGTTCGCGACGAGATTGACTGTAGAGCCCGATCATTCCAGGAGCTCCGCCTTCGCACGAGATGGGTAGCGATTGGAAGCTCTTGATCTCAACTCCGCTCTGATACCACTGGTGCGCAGATCAGTCGCAGTATGCTCATGTAGTGAGTCCCGGAAGGTCCCCAAGAACAATGAACTCTACCTTTTTGTACAAATTATAATGTAAAAAGCATGAACGACAAGAGCAAGAGACCAATTGGGTTCAATCTTCCCCCATGCCTTGTGTGAGCGCTTCACAAAGCATGTATTTTATGTATATTTCCATCTTCATGCTCAATAATAGCCCAATTTACAAAAATATGACAAGCTTTTAGCTTTTGAGTTTGCTTTTACAAAAATAGGAAATAAAGCTAATGGACGGTGCCCATAGAGTCTGGCACGCCCAACACAATGTCCAAATAGAAATAACATATCCGTGCGCATAGGCGCATACAAAATAATAATAAATAATCGATGCCTCAATAGACATGACAAAATATAGGCGTGGCGCCTATCAAAATATAATCCATAGGTCGAATACTCGCTAAACTCCAATGCTTTCCTCCGCCACTGCTGCTATCTCTACACATCAACTGAAGCATTCACAATCGTTAGTAAAATAATACAATTAAATCGACAAAAGTGAATACCTAGCAGTCTTCAGCTACATAAATAAATCAACTGGTTAGAAATAAATCCTAACCTTAATTTATTACGAGTGCGCACTCTAAACTCATAAACGTTTATTAATTTAATATGCATTTTGCGGAATCACCCGCTATGGAATCACCCATGTACACACTAAATTAATGAAACGCCCGAAAAGGACAGGCGTCCCCATCAACTTCTCGCACAAAGAATCCACTTTGTGTATGAGCCCCGGTCATCAAAGTTTACGGAATCCACTGTAAAACCTCACAGAATCCACCGTGGCACGGAATCCACCGTGAAATATGCCTCCTGGCATCAGAAACATACTAATGAGATCAGTGATTGAGATGCTCAGAAAATAAATAGCTTAAATTTACTATTGGAGAGCATGAAGGATGGAGTTAGTCAGCTCCTCACCATTAGGGTGAGAAAGCACTCCAATGTCCACTGCATCTAGCTCCACAACCTACCAATTGGCCTCTCAAAGGTACAATTGCCCAGGCGGGGGGCACTATCTCTCCCATTGCTCCTTGAGGTTAAGGTTGAGCTTCTTATCAAGGCCAAGCTTGTCCTTTGTCACAGGATGGATAGGAGCTGAGACAGGAGCTGAGGTGGACGTAGAGGTGTAAGAAGGTGCTTTGTGAGGAGGGGGCAATTGCAAGATCGGGCCGTGCACCCATCGAGGATGATTGTGGTTGGTGAGAGTTGGCTTGAAGAGACTCATCCTTTGGGGGCTTTGTCCCCTAGGGGGGTCGACATGAAGGGATTCCCCTTTGTGGGCAGAGAGGCTCATCCTTGGGAGCCTTGGTGGCGTGAAGGGGTTCCTCCTTGGGAAGCTTGACATGGAGGGGTTTGTCGTTGGGGGCTCAACATGGAGGATATCCTCCTAGAGGGGCTCATCCTGGAGGGCATTGAGGGACTCAAGGGGCTCATCCTTGGGAGCCTTGGTGGCGTGAAGGGGCTCCTCCTTGAGAAGCTTGACATGGAGGGGTTTGTCATTGGGGGGCTCAACATGGAGGATATCCTCCTAGAGGGGCTCATCCTAGAGGGCATCGAGGGACTCAAGGTAGTGGGGTTGGTGCTTCTGGGTGTGGAGGGGCTCAACATGATGGGGCTCTATCTGGAGAGGCTCGGAGGGGGGGGGGGGAGGTGCTCATCATAGAAGGGATCGGAGTGGTGGTGTTGGAGTGGAGAAGTAGAACCTTGAGGGGCTCAAGGGTTGGGAACTTGGAAAGGCTTAGAGTGGTGGGGCCTAAAAGGTCTCAATGTGATGGGAATCAGGGTGGTGGGGCAATGTTTGCACTCAGGTTGGTAGGGCTTTGTCTAAGACTTTTTTCTAAGACTTGGCCACCTTATTTTGATAGGATGCTACTCTTGCTCTTTGTAAGCACATGTCCCTCTCATGTGAGACATGGGATCTAGATACAGATTGTCAATGGTGAAGAGGTAGGATGGCAATAATTTTCCTCATGCGCCAATGTGAGGTATCAATAGGATTCAATAGTATATCCCACTATGGTCGTAGGTGGCATAAGCTATTGAAATCTCTTGGTATAAGAGTCACCTTGTGACCATGGGTTGTAAGAAAATATGCATCCCCAAAAAACTCCACGAGGAAGTCCTCTAAATCTCATGAAGAGAGAGAATTTTAGAACTTCACAAGGAAGTACTCTGCAATCTCATGAAGAGATAGAATTTTAGATATACTCCATTTCATTTCAATGCACCATTCCTTGAGGATTCTATGAACCAACCTTTGGAAGTGTAGGCATGGTATTGAAGCTGCATGCAGTTTTCTATCTTGTTAGCTCTTCAAGCACTACTCGATGAGACTAAGATCTTATGTGCCTTGAGTGAGAGGAAAGCATCAAACCTAAACCAAAGACTAAAAAGAGTCACTACCAAGCGAGAGAGGCTACTAACTTACAAACGTACACCACTTCGTGTTGACTCTTGAAGAAAATAATATGACGAGGGTCACCACCAAGTGATATAAGCTTCCCCTTACAATGGATAGCCATGCATGACTTGGTGGTGATCCTCAAAGACATTAACACAAGACAAGAGTCACCACGGTGCAATGGAGGATTTCCCTAGTAGTAGGTAGCTATGCATCACTTGGTGGTAAATGTCAAGGATAAATACATGACATGAGGGCCACCAGCACGCCATTGAGGCTTCCCCTCATGGATTCTAACTAGGCATAGCTTGATGGCGACTTTGAATACATGAAACATGGGCCATTATCAAGTGAGGGAGGCTTCTCCTGGCAATGGGTAGCAAGGGAGGCTTTCACTCTCAATGGTTGGCCATGCCCTTCTTGGTGGGAGCCATTAAAGTCAATAACATGGAATGAGGGCCACCATCAACACGTGAGGGAGGTAGCTCATGGAAATGGGTTGCCATTGATCGCTCAGTGCTATCCTTGAAAGACTGTCCACCAAAGCGAAACCCTATTGCAAGGACCATCACCATGGGGAGACAAATCTCAAATATGTAGTGCTCAAGGATGTTTTTTGGAAACAAAAAATGGCCTTATTGACAAATAGGTCACGAAAAAATGCTTTGTTCAATCTATCAATAGGAGGAGTGTCAAAAGAGCAGATCTAGAGCATGGCTATGGTGGCTTGAAGAGATAGAGTGAACTCATGAAGATATAGAGTTGAAGATAGAATGTAACATAAATGAGCCAGGTTCCAAGATTGAGACTTGGACTCAAAAACACAATCTTTTGTGGTTGGGGACAATGACTGAGACTCTCAATTGAAAGGACAAAGGTACAATCATATTGCATTACTCATCTTTCAAGTACAATGCTTTATAGTAGTTGGGATGTTCCACTCTCCTCACTGTGCGTCCAAGGGTCCCAATAAGAAAGAGAGTATCGAGGTAGCTATTAGAGATCCTCGACGTAGAGTTGTAATGAAATTATTTGTTTATCTCGGGGTTGGATTTACCAATAACATGGTGGAATACAAAGCTTTAATCATGGGCCTGAATATTGCTAAGAAGGGTGGTATCCATCAGTTGTTAGTAAAGGGGGATTCCCAATTGGTATTGAACCAACTAAATGGGACTTACGAAGTATGAAATCCCACTCTTTCTATGTATTATCACATTGCTATGACCATGCTTGACAGGTTTGAGAGAGTGTCTCTTCAGCCGGTTCCACGTTATTGGAATTAGTTTGCAGACTCATTAGCAAACTTTTCTTATGAAGAAGACATTTTCTTCAATTGTGGACCTAGTTTGGATATCTCTACTGATGATGGGATAGGACCTGGTCAATTGTGGGGGCTTTTATCAGAACATGTCCTATATTGCAAGCGATGGTCGGTATGGGTAATGCAAAGAGTAGCTAAGACCCATTTGCCTTTGTTTTCTTGGACCCATAGGTTGGCCAGATGACACGTTATGTATACACCTCTTGCCATTTATGTAGGAGGCATGGGTCACAATCTGATGCATTTAGTTTAGGGCAGGAGCCCTATCTCCTCCTTGGGATGAAGCATCTTGTTGTATATTAGCAAGATTTTAAAAGGGGGCATATATACAACCTGTTTTGTTTTATTCCATTAGGCTAAGAGGGCTGGTTTTGTTGCATTTAAATATTTTGTTTCATAAGGCCAAGAGGGCCATAGTTGTTGGTTGTGCAATGGGATATTTCCTTAGGTCGAGAGGGCCATATGTCTATTTGGTGTAGATATGTTTAATGGTTTTCTGTTTTAATGGATGCATCACACAAATTGACAAAGTCACTGGAGGGAGCCTTTGCTGTGAAGGAGCTTCTTGTAGCCATTTCAAGTGGTATCGTCCCCTTTCTCAGTTTTTCGGGAAAAGGATATTGGAAATTCGTTGCAGGGAATGAAGAAGAACCAGTTCTTCCTGATGTTCCCAATCAACAGCAAATGCAGGCATTTAAAGCATGGCATGAGAGAGCCAGGAAAGTTATGTACTGACTGTCTATCAGCATTTCAGACTCTATGATTGTGCATATTCAAGATGCAAGTACGCCAAAGGAGGCATGGGATACTTTGTCAAAAATTTATAGCACAAATACGCAAGCCAGGAAAATGCAGCTCTATCAAGAGTTGTACCCACAACTATATACAAATACAATGACTCTATGTGATTTGGTGGTCAACAATGCGAGTCAAATTTAAGATCGTCAATTTCAAAGTTCTAAAGGCTCTTTGTAAAAATCTAATGGTAGCAACATCTTCAAAGCTAAGTATTCATAAAAAGCTCATGAGGATACTAATTTCCAAGTAAGTCAAAGGCATAGTTTATTGCAAATTTAAATGCAAAAGGTGCATTAGAGCTCTAGCTAGGATTGTAACATTAGATGTCAAAGTCCTTAAAGACATCCATTCTAAGGTTTAGAGGGGGGAAAGGAAATAAATTGAAGGGAAAAAAAAAAGAGAAGGGTGATGTCAAGTACTAGTTCATTTGGGGGCAGTTTCAATGTCAATAGATTTGTTGCATGACATCGGGTTCTTTAACAATGTGGTAGCAATCTTTTGAAGCTCTCCAGAGATATATGGAACCACTTGAAGATATGATGTTACTTGAACTTGTTATGCTATTTTTCTATTCATTGATTGGACTTCAATTCTTTGGGTCAGATCTTGCATATAGGTGTATAAGGTAGATAGATGGCCAAATGTCCTACCCTATAATATATTGTTCACATTTCTCAGATAGAGGACGTAAGTGCCCAAGCAATTTATATGAAAGAAAACTGGTGGAAACCCACGCTATGGATCTCACTCTTTTGACATGTTTCCATCATCCATCCTGACACTCTTTTAGGTTGTGTCACTAGAAGGTTGGAGCTTTGTCATGTATGTTATGGAGACTATTGAGTTCAAATATGCAGTGGCTTATTTTTTCACTCTTGTTGTGATTGTTGTGATTGTGGTTGCTGAAATTAGTAGAGTTTTCCTTCAAGTTCGTCATCAAGAGTCTCAGGCTCTTTTGAAGAAGAATAGGAACACAAAGAAGTTCAATTTCTATAATGACTCAGGAAGAGAGAGAGAGAAATTTTTTTTGGTAATAGGCCTTTGAGTTTGCTCAGCTTTCATGATGGTTGAATATTCTTGTGGGAAGGATAAACACGTTGTGAGGTGCGTTGGTAGTATGTGCGATTTCATTCAGGTGGTCTTGGAAAGGGCTACATATCAGTCGCCACATGCTCCTCTTAGCCGGTCCTTACTCACTTGAGACCGGCGACGTTCTTGGCCATGACTGCTACGTCCTTAGTGTTGCACTCCTTCAGGTACTTGTATACCTATATTGGGATGGGAAGAGTTGATAGATTGATTTTCTTTGTTGGATTGCAGAGACATTGGCTTCAAAAGTGCAATTTCGACTCCTATTGTCAAGTAAGCGTCTTATCTCATTTAACAAAAATAAATGATGTGACATGAATATTTTCTTAGTTTATAATTTTTATAAAATGTCTTAAGACTTGATTTTTTACTCTAAATATTTGTTAGTATTTATATATGTCTAGTTATATATTTTAAAATTAAAAAATAATTAAAAATACTTAAAATAGAATATATAATTTATAAAATACTTTATTGAATAATTATGAGATATATATTTTTAAATAAATTCTACACTACTAAAAGTATTTTGAAATTTTTCTATAATTTTTGAAAAACATTTAATATAAAAATAAAAAACTATTATTTTGGATAAAAATTATAGTATTTATTAATAAAAATCATATTTTAAACTCAACAAAAATTAAGATCTTTTATAGAAAAATTGAAAATATGGTTTCTAATGTTTTATGGAATTTTCTTGGGGTTAAAGAAAAAAGAAAATTAAGTTGATGTTATTACTTTGGAATACTATTAATATAAAATATGGTGTTATCTTAATTTGCAACTTTACACAAATTAAGAGTGTTCACAAAGTATTAAGTTATACCATATGCGACAAGGGAAACATTTAAAAAAGGAAATTAGAGTTTATGGATTTGTGGAATGTTAGCTGATTGTTTTGAATGCTTATTTATTAGTAAATAACAAAATGATTTTATTTTATAAAGGTAGAGAAGAGATAATTTAAAAGGAATTTAAATGGAAACGTGTAGATAGATCCATTGGATCTATGCTCTGAAACCAATTCCCTTAGAGATAATCATCCTAGGCTTAGTATCCTAGTGTCCAATGTAGAGACCTAGCCGTGACGATTTAAGAGATGAAGTGCAAGATTAAGCAAGCTTACTAAGTTCTAGACATTAGATTAGTTGGACTACTACTAATAAGTGTCGTAAGTATCAAGGAAGGCTAGAGTAAATCATAGGAATTAGTTACCAATATCACCTATTCAGTGCAATAACTCGCAGGAGTTGGCTTGGCAACCCGGTTAAAGGTGGTTTGATCTTTGGCCAATCATTTTTTGGTGCATTTGTCAAGCGTCAAGTTCATTTGAGCGGGAGATTGATCCCACTAGGATATTTAAATCTTAGGTATTTATAAGTGAACATGAGGTGAACAGTTATCTTCTTGGTGTTGGGGCTATTACAATTGCGTGCAAACCATAGATTTATTAGTAGTACATAGAGGGGCTAATAGATACAGTTGAAATAAATACAATCAATGTATCATACCAGTTCAATTGGTATTATCATAATTCTTATCAAACTTTTAGAAGAGTGGTATGGGATGATGTGTTGCCTTGGATACGTGTAACTAGAGGTTTAAAAGTTACTTTCGACACAAAAGATGTTAGAGAGGTCGCTGAAATTTTAGGCCTAATCCTTGAGCAAGAAGAAAAAATGCCTTATGGAGAAATAGACTCAAAGTTACCAACCATTCTAAACGTTCTAAGCGCGCATGCAAGTAAAAATATAACTTTATAGCTTCAAATAAAACGTGTGAAATTTTGGAGTATAACAAAAATAGCTATTTCATTAATACTGGATGAATTCAGAGGAGAGACAGAGACAAAAAAATAAAGCTCAAGATCAATGAGCTTGAGAATGCGCAGCACAACAGGAGGCTTGGCTATTATAAAGGCTTGAAAGGGTGAATGCATTATTGAATCTGGGGATAGATGCTATGCCTAACTCAAACATAGAACCTTTTAGGCCTAGTATATCATTCGATAGAATACCATCAAAGGGAAGTGAAGTAAACTCATCTCAATGGGATCAGGCTGCCTCAAGAACTAATAGTGCCACTAGGGAAAGAAGTAGACAAAATAGTGAAAGTAGGGGGAGTGAAGCTAATGCTATAGTAGGGAGTACTGAACCACCCTTTGATTGGGATTTAGAGTCAAATTTTGGATTGCGCCAACTATTTAAGGAGCCTAAGGAACCTGCGGGCTTGGATATTACCCAAGATTTAGGGTTAGAGATATTATTTAGAGAAACAATGGCTCGCAACCCAGTCAGATTAGCTGACTTCACACAATTTGGGACACTCTGGGACGAGGATCTTGATGTGCATTTGAAAAGATTTGAGGTGACCTGTGTCACAAATGAGATAGTAGACGATGACCAAAAGCTTCATATTTTCCCTGCAATACTAAAAGATGAAGCAGCGAGGTGGTATGAGAACCTAGATGCCCAACATAAAGTGACTTATGCTACCTTATCAAGAGCGTTCCTAGAAAAATTTCAACGGCAAGGTTTCCAAGAACACATTACATTGAACATATGGAGACAATTATTCGGAAGATGAATCCAGCTCTTGATGAGCCCACTCAAAAGCGTAAATTTATTGATGGGCTTAATCTTGAAGTTCATCAGCATGTTAACCTACAATGGCCAGCTACACTGGTAGATGCTAAAATACATGCTAAATGATGGGAAGAAGTGCAACTTAGCTAACAACGACGAAGGGACTTGTGGGAGCTTTCGCTCAACCGCCAAGACCCACGGACCGCTTATTGTCTCAAGCGTTCCAAGCCGAGTACTAATGGCTACCTCTCACATAGCTAACGCGCCATCCATATCTACGGGTGTAGTGAGCTTACCTCCATGCCGTCCGAGTTACCTCCTCTCCCGCACACTCCGGTAGCTCCACGATCCAAGTGCAAGCTTCAAGCAAGCTCCATCCTTAAGCTCCACGCTCCACGCTTGAAGCTCCATCACCGCGAGCAAGAGAAGAAAATAGAAAAGAAGAGAGGAAGAGAGGAGAAGATGGAGAGCTTCTCCACCCCAAGATCCCTCACCCTCACACACTCACACACTCACTCCCTCACACTATCACACTCCCTCTCTCAAGCACAAGCTCAAGCAAGCAAGAAGAAGAAGAAGAAGAAGAAGAGGAGAGCCACTTTTTGCCACACACAAGAATAATCTTCTCATTCACTTTTCAACTTTATATACAAAACCCTAAATCCCTTTTGGGTGGTCATCCCCTTTTTTCCTTTTCTACATGGTCAGCCCTTTTCCCATTGTTCTTCTTTCTTCCTAGTTTCCTTTCCACCACCCGTGTACATTTACAAATTGCAGGGGTGAGAGCCCAGCGCTCCTTGAATTAAACCGTGATGCGCTTGCACTCTTTTACAAAAGTTTTGTCTTGCGCTTTTCCTTGTGCGCCTTCGTCTTCCATTTCTCTTGCCTTGGCCTTTGTCTTTGTCTTTTATTTTAGCTTTTCGGGTTTTCCACCGCCTGGCACTCTTTTACGAGATTTCAGGGTGCTTCTTTGTATTTTGAAATGCACCTTTCCCCTTTTGCATTTGCCTTGGACTTTTTAAGGTTGCCCCTGCGCTTTTGGCTTTTCTCCTCTTCTTTCTTCAGTCAGGCTATCTTGTTTCCACCTTTGCCCTGTGTCTTTTCTTTATTTCCTTTTGCTTTCTTCGTGTTGGGGTTAACATTACCCCCCTCCTAAACGAGTGCCAGTCCCATGGCACTCACCGTCGTAGGTAGCAGGCGGTTAGCATACACAGAAGACGTGGGTGGCAAGGACGTCGGTTGTGGTTTGTGTTGGAGGAGTTCTGATGTTGGTGCGGATGAAGGTCGTTGGCAGCATTTTGCTGTTCTAATTGGTGGCTGGTGATATGGTTCGTTGTAGGTGGCGATGGGGCTACTCTTTGTTGGGAATGGTTACTCATAGCTGGCACGGGTGTTGGTATTCTTGGGATGCTCATGGTGGATTCTGCTCGTGATGATTCTCTGGTGGTCTTGCATGATGAAGTAAAGGACAAGAGTTCAGAGTTGAGTGTTGATGTAGATCTGGCGGCGCATTCGTTGGAGTCTTTAATACTTGCATTTGGAAAACCTCTCAAGTTCTCTCCCTAAGGGGTGGTGCTAGGTTCTTAGCGTGCACAAGACATATTTTGATTAGTTTGGGAGACAGGTCGAACTCGAAGCAAGCCTGGAGTATTGTCCTACACTTGAGGACCCAAACTCTGTGTATACTTGGGTGCAGATATGATGTGAGTGCCCATGCATACTTAGATATTACGTAGATAGAAGACTGCGGGCTGGTTTCGCCTATGATGTGTGGAGTAAGCAAAGTCGTCCTGGATGGGAAGAAGTGTGCATGGGGACATATGCGACATCCTGTACATTGTGATTGCATGACCACAATTGATTGCAATGGTAGTAAGGCATAGTGCAAGGGGGGATTGTGTGAGTGGGTCAGGGTGACAGAGGCTCCCTAGGTATGTCCTACCCTTGAGGTGCCCTGAACGATTGTGGGGGTGCTAGGGGGCTAGGGAACTAGGGCGGAGCCAGCCGACCAAGGGCACTAGACGTACCTAACTTGAGGGCCCCTAGGTGTGGTGCGATGATCGTGGGTGCTTTTTATTTTTTCATTCTTGTGTTTTCTTCTCTTTTCTTTTCTTTTCGTCCCTTTTTTTTTCTACAGTACAACCATTGCAATATGCGAGGGCTATGAGCCTTTCAATAGACTGGGACATGTCAAGCCTCGGAGGCTCAGGGAATGGATATGACCATGATGATTTTTCCCTAGCCTCATTGTTAGGGGAGCCGTTGCGATATTGGTGAGATTGCGGTGACACCCTTGGTGAGCTCACCATAGAGCTTGGCGCAAGAAGAGGGTGTAGCCCATGACTGTTCTTTGGTTTGTGTGATGTGGGCACTCGCAAGGGTGATTGTTTGCATTCAGTAGCGTGGCTTTGTTGTGATCCTTGTGCGATTGGTGGTCTTGCAGTGGCCTGGCCGTTGAACGCGTTTGCACAAAGAACTGTCTCATCCTGCATCCACTTGTCACTTCGTGAGAGTGTATGCTTGCTTGCATTAAGTACATCGAACAAATGCAATCATGTTAAGACATAATTTTTCAGAATGATGTGATGTCTATTGGGATGCCTATTCTATTTCTTGATGCCTATTCTATTTCTTGTTAAGGTCGCATACATTAATGAGGGGTAAAGGAGGTGTGTACAAGTGGGGGTCTTGTCCCTTTACTCATCAAAAGACAAAAAGTTATGGCAAGATGACTTGTCAAGCCACTTGTACATCATAGGGAACTAGTCGATTTGTACTAGGCGGGGTGAGTCCAGTTGTTTGGGCGACTGGGGCAGTGCTGGTGCGGGACTCCCGTGAGGCTAGGCAGGGCACATGTCAGCTGGGACATGAATGGTGTAGTCCCAGGCCGCCACCATTTCCAAAATGTCTTTAAATAATTCATTGAATTCTTCCCTATCCCGGCCTGCCCTTTCTACCCTTGAGCATCTGGTGCTTCAGCATACGTTGGGGGTTTGTGCAACTGGTGTTGCCACATCTTGCGTGCTTCTTTGAGCTTCGACTTTCCTGGCCTGAGGATTCTTCGGCCTTTGTCCGGGACGGTGTCGTTTAGGGCCCCTTTTCTTCGCATACCTTTTAAGGGTGGGCACATAGCACACCGGTGGAGGGGCATGTGCCGCATGTTCCCGACATTCGCGAAGAGCATCTCTGCAAGCCAGCTGCCCTAGGTTTTCCATGTTTTTCTTGTAGGGGACCTACAATATGCAAACCAAGTGTTAGGCCTTGATATGGAATAAGATCGTTTGCATGGGATGAATCATAGTGTGGGTCATCAAACGCATATGACTAGAAGAGGCGGAGTGGGACGTGCTGTGCTCGTTGTAGCAGGGTGGCCCCTGTGATGATGTTGACTTAGCCTCCCACCATTAGTAGATCTTGGCTCACGCCGAGTTACATTGGCTGGTGGTCTTGGATTTGGGCAGGGCTCATCCTCGGAAGGATGGGCTGGAAAGGGAAAGGTGTATAAAAAGGGACTACACCCTGCTTGCATCATCAGAGACGTTGGTCAGGGCTTTCCACGGTGGCAATGCAGGGTGCACATCCTTCGCCCGCAGGTGGAAATGGTCATGTGAGAGGGGGACCGGATGAGCCTAGCATGTTGGCCCCAACTCTTCTATCTGCGCTTGACTATTATTGCCTCTGTGTGTTGACAGTGTCTATACAGGGTGACAAAAGTTATTGTTTATTTATATACATATCCATGGATCCAAGTCGCTTTATGAGGATAAAAACCAGCTATAGAACGCCGGATTGTACTGGAGCGTGGCACACGCATCCAGTTCTCGTGGCAGATTACTCAATACCGATAAATATTTTGCAACATCAAGTAGCATGGAACCTTGTCCGAGTCTACTGGCAACATGTAGCTCCTCCTCAGTGAGGACCTTATCGAACAGAGAGTCCTCTTGGCTAGGTTCAACTAGGTCTATACCCCGAATGGCGGTCAGCACACTCGAAGGGAGGTTGATGCCACATAGATGGGGTCTCTTTGAGACTGCCACTTGGCCAATCGCTCCTCAGGACTGTCATGATCTCAGCTCCTAATTCGGCCATTGCAATGCGGTTTTCATACCAATGCTGTTCAAATTGACTTCAGCCTTTTGATAGTCGCCTTAATTGCTCTATCTCTAAGAGATTTGGTTAGCATAGTGCATCATTGAATGTGACAGTTAAGCGCAGTTCATTGGCTTCCTTGCCCGAGATGAGTAGCATGCATTCATGCAAGAGCCTGCTATAGTGCTCGTCAAGATGTTCTTGCTCTTCTCAAGATAAGGGAAATGGCAAGTATTCTCCGAGCTGCTCTTTAGGGAATGCACGCATGTCTGCCAGGACATAAACACGTACGAACACCTTGAGCTTGGCATCCAACTCAGTTAAGCATTCGGTGACACTTCTATGTTCAATGAGGGCTTGCTCGGTTGCCAAGTCATGCAAGGTTCTAGGAGTTAGCCTGGCTTTAGCGTAGCTGGGGGCTCAGGCCTAGATGAGCAAGATTGGTCCACGCTAGGATGTCTGACACTCTTGGGGTTTCCATGTTTATGCTGAGGCTTCGTTATTGCATCATGGTTTTCCTTGGATGTGACTGGTATAGGTTTGTCACCCTGTTGTGACAGCGTTATATCCACTCTTGATTGGTCAATGCAAGTTCTATTGTCGGTGGATTGAGTGTTGTAAGTAGGCATTGATGGTAACGACTATTTTGATTTTTCAGAGCACACGGATGTGTCTGAGGTCTCGCTGCTATTAGGAGAGGCATCAATGGGTTCATTGGGGGGTGGACTTGATGCTTTGTTCATCAATTCTCCAATGCTCTTTGTCTCAATGTTCTTGGTTCCACAACCACCTGCAACTGTTGTTGTTTTTGTTGTTTTCTCCTCTTTTTCTTGGTCAGTGAAGGTACATCTCTCAACATCTCAGGACCCTGGACTAGGTCATCCGTTGTTGCGCCAGGTTGGGCCTTAGCATTTCCTGTCTCTAGGGTGTCCACATGGGTCGTGGTTGTGGCTTGCTGACTAGCCTTGCCAGGTTGTGAGGGTGCAACTATCTCCCTTTTTGAAGAGTCTAGCTCTTCCACTAATTCCCATGTGTTTAACTCCTCTAGCCTAGACTTTACGTGCTTTGGAAGTGCTGGAGTTGTTAATGAAGTTGGTTGTGACATCTCCTCCACAGGTAAACTACTAAGGACGTGTTCCGCAAGGGGCATTGTCACGGCCAAGGGCTATGATTGCTGTGATCCCTGATTTGAAGTACTAGCAGCTAGTTCAGTGGACTTGCTACTATTGGTGGATTGCGGTGTCCAGTCCTTAGGGCAATTGGAAGTGGTCGTGTCTTTTGTTGCCCTTAGAGCATTCACTTGGGTAGATCGAGTATCAGTTGAGCTAGCCATGGTGGATTGCACAGGCATGTCCTTAGGTTGAGAGCTAAGGGTGGTGGTGTGTCCTGCCTCTTGGACATCTGGAAGCTTTGATGGAGATAGAGATTGGAAGTGAACAGCCGCCATTGATGACGGCTGTTGTGCTTTCCGTGTCCGTCTAGAAAAAGAGGATGTAGGAGGTCTAGGACTCATAGGTGGACCTGTGGCTGAATGATTTGCTCGAGGCCATTGGACAATTGTGCCATTTTCTTTGTTGAGCGATCAGCCTTGCCATGAGCAATGTTGTGCCTAAGATGTGTATCATCCTCTTGGAGAATCAAAGGCCCTTTGGGAACTAATGGATTTTGTGCACGCTCAATGGCTACATATGGCATCTGCTTTGTAAGCATGCTAGGCTTAGGCTCTTTCTTTCGAACACTCATGTCCGGTCTCTCACCTCGAGGCCTAGAGTTTCTCTTAGATTTCCTCCTGTGCTTCGTTGCTTTTAATGCAATCTTGCCTTTAGCTGAGAAAGATGGTTTAGCAAGGGATTTTGGTACCCAAATTCATCGGTTACCTGCGTAATACTCTTGGGCACGTAGCACCACTTTGGATATCCATCGTGGCGTTGTGCTGACCCTCCATCGATGCCTTCGTCTATAAGGCTTGGGCTTCTTTCATGGTCTTCTACGATATCTATAAGTCCCAATTCTATCCTTGGCCTTGTCTCCTGACCTTTTTGTTTCAAGTATGGCCTCACTCACTAGTTCTCTCCGTTCAACCTGCGCTTGCATCAACTCCTCCCACAACTCCTTTCTCTCATTACTAGGCTTGGCTGTTACGTCAGCGCCTTCCTTGCCTTTCCCCCGAGGTTCGATAAGGTCACCCTTGCTAAATGTTGTGACTATCCTCACACCCGATAGTGTCAGGTGTATCCTCTGAGCTACATAGTCAGCCTCACCTTTGGTCACCCTTTTGAAGGGTCTTCCGAGGAGGGTTTCCGTACCATATTTAGCACTATTTGGAGGAACGTGAAATAGGATAGGCAAGCTCTCAGTTTTGATTATCGCAAGGATATTGCACTTCCCTATGAGTGCTTGTGGAGGTCCCCCATAAGGGCTAAGAGTTGCATTAGTCGGTGTCAGCTTTGGTTGGCCTAGTAGGGTCCATGCCTCATAGGTCAAGACATTAAAATCTGCTCCTTCATCAATCAGAGCATCGATAGTATGCTCTCTTTTCGTAGTGAGTTTGACCATAAGATAAGCAGGTGGTACTATGTATTCATCTTCCGGGTCTTGGCTTGTAAATTTAATCCTTCTGACAAATGCCCTTGAGTCCCCACTTGCACGACCAGATGTGGATTCTCCAGTGATGTCTTAGCTCATCTGTGCAGTGCTATTCAAGGAGCATCTATTGTCAGGACTGTCATATCTAGTCATTCTCACTATTGTAGCTTGATGTTGTTGCTTTCTACTTTGACTAGATGCAGTCCGAATGCGACACATATGTGTTTTTGTAGTGTGGTCTTTTTGCCCTTGCTGGCTAGATTGGCCCATCGAGGTTCTAGGGTCTCTGTTTCTCTCGGTCCGGGCATGGGCTTTTGGTTGCTCTTTCGTCAGTGAGAATCCATGTTCATGTAGAACCCTTACTACGCTAGGGTCGAATTTGGAGGACTCGTCACGGTGTGCGTTTTCTCTCCAACCTACTTGGGGGAGGTATTTGCGTTGGAAAATTGTCTTCATTATTTATTAGGGAACAAATTTACTATCTATGTTGATCATGAAGCATTAAAGTATTTGCTTACTAAAGCAAAAATTTTGAGACGTGTGATTCATTGGATGTTGTTATTTCAAGAGTTTGATTTTCAAATAGTTATTCATCCTAGTAGAGCTCATGTTCTAGTAGATCATCTTTCACGATTATTAACATCTGATAAGGAAGAAGGTATGGAGGATGATTTACTAGATGCATCACTTTTTACTGTGGAGATGCAAATTCCATGGTATGCTGATATTTCAACTTGGTGCTGAAAAACGATGAAAGCAATAAATTTTAATGCAAGCACACTCCTACGGATTATTAGGGGGTTACCTTTATCAATTCTTTCCACGTGAGGGTATCTATTGGCGATGTGTAAGGGAAGATGAAGTCCTAGTGGTTCTTAAGGCATTGCATGATGAGCCGTGTGGTGGCCATTTTTCCTGTGAATTAATAGCACGAAAAGTTCTATTAGCTGGTTATTGGTGGCCTATCCTATTTAAAGATGCTTATTATTATTGTTGAAAATGTGATGTCTCTCAAAGGACTGGTCATCCTTCTAAGAGTTTTGCTACACCTTTGACACCTATATTGGCATTAGCGCCTTTTGAAAAGTGGGAAATCGACTTTGTGGACCTAATTGATCTGCCTACTAGATATCAATCCAATTTTTATATATTGGTTTGTATTGACTATATCACCAAGTGGGTAGAAGCAAATGTGCTTAAGACAAATAAGGCCATTGATGTGGCTAAGTTTATGTATGAGAATATCATTACACATTTTGGTTGCCCACTAGAATTAGTAGGTGATCGAGGTTCCCATTTCTTGAATGGTATTATTAGCGAGCTAATGGAAATATACAAAAGTAAGCATCACAAATCAACGCCTTATGATGCACAAGCTAATGGCTAGGTTGAAGTAATCAATCACATTATTTGTGGGATTTTATCTAAAATAGTTGCTTCTCATAGATGAGATTGGGATGAGCGTCTGATGAGGCATTATGGGCCTATAGAACCACTTATCAAGTGACAGTGCAAAATACACCCTTCAACTTCGTTTATGGAACTTATACTATATTCCCTATTGAGCAAGAGTTTCCTACTCTACGAATTGCCCTCATGTTACAATTAGGTGAGGTTGAATCATTGAAGCAAAGGATTTTACAATTGGTAAAGTTGGATGAGGAGAGATTATTAGCTTTACAAAGCTTAGAAGCAATGCAAAAATGCCGTAAAGCGTGGCATGATCAGAACCTTAAATTACAAGAGTTTAAAGAGGATGATTTTGTTTTATTATATGATAGTCGATACTACAAATTTCTTGGGAAGCTCAAAATTTGTCGGTTAGGACCTTTTAAGGTTGTTAAAGTTTATGATAATGGTTCTCTTGATGTACAAGATATTAATGCTGAAAATGAGATATTTAGGGTTAATGGCCTCCGTCTTAAACATTTTGTGACTTAGTTTAGTTAGGTATAGTTAGGTTAGTGGTTAGAGTAATCCTTTAACTAATCTATGTTTGGATTTCTTTTCTTTTTTGGGGGTTTTTAATGGGATGCAAGTATGGCTTTTCTGTGGATGGATGCACTTTACCTTTGTCATCTTGATACTAATAGTTTTGATCCTATTCATGTCGGGCCTTATAGTATTCCGCATTTTCAGATGCATGATAGGTTCTTATATGCACCAAGGGGAGAGGCCTATTGCAATTCTTCTTTTGTGATCTTTTTTTTTTTGCAATACCATCCACCCTTTGGTAATAGACCGTGTCAGTGGCATCTTTATGTGTAGGCATAGCTCTTGTGTTGGCAGTGCCACACATACTTTCGACGTTATGGTACGACTGTCATGCATGATGCTATAGGCTACACTCATCAGCACCATGATTATGATAGTGTATTCTCACCTGAGCGTGGTGTTGCTCAGTTTAGGGTGGGTAGAGAGCAACATGAATTTTCCCAATATCAAACTGTTGTTTACCGTTTTACTCCATCATATCCCAATGATCAAGTAAATTTTAATTGTGCATGTTGGGATTATAACTGTTGGTATATGGATGCGATCGAGGGGGGCTACTCTTTAGGATGTTTACTAGTGGCACCTATACCCTATTATGACGATGCTGGTACGACTCCATGATGTGATGGAGGTTTTTAGTGATGCACTTGATAGACGGTCTATGACATCTAATGTGCCTACGCTGGAGGCTATTCATGGGCATTCTATATCTGATGGTTTAGTTGATAGGCTTGACTAGATAGTGTGGATGATTTTGGATTATGGTTACTGTTTGCAATAGAAGATCTTAGGGAGGTTCAAGATTTTAGTTTAGATCTTTTGATTTCTTAGTCTTCTGGGTTTTTACTTTCTTCCATATTCTAATAATAATAATAATAATAATAATAATAATAATACTTGAAAAGAGCTTCCGGAGTAGATGACTTTTTATTTTAGGTTTTAGCGCACTTTAGTTTAGTTAGTCTTCACATGGTTAGTTAGCTAGTTGCATGCACGGTTGGGATACTCCTTCAGTGCTAGGAGCTTATTACAAGGAAGTTTGACTAGATGGCCGATTTCTAAAGGAGTTTCACTATTTATTGATCTAACATATTAATGGTTTAGTGGTTAGTGGTTGAGTTCTATGTAGGTTTGATGATTATTGCAATTTGCAAACTGCTATGTGATTATCTTTGCATTATCTTGGAGTTACAATATCCATGTACATAACAGGTTGCTTCATATCTAATCTATCTATTATCATTGTATGGAAGTCTGATTAGGAATCCAATAGATTTTTTCCTTGTCGTTTCTTCAACGATGTGGGGGTAGCTGAATAACAAGGTTCTCTCCATGAAATTTTGACTAGAAGTAGCATAGATGAGAGATGTTGAGCTAATGAGTATCTTTGCTTATCATTTTCTGAGGCAGAGTGACTAGTATTATGTGCTAGATTAGATTCTTTGAGTGAAATTGTTAAGGTGAAATATTTGACCGTTCAATTAAGTGATGCCTTCTTAGCCTTCTAGTTGATCCTTTATAAAAAAACTTAAAATCCAATCCAAATAATAAAAGTTCAAAAGAGTTTATGTATTTATTCTTCAGCAGGCAAGAAAAAAGAAAGAAAGAAAACAAAAAAAAAAGCCCTATGGCTGCAGGGTTAAAGAAAGTGTAAAAAAATTACATGGCGCAGCGAACAGAATCTAAAAAAGAGATAGAGATAGAGAGTACACAACAGATAAGAGGAGAATTAGAAATTTTCTTTAGCTCCAAACAACTGATACAAAGATAGCTCTATCCACCCGTGCGCTCCACTGTGAAGCTTAGATGGCGATCTAGATAGAAGATCGGTAAAGAGCTTAAGGCTAGCTGGAACAACTCTGATTGGGTGAAAGATAAATGATAGATGACTATGAAGGGGTTTAGCTTTTATAGCCTATGAAGGACCCCCCCCCAGCAAGGGGCTGCTTCCGCGGCCCCCAGACCCCAAAATAGGGGCCCCTTTTAACTCCATTACCCCACATCTCGATGCAATGTGCCTCCACTTGCTGCTAGCTTAACTACTCAGTCCAACCCAAAGATCAGACCCACAATGGTCACCTTTTTTGCCATCTGGTCACATAGACTTCATTTGATATACAAGTCAAGACTCAACCAATATCCGGGCTCACATTTGACTTCTTCTCATAATGGATGCCTTACAACTTTGAGCACCATGGATCATTGGTGGCATCTTATGAGGGTGGGGCATTGAGCATATCTAACAGAAAGAAAAGAAAACAAACAAAACATCAAAAGAAGATAACCATCACCTCTGAGGTCCTAATAGGCTGTAGGGATTTCCTTGACAGGTGCCTTGCATCCGATGCCATTGGGGTGGGACCTTTTGGAAATGAGAATAAATGTATATACTCTTTTGGCATTGAAATAAATCCACTACTATTTAAAAAAGAAAAAAAACAAATAAACAAACACTCTGGACAGTTGGAAGTTAGGGACCATTGACTGGTTGTTCTAGTAGAACATGGAGGGTTAGCAACTAAACCATAGGATTCCTATTTGTTGTCCTAATATTAGCTTTCTTTGTTTGGGTTCTTTGTTAGGCATGGACCTTATCAGTGATGCTATTTTAGAAGCAATATTCCTAGTGGGATAGTAGTGTGGCATTTTCTTGCCTAGAGGGATTATTGTTGTTTAGTGGTTCTAGAAAGCTTCCCAGTTGGTACATTCTACACAATGGATGAAGCTTTGTTATGAATTTTACCGGGGAGAGTGAGTAAGGGGAATATTAGTAAGCATAAGTTTTGATATAGCTTAACTGAAATATTTTTTTTGTTGGATTCATAATATGATACCAATAAATATTTTCCTATCTTTTCAGTGTCTACTAGTTTTCTATATGTGGTTTTGTAGTTCTTGTAGCTGTGCTCGTAAGGATGCTTCGCAATCAAGTGAGGGAGAGTATATTTTTCTTTTGAGGTTGCATAGCAGTGCTCGTGGTAGCTATGTTCGCTCGCGATGCTAGATGTTCATGATGTAGTAGTGCTCATGAGGACACTTTGCAATTAAGCAGGGGAGAATGACAACACCTAGAAACAATGCCTAATATTGCAAAAAAAAAGCACAATTGTACACAATTGGCACATTGTTACCAACTTTTTACATTAATTTAATGCAGATGCAGTGTTCCTTATTGTTATTTTTGGAGGACGTGTCTCTGCCTTTTGAAAATTCTTGTATGAGAGGAAGGTTGAGTTTCAGACAAAATATGATAGATTTACTTAGTGAATCTCAATATGATTATCTAAAATTTTCCCATAGGAAATTATTATCACCTAGAGAAGATAAGATTTTTTCTTCTCTCCCATGACTCCCCTCTTTCCAACACCAAATTTGATTTTTGAAGCCAATGGAACCATCAGATTTATGATTCAAGCATTAGATCACTAATTTTTTCAAGATCCCCTCTACAAAGAGCTCTTCTTCTCGGCCACAACCCCTCTTCTCTAATTCACTATAAATAAGAAGCATGGGGAGCAGTTTAGGGAGCACAAAGAAGCACAAGGAGACACCAAGAGGCTGCGAGAGAGAGGTAGAAGGATACCCCTCCAAGAGATTGCGAAAAGGATAGAGAGAGAGAGAGAGAGAGAGGGACAGAGAGAGAGAGAGATTACCCCAAGAGACTGTGAGGGAGAGAGTTAGCTCAATTCCCCCTATCTTGGTCTTCGACTAAGCCATCTTCTCTTACGCTCTTCCATCTCAAATTCATTCCTTCTTCTTTATCTTGCGAATCCACCTATGGACGATGGCCCCTAAGAAAAGAATGTCATGTGTGGATGGCAATCCCACAACTAGCAATGAAGTTTGGGCAAGGGTATCATTGTCAATACAACTACGGTACTGGATATAAATAACACAATTCCAAATTGTTAGATACTTGCTTTGATTCTCGCATGAGATACATTAGGTTCCGTACTATACTGCATGAGAATAGGTCATTGAAAATGATAAATTTCATCTTTATAATTGTAGAATGCATATTCAAGTGCAAGAGTTAAAACTATGAAAAGAAAATTCCACTCATCCATGTATGGTAAATGCATCTACACCGAAGTGGCAGATGAAAATGTTATTGCGTCTATTCTTGCATTGTTTGGAAAAATGCAATTAGTTTTGTTGGTTGATATAACAACATCCTAAATTCTTTTACATTCACGTGATTGTTGAATTGTCATTTGGATGATTCTTCCAAATGGTTGTGATTGATGGTAAATTCATGGCGAGGGTCTGTAATGACAAATAGCCATGAGGATAAATGAAGGTTTTCTTGGAAGATGATATTAGGGTTGATTGCCTTGACTGTGCTTGATTCTTAAATGAATGAATTAAGGAAATGATATTTTGCATGGGTGGATCATCTCCAAGATTGCACCGTGGATTAACCCGAGAAGGGCATTGCTCAATTCATGGGTCAAAGGTCGAGTGGTGAAAAGGCCAACCATGGAATTGGTGTTTCACTCGTAGAGGTAGCTTGTGGGTCACCCCTTGCCAAGTCTGGAACGGAGTTGAGGATCACCATGGCCCCAACGTCTATGGCATTGGAAGATTCTATTCTAGATAAAGGATGGAAATTATGGTGCAATGTGATTTGGATTATGTACTTCTGCAGGGTAGAAGGGATATATCATTTTTCTTCTATGGATAGGAGACAAAGATTAACTGGAAGATAAGTTAAGAAACTTGTTTGTCAAAAGGACTTCTTGCTATGTTTTTGTGTCCATGCTATAAATTACGTGAATGAATCCTGTTCCCTAAAAGGCTTAATTAAGGAAGCTGGTTTTAAATAACACTCATAAATGTGATAGGACCTAATTAAATAACTAAAGAATTCCTATTGAGGGGAGCAGGTGGGTGAAAGCTAACAGGTCCAGGGTAGTCCCAGAGAACTGAGAGGCTTTTCACAAGGTTTTACCAACGTCCACCCACCCTTAGGAATTGTTAGGTTAGAACCATGATTCATGCCATTTTAGGGGACCACAATGGGACTATACCTTAGGGGTAGAGAGGTTGAGTGGTGCATCCCTCTCGTTTCCCATTCTCTTTGAACAAAGTGCAGCATGGGACTTGGCTTTAATGCACCCCGGAAAAGGGTTAATTGTACCCCGGATAAAGGCTTAAGTCTACCCCGGAAAAGGCTTAAGTCTACCCCGGAAAAGGGGTTAATGCACCACGGGAAAGGGGACTTGGGAGAAGGCCTTTAGAAGTTACTAGAAGCTTCTAAAGCTTCTGGTTACAGTCGTGGCAGGGAGAGGAGATGGGATGACGACTTCCCATGTGGCCAGGTGGACATGACCTCAATGGCGCATGTGGCGGCTCTTCGTGCCAGCGATGAACGCCAACGTTCGACACGTCAAGAGAGGCGACGGTAGCCCACGTTTGGTCCTCCTCTCGGCCTTCCTCTCAACAACACGGTCCGCGGTGTTGCTCCTTGTCCCTACGTGCGTAGACGCCTCCACTCAGCAATCAATCCACCAGCATTTCACCACGACCCTCTTCCCATCTCACCCCCTTTAAGGGGGTATTTATAAGAAGGGATAAGGCCTTCTCTTCCCCCCCACGTGTTAGGCCGCATGTAGACTCTCCCCTCCACCTCATTCACTCTCCCATTTTAGTAGCATTCCCTTCCCTCAGCCACGCTTCGGCTGGGGGAAGGTAATAAAAAAATTTGCATTAAATCAATATTTATTCTTATCCTCCTCCCAAGAGATGGTTCCCATGAGAAATACGGGGTTTTGCTAAGCCATGTCCTGATTGGGCTCGGTGGCGAGTGTATTAGATTAACCCATGTCCATGTAACATTGTCACTTCGCCGAGACTTCACCGAGACTTCGCCTGGCCTTTATAATATATACATATATTTTTTTAACAAGAATATTATATTCTCTCCCCCTTAGAGAAATCGAGATGTCCTCATCTCGAGATAAACTGGGGATATTGATGGTTGAGAGTGCCTTCCTCTACCCAAGTGGCATCCTCCTCGGGATAATCTTTCCACTGGACGAGATATTCTCTCAAGGTTCTGGATCTTAACAGTCTCTTCCTAACCTCTAAGATCCTATCCGGCCTTAGTTCAAGGACTTCTTGACTAGGCATTACAATTTGTTGGTCATCAAGTACATGGTTAGGGTTGGGTACATTATTTTTTAATAGGATGATATGGAATACATTGTGAACCTTTAGGTTCTTAGGGAGTTGTAATCTATAAGCATTGGGTCCTAGGCATTTGAGGACTTTGTACGGCCCACAATACCTTGGACTTAGCTTCTTGCAATCTCCTAGGGATAGAGAACTCTTTTTAGGGCGTACGCGAATGAAGACCATGTCTCCTTCTTCGAAGACTCTTTCTTGACGCTTCAAATCTGCGTATGCCTTTTGTCTATCCTTGGCCACCTGTATGTCTTGTCTTATTGACTTTATTTGATCATCCATGTCTTCCAACATCTGTCTTGACGCTTCAACCCTTAGGGTTGGATCAGAAAAGTTTAGAGGACTTCGACAATCATGGCCATATAATGCTTGGAAAGGGGTCATCTGAATGCTTTGCTGGTAAGAAGCATTGTAGGCCAATTCTACCAAAGGCAAGTATTGAATCCACTTTTTGGGTTTTCGAGAGCAATATGCCCTAAGCATATCCTCGATGACTTGGTTTACTCGCTCTGTTTGGCCATCCATTTGGGGATGGTAGGCGGTGCTAAAACAGAGTTGAGTCCCAATAGCTTCAAAGATAGCTCTCCAGAAATGTGATATGAAGAGAGAATCTCGATCACTAATGATTCTTTTGGGTAAACCATGTAGCTTGAATATCTCCTTGATAAACAATCTTGCAATGTCGGAGGCTTTATAGTTTGTCTTTACTGGAATAAGGTGTGCAACCTTAGTAAGCATGTCAACCACAACCATGATGGAGTTGTATCCTCCCTAGACTTGGGGTAAGTCTACAACAAAATCCATACTGATGAATTCCCATTTCATTTGAGGAATGTCAAGCGGTTTCAGTTTCCCTAGAATCATGACATGTTCGGCTTTGATACGTTGGCAAGACAAACACTCAGTGATATATTTGAGAACGTCACCTTTGAGCCTCTCCCAATGGTAGCTCTTCCTAACTGCATTAAGAGTCTTAGCATAGCCACGATGTCCTGCAAAAGGAGAATCATGAGCTTCCCACATTATCTTCTGCTTAAGTGATTGGCTTGCTAGTATACACAGCCTTGTTCTGTAGTAGATAAGTCCATTATCAATGGAAAATTCCTGATACTTAGCTTGCAACTTTTGATTTTGCTCCTTGGTAGATATTTCCTTTAGCATTGTTTGGTAGGCCAAATCATGGCATGCTCCGCGTCTCTAGCTAATTCAAGTATAGTGTTATTTGGCATAGATACTTCTGTAGCCAGAGATTTGGCCGTTGATGGATTCTGCAGGATTAGAGAATTTAGGAATGCCTTGCGACTAAGTGCATCGGCAACTACATTCTCTTTCCCTGGTCGGTACTTGATTTCCAAGTCATATTCCTCCAACACTTCAATCCACTGACATTGCCTCATGTTGAGCTCGTTCTGGGTAAAGATCCATTTGAGGCTCTTATGGTCGATTACTAGAGTAAACTTGTTACCCAGCAGGTAGTGTCTCCAAAGCTTTAGAGCATGGATGACAGCTAGTAATTCTAGATCATGCGTGGCATAATTCTTTTCATGATTCTTCAATTTCCTTGAAGAATATGCTACTGGATGACCTTCCTGCATAAGTACACACCCCAAGGCAAGAATGCTAGCATCAGTTACTACCTCGAACTCCTTATTGAGGTCAGGAAGTTTTAGAATAGGTGCTGATACCAAACTTTGCTTCAATCTGTCGAAGCTATTTTGTTTGGAAGTTGACCATGTAATGGAAGTCTGCTTCTTTAGTAAGTCTATAAGAGGTGCTGCAATCAAAGCATAGTTTTTGATGAAGACCCTATACCATCCTGTCAATCCAAGAAAGCTACGTATCTCTTTGACGGATACTGGTATTGGCCATTCAAGCACATCTCTGACCTTGACTGGGTCTACTAATATTCCTTCTAATGATACTATGAATCCCAGATATTCAATCTGACGCTTGAAGAATGCACACTTCTTCATTTTTGCATACAGCTTATGTGACCTCATTATCTCAAGAATGAGAGGTTCATGATCTTCTTCCTGTTTAGAATAAACTAAAGTGTCATCGAAGAAGACAAGCATGAAATCATCAAGATATGGTCTAAAAATATCCTGCATTAATCTATTGAAGGTGGCAGGTGCATTCGTAAGCTCGAATGACATAACCAGGAACTCAAAGTGCCCATATCTTGTATTGAAAGTTGTCTTTGGGATATCTTCTTCCTTGATCCTTATCTGATAGTAGCCTGACCTGAGATCAATCTTGGAGAATATCTTTGCACCCTGAAGACGATCAAGAAGCTCATCTATTCTAGGAATGGGATACTTGTTCTTGACTGTTGATTGGTTCAACCCTCGGTAATCAATACATAGTCGAAGTGTCCCATCTTTCTTTTTCTGAAATAGTACTGGAGCTCCCCACGGTGAATTGCTAGGCCAGATGTAGCCCTAATCTAAGAGTTTCTTGAGTTGTTCCTTCAACTCAATTGCTTCTGGTATGGACATTCTATAAGGTCTCTTTGCAATTGGCGCAGCTCCAGGTACTAACCTAATCTCATGATCTACTTCTCTTTGAGGCAGAAGTTCGATCAATTCTTCAAGGAATACGTCAGCGTATTCCTTTAGCCAAGAAGGCCCTTCATGAGACTCTTGCTTTTGATCTAACTTGTTGAGTTTGATCAAGTAAACGGGTAATCCTTTTCTGACTCCTTTTATGATCCGATATATTTTGGCCAATTGGATTCTTGGCACTCCTGCCTCACCTTGAGTTGTGACAAATTCCCTTTCAGAGTTTTGAAAGGAAACTTGACCCTTTCCACAGTGAATGTGGGTATCGTTGGGCTTAAGCCAATCCATTCCGAGTAGACACACATGGATACCTAAATTCATGACTCTGAATTTGACCGAAGTCTTCTTTCCTCCCAGAAAGAATTCCACCTTAGCAGTTTGCCTGGTACAAGTTACCTCATGACCATTTGCCAATTCCACAAGGAGGGTAGGTGCTTCTATTGTGGCTATTCCTAATCTTTTTGCACATGCTGGTGAGATAAAGGAATGTGTACTGCCACAATCAATCAAGGTTTTGAAACCTTTACCTTGATAGTCCGATGGTGTTTGAATCACCGAGAACTAGCGATTCGGCCCTTTCTTGTGTAGAGCGGCGTGGACTATCGCTCTTTCGAACTTTGCTTCCATGGTCGGATCTTCTTCTTCCCCTCCTTCACACATTTGCCTTTTGGCAATGCAGGCGGTTCTTCCTTTTCCACGGGTAGTGGCTCCTTGACCACGGCCTGCTCCTTGAAAAGGCGCTTGACGATGTCCTCCGCTGAGCTTGGGACATTGCCTCTTGAAGTGACCGGGTTCATTGCAGTGGAAACAATGGAGGTTCTGGCCATTATTTTGAGTAGGAACAAAGTTGTTGACATTATTTGTCCTTGCTTTCTTTCTTTGTCCCTGATTATGACCTTGAACTCTCTTCATTTGAGGTCTGAACGCTCCTCTGTTCGGGTCACTATAAGACCAAGTTTTGTTACCCCTTGGTCTAGCTTGCACCTCCTGAATTATAGGCGCCGCTCGAATGAGTGTATCTTGAAGATCTGATGGATGCATAGATTCGAGACGGGTATTTACTGGTGGATTTAGGCCCGCACAAAATTTGGACACCTGCTGCGTCATGTCCATCTGTGGCGCATACTTTAAAAGTGAAACGAATTTAGAGAAGTATGCATCAAGAGTGAGTCCTAGTTGTTTTAGTTCGTAGAACTCGTTCATTTTCTGCATGCGATATGCAGGTGGTAAGTATCTTCCCTACATGGCTTTCTTCAGTGTCTCCCAGGTAACAGATCCCTCTGTAATCCCTTGATCCCTGCACCATTGCTTCCACCAAAGTCTAGCTTCGCCGGTGAGTTTTAACTTGGCAAGCATAGCCTGATTGGTGGGTGCAATACCGGCTGCTTCGAAGTAATCCTCCATGGATTCAATCCAAATTTCAGCATCAGCGTGAATGAATCTGCCTCTCCCGTCAAACTCGGGTGGCTTAATCTGTTTGAGAAGGAACTTCTTCTCCTGGATCACAGCAACACTTGATGTAGGAGGCGAGTTTGGAACCTGTACCTGGGGTTATGCCTGAATAAAGGTTTTCTTAACGTTATTATATGATAATCGACATTAGCTTATCTTTCATTTTTAGTTCAGCTATCTCGTAAATAATGTAGCTACTTAACTTTTTATCAATTCTTATACACAACCAGACATTGATAGAAAGAAGTCTTTATGTGTATTTACATGGGCATAGCCCTTTCGAATACAACGTTTCATGTGATGATAAGCCAATCGTTACATTCAGTTTGGGGAGAACAACATTGTATTGCATTTATCTACAGGAACTGAGTAATAGTAGGGTTTTGGGTCATGGATCTTCAGGAATCGATAAGTCATTGAAAGTTCAGGATATCCTTTCCGTTGGAATCCATACTTCTCATGGCGGCCCAACACTTTAATCCTGTCGGCGGGGATTACACGGGTTACTTCCTCATATACATATGAGTTCATCTCAACCCTCCGGCCTTGGATATTTAAAGTCGAATTTACATGAGCTTCCACAAAGACGAACAGCTTCACGACTTTCAAGTCTTCCAACCACTTGATCCTTTTTAGGTTGGTATGTAGATAAGAAAACCGGTGGGCGGCTATACAGTAGATTCCTGAAGACCCCATCCATCTTCGTTCTATATATAGAGGTGATGGATTATAAATCTGCTCCAGGATGTTCATCATTCCAATTCTTTGTCTATAAAGTGGAGAATGCATTGTAGTCATAAACATGACTTGAAATACCAAAAACTTGTTCCACGCTTCATAATTCTGCAAGACAGCATTAAAGGTAAGAAAATGTTTGGACAGCAACAATTTCTTTACTTCATTTTATTGAGATCTCATAAAAACAATTCTGTTGTTGGTCGGCTCCAATACCAACTGTAACGTGTCCACTAGTATCATCCAGGACACGTCTTAGCAGTCCAACGGAAAGGATGTCTAGAAAGCTCCGCCCGGCACTCCCACAGAATGATACGGGACTTGCGATCTAGGTCTTTCCGCGTCTACCACGTAGCGAAAGTATCTTGGTCGTTCCCACTTAGGATCGACCGAAATTAGGGTTTTTCTTGATTGGTCATTACCTAACAGCAACTAGCGTCGGACCCAAGCGAACTACTTTACGCAGGAACGCCAGGTCCGAAGCGGATTCACGCTGCACTTGGTTCAAGGAGAATGGGAAATGAGAGGGATGCAGAGCTCAACCTCTCTGCCATTAGGCATAGTCCCATTCCGTTCCCCTAAAACAGCATAAATCGGTTAAGACATAACTCTAGGTCATCGCTTTCGTTATTTGTTTTCTTTGATGTGATCATTCCACTGTTCTTTGAGATTTTGAGAAAAGTTCTCGGCTAACTGGGACCACCCAACCGTAGGACGGACCCATGGCCCATCCTTCACACTTTCCTTGATTTTTTTAAGTTATGTAATTATCTAACACGTTAATTTTGACATATATCAATCAGCTTCTTTAATTAAACCGTTAAGCACTGGTTCCTTCACGTAATCTTATCACCTGACATAAAAAAACAATATCAAGCAAGTTCTTTATTAACATTTCATCATTTTATCTTTGAAATACAAAGAGTTTCGCCCATAGGCTTGTCCATAATCTGCCGAGGGCTATCCAGTAATCTGCAGGGATCACTATTCCAAGCTTCGGGCCATAGACTAGTATGCGGGCCTCAAGATCCAATCCCGAGTCACGTTAGCCTCTTGTGCAGGACCCGAAAGGCGAGGGATTTACAGCCAGAGCCCCCCTGGCACCCAAGCATCCTCCTACACCAAGTAGAGCTCAACGGAGCGACCTCTCGCGACGAGTTCAGTCCACGTTCTCGGCGCGGTTAACAACCTCCTTGGTTAGGGTTAGGCAGACAGTCGGGGGTAACTGAAACTGCCTCTCCCTTCAGGCCTTCAACCTGAAGTTTAGGTGTTTATTTAATTTGTAATTCATAAAATCAAACAGTACTCTAAAATCTCTAGCAAGCACAATCATTTCCATTAATCAACCTTGTTGTTTGGCAAACTGCTAAGGAATGATCCTTTCTTTTCGAATGTATCCACACTCGTTCCAAGGGATCTTGCAACTTGGCAAGCTCCTTTATATTCCGGGTTAGGGCGTACCTTATTAGCCCAACTTGGTTAACCTTAAAGTTTATTGGACACTTTTAGTTTCTGATTTATAACTTTCCTTATTTAGAAGGATATCCAAGAATACATCCATTTGCAAGATAACTTGCGTAAGGATCTGCCATCCTTGTTGAGGTTGTTTACCCTTTCGTCTTGTGAATCAATCACAAGACTACATGACTTCGTACTTGCTGTGCAAGTCCTGCGTTGAAATAATCCGTTTTAGTTTCTTTAAGCTGACGTATGTCGGACCTAGGGTTTCTTTTTAAGAACTCAGGGACAAACCCTAGTTCTTTATCTTTACGAATTTATTCACCCTACAATAAGGAAAGTAGTCAAATGCTTAAGGTATAAACATTTCTTTGGTCTTTAAATCATTTCCAAGGCAGTTTTTTCAGTATGGTATTTCTAAGTTTAGATTGGTTTGGTTATCTTTTGGAAGGTAATATTGATCACTCGTCACGATTTGTTATCCTTGTGACAATTGATTTTTCAGTTGGTAAATTCAATTTAATCTTCCTTTTTCCTTGCAAACGAACTCATGCCAAATAACAATCTTTTCCTTGCTAAGATATGCAATAAGCAATGATAACTTCCTAGTAATTTGAGTAACGGAAAAAAAACATTTCATGAATTTCATGATGAATCATTGCAAAAAGAATAGAACGCAATATTACTGAGTTTGGGAATCTCCCAATTCCCATTTTTTAAATACTAAAAAGGTGGCACTCGGATAACATGCCCATAAGTTTCTCAAAACCATATGATGTGACCTATCATTGGAAAGCACTTGAAAAATGGAATCTATTGAGCTATAGAGTGCTCGATTTGGAGTTGTAGTGTTCTAGTTATGACAAATCCAAAGATTTGACCACATATCCCAAACTTATGGGAAATTCCCATATATTCCCAATATGGTGTTATAGGGTTAATGGTGCAAGAAACAATTTTTATACCTTCAGGATTTAACTGAAATATAATATTATAATAAGTAGATGATCTTGCTCATAATTCTTTATAATGCATGATACTATTCGAATGAAACTATGTTCTATACATTATCATTTGTTCAATTAGACTAAACTCCTTCATTGTAAATAACTCGGAATAATATATCCTATCCCTAACAATTTCTCTTTGCTTGATTAATTTAAAATTGATTTAAAACCAAGAAGAAAAAAAACCTAGTTTTGCGGTGAGATATCCACATGTATACCAGGAGATGATCCTCCCGCAGCTACTCCTTGGACTTTCTTAGGCGGCATCGATGTTCGATTGTGAAGACAACTTTTACTCTTTCTTTCGGATTTCGACCGTCTCTCTTTTGAGCCAAGAAGTCGTTCAAAAAGTTGACCACAAGAAGGGATAATAAGATCTCAAAAATCTTAGCTTCTTCGGAGAGGGAAATGTTTATAAAGCTTAAGAGGAAAAGGGTCTATAGGATATAATCACGGTGGAAAAGATTATGTGTGAGTGTGGCTTCACAACATCTATGAAAACCCTTGGGATATCTTTGGCAATGGAGTGGAAGGATTTAGGGTTTTTTTCAAAACCAAAGGAAAAGTTGAAAAATAACACAAGAGTTTATAGTTGGGGGAAAAGGCGTGTACGGGTTTTAGAAAGGCCTTAAGAGTGTACAAAAGAAAAAGAACATATGAGCGTAAAACACGAGGTCAAACACAAGACGGGACTTATGGTTTTAGGCATGGGGATTAAGGGTTTTCTCTTCCTAGAGTAAGGTGAATTTTAAGGGACTTGGATTTAATGCACCCCGGAAAAGGGTTAATTGTACCCTAGAAAAAGGCTTAAGTCTACCCCAGAAAAGGCTTAAGTCTACCCCGGAAAAGGGGTTAATGCACCACGGGAAAGGGGGCTTTGGAGGAGGCCTTTAGAAGTTACTAGAAGCTTCTAAAGCTTCTGGTTATAGTCGTGGCAGGGAGAGGAGATGGGATGACGACTTCCCACGTGGCCAGGTGGACGTGACCTCAACGGCGCATGTGGCGGCTCTTCGTGCCAGCGATGAACGCCAATGTCCGACACGTCAAGAGAGGCGACGACAGCCCACGTTCGGTCCTCCTCTCGGCCTTCCTCTCAATGACACGGCCCGCAGTGTTCCTCCTTGTCCCTGCCTGCATAGACGCCTCCACTCACCGATCAATCCACCAGCCTTTCACCACGACCCTCTTCCCATCTCACCCCCTTAGAGGGGGTATTTATAGGAAGGGATAAGGCCTTCTCTTTCCCCCCACGTGTTAGGTCACATGTAGACTCTCCCCTCCACCTCATTCACTCTCCCATTTTAGTAGCATTCCCTTCCCTCAGCCACGCTTCGGCTGGGGGAAGGTAATAAAAAGATTTGCATTAAATCAATATTTATCCTTATCCTCCTCCCAAGAGAAGGTTCCCATGAGAAATACGGGGTTTTACTAAGCCATGTCCTGATTGGGCTCGGTGGCGAGTTTATTAGATTAACCCGTCTCCATGTAACATTGTCACTTCCCCGAGACTTCACGTGGCCTTTATAATATATACATATATTTTTTAAACAAGAATATTACACTTCAGGAGGTGAAATTTGAAGGACTACTTATCCAACTTAGTTGCAAGTATCAAGAAAGAGTTTATGGATGTGATTACAAAGTAGCTACAGATGTTGAAGGTGAATATCGCCAATATATCCACTCCTGCAGGAGTTGGGAGAGATGTGATGCGTTCTAATACATGGTGCGGAAAGTGTCATCAAGCAAGACATTTAGCCACTGAATGTACCTGAAAACCAACCATTCCTGGAGCCTTTTGTTCCTACTATTTGAGAAAGAACCATACAGAGGATATTTGCTCTCTGAAAGAGATGCATGAACGAAGACAGAAATGTGAAAATGCAAGATTCAATTTGCTAGAATTCAAAATTACAACACAAGATATTCGACCAAAGCCTAGGGAGTTTGGTCCTAATTTTGGTCCAAGGAGGTTTCCCTCTCAAAGTTACAGAGGATGACAGTCTGGCAGTGGTCAGAGATCCGAGGTGGAATGTTATAGGTGTGGAGAAAAGGGTCATATCTCCTCGAATTTTCCAAACCCTAGATAATTTGTGGATTACAAGCCCTTATGCAACCAAAGGAGAAGTCCACACTACAAAGGACTATCCAAGTCTAGCCCTTGTCAAGGCCAATGCCACTGATAGTAGCCAACATAAGGTACAAGAGCCAATATCCAATTTGGTAGAGTTGGAAGTTGCTGCTATCACACGCGCGCCAAGAAGAAGGAACGAGTTGTCCAGAAAGAGAACATCTCTCCTGCTAAGACTGTGAAGTTCAACCTGCCAACAGAGACAGAGCAGTTCAGGACAGAACAGTGCAGTACAGAGCACTACAGTGCCATTAAGAGTCATAGAGATAGTCCCAGAAACAAGACCAGAGGTCCAGGAGATAGATGTTACAGAAGCACCTCTAGAAAAAGAGAAAGTGCCGGTGATGCAATTACTAGAAGAAAAAGGAAAGATGAAAATGGGTGTAGCCCCATTCCCCAGCAGGCTAGAAAAGCCCGTGGATCCTATCAAAGAATATGACTTGGTAAAAAACCTAGACACGTTTAAACCTAACTTAACATTTCGGCAGTTGTTGATGCTGTATCCTAGCTGCCGAAAGAAATTCAAAAGAATCTTGACAAGAAGATGCGGACTAAGGATTGCTCCCCCAACAACAATAAAGCCCAACAGAGCCACAGAACCTGCGAAGGAAGTAGATGTGGCTAACGCCTTCCTAGATCGTGGAACCCCAGAGATTAGTGTATGGATTGAAGGATGCTTTATTTCAAATGCATTGATTGATGGAGGCTCATCAGTAAACATAATGATAGATGTGACAATGAAAGACATGAAAGTGCAATTGAAGAAGATCCTCTGGTAGTGGATGATCTTGTTGATGTCCCTATAGAGACCTCAGAGACCGAAGATCTTGGGATGTTGGAGGGAATGACCATGGTTCCATTTGGGTTGACCAATGGACCACAAACTATGCAGCATCTGCATAAGCAATGGATCAAAGGCATAAAAATTAAGTTCACCACTGGCTCCTATCACCCTAACCATTCATTCTAGAGAAAAGATGATGATGATTCCCCCTATCAACAGCAAGCAAAGCCATCAGAGCCACGGCTTCTAGAAGGTCCTTGCTATGTGACATTCCTGGACGCATCCTCTGAAGATGAATCCCTAATTCCTAAAGAAATCACCACTCAAAGAGAAGTAAACAAAGCTCTGATACCCTTCCAGCTGAAAGCAGAGTTTTGAGCTCGGGATGTGCCTAAAATTTGCCAAAAAATCCGAAATTTAGGGGAAAAATATTCAACGTCGAAGGCGGCGGCTCCAGCTAGGACAATTTTAAGCACCAAGTGAAATACAACTCTTAAAAGGTGCATGAGCGACACTTGTTGATTTTTGATAATTTTTCAGACTGCAGTGCGGGTTGTCAGGAGTTGCTAGCCAATGCGGGATGTCAAGCCGGACGCGCAAAAATTTACAGTACTCGATTTGGACACCGAACGGGAAAATGGCCACAAAAGGGGCAAGATATGAAAAGGTGGATATTTGAGACGGCCAAAAGGGGTGCCCTTTGGAGCCTTTGGCCCCCCCTCAAAAATTTTATGCATCCTACATCAAAAAACGTGGAGAGAGAATGAGGAATGAAGAAAAAACGTGGAGCAACATGGCGGCCGTTTTTTGCGCCCTCTTATGATGGAGATGGAGTATGCAGGCTGAAAGCAACCCATACAATCGATCATGGGGCTGATCTTCCCTCTCTTGACTGGTCTTATCACCTGTCTTCACCCGTACAATGGTGGCCTAAATGAAGAGAGCCAGTTCTAGTCTTTCTCTCTCCTCCCTCTCTCTCCCTTAAGGGACTGTTCTTGTGTGGAAGAAGACAATGAAGAATGGTGGAGGAAAGCTTGTCCGGATGAGACCGGATTGCTCCCGGATGGATGAAGACTTGAAGAGTGCTGTTCTTGAAGATGCTAAGCATTAAATGCATGCAATCCCGTAATCAAGACCAAGAAACTGAGACCTGAAAATAAGCGGTAATGCTATTTTTACAAAGAAAAATGATCTTTTTATGCTATTTGGTTTATGAAACTTTGTTCATATGGGATGAAAGTTCATTATGATACTGTTTGCCATGAGTTTCAATTGTTTGCAACCTGAAAATCAGAAAATATAAGGCTACATGGCCGGATTTAGTGTTAAAACCCGTAAAACACACGTTTTAAGGGTAAAATTGGATTTTTTGCTATATAAATGAGAAATATGATATGTCACACCAACTAAATTTGATTTTTTTTCTGTCAATGAACCTAAAGGCCAAAGCCCACAATCAACTTTCATTTTCAGTCATTATTTATTAAAGAAAAATAGGGAAAAATACCCAAAAATGGAGAAAAATTGGTTTAAAATAGGGAAAAATAGGAAACGGGCTGAGAAAAATTAGGGAAAATTATACCTATGTCTGTGCGATGTATAACGATGGCAAAGAACAAGGTTGGCATTGGTTTGTTCCCGTTTCTATGTTTTGTGTGTATTTATTGTTCTTTTAAAAGTGAAAAATGCATAGAAACCCTATTTAACCAATCAATGATGCAAAATGCTAAGAGCTGGATGAAGAAGGGCTGAAACATTGAAAGATAAAGAAAAGATTTGATTTATGCATTGCACTTGGCATATAGGAAACGGTTTGAATAAACAGGATGGTAGCATGAGCATATGGCTCGGTGCCTCCTTTCAACGCAGCACGCGCTAGTAAAATTCATGGAAAGAATGCGTTATGCACTATACACGATGCTGGTCTTTCTTTTGTCTGAGCACATAGCTATACATGATTTGCATTAAGCATAATAATTAAAAGGTATCAGAAAAACCTCCTGGATGCATGGCACCTGTTTTCCTTAGGTTGTGACCAACGATGAGTGTGAGAGGATGTCCTAAATTGTAGGTTAGTTGTTGGGTCCTAAGGGGAAATTGTAGTGAGGAATGGTACATCCTGGAACGTAAAATATTGGTACTTTGAGAGGAGTTTGTGTTCGTTTGTGTTATATGTTTAGCAGGGCATCAAAGGGTCAATCCGTGCGATGTAGGAGAGCTATAGTGGGGCTCCGACTATTAGTCAGTGGAGTGCCTCCTATGTGCATGTGATGAGGCGTTATGCCTATGTACTTTGGGATCTCCCTCTAAGGAGTTTAAGGGAAATGTTGGACTATAAACTATAAACGCATGAAGTAAGCTTTAGGGCAGTTTGTCCTTCAGCATTAGATTGATGCTCCTGGTCCGCGAGGCCGTGAGGGTGTTTGTGTGTCATGAGCATGAGGTCCGGCTAGTGCCATAGCCAGTGCCGGCCCATTTCAGGTCCCATCAGTGGTGCGTCTTCCGGGAGCTGCCTATAAGTGGCGGTTTTCGAATCTAGCGTTTCAAGGGATCCTAAATTCCCCATAAAATGGGGTTTGTTCAAGGATGGAAAAACTTGGCTTTCCCTATACAAAACTTACTAATGGACTTAGTTAGTTATGTAGAGCATTAGTCCTCTGCAGAAGATAATTTATGTGATGAAAAGAGTAGCCAATCAGTGGTTACCCCATCCTCTAGCACGATGGCATGGACTGAGATTCGCCTTGGTGTGGTCTCTACCCAAGAGAAATCATGTTTAACCAGCCATAAACCTAGAGGGCATGAAATAAGCATGTTGGAAACTATGGTAGTTGTGGCATCAACAAGTCATCATGCTAAAGCCATAATGCCATGGGAAAGTGCAGATATACGATGGAATATGCTTATGGTTGAAACATCTCGTGTAATGGGCCACTATGACGACATAGTAGGTATCACAAGGATGTTAGAAGCCCTAGCTGTCAAAGGGAAGCCGTTGCTTAAAAGGCATGGTTCCCAAGTTTTAAGAAGTGGTAATGGTAAATCTACTTTGGATAAAGACCAAAAGCTCTTATATAAAACCGTTATGGACTTTCCTTTTAAAGGGAAAGGTATGGAAGACCCTCTAAGAGGGGATCAAAATGACATGTTGAAACTTATAGGACTCCCTAGAACACTCAGTGAGTTGGAAGAAAGGGATGTCAATGAGGATATTAACCTCCCCACACCGGAAAGGGTGAGGATGGAAGAGGTTAAAGATCCTAAGAGGCTGGACCCAGATCATGATTAATATGAAGATTTTAATGACCCGGTGTTGATCCCAAAAGGGAGGACTAAATGTCCTCCTCTTTATAGGGATCTCCCAGTGTTTTATGGGTTGCCAAATGCGGATCCGATGATTCATTTAAGAGAATATGACCTAACTTGCACTGCTAGTGGGTTCGACGATATACATCGGATGCTCGTATTCCCAAGTACCCTAAAGGGAGAGGCAAGGAAATGGTACTGGAGCCTCCCAAGAGGGTCGATCAAATCATTTGAGGAGTCTTGTGATAGATTTCTAGATGAGTATGAAAAGAAGTTCCCTATGATTCAGGTCTTAGGGCGGCTTATGCAGTTTAGACAGGAGTCTTATCCATCTATTAAAGAGTATGCTAGAGCCTTTGATAGGACTCTTAGGCTTTGGCCAAGAAGAGTGAGTGCACTACCAGATGATGTGCTATGTGAGCTCTTTCTGAATGGCCTAGAGATTAATACGCAAATCCAAGTGGGACTGCGGGATCCTAAGTCGTTAAGGGAAGCAAAAATGTATGCCATTGATTACGAGGGTCATATTCAGAGATGTTGGGAAAACTTTTGGAGTTTTCCCCGCTCAGTACAAGTGCATCCTAGCTTCCAACCATTCCTGCAAGAAGACAGCTCACTTGTTGATACCAAGGTAGCCTATGAGGGGAACCTTGGTGGCCAAAATTTCAAAGCAGAAAATGGCCATCCTATGAGTAGTAATGAAATGCCTATCAGTGGAAAGGTTCCAAGCCATGTAAGTCCCGTTAGGGCTTGCAACACTTCCACAAAAGGTAGTTGTGATGGCAATATGGATCACACCAATGGGCCTATGAGTGTTGCTAAGCATTCTGTGTGTGGTTCTAATTTTGTTTCTAGTAAGGCTCTTGCGAGACCTTTGGTATTGGAATCATGCTTCCGGGTGGATGTTGTTTCCTCCAATGAAAGCATGGTACTTATGGGAAAAAATTTGCAGTATGGACGTAAACAAGTAAAGACATCTTTTGTAAAGAGGATGCAAAATGCTAAAAGTCCACCTGTGCTTCACAAAGGTCATAAGGATGTGAGGCCATTTGGCCATAGGGATAAGTTTGCATTGAGTTCATTAGACCAATGCAGCAAATTGAGGGAATGCAAGAATATTAAGGGAAATGTGAGATGGGTTTGGAGACCCAAAATCTCCAAAAGTATGGTAGGAATGTCGGATGCAAGGCCAAGGATCCCATCTGGATATATTTTGTCGAACCCCCAAGAGGATAAGACTGGATATACATCTGACAATATACATTGCCTTGGGATACACCCATGTGATGTGCCTAGGCTTGAAGCTCTACCTAGTTTGGGTCACAGCACTGATTTATGTGAAAACCCAAATAGGGGAGGTTCCAATGAGTACAAAGCTATGATTCTTTCTGCCAAAGGAGCCACTCGGCTGCTTGAACAACCAATTTATTCGGATGACAATAAATGTGGGACATGCGAGCCCATGGAGGCCGTTCATTCAGCTCATAGTGCCCAAGAAGGGATCGGCCTTATTGATGAGTTATTTGTGGAAAGGCTTGGACTTGTAGCTCTTTAAAAAAAAAAAAAACCTAAGATCAAAAAATACAAGATCAAGCTTTTAGCTGACTTGCATGAGTAGCATGGGGCTAGTCGACCTATGATATGCTATCCTCGGCACCCTGGGTAGTCTAATAGGGTGTGATGTATATGCCAAGGACATTAGCAGTACGTGGACCAAAATGACCTATTTAGTTTTAAGCTAGGAAGGCTAGCTACTTTGGATATTACGTCCAGATTTCATTAGGCCAAGAGGGCTGTTTGGTGCAGGTATGGTTAATGGTTTCTTGTTTTAGTTCTGTGCTAGACATGTTCGAACAAGAGCTTGGAAGGAGCCTTTGTTGCATGGAAGCTTCTCGTGACCCTATCCAGGTGATATCTCTCCTTTACAAGTATTATGGTTTTATGCTATATGTGTCTGTGTACTTGTGTAGGGGATTTTCCTTTCTTGTTGGGGACCGGAGTCCAAGGCATGAAGTCCCAGGTTTAGGTTAGGTATATTTGAGGGAGGCCTGAGTAGTCGTTGCCTCGTGTAAAGACATTGTCAAGCATTGAAAGACCAGTTTTAGAAGGTAGTCCTAGTGACCATGTTCTGCTAGCCTGCTAGGCAGCCGTTCTAAGAGTTCTTGTTAGTTGTGAGGCAGTTAGAGAAGCCTGCTAGAAGAAAAATCATGATGATAGAGACGAAAAGAAACCCTAAATATCTTAAACAAAATAAATATATACAAAGGTGTGTAAAAAGGGATTCTAACCCCCTATCAAAATAGAACAGAAAAGAAAGGAAAATTTATAAGCAGTTGATCATCGCCTTGCGAAGGCTTGGTAGGTTCTTGGGGATGAGTCAGACCCGGGCCGATGCCTTGTCTTCCTAGGGGTGGCGTCGAAGAAAGTTTGGAAGGTTGGAGCGAAAATAAAAGTGAGCGTTAGAAAAGGATTAAGTGTCGCCTCGCGAGGGCTTGGTAGGTTCTTGGGTACCAAGACAGGACCTAAGGCCGATGCCCTGTTCTCATTGGGTCACTATGCTCAGCTCCCTCCTTTTTACATGCCCGAGTATGAAACATAAAACCCTAAAAGAAGCAAAGTGTTAAAGAAAATACTTCTTGATCAAGCTATAGGATTCCTCGCCTAGTAGGAGCTCCTAGTTGTGTTGTCCTTAGTTAGGTAGGCAGTTCAGACCACCACTTAGGGCAACCTCTTTGATAGTTCTTTTTAGTCTGGCCGTGTTAGAGCAGTCGCTTAGTAACTAGCTTCAGAACTTCTATCAGATTATGGTAGGCCTACTCCTTGTGGATTTCATGCCTTGGTTTTGTCAGGGGGTAGGGTGAGCATTGTGTTGTGTTTAGTATGTATTTCTTTTGTATCAGCTTGATGCTTCCTTTGGTTGTTTTTGTGCAGATCTGTTGTGGGATTTGACGGTCTGACTTGAAGAGTGCTGTTCTTGAAGATGCTGAGTATTAAATACATGCTGGAAATCAATCCCGTAATCAAGACCAAGAAACCGAGACCTGAAAATAAGCAGTAATGCTATTTTTACAAAGAAAAATGATCTTTTTATGCTATTTGGTTTATGAAACTTTGTTTATATGGGATGAAAGTTCATTATGATACTGTTTGCCATGAGTCAATTTTTTGCAACCTGAAAATCAGAAAATATAAGGCTACATGGCCGGATTTAGTGTTAAAACCCGTAAAACACGCGTTTTAAGAGTAAATTTGGATTTTTTGCTATATAAATGAGAAATATGATATGTCACACCAACTAAATTTGATTTTTTTCTGTCAATGAACCTAAGGGCCACAGCCCACAATCAACTTTCATTTTCAGTCATTATTCATTAAAGAAAAATAGGGAAAAATACCCAAAAATAGAGAAAAATAAATTTAAAAATAGAAAAAAATAGGAAACGAGCTGAGAAAAATTAGAGAATATTATACCTATGTCTGTGCAATGTATAACGATGGCAAAGAACAAGGTTGGCATCGGTTTGTTCCCGTTTATATGTTTTGTGTGTATTTATTGTTCTTTTAAAAGTGAAAAATGCATAGAAACCCTATTTAACCAATCAATGATGCAAAATGCTAAGAGCTAGATAAAGAAGGGCTGCAACACTGAAAGATAAAGAAAATATTTGATTTATGCATTGCACTTGGCATATAGGAAACGGTTTGAATAAAGAGGATGGTAGCATGAGCATATGGCTCGGTGCCTCCTTTCAACGCAGCACGCGCTAGTAAAATTCATGGAAAGAATGCTTTATGCACTATGCACGATGCTGGTCTTTCTTTTGTCTGAGCACATAGCCATACATGATTTGCATTAAGCATAATAATTAAAAGGTATCAGAAAAACCTCCTGGATGCATGGCACCTGTTTTCCTTAGGTTGTGACCAACGACGAGTGTGAGAGGATGTCCTAAACTGTAGGTTAGTCATTGGGTCCTAAGGGGAAATGGTAGTGAGGAATGGTACATTCTGGAACGTAAAATATTGGTACCTTGAGAGGAGTTTGTGCTTGTTTGCATTATATGTTTAGTAGCGCATCAAAGGGTCAATCCGTGCAATGTAGGAGAGCTGCAATGGGGCACCGACTATTAGTCAGTGGAGTGGCTCCTATGTGCGTGTGATGAGGCGTTATGCCTATGTACTTTGGGATCTCCCTCCAAGGAGTTTAAGGGAAATGTTGGACTATAAACTATAAACACATGAATTAAGCTTTAGGGCAGTTTGTCCTTTAGCGTTAGATTGACGCTCCTGGTCCGCGAGGCCGTAAGGGTGTTTGTGTGTCATGAGCATGAGGTCCGGCTAGTGCCATAGCCAGTGCTGGCCCATTTCAGGTCCCATCACTAGCAATTTCAACATAGAAATGAGTCATCTAGAAGGAGGACACTGGTTCTAGTGGAACATCAGACGAGGACACGAATCCCTTGAAAGAGTCAGACCTCTATCCATAAGCAATCTGTGGGACATTTATTCACGAAGTGGAAGGTGCAAGGCAAGTGAAATTCTTGGATACTAAGGGTACTGAACATCACTTGAAAGTGGGTCTCAATCTTCCAGAAGAAGAACTAGTGGTCCTGTGAGATCTATTAAAGGAGAACTTAGACGTGTTTGCTTGGTCATATAAGGACCTAAAGGGGATTGATCCCGCAGTATGCCAACATCATATTGACCTAGAGCCTGATGCCAAACCTGTAAGGAAAAGACAAAGGCGTATGAATCCTAATTATTTTGCTTTGGTGAAGGCTGAATTATTAAAACTTCTTTAAGCCGAGTTCATTTATCTCGTGGCTAACAATGAATGAGTTTCGTCCATCGTGGTAGTACCCAAGAAGAACAAGAAACTTTGAATATGTGTAGACTTTCGAAAGTTGAACTCGAAGACGAAGAATGATCGTTTCCCTATTCCTTTTATAGACCAACTGTTGGACACAGTGGCACGCCATGAGCTGTATTCCCTCTTGGATGGATTCAATGGATATAACCAAGTCCAAATCACAGAAGAGGACCAATTCAAAAAAACCTTCACCACAGAATGGGGGACCTATGCCTATAGAGTGATGCCATTTGGGCTATGTAATGCTCCTGCCATCTTCCAGCGACGAGTAATGATGGCTGCCTTCTAGAATCATCTTCATGATTTCATTGAGGTGTATCTTGATGACTTCTACATCTATAGCTTAATCCGTGAGCATTGGGGACACCTAGAGCAATGTTTTCACAGATGCCGAGAGTATGGGATTTCTCTCAACCCTGACAAATGTGACTTTGGCGTTTCATTGAAAGTTCTTCTAGGCCATATTGTCTCTGCACAAGGGATTGCAATAGATCTGACGAAGATTGAGAAGATTGGTGCCTTGACAGCACCAATAAACCTCAAGTAATTGAGAGGATTTCTTGGCCATGTGGGCTACTACAAAAGATTTATTGCACATTTTGCAACCAAGGCAGCCCCTCTATACAAGCTCCTAAGGAAAGATGCGGATTTTCTTTGGACTGATGACTTTGAAGAAGCCTTTAATACCCTAAAAGAGTGCCTTATCCAAGTATCTATCTTACAGCCTCCTGATTGGATGGAGTTTCATGGGCACACAGATGCATTAGTCGAAGGGCTAGGGGCTATCTTATGTCAAAAGAGCCCTTCTAAATTAGATCAACCAATATATTATGCAAGCCGAGAGGTCACTGATAGGGAGCGGAACTACACAGTGACAAAGCTTGAGTGCTTAGCAATGGTGTTTGCACTGGAGAAGTTTCGACACTATCTATTGTCAATGCATTTCAAGTTCTACGTGGATCATGAAGCCCTATCCTTCTTGATGAACAAAGAAGATGTCGGATGATTGATGAGATGGTTGCTCCTATTCCAAGAGAGTTCGATTTTGAAGTGGTCACTAAGCCTAACCGTTCCCTTGTCCTAGGCAATCATCTATCACAGATCCCTCAAACTGCAAAAGAAGAACATGATGATCCAGACCTTCGTGATGCTTCCTTATTTCTAGTTGAAACAGTTACTTCCTAGTATGCAAACATAGCCAACCTCCTGGCAACTCAATAGTATCCTCCTGGCATCTCAAGCTATGAGAAGAAGAAGCTTCTTTTAGAATCAACCCCCTACACTTTGCTAGGAGATGCACTGTACAAGAGAGACAAAGATGAAGTTTTGCGAAGATGTGTTGCAGGGGATGAAATCAGCATAGTATTGAAAGCATGCCATGACGAACCATGTGGTGGACGCTTTGTAGGAAAAGCAACAGCGAGGACGGCTGTGTTGGCAGGATACTAGTGGCTGACTCTCCACAAGGATGCACGTGACTACTGCAAGAGATGTGATGCTTGTCAGTGAATGGGAAAACCCACCAAAACAAGTGCCATGCCATTGTAACCTATTCTTCCCCTAAAGCCATTCAAGAAGTGGGGGATTGATTTTTTGGATCCCATTGATCCACCCACCAGACGGAAGCTGATGGGACCACAAATGGGCCAGCACTGGCTATGGCACTAGCCGGACCTCATGCTCATAACAGACAAATACACCCTCATGGCCTTGTGGGCCAGGAGCGTCTATCTGCTCCTAAAGGACTAACTGTCCTAAAGCCTAATCTATGCATTTATAGTTTTGTAGTCCAACGTTTTCCTTTCTATAAACTCCACAGAGGGAGAACCCATACATATTGGCAATAAATGCCACCATAATCACATACATGGGAGGAAACCTCTCGGCGGAATCACTGCGGCCCCACTGCAGCTCTCCTATACCACAGGGATCAGCCCCTTGATGCACTGCTCAACATATAGAACAAACGAACAAACTCAACTCTTTCATCTTGAACGTATTCCAGGAGATACCATCTGTCCTTACCAAATAATTCCCCAAGAACCGAACATCTATCCTACGGCTTAGGTTGCCTTTCCACACTCAAGCGTGGGTTATCGTCATCGAAAATAGGTGCTATGCATCCAATCCTTTGTATTCTGATACCATGGTTGACATGCACATGCAAAAGTGGATGCTCCTAAAGTGCTCAAACATAATTTTAAATCAGAAACATGTGGTGCACAACCTGGCTTTCGAATGCTCATTCACTAACTCGTTGCGGCGATGTAAGAATAGCACTGAGATAACACTCATGCTACTATCCTCTTAATTAAAATACCAGGAACTCTATGTCATGATATGCATCAGAAAATCAACAATAATTAGCACGCAAATTGCACCATTCAAACATACCAACCCCCTACGTTTAGGTATTGCTTTCATTGCATAGAAGTAGAGGTTCATTTTGTCATGTTTTAATGTATGAAAAGCGGTAAATCACAAACTTTGACAAGGAGATAGGGCAAACTGAGGCTAAAACTCATGCTTTGCCATTACCATACATCCATAATTATATTTTTTCTTATTTTTGTGAGCCGTATTTCTATTTTTTCTCTTATTTTCCCTATTTTCTTGATTTATTTGGCAATAAAATATGCTATTTTCTTATTTTTCTTGTTCCAATCACTTCAGCATACTAACATTCAATTTATTTTCCAATTTTTCCCCATGGGAACACATTTCACCCACCCGAAACGACAAAACTACCATTTTACCTCTTAAAAACCGCATTTCGGGTTTACGGGAATTAAATAGCGCATGTAAATCATTGCAAAATCCAAATTTTCTGATAAACAGCAATTAATCATGATGCAACCAGCGCTCAAACAAATTTTCATCCAATAAGAATATTATTACTATCATAAACTATCAAAAAACTTCATTTTCCTTCATAAAAATGGGCATACGGTGTTTTTACGTAACTCGAGATGCATTAAATGACTGCATGACTAGCGAATGGAGCCTCCATTGATCTCAATCCAATGCTGCACATCAATCTTCAGCATCTCCATCAATCTCCATCACCGTTTTCTTCAATCTCCTTCCCGATTCCTCCTTCAAGATAGTACACATGAACAACCCATAGGGAGAAGAGAGAAAGACTAGATTCTGATCTCTTCATCCAGACAGCCATATCTGGCGCGAGGACTGGTGATAGAATTAGGAAAGAGGGATAAGTTGCCCGGCAATGTCTATTCCATGGGGTACTTGCAGCCTCCATTTATGATTTGTGAGGAGGGGAGCACAATTTTCGGTGCCATTCTATTCACGACAATATGTCGCCATATCCCACGAAAAAATTGAGGGGGGGGTGCCCCCTCCCAAAGGGCACCCCCTTTTGGTCCTAATCTTTTTGTCCACCTTTTCAAATCTTGGCCAATTTTTTGCCTCTTCCGCGTCCGGGCTCTGTTTCAGCCTCTGAAAAATCTTGTGCATCCGACTCAGCATCCCGCATTGACTGGCAGCTCCCAGCATCCCATACGGCAGTCGAAAAAATTATCAAAAATCCACAAGTATCGCTTGGGTGCCTTTTAAAAGCCGTCTTTCACTTGGTGCTTAAAATCCTCCTAGTTGCAGTTGTCGCCTTCGATGTCGAATATTTTTCCCCTAAACTCTGAATTTTTTGGCAAATATTAGGCACATTCCTAAATCATTAAAACCCCGCAAAACTGGCCCTCTTGGCCTATCAAGATCAAACAGAATAGCACCTACACATCCCTCCCCGAAATAGCACAGATATACAATAATATGCTCCTTTCCAAGGAGGAAAAATAGGGCTCGCAGCCCTAAACTAAATGCATAAGATTATGACCCATCCCTCCTGCATATATAGTAAGAGGCGTACGCATAACATGTTGTCAAATCAGCCTTGGTCCAGGATAACAATGGTAGATGGGTCTCGGCTACTCTTTGCATCACCCATATCAACCGTTGCCTGTCATATATTGCATGCTCTGATAACATTCCCCACAAGTGATCGGGTCATGTCTCATTATTGATAGCAATATCCAAACTAGGACCATAGTTGAAGAAAATGTCTTCTTCATAAGCAAGGTTTACCAGTGAATCCGCAAACTGATTCCAGTAACGTGGAATTAGCTGAAGAGACACTCTCTCAAACTCCTCAAGTAGGGTCATGGCAGTTCGATGATACATACAAAGGATGGGATTCCGTACTGTGTATGTACCATCTAGCTGATTCAAGATCAACTGGAAATCCCCTTTTACTAACAACCGCCGAATACCACCTTGCTTGGCAATATGCAGTCCCATGATCAAGGCTTTATACTCCGCCATGTTGTTAGTGAATCCCACCCCGAGATAAGCAGCTAACTTCATCGTAACTCTACGTCGGGGATCTCAGATTACTACTCCAACACTCCCTTTTTTATTAGGGCCCCTAGACGCTCCGTCAAAATATAATTGTACGTCCACAATAGGTTTACACAGCTTGCCATCACAAACTCCTCTATTCGTAATTGTGATAGTCAAAAATTAGCATGTTTAGAGGATGAACTGACAGCTCCATCCCACCTTCTTTATTGAACTCAACAGGGATACTTGTCAACATTCGTAAGCAGTGGTGGCAATAGACTTTGATCTCCCACACAAAGGTTCCGTCCTCTTGCTCAATCACTTTGTATCCTTTGCTCCACCAGATAAGTTTCCCCTGATGGTATCTATGCTCCAGATATGGGTGCTCCAAATAAGGAATTAACCGCCCCATCAACCAGCTTTAAGCTCTTTTGCAGGTCTCAAATCAGCCCCGACATGGACCTGCAATGCCTTCTTATGTGTTAGCATACTTAGAAATCATAAGGTTTAATCTTATTAAGATTAACCTTATTTTTAAATTCTATTCCTGCAGATCAGCTAGTAGAGCTGTAGACCTATTTTTCCCTATTCTGACAATCGTGTAGGGGCCATCCCATCTAGGTTCCAATTTCCCTGGAAACAGCTCCCTACGTGCATCGTAGTACAGAACTAATTGCTCTTTTTTAAAGGTATACTTCTTTGCTTTAAGGTCTTGCAACTGCTTCATTCGACGTTTAGCTACCTCCTGGTGTAATAAGCTCTGCAATTATAGTTCATCCAGGTGGGCTATAGTCGTGAAACGTTCAAAGAGTTCATCCTCGTCTCCCAAAGAGTGGTTAATTGCAAACCTGATGGTTGGCAACTCGATTTTGAGGGGTAACACACACTCTTCCCCATAAACTAATTTAAATGGAGTATGGTTGGTAGCTTGCTTGAACATTGTATTGTATGCCCATACTGCCACATACAACTTCCTGTCCCAGTCTCGTTTCTTCTCCGATACTATTTTAGACAAGATACCCACAAGTTGCTTATTAGTACTTTCAACTTTCCCGTTGGCTTGCGGATTATAAGGGGTCATTTTTTTATGCTTGATTTGCCAAGCTTTAGTCAGGCTTTTGATCATTTTATTCAAAAAGTGGGTTCCACGGTCCGACACTAGTTCCTTCGGTGGACCGAAACGGCAGATAATCTGCTCTAAAAGGAAACTTGCAGTCTCTTTTGCATTGTCCTACCTCATCGCCCACGCTTCTGAATGTTTTGTAAAATAATCAGTTGCTACTATAATGTATCTCTTCTGAGTAGTAGACGACGGGGCGATAGGACCCACAAAGTCAATGCCCCACTTCCCAAATGGAAGGATAGACATAATAGGCGTAAGTGGGCGTTTCCTATTCTCTCTGTTGTCATGTCTTTGACAAGTATCACATTTCTTAACGTACTCAAAGGAATCTTGGAGGATGGATGGCCACCAATATCTAGCTCTTAAAGCTTTCTGTGCCGTAAACCGCCCAGTGAAGTGCCCTCCACATGCAGAGTCATGGCACTCTTCCAAGATGAAAGGAACCTCGTCAGGCATCACACATCGGCAATAGATATCATCAACACCTTGCCAATATAGTATTCTTGCAATCAAGGAAAACTTCAAAGCCTGTTGTCTAATTTTCCTCTTTTCTGATTTTGATAAACCAGCTCCAGTCTCTCCCGTTGATAGATAATGCGTGATAGTAGCATACCAAGATGGAATAGAAGCTGTATCAATTTTAAACATTTCTTTGATATCGCTTCCTTCAGCCAAAGTCTCTTTCGGATCCCCAAAATCCACAAGGCATTCCACAATACCTTGCAACCTCGGTGGCTTATTCTTAATCTCATAATCGAACTCCTATAAAGTGATTAACCACTTTGCCAGACGATCAGGCGGTTGTAGCTTGTTCATAAGCAATCTAAGCCCTTTCGCCTTCGTATAGAAAACTACCTTCTCATAGAGGATGTAGTGCCTGAATTTTTTAGTTGCAAAGACCATTGCAAGGTACAACTTCTCCATGTAGGTGTAGTTAATTTCTGATATGCCCAATTTTTTAGTAGCAAAAGCTATCAAATGATACCACTTTTCCTCCCAAATTTGGGCTAAACAACAGCTGATACTATGCATGGTGGCTGCTGAAAATATGTAAAATACCTCGCCTCTTTTAGGTGCTTTTAAAATTGGTTCTTTTACTAGCTCCTGTTCCACATCCTCAAAAGCTACCTTACAAGGGTCACTCCATACAAATAGACAGCTAAAGGATAATAAGTTTGTTAATGGCAATGTTCTTTCTACCAAGGCATTTATAAACCTCCGATAGTACCCTATCGATGACAAAAAGCTATGTACCTCTTTTAGAGTGCGTGGTGGACTCATAGCGACTATAAACTTGATCTTTTCAGGATCAGTTGCAATCCCGACTGAATTGACCACATGGCCTTGCAATAGCCCATAAGGCACTCCAAAGACACACTGGCGTGGGATAAGAGCGATACAAAATTGTCTGTAGCGCTCAAAGCACTTTCTTAAAATAATCAACATCCTTTCCCTTACAGTGGCTGCCCCCAGGTCATCGATAAATACTTTCAACTCATCTGGGGAGATGTCACCAAAGGTCTTGTCTGCTGTTCGCTACCATGATCCAGGTGCATTGCACAAACCAAAGGCCATCACATGGTATGCAAAAGTACTAAAGACAGTCATGAAAGTTGTTTTCAACTTGTCCTCTTCTGCCAATTGCCATCTGGTTGTAACCCGCAAAGCAATCCATAAACGAATATATTTCCCTACCCGCTAATTGATCCAAAATATGGTCAATAAATGGCAACGGGTAGTAATCCTTAATCGTCTCCTTATTCAACTCTTTGAAATCTACACATAGTCAGATATGGTTGTTTTTCTTCTTCCTGATGACAACTGGTGAACACCATTCTGTGTGTTGTACCAGGGAAGATTAAATCCGCTTTCCATAACTTTTGTAACTCCTCAAATAGCCCGTCCCTCAATTGAAAAGGCATACGCCTTACTTTCTAATGCATAGGATGACTGCCTTCTTTTATAGGAATAGTATGAACAGCCAGGCTGGGAGGAATGCCTCTCAGCTCGTCATAACTCCAAGCAAAGATATCACGGAATTCTTGAATCAAGGACACATAGTCCTCCCTTTCTGCTGAACTGAGCATGGAACCTAATTTAATTGGCGGCAAATCATTCAGCGTGCCAAGGTTCAACTCAATCACATCCGCGTCTCTTATCCTATCTTGCGGCTCTATCGGTTCATTGAGAGTTATCTCATAAATATCCTCTATAGTGGACCCCTCTTTAGATTCATCACTAGATGATGTCTCACTACCAGATGGATCATCTGTTGTTTCTAATTCAGTGGAGGATAAAGGAGCTCTCTCACTCTGAGGCGACTCAGGGTAAGCATCGATTAGCACCTCTACCTAGAAGCACTCGACCGGCGGGTATATCGACTTGATAATCTGTTCGTAAGATCCAAGGCCTACCTAGCAAGACCCGATAGCTAGGACGTCCTGCAAATCTTATCACCCTAAAGTCCAAGAAGTATTCTACACTTGCAACTGTAACATGGACTTTAGTAATGCAACCTTCTGGTTGCCTTAGACTATCATCAGCCATTCTAAGAAGGGTGGAGCTATCTTTTTGGATTCCTAGACCCAACCTCTCCATCAACTCTGAACTCATGATATTGACGGAGGACCAAGTGTCTACGATAGCATACTCCACTAGTATTCCATCCACGTATGCTGGAACCCTAGGGAAATTCTTTTCAGCATGATCAAACCAATCTTCCCCTACTCATGCTATGCCCAAAGGTTCTACAATATACCCAATACACAGGATCTTCTTGAATTCCTTGCGTACTCCTGGAGATAATTTAATATGCTATAAGAGGTTTACATCTGGTTTGACCTCGCAAAGAGAACTTTCTAAATCAAAATCATGATAGGTAGCCAAATCTCTCTTTTCTCGCCAAACCATCCTTTCTTTTGGTCTCGAGACCAGCTTTGATGCTTCTCTTTTCGCTCTTGCCTTCTTTCTTAGCACTTCCTCATCCTTCTTAGGATCGACTTTTTTGTCAACAGGCCTTAGAGGTCCACCTTCCATGCCAGGATTCAGGACTTGCGTCCCCTTGTCCCCTTGCTTAGGGTTTTCCTCCGACCGGTTTTGCATTATCTTTATCACCCCCTTTAGCCTTTTGGCCTCTTGTCACGGCTCATAGGTTAGAGGTTTCAACGCCATTGACGCATATAGCCTCAATAAGGCTGACTCCATTGCCTTGTCGCAACTCCTCTATACTGGTCTTTCCCCTTTGCAATATTTGTCTTGGTCCATCATTTTGCTGGAGGTTATTACCTTGCGCTCTATGATTAACTGGACCTGGCTGTTTACTCCCTTGTTGAAGGGAACTAATCTTACTCCAACAAGTAGTGGCTAAGTGGCCCGACTTCCCACAAATATCACATTTAACATTTGGACAGTTTCTAGGGAAATGTTGTCCACCACACCACTTACAGCTGAATCTTGAGGGACCACCCTCTTCAGGACATTGACTCCCTATCAGATTCTACTGTTTCTTCAGGAAATTGACATCAACAGCTATTTGCTGATTTTGTTCAAAAATCATGTCAGTGTAGTGCTTCATCATATCCTTAACTTCGCCAAGGACATTAGAGGTACTCGACTCATAGCCTTGATCATTTATCCGTCGTTCCATTGGCCTAACAATTTGATTCGGCATTGGTTATTGACTCATAGGAACAACATTAGGGTTCGAAGCTTGGCCTCTAACATTTGGTGGAGCCAACTGACTAGCCACAGTCATAGTCACACTGGGAGGAGCTGGCAGCAAAGGTACATTTTGAACCATGCTTCCCCTCCCATTAGGGTTATTCATAGGCATCCCTTGACTTCCATTTATCAATGGTAAATTGTCTCCAGGTACTAGACCCGCATTAAGATTTATTCGAGAGGAATAGGCCGTTTTTAATCGTGACTCTACTCCTTCTGCCTGCGTGATGGGGGTGTCTATATCAGCCAAAGCCACACTCCTCAATTGTACCTGAATATTGAAATCCAATCCATGCAATAACTATTGCAATTGGGCAGCCGTTGGAATAGGAATGTAAGTTTGTAACTTACGAAACACTTCCTTAAGCTTCTTGGCATAGGCTTTCACATTCTCATGGGGATCTTGGTGCGTTACATTTAAAACACACAACCAGTATTGGCCACCTCTTTTAGGGGCATATTCTCCTCGAAAGCTGCATAAAATTAGTCGATTGTGGTTATGGTTCTAGTCTCTATGCTATGATACCATACTGCAGCCCTTCCTTTTAATGTCATGTTAAAGAACATCATAAGATGTCCCTCATCTTAAATGCGGTAATTAAACATTAATATTTGGAATTCACAAATTTGAAACTCTGCATCTTCTTCAGCTAACCCATTAAAAATGGGCAAAGGCACTCCTAAAAATGGCAGATCCGACGTCCCTGCAGGAATTACAATGGGTTGTGCCATGACGACAATTGGATTAACAATAGGAGTTTGAACTGATGGGATCACACCCCCACTTGAAGTGGATTGACTTGGAGAAAGAGAGGAAGAACTTGCGCTTCCTCCTACACCTAAAGGACTATGTGCATCAATTCGGTTACTAAAACCACTACCTTTTATGCGTATCGGGCTACTCCTTTGAGGAGAATAGCGACTTACAATCTCCAACCGCTGTCTAGCCCTCTCAGCACGTTTTGCTTTTTGTATTTCGGCTTGATGGTCCTTGTCAGAGGACATAAACCAACTTTTTGGTCCCTAAAAACCCTAGATTTGAGAACCACCACTTGTTGGCAGCTCCTGGTAGACGCACCACTGATGGGACCTCAAATGGGCCGGCACTGGCTATGGCACTAGTCGGACCTTATGCTCATAATAGACAAACACACCCTCACAGCCTCACGGGCCAAGAGCGTCTTATCTACTGCTAAAGGACGAACTGTCCTAAAGCCTAATCTATGTGTTTATAGTTTTCTAGTCCAACGTTTTCCTTTCTATAAACTCCATAGAGGGAGAACCCATACATATTGGAAATAAATGCCACGATAGTCACATACATGGGAGGCAACGTCTCGGTGGAATCACCGCGGACCCACTGCAGCTCTCCTACACCGTAGGGATTAGCCCCTTGATGTGCTGCTCAACATATAGAACAAACGAACAACCTCCACTCTTTCATCTTGAACGTATTCCAGGAGATACCATCTGTCCTTACCAAATAATTCCCCAAGAACCGAACGTCTATCCTACGGCTTAGGTTGCCTTTCCACACTCATGCGTGGGTCATCATCATCGAAAACAGGTGTTATGCATCCAGTCCTTTGTATTCTGATACCATGGTTGACATGCACATGCAAAAGTGGATGCTCCTAAAGTGCTCAAACATAATTTTAAATCAGAAACATGTGGTGCACAACCAGGCTTTCCAATGCTCATTCACTAACTCATTGTGGCGATGTAAGAATAGCACCGAGAGAACACTCGTGCTACTATCCTCTTAATTAAAATACCACGAACTCTATGTCATGATATGCATCAGAAAATCAACAATAATCAGCACGCAAATTGCACCATTCAAACATCCCAATCCCCTACGTTTAGGTATTGCTTTCATTGCATAGGTGTAGAGGTTCATTTTGTCATGTTTTAATGTATGAAAAGTGGTAAATCACAAAATTTGATAAGGAGATAGAGCAAACTGAGGCTAAAAATCATGCTTTGCCACTACCATACATCCACAAACAATCATTATATTTTTTCTTATTTTTTTGAGCCGTATTTCTATTTTTCCCCTTATTTTCCATATTTTCTTGATTTATTTGGCAATAAAATATGCTATTTTCTTATTTTTCTTGTTCCAATCACTTCAGCATACTAACATTCAATTTATTTTTCATTTTCCCCCATGGGAACACATTTCACCCACCCGAAACAACAAAACTATCATTTTACCACTTAAAAACCGCATTTCGGGTTTGTGGGAATTAAATAGCGCATGTAAATCATTGCAAAATCCAAATTTTTTGATAAACAACAATTAATCATGATGAAACCAGCACTCAAACAAATTTTCATCCAATAAGAACATCATTACTATCATAAACTATTAAAAAAACTTCATTTTCCTTCATAAAAATGGTCATACCGTGTTTTTACGTAACCCGAGACGCATGAAATGACTGCATGACCAGCGGACCGAGCCTCCATTGCTCTCAATCCAATGCTGCACATCAATCTTCAGCATCTCCATCAATCTCCATCACCGGTTTCTTCAATCTCCTTCGCGATTCCTCCTTCAAGATAGTACACATGAATAGCCCATAGGGAGGAGAGAGAAAGACTAGATTCTGATCTCTTCATCTAGACAGCCATATCTTGTGTGAGGATCGGCCATAGAATTAGGAAAAAGGGAGAATTCGCCCGGCAATGTCTGTTCCATGGAGTACTTGCAGCCTCCATTCATGATTTGTGAGGAGGGGAGCGCAATTTTTGGCACCATTCTGTTCACGACATGCCGCCATATCCCACGAAAAATTGAGGGGGGTTGCCCCCTCCCAAAGGGCACCCCCTTTTGGTCCTAATCTTTTTGTCCACCTTTTCAAATCTTGGCCAATTTTTTGCCTCTTCTGCGTCCGGGCTCCATTTCAGCCTCTGAAAAATCCTGCCCGTCCGGCTCGACATCCCGCACTGACTGGCAACTCTCGGCATCCCGTATGGCAGTTGGAAAAATTAAGAAAAATCCACAAGTGTCACTTGAGAGCCTTTTAAAAGGCGTCTTTTACTTGGTGCTTAAAATCGTCCTAGCTATAGCCGCCGCCTTCGATGTCGAATATTTTTCCCCTAAATTCTGGATTTTTTGGCAAATTTTAGGCACATCTCGGGCTCAAAACTCTGCTCTCTGAAGCAAAACAGATACATCTTAGTATGTATGGATTATGTCACAAAGTGGTGTGAAGCTAAAGCTCTGACCCGGGATGATGGTAACAGCGTAGCTTTGTTCATGTACAAAAATATTATCACCCGTTTTGGCAGTCCCCTCGAGCTGGTAAGTGATAAAGGTACTCATTTCCTTAACAAAATCATGGAGGAGCTGACGAAGCTGTATCAGATCCACCATCGCAAGTCCACTCCTTACTACCCCAGAGCCAACGACCAAGTTGAAATCACCAATCGCATCCTTTGCTCGATCCTGACAAGAACGATTGCTGCACATCGTTGTGACTAGGATGATCGACTTACAGAGGCCCTCTGGGTGTACAAGACCTCCCATAAGGCACCTATAGGACATACCCCTTTCTAGCTAGTGTATGGTACATAAGACATCTTCCCTGTTGAGCTAGAATTGCCCTTTTTGCGAGTGGTAGTTAAAGAATGCTTGGGAGATGATGTCACTGCTGCGCCGCCTCCTGCACTTGGAATGTTTGGATGAGATACAGCGGGTGGCCCTACAGTGTATGGAAACCACTTAAGTGCCATGTAAGGCCTATCATGACAGCTTCATCAAGCACAAGGAGTTCAAAGAAGGTGATCTTCTTCTGGCCTATGATTTGAGATTTGGCAATTTCTTGGAAAGCTTCAACAACGGTGGATGGGCCCGTACAAGGTAATTGCTGTCAATCCTAATGGCTCTATTCAAGTACAGACCGTTGATGCCTCTAATGATCCTTTTCTGATCAATGGCTATTGTATGAAGAAGTACTTTCCTCCTTGGGGATCTTGACAATCACAGTCGACCTACCCTCTCCCTTTTGGGCATTGCATTGTCATTCTCTTCGTGCTTCTGATAGTCCTTATGATTTTCCTTATGAGACGGTCTTGTTCTGCTAGCCCCTCACAGATACCTCTCAACCCGACCTTGTTCTCTTCTCGTCTGATCCAACAATGGTGGTGAGGTTGGTCCTGACACATGGTATTTCTATCATTCTCTTTCTTAAAGATAAAAGAAAAAAAAAAACAGACAAAACTGTTATGGGAGAAAAGGAAGAAATTCCCTGTCATAACAAGCCTCGTTCCAAGAAAAGGTGGAAACACCCTTGGGCAGGAAGCTGACTCTAAAAAAGGTGGTAACACCCCGTAGTTTCAGGATAGCTGAATCACCAGCATAACCTTTCTAGCAAGTAATTTGAAGCCACCTCCCTTGGTGCACTGTCTCTGCAATATCAGTTCGTCTGCCCTTCTTAACAGACGACCTTTCTTACAAATCATTGAAGTATCAGACTTGTTGGCTCCCACCCTGGGTATGCCTCGTCTTTAATATCCTGATGACAACAACAACCAACACGATCTTCATCACCAACCCCTTGAGTGATGTGAGCTTTCATCCTAACAGGATGGGGACGTGTGTATGGGCTGACCTCGGTATCTATCAGTAAGCGTGAGATAGAGGGTGGGCCGAGTGATCAGTTTTTCCCTTCAAATCAAATGAGAGGTGAGATGTGTGAACGGAGTGTTGCACGTATGGGATGGGCCTCTCAATGCACAATGCACGATCTGTTCCTTTGCACTGCACCATAAGGCTCCATAGCCTTCCTTCTTGCACTGTATGCCGGCACAGGGCGGGATGCACAGTTGCACCATCAAATGCGCACAAGGCATACAACCTTTGCACAAGTGCTAGTGAGGATTACATCAATGGGTTTCAAAAACGGGTTTCCCTCCTAGATCTTTCAACAGAGCGTGAGATAGAGGGTGGGTTGAGTGTGACTGCTGTTTCTTCAATCAAGTATTGAGAGTTGAGGCTTGAGGGAGGTTACGACAATTGGAGTTAGGTACGTTTCTGTTTCCCTCTGCACCCATGGGATGGGTCTCTACCATCAGCACAGGATACGTCACTCTGTTCTGTACAAGGTACTGCAAGGCTCCATGGCCTTCTTGCTTGCACTTATGCCGAACGGGGTTGGACGCACTGATGCACCATCAATTGTACACCCTACCATACTCCCTCTATCCCATTCCCTTGTCGATTCCTAAACCGGGTGTGAGATCTAGGTTTCCATCAATATTAACTCGAGTGATGTAAGTTATGGGGCGAGTGCCCCTGCCTATGCCCTACTTTAAATCTTGCATGTATTCCATGACCTAATTTTATCTTGATGGGGTCCTTTTTCCACCCACCCGTCCCTGTTCAACCCGCCCTTGGGGCCGTTCCTTTCCTATTTTTCTTTATCTCTTATTTTGATGTTTTTCTATGTGAACATATCCTACATTTATCGAATCCCACATCCAACCTTAGACCCTGTTCGTCCCTTTGACCTGACTATTTTTCATTTTTACCAACCCCTATTTCAGTCGACGGTTCTTGCGTTATTAATTTTTAAAGTCTTTCTCGTAACTTGGACGGTTTTGCATGTGAACGTACCTTTATTGCTTCCGAACAAAAATCTGATGTGACAGCCCTATTCTCCATCTTTCTCTTGCCATTTTTTCTTTTTGCTCCCTATCCTTCCGATACATGGTTCATCCTATATTAATTTTTGCATGTTTTCGGGCCATTTTCGTACATATTTTTAACATTTTTCCATGTAAACATGCCCTATTTCCATTGAAATTCCAGTTTCATTTGACTGTTGTATCCTGCCAATCTTTCCCTACATTTTTCCTTTTTTCTCTACCATATTTCGACCATTGTATTTCTCATTATTAATTTTTCAATATATTTTTGGTTCTATTTTTTGTGTTTTTCAGAAGTGAACCCCTTCTAACTTCACCGAATGTGAGTTTTGACGTGACAGCCATGTGCATCCCCTTATCACGTACATTTTTCCTTTTTATTTCCCTTCATTTCGCTGCTTGATTCTTTCTATATTCCTCTTTGAGCCTATTTGTGGGTTCTTTTTTGGGTTTTTCCCATGTGAACGCATCCTTTCTAAGTCAGAACCATGTTTTGATATGATAGGTTTGGCATGCACATTATTTGGCACAATTTTCCTTCTTTTCGTCTTGCGTTCCGATGTGCTGATTTTCCACTATTAATCCCCGTATGTATTTTTTACGTTTTTTTTGTGTTTTTCCTAGGGGAACGCCCTGATTTGATCCTGGCCACCCCATTGTACTTTTTTGAAGTCTCCCCCTTACCTTTCGGCCCAGTTTTCCTTGTTACCGCATTGCGTTTCAACGAACGGTTTGCAAGTTATTAAATTTTCTTTGTTTTGCCCTATCCCCGTGTGCCTTGCCTTGCGCGTGAACGTGCACGTTTTGGAATTTATGCGCCTCGACTTGCCTCGTTCTCTTCGAGCCCTTTTGTCCCGACATCCTCACCCCTGTTGTTTCCCATCCCTGCATTTTTTTAAAACCCCGCCCCGCGCATGCACACGGGACGGGACCGACTCCCCATTCTTTCATTTTTTAAAAAAATATTTTTTAATAAAAAAACACAAAACAACAAAACACATTTTAAAAAAACAAAAAAAAAAACAAACACCACTACAACACAAACCCCCACGCTGACAAACAAAAAAAAAACACAAAAAGAAAAGCACACAAGACAAAATACAAACATTTAAACAACATAAATAAATTAAAAACATTTAAAAAAAACACAAAGAGAAAAAAGAAAAAACAAAGAAAAAACAAAAAAACACAAAAAACACCCCTGACGGTTTTCCTTTCTCCCTTCTTCCCTCTCTTCTTTCTCTCTCTCCCCGTTCTCCTCCTCCCATTCTTCCTCCTTCCTTCCTCTCCCCCTCATCCATTCTTCTTCTTCTTCTTCCTCCCTTCTCCCTTCTCCTTCTTTCTTCCTCTCTTTCCCCCTCCTCCCTCTTCTTCTTCTCCCTCCTCCTCCCTCCCTCTTCTTCCCTTCTCCTCCTCCCTTGCTCTTCTCCTTCCCCCTCCCTCTTCTTCTCCCGCCTCCCTCCCCTCCTCTTCCCTCTCTTCCTCTTCTTCCTCCCCTTCCCCTCCTTGCTACTGCCAGACCCCACCGCCCTGCTGCCACCCACGTTTGCCGCCTTGTTGCTACTCGTCGTCGTTGCCTTGCTGCCGCCCGCCGCTCCGCCTGCGTCTGTCGCCCTGCTGTCGCCGCTTCGCCTGCGCCCTCCTCTTCCTCCCAACCCTTCCTCCTCTCCCACCTCCTACTCCTCCTCCTCCTCCACCACCCCCTTCATCCTCCTCCTCCCCCCCCCCCCCCCCCCATTTCCCCTGCCCATTTTCAAACCACCCCTCCCCCCATTTTTTGCACCTCCCGCCCATTTTTAACCCCCCCTCCCCAAAGTTTGACCCCCAACCCCCCCAAATTCTACCCCCACCCCCACCCCCCCAAATTTTACCCCCCATCCGCACCTTTATCTCCCTACCTCCAACTTTACCCCCTTTCCCCTAACTTTAATCCCCTCCCCCTAAATTTGGCCCTTCCCCCTAAATTTAACCCCCTCCCTCTAATTTGACCCTCCCCCCCTACTTTGATCCCCTCCCCAAATTTACCCCCCCTTCTCAAAATTTACCTCACCCCCCACCTAAGCCCCCTGTCCCACCCCCTACCTCCGTCCTTAACCTCTCCCCCCGTGTTCGCCCCCCTTCGCGCGCTATCGTATTGCTGCGCATTCGAGGTGTGTAAACCACCCAAAAGTCGTGTGTGTGATTTGATACTTTGTACATACTTAGTTGTTATGTTTTCTCTTTCATTTTATGCCGAAGATGGAGAAGAATAAGGAATTTTGGTAGATTGGTGACTCGAGATGCAATCTCATGGACCACTTTGATTGTGACCAAGGGTTCGTTTGAAAGCCTGTGGCAGCATAGGAGCATTTCCAATGGGCCAAGAGATACATGCTGAGATCATCCTAAGGGTCTAGAAAGAGACTCTGTTGTTGGTGACATGCTCGTGGACATGTATGGAAAATGTGGTTTTATCAAGGAAGGACGAGAAGCGTTTGAGAAATTGACTGTCCATGATGTTATACCGTGAACAATAATGCTAGATGCCTATGTTCATAATCGTGAAGGTGATATGACTATGTGATGCTATGAGGAGATGCAACATCAAGGGGTGTGCATGCCAATTCTATTACATATGTTATCTACTTGAAAGCTTGTGTAACCATAGGAACAGGATAAGTCGACAGAAATTTGATTGAGGTCTTCATTAAAGGAAAAGACAAAGATATGGTTGTGCCTCTTTGTTGTGCCAAAGAGGCTCACGAAAAGAACAAATTTAAAGATGGTTATTTTCAGGAGCCGCTTTACTGGAGGGGCAGAAAAGGTATTCTGGGAGCTACGAGATAGAAAAAGAAAAGAGTTTTTTTTGAATGGGACAAGGGGGGAAAAAGCAGATTTGGAAAAGGGGAGAAAAGAAAGGGCCGCTTTTGGAGAGGAATCGGGAAGGAAGGAATCTATCAGGGAGACGCAGAAAAACAGGGGAGGGGATGTGTTATGGCAGCGTTCAATGCACTGCTAGGATGGAGATTGAAGCAAGGAAGAAGATGGGACTCGCTGGTTATCTGCAGTAGCGAGAACAGCTCTTTTCGTCTGCGTGGGGTGATACTTCTCTACTTCAAATGTTACCTTGATGGTATCCAAAAGGTGTGCGGAGATTACTGCAGTTAGCTGTCCAGGGACCTGTGGAAGGAGGATGCCGTCCTGGATGATGCTCATCCTGTGCATCATCATAGTGAGCTGCTGCTGATTGCCAACGTCAATCTAGTCGAGTGGGGACATACACCCAGCATTGAAGACAGTCATGGCCATCGACAATATGGCGACGAGCGCGAGGAGGATTCTGTTTTTTTCTATTCCCTGACAGGCACTTGAATGAGGATTCAACGACATAGCGAAGATGACGTTGAAGGTGATGAAGTTGCCGCTGCAGGAGTTGAATTCCGTGCAGTACTGGGACCTGCAGGATCAAAAACAGACATGAAGACGAATGAAGAGAAGTAGCCGAGAAGCTCTGCGACATAGAAGGACGGCGAATAGAAAGAGGCCGGGAAGAACTGGAGGCTATCTCTGTGCGAATTAGGGACCCATGTTCAGTCGATATCCATCGCGAGCGTCAATCTAATCGTCTTCATACACCTAGCATTAAAGAAAGGCATAACTATATAACATGGAAACTGAGCCAAGTATGCATTACAGATGCCACTACAGCCTCAACAACTGGACTTACAGACAAAAACTATCAATATGCAGTGAATCAAGACACGGCTGAACTAAAGAGTTCTAAATTTGCGAATCCCTGCTAATCAGGGAATATTTTGAATTCAATCCCATGTGGGCATGAGCATGCGAATGTGTGAAATTTTGTCTGGGAATTCAAGATGGTTTGGTGGTTCATAAAAGCTGTACATATAAAGGAAGAATTGAAGGGAACGCTTCCTCTATGCTCACATAATACGACATTGAAGATGTCCAAGAACACTGTAAACTCTTATAACAGTCTCTTAGTAGGAAGATGTCTTCCTCTATGAGAGGTTTTGTCCTTCTCTCAGTTTTTAGTGATGCAATGGAAAAGGCTTCATCTGTGTTCAGGAGTTTCTAATAGCTCCAGAGTTTGCTGTTACCCTGTTATTACAGAAAATGATAAGTCTATGATGCAGATGGCGATGGGAAAGTGACTCGTGAAGACATTTTGGAAGTTCTCCATGACTTATCAGGTTCTTTTTCCTTTCAAAAGAATAAGGCCAGCAAGTCTATTTGCCACATTCAAGAGTTCAAAGGCTTGAACAAGTTGATTAAAGGACCATTATCTGAAATTGAATTCTCAAATTGAACCGTGATCTTGCTTGATTGATCTTTTATCCTGGAATTTATCAAGGACTTCTGAAGTTGCGACATTGCTTTCCAAACCCTTCGACATCTTTGGTGAACCCGACGTGAAAGCGTCGCAGAAATTTCAGGATGGGAGATACTTCAGCCTCTATTTCAGCCTCTTCTACAATTCAAGCTGCATCTACTTCAGCTCCATCTATGACTGCTGCGTCATGTACTTAAACGGAGGATCTAAAGCAGATTTTACAGAATATGTCCATGTATTTGCAGCTCCAAAATCAGCAAACACAAATGTATATGCAGCAGCAACAACAATTGCATCAACAGCAGTTGTCTCAGCAAAGGCAACTCTATTCGGAGCAGGAAAATGCAAACAGCGCGACTAAGGCTATTGAAGCAGTTGAGAATGAGAAGAAGCTATTTGATGGGCGTAATGTTTCAGCATATTTGAAGACATATGAGATCAAGATGGGGTTTTTTGGAGTTCCTGCTGGACTTATGAGTAAGTACTTTCTTCGTCTTGTCACACCTGCTTTGAGGACAAAAGTGAGTGATCTTTTTATTCAAAATACACATTGGCAAGATTTTAAGAAGGCTCTGAAAGAAGAATACTTCCTTGAGGACTTTGGTATGGCTACTCGGCGGTCATTCCGAGAGTGGATCTACATGCCAAACAAAGGTCTCGCTGCTTCGGAGTTGATTCGAGAATTCGAAGAGAGGTATAGTCAGCTTGATGCCATTGAACAAAGAGCATTGGATGTTGAAAAAGTTGAGCTTTTCTTGCAAGCTGCAGATCCTGCTCTTCAAGAAGAATTGGGTGAGCTTCTTGAAGATCGCATGAAGCCTATGGGTCTTAAAACTGATTGGCAGGATGCTCAGGATGCAGTCTCGACTTTGACCAAGAGGAGGATATGGAAGACTCGCCTACAGAATGGTTCCATGCCACCTACACCATCATCAGTTCCTATGCCTACTTCTATCCCTGTTATTTCTTCTCCTCCTCAGCCAGTTTCTTGGCCTATGCCAGTGCCTACTGTTCCCACTCCACCTATTCCTCCTGTTCCACGACCGATGCCTACACCTTCTGCTCCAAAACCATCCGCTCAATCGGTGCCTACCTCTCTTGATGACATAATCAAAGGCATCACAGATTTGACACTGGAGTCAGTCAAAGTGGAGTTGGTGGGAAAGTTGAAGGAGCAGTTTGCTTCGACTGCGCCTACTGCTTCTTCTAGTGCTCCTACTGCACCTAGGAGTGCTCCTAGTGCACCTAGGAGAGATCGGAGATGTATTTGGTGTGATAGTACGGACCATCAGCATTTCAGGGATTGTGACTCTTTCCAGGATGCAAGGAGGCAAAATTTGGTATATTGGGGGCAAGATGGTAAGATTTGGTTGACTGAGACAGGAGCTCCACTTGCTACCAACTTTGGTAAAGGTGGAATAAAGAAGTTAGTGGAGGACATGGCTGCGCGTACTTCTTATGTGACAGCTGGAGGTGATGCTTCTGCATATGGAGTCCAGATTGAGAAGGGTTCAGAGACTCAGTCAGCGCTATGGACTTATGCTATGGAGACTGCAAACAAGGGAAAAATTCAGCAAACTGTTTTGACTAGTGCAGGCTCTAGCATCAGATCAGAGACAGGTTGGGACTCGCCTGTTGACAGGTATTCTATTTATGCTTATTTGGCTAAGTCTCATGGTGCAGATGTACTTGTTGAGGAGAAGCGTAAGAGGGATGAAGAAAATCCAAGCGCAGCTAAGAAGACTAGAGGGGGTGAGTTTGTTACTCCACCTACTGCAGGACCGTCTTCAAGACCAGGGCCAGATCGACAGATGGAGGATGCTCAAAAGAGAGAAAAGAGGCAAGAGCCTAGAGAGAGAAAGCAGCCAGGATTCAGATTGATGTCCGATATTGAGACATCTATAGACATGAAGAAAATCTTTAATGATAAGATACTTGGCAGTGAGGTGACTTTCACTATTTCTGAGATTTTGGGCATCTCGAAAAGAGAGTTTCAGGATCAGTTTCAGGAGGTTTTAAAGAGGAAAAGACATGCATTGTCTACCACTGATACACAGGGAGTTTTGATTGGGGAGTTGGATGAGGATGAGGATGAGGTTATGGTTGATAATGCTTCTATTTTGCCGCAGGTAGAGAAGAGGGTTCAGCCTATGCATTATGCTGAAATTGATGAGCCTGTTTTGATACCGCGTAGTCACTTTTCGCGGAGCCATTGGGCTAGGGCAACTACAGAGACGATGGTAAAGATTGGAGAGAAACAGGTGCCTTATGTTGCATTAGTGGATCATGGTTCAGAGATTAATCTCATAGTTCGTGGAGTTTATGAGAGTAATAGATGGCCTATGGATGTAGAGCATGGGTGGCATATGAGAGCTGCCAATAACACTGCAGGTGATTTCTATGCTGCCTGTCCTAGTGTCAGGATTTCTATTGGTGATGTAGAGGAGGATTTTCATTTCTTTGTGCAAGATTCATGCTCGTATCCTATAATTCTTGGTCAGCCATTCATTACAGAGATGCGCATGGAAACAAAGGTCATGGATGATGGATCTGCTTATGCACGGATTCGCAGTAAAGATGGTATGAGAGCAGTTCAGTTTATGACTGTATGTGTGAACCATGTTAGAAACAGAGATACTCTCAGAGATGCACCTTTGCCCACTGTGAGGGATTCGGGTTTTCATTAGGTACCGCCGTTTCGCGAGACGACGGTGGTACAGAGGAGAGGAGATTGGAGTTCTCGCCTCCTGGCAGCGGTGTTTTCTCCTCCGGTTTTGTTGGGATTTCAGCAAACAGTTCGATGAGTTATCAGAAGACTTCTAGGTTGCCTAGAGCTGCCAGGCAGTATATATGCAGGAAGGAGAAAAATTTGAAAAATGCAGGAATTTTGGAGGATGATGAGCACATAGATGGGATGTATGACAGTGTGATTTGTGCAGATACGATGACAGAGATGGGAGATATGCTGAAAACTGATATGCTGAATTGTCACAGTAATGTATTAGTGCAGTCCCTGGACATGTTTCATGAAATTGCAGATTTTATGTCACAGATTGAGTCAGAGGCTGAGGTAACTCAGCAAAGAGTGTTGAGTGCTGAAGAAATTCAGCAAACAGAGTTTCCAGCTGGTTATAATCAGCTTTCAGAGAGACAGAGGGCTGAAAATTTTCAGCCAACAGAGTTTACTGCTGAAATATTTCAGCATTCAGAGTTTGGGGCTGTTTCTATGCAGTCCATAGAGCAGAGGGCTGAGAATATTCAGCCATTGGAGTACAGAATTGCTGATTTACAGCAAGGTTTATGTAATGCAGAAGAGCATAATGAAGCTAGGGTTGACACGAAATACAAAACTGTGGATAAGAAGGTGAAGCCAGTTGCTGTACCGCTTCCACCTGATAGTGATCAGCAAATAGAGAGGGCTACTAAACAGCAAATTTTGAGGAATCCGGAGCATATTGGTCATAAATTTTCAGTAGAGACTCTTGCTGAATTGAAAATTGGAAATGGTGATTTCTTGTTACCCATAGAGAAGCAATGCTTTCGGGATATGCTTGAGCATCATGGAAGGGGATTTGATTTTTTCCCACATGAGATTGGATGTGTGAATCCTGATATTGTTGCTCCTATGGTCATTTTTACTATTCCTCATATTCCATGGAATCTCCAACCTATTCCAGTGCCTAAAGCACACTTGCCAAAGCTGATTGATTTATTGAATGAGAAAATCAGGATGGGAATCCTTGCGCCTTCATCTGCACCATACTCAAACAGGTGGTTTACAGTTCCAAATAAGAATGGTACTCTTCGACTTATTCAGGACATGCTATCAGGAATGTTGGTATAGGTCCAGTTGTGGATGAGTTTGCAGAGGCATTTGCTGGACGCGCCATCTATTCTTTGGGTGATTTATATTCAGGATATGATCAGTTTCAGCTGGCTTTGGAAAGCAGGGACATAACCACCATGAGAACTCCTATTGGGCTTGTCAGGATGTGTACCTTGCCTCAAGGTGCCACTAATTCTGTTGCGCATATGATGAATGCCATGCATAAGGTCCTTCGTGATTACATACCTCAGCTTACTATGCCTTTCTTGGATGATGTGCCCATTAAGGGGTGTGCAGAAGAAGAGAAGAATGAGAGTCTAAATGAGCAGGGATGTAGATCCTTTGTGGCTGATCATATTTCAGCATGTGAGAAGATTTTGGCCAGGTTAGAAGAAGTGAACTTGACACTTTCAGGGCAAAAATCTGTTTTTGGAGTGAATGAGGTTGTCATTGTTGGGCATATGTGTGGATATTATGGCAGAAAACCCTCACGTGATAAGGTGAATGCTATAGGCAAGATTGCAGAGTATTGTTCTACTACTTCAGAGGTACGGAGATTCATTGGTGCTTGTGTGTTTTATATGATTTGGATACCTCATTTTGCACACATAGCAGATTGTTTGTATCAGCTGCTTCGAAAGGGGCAGAAATTCTATTGGGATGAGAGCCACACTAGAGCTATGCAGAAATTGAAGAAGTTATTGCAGAATGCTCCTACTCTCAGGAAAGCGGATTATAATTGTGATAGGCCTATTGTATTGACAGTTGACACTAGTCCAATTGGCATAGGTTGGGCTGTGGGTCAAGATGATGCAGATGGAAATAGGTATGCTATTCAGTTTGGGGCGAAAGTCCTAAATGAGAGACAGAGGAGATATCCGCAAATTAAGAGGGAGTTATTGGGGATTGTCACGGCTCTCAAATGTGACAAGGAGTACTTTATTGGAGCTTCAGTTGTGGTAGAGACAGATTGCTTGCCATTGATTTGCATGATCACGAGTTGCTCTACTCTGGATATAGCCATGTTGAGATGGATTGCATACATCAAGTCATTAAATCCGGAATTTAAACACATAGCAGGGAAGGATAATCCAGTGGCAGATATGTTGTCTAGAGCCAGATATGATGATGAGGAGACTCTACTTGCAGAAGAGGATGATGCAGAAATTTCAGCCACTATGGTTGATCATGTTTGTCATGTCTATGATATTGTGGCTTTCACAGAAGAACTCTATGTTGGAGATTGGTTGCAGATTGGCAGGTACCTTAGTACACTAAACAAAAGAGATGAATGGATGGATGAAGAGTTCAAGAAGATCAGAAGGAAAGCCTATGGTTATTTTCTCAAGGACGGATTTCTTTGGAAGCATCCGAAGAAAAGAGGCGGATTACCTTTGCGGGTTGTCTGCGATAGAGAGACACAGTTACAGGTGATGAGGGAGTTTCATGAGAGTCCTTGGGCTGGTCATAGAGGAGTATGGGCTACTTATGAGAAAATCAAGGAGAAATATTGGTGGAAAGGCATGTATAGAGATGTTTCTCACTTTGTTGAGACTTGCAGAGACTGCCAGATGTATTTAGTAGTGCGTCATCAAGATGAGCTTCATCCGACCTATCCGCTATGCATTCATTATAAGTGGGTAGTTGATTTGGTTACCATGCCTATGGGTCTATGGCAGATGAGATACATTGTTTTGGCTAGAGAGGATCTTACCAATCATGTTGAGGGCAGATCTTTGAGAACGAAGACCACTAGTGCAGTGTGTAAGTTCTTATTGGAGGAAATTTTCTGCAGGTATGGTTGTGTGGGTAAGATCACTGCGGATCGTGGTGAATTGGATGCAGATGAAGCTAGGGAGTTTTTCTCTCAGCTAGGAATCAAGTTGGCTCTAACCACAGCATATAATCCATAGGGAAATGGAAAGAGTGAAAGAGGGCATCCGCCGATAGTGAAAGCATTAGCCAAAGCATGCAGAGGACGGATTGGAGAATGGCCGAGACTTCTACCATTTGCTTTGTGGGCTGATCGTACGACTCATAGTGTTACCACAGGATATATGCCTGCAGAGTTGATGTATGGTCAGAAACCTGTTAGGCCGATTGAGACTTGTGCTTTGACTTGGTCAGTTTTACCTTGGCAGGAGGATTTGACGAGAGAAGAGCTCTTAGCTCTTCGGATTCGACAGTTGGAGAGGAGACCAGAGGATATTCAGCTAGCTATTGACAGGTTGAAGGTTGCTAGACTAAGGAATAAGGACAGGTTTGACAGCAGGCATCGCTTGCGTCCTAGAGCAATAGAAGAGGGAGATTGGGTATTGGTCTTTGATAGCAGCCTTGAAAATCAGCATACTGCACTTCGGAAGATGGTGAAAAGATGGTTTGGGCCGTACATAGTCAGACATGTCTTTGATAATGCAACATATGAGCTGACAGAATTGGATGGAACAGTGCTTAGAGTGCCTATTGCTGGAAAAAGAATCAAGATTTTCAAGAAAAGAGATGATGAGGAATATGCATTTGAAGAATTTTCAAGAGAAGAGCAACGAGAAGAAATTCCAATGGAAGAAACAAATGATATGACACCGGAAATGCATAATGAAGAGATTGATCTGTTTGTGGATCTTGATAATAATGATCATGGGTAGTTGGCCCATCCGGAGGATGCACAGGATTAGAGGGGGTGGATGTCGTATTGTTGCGCATTCGAGGTCTGTAAACCACCCAAAAGTCGTGTGTGCGATTTGATACTTTGTGCATACTTAGTTGTTATGTTTGCTCTTTCATTTTATGCCGAAGATGGAGAAGAATAAGGAATTTTGGTAGATTGGTGACTCGAGATGCAATCTCATGGACCACTTTGATTGTGACCAAGGGTTCGTTTGAAAGCCTGTGGCAGCATAGGAGCATTTCCAATGGGCCAAGAGATACATGCTGAGATCATCCTAAGGGTCTAGAAAGAGACTCTGTTGTTGGTGACATGCTCGTGGACATGTATGGAAAATGTGGTTTTATCAAGGAAGGACGAGAAGCGTTTGAGAAATTGACTGTCCATGATGTTATATCGTGAACAATAATGCTAGATGCCTATGTTCATAATCGTGAAGGTGATATGACTATGTGATGCTATGAGGAGATGCAACATCAAGGGGTGTGCATGCCAATTCTATTACATATGTTATCTACTTGAAAGCTTGTGTAACCATAGGAACAGGATAAGTCGACAGAAATTTGATTGAGGTCTTCATTAAAGGAAACGACAAAGATATGGTTGTACCTCTTTGTTGTGCCAAAGAGGCTCACGAAAAGAACAAATTTAAAGATGGTTATTTTCAGGAGCCGCTTTACTGGAGGGGCAGAAAAGGTATTCTGGGAGCTACGAGATAGAAAAAGAAAAGAGTTTTTTTTGAATGGGACAAGGGGGGAAAAAGCAGATTTGGAAAAGGGGAGAAAAGAAAGGGCCGCTTTTGGAGAGGAATCGGGAAGGAAGGAATCTATCAGGGAGACGCAGAAAAACAGGGGAGGGGATGTGTTATGGCAGCGTTCAATGCACTGCTAGGATGGAGATTGAAGCAAGGAAGAAGATGGGACTCGCTGGTTATCTGCAGTAGCGAGAACAGCTCTTTTCGTCTGCGTGGGGTGATACTTCTCTACTTCAAATGTTACCTTGATGGTATCCAAAAGGTGTGCGGAGATTACTGCAGTTAGCTGTCCAGGGACCTGTGGAAGGAGGATGCCGTCCTGGATGATGCTCATCCTGTGCATCATCATAGTGAGCTGCTGCTGATTGCCAACATCAATCTAGTCGAGTGGGGACATACACCCAGCACTAAAGACAGTCATGGCCATCGACAATATGGCGACGAGAGCGAGGAGGATTCTGTTTTTTTCTGTTCCCTGACAGGCACTTGAATGAGGATTCAACGACATAGCGAAGATGACGTTGAAGATGATGAAGTTGCCGCTGCAGGAGTTGAATTCCGTGCAGTACTGGGACCTGCAGGATCAAAAACAGACATGAAGACGAACGAAGAGAAGTAGCCGAGAAGCTCTGCGACATAGAAGGACGGCGAATAGAAAGAGGCCGGGAAGAACTGGAGGCTATCTCTGTGCGAATTAGGGACCCATGTTCAGTCGATATCCATCGCGAGTGTCAATCTAATCGTCTTCATACACCCAGCATTAAAGAAAGGCATAACTATATAACATGGAAACTGAGCCAAGTATGCATTACAGATGCCACTACAGCCTCAACAACTGGACTTACAGACAAAAACTATCAATATGCAGTGAATCAAGACACGGCTGAACTAAAGAGTTCTAAATTTGCGAATCCCTGCTAATCAGGGAATATTTTAAATTCAATCCCATGTGGGCATGAGCATGCGAATGTGTGAAATTTTGTCTGGGAATTCAAGATGGTTTGGTGGTTCATAAAAGCTGTACATATAAAGGAAGAATTGAAGGGAACGCTTCCTCTATGCTCACATAATACGACATTGAAGATGTCCAAGAACACTGTAAACTCTTATAACAGTCTCTTAGTAGGAAGATGTCTTCCTCTATGAGAGGTTTTGTCCTTCTCTCAGTTTTTAGTGATGCAATGGAAAAGGCTTCATCTGTGTTCAGGAGTTTCTAACAGCTCGAGAGTTTGCTGTTAACCTGTTATTACAGAAAATGATAAGTCTATGATGCAGATGGCGATGGGAAAGTGACTCGTGAAGACATTTTGGAAGTTCTCCATGACTTATCAGGTTCTTTTTCCTTTCAAAAGAATAAGGCCAGCAAGTCTATTTGCCACATTCAAGAGTTCAAAGGCTTGAACAAGTTGATTAAAGGACCATTATCTGAAATTGAATTCTCAAATTGAACCGTGATCTTGCTTGATTGATCTTTTATCCTGGAATTTATCAAGGACTTCTGAAGTTGCGACATTGCTTTCCAAACCCTTCGACAGCGCTGCGGTCGACCTTTTGGTGTCGGTGGCTGTTCATGTGCGTTCACGCGCGAGGACGCGCGCCCGCCTTGTTCGTGTGGTAGGGTCTAGCCATTCATATGCAATCACAGTAATCAGCAGCCGTTCATATGCAGTCACGGGTACTTCCAATCCCGAAATCTCCAAAAACACATTTAAAAAATTCAAATATTCATTAAAATTCAATTAAAATCTTAAAGAATTAGATAAAAATTCATGAAAAATCTCCAATATTTTTGCAAACAATTGAAATATTTTCCAAAATGGAAATATCTGAAAAACATTTGCAAAAAATTCAAAATTTGAAAATTCTTTTTAAAAATATTTAAAAACTAGTCAAAATTCATTAAAATTTGATAAAAATACCGACATAATTTCCAAAAAAATTCAAAAAATTCCATAAACTACCTTGTACATTTTGAGAATATTTGAATAATTGAAAATACTTTCCTAAGTGGCCAAAGTATTATTTGAAGACAAAACCCTGATTTTGATGTCCACATTCATATAAAATTCATTTTAAATCTCACAAATGAGTTGAATAATGTGAATTAAATTTTATTACCTTTTTGACACTTGATGCTCATGATTGGTTGCTGAAATTTCATGTTCATATCCTTTAAAAAAATAAAACAAAAAACACCAAAACATATTATTTAAAATAAAAAATAAAAATAAAAAATCATAACCATAAATCTAAATCAATTCAACATCCCAACATATCCATCTTATTGTTTTGGTCATATGTATCATTTGTTTTATTAATTTTGGTCAATGTGTTAGTTTTTTTTTTCGTTTTTATGTATGACAAGGCGACTAGTTTTAGTTGATCTTTTGTCCATTGTGTGGAGTATTTGTGGATTGCGCCTTTTCTTTTTTTTGAGGATGTGGTATCAGACTTTGCAGATAGCCCCACACATTGCCAGGTTTTTTCTCTTTTTCCCTCTCTTACGTTGCACCGTAACACACATGTAGTTGTAATACAATCAACAGACCATTGCACCCACCAAATAAACAGAATGCACTTCATTAATGTTTAATTTAAAAGGAAATCGACTATTAATTGTAAAAGGAACCCCACCATTGCACGATTACATGGCACAATAACCCACATAATTTTTTAAAAATAAATCCACAGTGCACGCGCTACTATAGACACAATTTATTTGTAATTAAAATCAACCCCCACCGTCATGCATGCATATGCTTTGCGCCACAGATCACATAAGTTGTAACAATGAATTGCATTTTAGAGACCCCTAGTGAGTCAAGTCAGTCTAATTAGGGGTTGGGATTGTGGAATCGACTCATTATGTATTAATGGTTAACTAATAACGAACTACAATCTAATTTGTACATGATTAAAATGAAATTGATAGTGTTCACGCATCCACATTCACTGCACCATAGGTTTATGCAATGCGTTTATGAGGATGGGGATTTGTGAAGTCCGAAATGTTGGTCTTATTCATCTGTCTTTATTTTGTTGGTCCAAGTCTTGGATTCTACGTGAGTCTGGTCATTGCCTGGGGTACGGTGTGTTTGAGTTTTTTTAATTGATTGCTTGATTCCGCGGGATCAGGGTGCTTGCTTGTTGCATAGCATGAAGCTTTCGATCGCAGGAGTACATAGGTCATGTCAAAATATTTGCATAGGATGCGGATTGTTGGGGGAAGTTTGGCCCAGTCTAGTCTGGTCGTTTGTCCTTTGTTTTAATATTCTTATCAGTGTTGATTTGTTTGGGTTTTGTAGGAAAATTTGTCTTTTTCCTTGGTTGTGTGTATGGGGTTTTTGTTGTAGTATGAATGGCATCTACCTCTATTCCTCCTAATGTCATCCAGCATGTGCCGTTGTCGGTGCATGATTATGCTCTTCTCCTAGAGGTGGATTACATTCGCTGTGCTGGTCTTCGTCCTCTTGTGGCTTTGAAGTTTCCACCAGTGGACAACACGATTTGCAACTCCTTCCTAGCATCCTATAAGAACTAGTCTGGCTTGGTTTATAACCGATGCTTTTGCTTATCCACAATCAATATCAGTGATGTGTTGTGATTGCCCCTTTCAACGTCTTTTGTCCCTAGTGGAAATCAATTATTGAAAGCTGAGGAGATACTTTCTCTCATGTAGGAAGAAACCTCTACCCCTTTGGTCTCCAGCAAATTTATCACCAGCTCTGGGGTTTCTGTAGCTCACATCTCCTCCCTGGTATGGAAACAACTTTGCCAGTTTCTGCAAGACAAGTTCATGTCAGGGAAGCCTGCTTCCAAATGTCTCTCCAAGGAGCTGTTCATTGCTTCTGTTAGGATCCTGGAGGGAGCCAAGTTCAATTGGGCAGCATTCATGCTCGCAAAGGTGGATCATCATTTTCAGAGAGTTCGGAAGGGTTAGGGCAGTAATGTCTCCTATGGTGTTTTTCTTCAGAAGATTATCTCCCTTGCACCTCCTTCTGGTAGTGTCCCAGTTCCTGATCCTGCTCCTCTTCCAAAGTAGCCTCCACCTTCTGTTCCAACTCCTCCATTACAGCCCAATTCTAATTCAGAGGATGAGCCCGCTGCTAGATTCTCTCGCAGTAAAAGAATATGTACTAAAGGGTCCCTTAGTCTTGTTTCTATTTCAGTTTCTGATTCTCCCATACAGGACTCCATTCCTCATGTTTCTACCAGTTCCCTTCCTTCATTCTTGTCATGTCCTAATATATTTGCAGCACAAAGGGATGGGCAGTTGGATAAACGGATCCCTGCTTCCTTACAAACAATGTTAGCTGTACCTTTGCTTCCTCAGCTAGTTTCTGGTGTCCAGGCTACATTGGAGACTTCACTAACGACTTGTCTTTAGTCCATTTACATACGGTGTATACTTCCTTGTAGGACAGAGTGGATTTCCTGACTAATCAATTGAGTAAGGATTTGGAGGATCTAACATCTGAGAAAGCTGCCCTAACGGATATTCACAAACAAATGACTGAAGCTACTACCCTGATGGATTCCCAAAAGGCCACCATTCAGAAGTTAGAAGCTCAAGTAGTTACCCTGGAAGTAGAGAATGCGTCCTTGAATAAAGAGAAGAAGTCTGCCCTTGAGGAGATGATCGACTTAGCTAGTAGGCTGAGTACTTGTGAGGGTCAGCTACAGTCTTCTCAGGAAACTATGATCGAATTAGCTAGTAGGCTGAGTACTTGTGAGGGTCAGCTACAGTCTTCTCAGGAAACTATTGAGTCATAGAAGAAGATGATTGCAGAGCTTAACCAGAAGATTGTTACTCTTTCTGTTCCTCCACCTCCTGTGGTTTCTTCTGTAGTATCTTCCAACGAGGAGCTTGACCTGTTACAACAAAAGGAAAAGTTGTGTAATGGTTTTTCTGCTAAGGTAGAACGCCTTCAACAACATATGAATTGTGTGCAGGATTATTTTACTAGTTATGCTGAGCAATGTGGATTTAGAACCTCCAGAGGGTGGGTGGCAGAATTTGTGGTCTGCAGATTTGCTAAAGTCTGTGTTTGACAGATTTGTTGATGAGCTAATTTCGCATGAAGTACAATTGATTTCTTTCATGTATCTTACGAGGCATTTGCAGATTCTTGATGAGGAGGATTTGAATGTTTATGTGGGAGATATGATTTTACAAGTAGTGATGTATGTGCACTCAGTTGAGCTCCTGCTAGAAGATAGTTTAAAGCATTATCATGAGAAGACATCTTGGTGTAGAAGACATGCTTGGCACCTACCTTTGGAGGATATTGCTTTGGAGCCTTGTCGTCTCAGGGGTGTATTCCACACATTTGATATCCAGCCTTTGCAAACTCAATTGTTGCATCATATTGCTGATTATCCATTATTCACTGATTCTTTTTTCCAAGATCTTGCTTATCGTTGTTCTTTTTATCCATTAGATCCTATTGATCTTTTGTCTTATTCTCTTATGTCCTATCATTTTCCATTGTATATTTCCCTCCTCACTTCCAACCCTGACACTATTCCTTTGTTGTCTTTTACTCCTTCTAATTCCCCTTACATTCTTGTTTTTACTTTTTGTCCTTTCATTGCCGATCTGACATCATCGCCTACCCCTTTTGAACCTCCTCCTATAGTTCCTCCTATTCCTTCTGCTTTTTCAATAAATTCCCTTCATAAGTTTTTGCTGAATTTTCCATCTCTTCCATCTTCCTTATCTCTTCATTTCCCTTCTTTTTTTTAATCTATCCTATCCTCCTTTACAATGCTCTCATCTTATTCCATTCCCCTCTCCTTTCGATTACATTAACCTTCCTCCTCAATCAGTGTTGGATACACCAGGGTATGATAGTGACATACTTCATCGACGACAATGGACACTGCATGATTCTATGACAGGACCGGTGTTTAACTGTCCTTTCATTCCAGGGTCCTGGGATACCTCTGCAGCATGTTCGAAATCTTACCTTCATTTTTCTCAGGTGCATGCTCATTCTGAGGATACCTCTGTATGTCTTGCAGCTCATTTTTGCTAGTACCTTGCTTTTATGAATCAGTAGTCTAATCTGAACACTTGCAAGTGTATCCCCCGTTTGATCATCAATCCGAATGTGGATGTGACTGCTGCTCAGATGGATATTCTGTATTACTTTGCACAAGCTTTTCCTACCAGGTTTCTTATTTTTCTGGAAAGGATGTGTTGTATATAGTTTCTCCAGAATGTGCCTTTGCATTTTGTAGATGAGAGTAAAACTCTGGAGCATCTCAAGTCTAGCATGCAGTTTAAGAAGAAGTGTCTACATTCTGCTAGCAGTGGAGTTCTTTTTGGATGTATCAGTTCTTTTTCTTTAATGGAAATCTTTTTCTGTGCTCTCTATTTTTTGGGCGCAAGTGCCATTCAGATTACCTGGTGTTGTGTCTGTGTGAGTTGTATATGTGGTATGTATATATTGTTTATCTTTGTGCTTGATGGAGTTGAAGTTGAAGTTGGATTAATGAAGAAGATGTTGGACTACAAGCTAGCAAAAGATGATGCTGATTCAAAGAAAAATATTATATCCTTTATGATTTTGTGATTGCTAATATATATATATTTTAATGGAGATAATATCCAAACAGGTGTTTTTCTTTCGTTGTAGTATTTTCTAGATATAGGTGATAAGTTGGAGTTGTGGTTTTGGGTGATTGTTGAAGATACTAAAGAAGATCAAATTGAACTCTTTACTGAACTTACATTCTTCTTTTCCTTAGGTCACGAGGATGCTTCCTTACTAAGTGTGGGGATATGTTGAGAGTGGAAAAGACAATTTTTTAATTGATTTTTGTTGTTTTTTAGGTCTGAATGGTTGATTTTTTATGGATTTAGAGTGATGTATGGTTGTTAATGGAAGTGTTTGAGAGTGTTTTTGATGATATTGATTATGTTTTGGAAGCTCATGATGATTCTATGTAGAAATATGAAGCTTTGTGATGTCCTGATAGGTTATGTTGTGTAACGTGTCCACTAGCATCATCCTGGACACGTCTTAGCAGTCGCGTCTGCCACGTAGCAGAAGTATTCTGGCCGTTCCCACTTAGGATCGACTGGAATTAGGGTTTTCCTGATTGGTCATTACCTAACAGCAACTAGCATCGGACCCAAGCAAACTACTTTACGTAGAAACGCCAGGTCCAAAGCGGATTCACGCTGCACTTGGTTCAAGGAGAATGGGAAACAAGAGGGATGCAAAGCTCAACCTCTCTGCCATAAGGCATAGTCCCATTCCGTTCCCCTAAAACAACATAAATCGGGTAAGACATAACTCTAGGTCATCGCTTTTGTTGTTCGTGTCCTTTGACGATCATCCCGCTGTTCTTCGAGATTTGAGAAAAGTTCCCGGCCAACCGGGACCACCCAACCGTAGGACGGACCCATGGCCCATCCTCCGCACTTTCCTCAGTTTGTTTTAGTTAAGTAATTATCTAACACATTAATTGGACATGTAACAATCAGCTTCTTTAATTAAACCGTTAAGCACTGGTTCCTCCACGTAATCTTATCACGTGACATAGAAAAACAATATCAAACAAGTTCTTTATTAACATATCATCATATTTATCTTTGAAATACAAGGAGTTCCGCCCGTAGGCTTGTCCATAATCTGCCCGAAGGCTATCCAGCAATCCACAAGGATCACTAATCCAAGCTTCTGCCCGTAGACTAGTATGCGGGCCTTGAGATCCAATCCTGAGTCTCGTTAGCCTCTTGTGCAGGACCCGGAAGGCAAGGGATTTACGGCCAGAGCGCCCCCTGGCACCCAAGCGTCCTCCTACTCCAAGTAGCGCTCAACGGAGAGACCTCTCACGGCGGGTTCGGTCCACGTTCCCAGCGCGGTCAACAACCCCCTTGGTTAGGGTCAAGCAGGCAGTGGGGGGTAACTGAAGCTACCTCTCCCTTCAGGCCTTCAACCTGAAGTATAGATATTAATTTAATTTGTAATTCATAAATCAAACAGTGCTTCCTAAGCTGTTACAAGCACAATCAATTCCAGTGGTCGTTTATTTGGCCAACTGCTAAGGAGTGAATCCTTCTCTCCGAATGCATCCAGCACTTGATCCGAGATCAATTGCGACTTGGCAAGATCCCCAAGGGTTTGTTTGTTAACCCTTATGTCCTTGGGTTAGGGCCGTACCCTATTAATCTAGCTTAACGAATACCTTAAGTTCTATTGGCACTAAATATGTTATTCCAATTTACTAATTGTTTTTTTTTTCTTCCAAGCAATTATCTAATCCACCTATCTTGGTCACCTTTCCCAAGAAAGGTGTTATATCAGGATGACCACTCATCCTCTTGCAAGATAAACTTGCGCAAGAATCTGCCAATCTTATTTCGAGGAATTTTCCACTCCCTTGTGGTCAACCCACAAGGTCATGCAACTCTGTAATTTGTTGCACAAGTGTCACATCTAATCCAGGGGACTATTTTTCCCATCGAATGTCGTCTTCTAATCACGAAATCATGATTACTAGGAAACAGGGTTAGGGTGTCTTCATATCCAATCCATTCCTGATTGCACTAGGCCGACCTTGTCGGTCCTAGGGTTCCAATTCAAACCGAGTTTCATCCTTTTAGCGAGTGACCCTTAGGGTAACAAACCCTAGATCGTTTCTCGCAAGTATGTCCTATTGTCACTACATTTCGTGAATGTGGGCAGGTCTTTAGGGTATGAGAGTTTCAACTTGGCAATAAGAACAACTGGGTTACATCCTCAACGTTCTAAATCCTAGTTAGCACTTGGGACATGTTGCTTTGATTTAACCATTTCTAAGCGAGTCCCTCGCGGTTTAGGTGTTTAGGGTGAACCAATTTACTTGTCTATTCTTGAAGATATTTGCGATACCATACTCATAATCACATGATTCATTGCCTACATATGATTAGATTTACCAACCCTAACTTTCCTGGTTAAGATCAAAGCGTAGGTTAAGTTATGGCATAATTTTCATTGACCCTTCTAAAACATGCATTTCATGATTTATGCTACTAGGCTTTTGGGGTTTATGTTAAAATGGACCATGCAGCCTTTTCCTAATTTTATTTCTGAATGAATTATTCGTAGGCTAAATGAGCATTACACCAACTTTCGTAACTACTTACGTAATTTATTGAGATTTATGCCAAAAAAACTAGAGTTAACTTATTCCAATTTACAATTCATGCCACACGCAAATTTCTAGAATCATTTCTAGGCTCTTCTATTTTCTACGGGATTAATGACTTTCCCTAATGAATCATTCAATGAAGATTTGTCTAAAAGTGCAACATGGGATTAATCTTTCCATGCCTAATCAAAGGTGCACTTTAATAATTTTTGACCTTATAAGGATAGGCAATAGGTGTTCTAGGCCGTCACTTTGATATGCACTCAAGGGAAACTACTAATAAGGTCGTGAGATGCATAGATAATTTACATTATTTTGTTCATCATGTTGGAAATACCAATGATCACTTCATGTCATGAGCTAATTATTCAAATAGTCAATCTATTTCCAATTGCATTAACTAGGCTAGGTGAATTTGATATGCATAGGTGATTCCTAGTCCATGAATTTATCGTGCATAATGCCTTACTTTTGCGACGAATCAAAAATAGTAAAAACCTGGACTTGTGGGCTCAGGGAGATATCCAAGTGAATGTCAGGAGAAGAACCTCCTGCGTAGGCGTGACTTCTTGGGCCATTGTGGGCATAATTTGGGACTACCGGGTTGCCTTTGCCCTTACACGATCGGTGAATTTTCTCACCTTGGTACGCAGCCTCAAGATCTTTGCCTTTCTCCCTCGTATGCAGGAGATACCTTCGCAGAACTTCGGATCTTTAAAAGGTTGGGCTTGTGAGACTTGGGCTTATGGGATTTGGATGTATGGAATTTGGAGTTTTTCGAGGGGTTTTTCCGAAAGGATCTTATGAATGGTGCTTGTGGGAAAGGAAGCTTTATGAGCTTTTTTAGGGGAAACTGGGGTGGCTAGGAATGGGCTTACGGATGGCTTGTGGGCTTTGAAGCCTAATTGCGAAAAAAGTCTCTTGCGAATGAAGCTGTGGGAAAAACCTATGGGAAACGGGCTTTAAGGTGGCTTGTAGCATGACAGGGCCTTATAGAAGTCTCCTTAGAAGCTTCTTAAAGAAGCTTCTAAGAAGCTTCTAGCTTGGCGTACATGTTGAATGGGGACGAGTACGAATGATCAGCTGGCAGAGGTCTTGGCAGTGGCATCAGCGGCGCCTTCCACCTCCCCTTTTTCTCACGGCACAGCACGCCACTCTCTTCCCAGTCCTTCTCCACGTAGTATGGCAACACGGCGTCATCACGTAGCATGGCCTTCTGCATCCTCCTCTTCATGACAATCTCAACTTGTCAGCCTTCCCACCTCCCCTTTTCCTCACGGCATCAGTGGTGCCTTCCACCTTTGCAACACGGCGACATCATAGTCTTCCCCTCTCTCATCACGCAGCGTGGCCCTCTGCGTCCTCCTCTTCACGAAAATTTCTTTCCCGTCGGCCTTTCCACCTCCCCCCTTTCCTCACAGCATCAGCGAGGGTTTTTATAGGAAGAGGGGGGTAAGGCTTTCCTACCACGTAATTGCCTTGCGTGGCTATCCCCTCCCTGCCACCTCTCTCCTTTCCATTTCAGTCATCCCCTTCCCTCAGCCACGCTTCGGCTGGGGAAAGGAAATAATTTAAAAAAAATTGCACTAATTATGACATTAATCTCTTGACCTCCTCCCAAGAGGAGGTTCTTATAAAGATATGCGGGTTTCTTAGTCCTAAGTCTCGATTGGCCAGTGGAGAGTGTACCATTTAAAGACCGAACCGTCCATGACCACAATGCTGGCATTGTCATTTGCTCGAGACTTCACACGGCCTCATAATATTTTCAGCAGAAATATTACATTCTCTTCCCCTTGGATGAATCGAGATGTCCTCATCTCGAGATAAAATGGGGATATTGATAGTTGAGAGTGCCTTCATTTATCCAAGTGGCATCCTCCTTAGGATAAACTTCCCACTGGGACGAGGCATTCTCTCAGGGTTCTGGATCTCAGTTGTCTCTTTCTAACATCTAAGATCCCGTCAGGCCGTAGCTCAAGGACTCCTTGACATTGCAACTTGTTGGTTGTCAAGTACATGGTTAGGATTAGGTACATACTTCTTCAATAGGCTGATATGAAATACCTTATGAACCTTTTTGGGTTCTCTGGGAGTTGCAGTCTATAAGCATTAGGTCCTAGGCACTTGAGGATCTTGTATGGTCCACCATTTCCTTGGACTTAGCTTCTTGCAACTTCCTAATAATAGAGAACTCTTCTTTGGGCGTACGGGAATGAAGATCATGTCTCCTTCTTCAAAGATCCTTTCTTGACGCTTCAAATCCACGTATGCCTTTTGTCTATCCTTGGCCACTTGTATGTCCTGTCTTATTGACTTAATTTGGTCATCCATCTCTTCCAATCATTATCCTTGAAGCTTCAAGCCTTAGGGTTGGATCAGAAAAGTTTAGCGGACTTCGACAGTCATGTTCATACAATGCTTGGAAAGGGGTCATCTGAATGCTTTGTTGGTAAGAAGCATTTTATGCAAATTCTACCAAAGGTAAGTATTGAATCCACCTCTTCGGCTCTCAACAGCAATATGCCCTAGGCATATCCTCGATGACTTGATTTACACGCTCTGTTTGGTCATCCGTTTGGGGATGATAGGCGGTGCTAAAATAGAGTTGAGTCCCAATAGCTTCAAAGATAGCTCTCTAGAAGTGTGATGTGAACAGAGAATCACAGTCACTAATGATTCTTTTGGGTAACCCATGTAGCTTGAATATCTCCTTGATAAACAATCTTGCAATGTCTGAGGCTTCATGGTTTGTCTTTACTAGAATAAGGTGTGCAACCTTAGTAAACATGTCAACCACAACCATGATGGAGTTGTATCCTCCCAGGACTTGGGGTAGGCCTACAACAAAAATCCACATTAATGAATTCCCATTTCATTTGGGGAATGTCAAGCGGTTGCAGTTTCTCTGGCATCATGACATGTTCAGCTTTGATACGTTGGCAAGACAACACTCGGTGACATATTTGAGAACGTCACCTTTGAGCCTCTCCCAATGGTAGCTCTTCCTAACTGCATTAAGAGTTTTAGCATAGCCAGGATGTCCTATGAAAGGAAAATCGTGAGCTTACCACAATATCTTCTGCTTAAGTGGTTGGCTTACTGGTATACACAGCATTGTTCTGTAGTAGAGAAGTCCTCTATTAATGGAAAATTCCTGATACTTAACCTGCAACTTTTGGTTCTACACCTTGATAAAGGTCTCCTTTAGCATTGTTTGGTAGGCCAAATCATGGCATGCTTCCTCTCTAGCTAACTCAAGTATAGAGTTGTTTGGCATAGATACTTTTTTAGCTAGAGATTTGGCTGTTGATGGATTCTGCAAGATTAGGAAATTTAGGAATGCCTTGTGACTAAGTGCATCGGCAACTACATTCTCTTTCCCTGGTCGGTACTTGCTTTCAAAGTCATATTCCTCCAACACTTCAATCTACCGACGTTGCCTCATGTTGAGTTCATTCTGGGTAAAGATCCATTTGAGACTCTTATGGTCAGTTACTAGAGTAAACTTGTTACCCAACAGGTAGTGTCTCCAAGGCTTTAGAGCATGGATGACAGCTAGTAATTCGAGATCATGCGTAGCATAATTCTTTTCATGGCTCTTCAATTTCCTTGAAGAGTATGCTACTGGATGACCTTCCTGCATAAGTACACACCCAAGGCAAGAATACTAGCATCAGTTACTACTTCGAACTCCTTATTGAGGTCTGGAAGTTTTAGAATAGACTAAAGTGTCATCGAAGAAGACAAGCACGAAATCATCAAGATATTGCCTAAAGATATCCTGCATGAACCTATTGAAGGTGGCAGGTGCATTCGTAAGCCCGAATCACATAACTAGGAACTCAAAGTACCCATATCTTGTATTGAAGACCGTCTTTGGGATATCTTCTTCCTTGATCCTTATCTGATAGTAACCTGACCTGATCAATCTTGGAGAAGATCTTTCCACCCCGAAGACGATCAAGGAGCTCATCTATTCTAGGAATAGGATACTTGTTCTTGACAGTTGATTGATTCAACCCTCTGTAATCAATACATAGTCGAAGTGTTCCATCTTTCTTTTTCTGGAACAATACTGGTGCTCCCCATGGTGAACTGCTAGGACGGATGTAGCCCTGATCTAGCAGTTTGCTTGAGTTGTTCCTTCAGCTCAATTTCTTCCGGTATAGACATTCTATAGGGTCTCTTCACAATTGGCGCAGCTCCTATTACTAGCTTGACCTCATGATCTACTTCTCTTTGAAGCGGGAGTTCTGTTAAATCTTCACGAACTACATCCACAAATATCTTTAGCCATGAAGGTTCTTTACTAGACTCCTACTTCTAACCTAACTTATTGAGCTTAATTAAGTAGACCGGTAGTCCCTTTCTAACTCCCTTTATAATCCGAGATGCTTTTAGCTAATCAAATTTTTTTGGCTTTCCAGCCTCATCTGGAATTTGTAACCAATTTCCCTTCAAAGTTTGGAAAGGAAACTTGGCCCTTTTCACAATGAATGTGGGCGTAGATGATGGGTATTGGATAGGTATAGTCTCTTCATCTTTGTATATACTTAGACTTAGCTAATTCTTTTCCTTCACCTTTGGGCACAATGCCTTTAGGGGGGAGGTTGTTGGGATAAAGGGTAGTGCATATTCAATTGTAAGAGCCACGTTGTACATAGTACATATACCTATCTTAAATAAATATTGAGATACACTCTTCAATACCACAAATCATGTGTGTCTATCTCTTCTCTCTATCTCAATCTGCATCTCTACTCAGAAGCTCCATTGCAGCTATCTCAACAAAATCCAAGTTTCTAGTTGAATGTTAAGATCACCCAATAGCTTAACTAGTGTTGGGTTCTAAGCCATTTCATTCACAAGTTAGCTCTCAACCTAAAGAAGACCAAGTAGTTTATAGTGAGTTAGAAATGAGGGGAAGTGTGATAAGCATAGACCTCTCTGCTTGTAGGGTACAGTCTCAACTATGTTTCTAAAATGGCATTGATTGGGGTCTAAGATGATAGACTAAATAGTCAATCATTTGGTATTTTCCTAATTCTAATGCCTTGAAAGAAAACTCTTAGCTCACGAAGACCACCCATATGTAGGATGGGACCCATTGGGGATCTTACTCTCCTTAATTATCCATTAAATAGTAGCTTGTTCATGTAATTTTAGACACAAATAAAATGTCAAACAATCCTTTGGAAGCAATTGCAAAACAATGTATCTACCATGCACCTTATTTAAGATGCATTCCACCTTAGCGATACATCCGGATCCAAATCTCATTGAACATGATACACTATTCCACACTAATCTAGTATTAGGATGTTTGAAGAAATTCATCCTAGGCTTGTAGCCTGGGTTAGGTCGACAGATACAAGGGATTTATGGCAAGATCCTTTCTAGTACCTTTATCACCTCCTTGCCGCCCCTATGGAGAGACCTCTCACATCTAGGGTGTTAGAAGAATGAGAGAGAGATAGGGAAAATAGAGAGCAGTCAGCTCTTAGTATACTCTTTCTTTATTATTTATAAAACCCACACTAACTAAATAACTCCAAGTACACTGTACTACAACCTAAGTCAATAAGTAGAGTAAAGAAACTTAGTCTAACCATACTAGCTAAGTCTAACTAACTTTATTACACACACATGTCATCCACCTACTCTACAACTAGATAGAGTTAGTAGAAGTATTATGACTGAGCTTGTGTATTTCAACACTCCCCCTTAAGCTCAAGATTTAAAATGGGCAAACTTATCTCTACCAAGTGATTTGGTAAAGATATTTGCACATGTATGAGGTTTGTCTTGCCTCCTCGAAGCACCATTTCTATGATGAAATGGTAATGCATCTCAATGTGCTTTGACCTGGTATGATAAACTAGATTGCTTGCCAAAAGCACACTGCTCATGTTGTCACAATATATCTTGACTAGTTTATCCACAACAATCTCCAAGTCATCCATCAACTTAACTAGCAAAGCAGCATCACATGCAGCCAATGTTGCACCCTTGTATTTTTCTTCTATACTTAAGAGAGCTATAGTAGGTTGTTTTTTACTACTCCAACTAACCATGATAATTCGAAGACCAAATGCATATCCACTACTCGATCTCATGTCATACATATGATAACTAGGAGATCAGTGCAAATATAGGCACCAAAATGTGCTCAACATGGGAACATCCTTTATGAAATGGCATTTTGCTTTTGTACTCTCTTGTAAAAAAATCAAATATGAAGTAATGTAAAATCTATAGTCCAAAAGGCTCACATGATAAAATATTGTCCTAGGAAAAGGGATGGTCAACACCTTTTGTCTTGTTGTCAAAATTGAGGGTCTTTACACCTTAGCACAATGTATGCAATTTCGAATTTATAATACCAAGAAAGGAAAAGGAGGAGGCTTGTCGAGTGACTTGAGGAGATGGGAGGTTGAGGTGGTTACACCTTCTCTCTTCCTTTATCTTCTCCTCTCACGCTTCATTTCCCTCTCTCCCATTTTGGCACAACACTTCCCTTCTTGTTCTTGTCTCTTTCTCTTATGCTTCATGCTCATTTTTATGGAGAGTGAGGAGGAAGAAGAGGGTGATAATGGTTTGGATCTATCAATATTTTGTGTGTCATCTCTCTTCTGTGTTATGAGAGTATGGTTCTTGGTGAAGAAGAAGGAGTTCTCTTGCAGGTTTTTCATGGCCAGCAAATGTATTTGCAACCTCTACTTAGCCGGGTTCATGGTTCTTATGGTCTCATGGCAGGGGGCTGCTCATTTTGTACACTACCTAGGAAGAGGTGTTCATGGATCTTTCAAGAGAAGTATTTGTAGCTATATTTTGGGCCATGGAAAGTATCATTTTTTGGCTGTATGCTCAGGAAGAATAGATGGGTTTTGCAAAATCAAGAAGAAGAAGGCTTTATCAATGAGAAGATGGAGAAGAAGATGAGTTGTTAAGTTAATGTTTCCACATTAACATTTTCCACCAATTCCACTGTGTCTCCCTCTTTCCTCTCTTTCCCTTTATTCTTCTTCATCACCCCCTCTTCAGTGACATTTCACTATCCCTTCCTCCCATAACCTCCATGTGTGCCACTGTTGCCAGCCTAGTCCTATCAAGAGGCAAGGTTTTCCATGACCTGTCCAATAGAACCAACCTCATCAAGAAGCTCAATCCTTCCTAAGTGTTGTCAAGACATACAATCTCACTGGCTATCTCTCACTGGCCTATCATAAGTTGTATGTGAGTTGCTATGATAACATCTAGACAAGAAGAAGTGTAGCTCACCTTATGCAATGACCGTGATGGCAGCCAAACGCAAAGAGATGTGCTGGCATCAGATTTTTCCAATTCTCTTTCATGCTCCTTCCTTCATTTCACGCGGCAGACTTGACCCCTTACCTTTCTTATCTTCCACCACGTAGCAGATCCATCAAAATCCCTTTCTTAAAAAACAATATTAACGATCAAACCTTCCCATGAGTCTTGTTTTTATGCTCTTCCTTCTTTCTCTCATATGCATGGATCTAAAAGTAATTCATATACTCTTCTTGCTTTATCAAGGACCCTTCTTCATAATATGCACAAGATTTCTCATAAAATGTTATATTTCGTTTCTTTTTCTCTTTGTTGATGTTCTTTATAAAGTCTACATCTCTTTTCCTTTTCAAAATTCATGTTCTGGGTGGGAGAACTTCAAAATCATATCCTTTGCAAGGGATGCACTTCATTTTTATATCTTTTTGGGAATTTTTCATGAGCTTCATGGTGTGGTTGTTTTTTTGTCTATCCTAAGTGTGAAGTTATTATTGTATGCAAGTTGGTTGAGAGCCCTATCTTTTGTGTGCTAAGTGATTTTTTGTGGTGAGCTTATAATCTAGGCTCAATGACCTAGTTCCATCTTTCTTTTGTGTGTTATTCCTCTCCTTATCCAATGGCAATTTGAAGATCAACAAATAAAATGAAGACCAATGATGAAGATGAAGATTTGTTCAAGCCGATCATGGTTCTTCTTCAAATTTGTTTGCGGGGACGCTTCACACTTAAGTGCATGAGAAAATGATAACTAGGAAATCAATGCAAATATAGGCACCAAAATGTGCTCAACATGGGAACATATTTTATGAAATGACATTTTGCTTTTGTACTCTCTTGTAAAAAAATAAAATATGAAGCAATGTAAAATGCGTAGTCCAAAAGGCTCACGTGATAAAATATTGTCCTAGGAAAAGGGATGGTCAACATCTTTTGTCTTATTGTCAAAATTGAAGGGTCTTTACACCTTAGCAAAATGTATGCAAGTTCATATTTATAATACCAAGAAAGGAAAAGGAGGAGGCTTGTCAGGTGATTTGAGGAGGTGGGAGGTTGAGGTGGTTACACCCTCTCTCTTCCTTTATCTTCTCCTCTCACGCTTCATTTCCCTCTCTCCCATTTTGGCACAACACTTGCCTTCTTGTTCTTGTCTCTTTCTCTTATGCTTCATGCTCATTTTATGAAGAGAAAGGAGGAAAAAGAGGATGAGGATGGTTTGAAGCTATCAATATTTTGTGTGTCATCTCTCTTGTGTGTTATGAGAGTATGGTTCTTGGTGAAGAAGAAGGAGTTCTCTTGCAAGTTTCTCATGGCCAACAAATGTATTTGTAGCCTCTACTTAGCCAGGTTTGTGGTTCTCATGGTGTTGTGGCAAGGGGCTCTTCAACATATAGCCAGCCCAATCTCCATCACAACAATAACTTCTAAGCTCTCAATAGGCTTACGATGCTCATAGAACAACCCATAAGACATTGTACCCTTCACATATCTCAAAATCCTCCTCTCAGCATTTAGGTGAGGTTTCCTTGGCTACTACATAAACTGGCTTATCAAACTAACTGCATAACTCAAGTCCAATCTAGGAATAGGAAGATAGATTAGACTCCCAACCATCTATCTATACATAGTCACATTCTCTATCACATTCCCTATATTAACAACCATCTTTACACTCTGCTCCAGTGGAGTGTCCACGGGTTTGCATTTTAGCATGCCATACTACTCCAACATATTTTGTGCATACTGTTTTTATATCATCCATATCCCATGAGTTGTACACATAACTTCAATCCCTAAGAAAAATTTCAACTCTCTCAAGTTTGTGATATGAAATTATTTATGCAACATAGTTTTTATGTCATCAATGCCCTGTATATCATCACATGTGATCAGCAAATCATCTACATAGAGCACCAAAATCACATATTATGTCCCTATTTTCCTGGAAAATAGGTTGTGATAAGCTTTACCTAGCTAAAATCAAAGTTATTGCAAGTAGGAAGTAATCTTAACATTCCATACTTGCAAGGATTGCTTTAAGCCATACAATGCTCTCTTCAATCTACATACATACCATGGATAATTGGGATGCACATAACCCTCTGGTTGATCCATATAAACCTCTTCTGCCAAATCACCATTTAAGAAAGAATTTTTCACATCCATCTGATAAAGATTCAAGCCTTTGGATGCAACCAATGCAATAACAGTCTATGTAGTTTCCACCTTAGCAACCGAAATAAAGGTTTCCTAGTAATCCAGCCCATATTGTTAGGCATATCCTTTCACTACTAATCTGGCTTTGTACCTCTCCAGTGAGCCATCAAACTTACATTTTACATTATAGACCCACTTGCATCCAATAGACATTTTGCCCTTAGGCAATCCCATGTTCTATTTTTCAACAAAGCCTCATATTTATCATCCATAGACTTGCACTAGTTCTCATCCTTAATTTCTTTTGAAAAAAATATGTAGGCTCTTTGTATTTCTCCACCTCTGTCATGTATGCATAATGTTTCACCGAGTATCCAGTGTAGGTGAGCCTGTTGAAATATGTGGGATCTAGAGCATGGAAGTGGCTATGGAGGATGGAAGAAGAAGAATGAACTCATGGTGATAGAGACAATGGACTTGACTGTTACATGAGTGAATTAGGTCCTAAGATGGAAGCTTGGACTCATAAACACAATCTTGTGTATAGACTGACAATGACAAGGCACTAATTGAAAAGAGAAAGCATCATGCTATTGCATTCATCATATATGTGTGTAAAAGTGGTAGTCAAGTACAATGCTTTATAGTTGTTAGATAGGTAGCATTTTTTCCTCTCTGTGCAAATGGGATTCCTACAGCCTGCATGTCTTCAGCCCAGACTGCCTCATACAAAGAGGCTACATTAGGTGTGATTGCAAATATCTCAACACCCCTCCTCAATCACAACCAAAAAGTACAAAGTGTGTAGAGGCTTTAGTGAAAGCAACACCTACAAAGTGTGGGCACACCATAAACATGGCAAAACACTAGAGGCTATCACAAAAAAGGCTAAGTGTGGGTACCACAAACATGATGGTCATCTAGAGGCTATAATAGGGGGCTCACAAAGTGTATAGAGGCTATAGTGCAAGGCTACATGAGGAGTTTATGAGCTTATGATAGGAGCATTAGGGCTATGCAATACAAGGCTAAAAATTTCTAGTAGAAATTTTGGTCAAGGACTAGCAGGCCCTTGTAGTTTTCAGCATTTCTTTTTGCATAGATCTTCAATTTATTGTACGTCTTCTTGTCGATGTAGCACAGCTTGCTCTTTTTTATGTTGTACTTGTTCTTGAATTTGCTTGCAGTTTCAATGTCCACCGCTTTGATCTTTTGGTCCCCTTCTTCTAGCTACTCTTGGTCTTCTGCTTTATTGACTTTGATTGCATTAGTTATATTAGTCTTCATGTTCATGTCCCCCTCAAGCAAAGGTATCATCTTTGAGGCAGCGAAATTGACTTCAAAATCTTCTAATAGATTCATTGATAGCTCTTTAAAACAAGGAAATCCATCCATCCCTATAGGTAGAACAAACAAGTCTTGCGTATAGTGTTGATAAGAAACATGAGTCATGCTACTCTTCATGAAGTGTATCCACATAGAAATATTCTTGCTTGTCATAGAAAACCCTCATCAAGGATGGCGGATCCCTACGCAAGTTATCTTGCAAAAGGACGTATTTTTGGATATCCTTCTAAATAAGGAAAGTTGTAAACCGGAAACTAGCATATCTAAGGAACTTTAGGGTTGACCAAGTTGGGTTAATAAGGTACGCCCTACACCGGAATGTAAAGGATCTTGCCAATTTACAAGACACCTTGGGAACGAGTGCTGATACGCTCAAAAGGAAAGAACACTTCCTTAGCAGTTTGCCAAACTACACGGTTGATTAATGGAAATGTTTGTGCTTGCTAGAGATTTTAGGGCTTTGTTTGAATTATGAATTATAAATTAAATAAGTACCTATACTTCAGGTTAAAGGCTGAAGGAAGAGGCAGTTTCAGCTACCCCGGACTACCTGCCTAACCCTAACCAAGGGGGTTGTTCACCGCGCCGGGAATGTGGACCAAACCCGCCACGAGAGGTCTCTCCATTGAGCTCTACTTGGAGTAGGAGGACGCTTAGGTGCCAGGGGGGGCTTTGGCCGTAAATTCCTCGCCATCCGGGTCCTGCACAAGAGGCTAACGTGACTCGCGATTGGATCTCAAGGCCCGCATACTAGTTTACGGGCAGAAGCTTGGAATAGTCATCCCTGGGAATCACTGGATAGCCTTCGGGCGGATTATGGACAAGCCTACGGGCGGAACTCCTTGTATTTCAAAGATAAAACGATGAAATGTTAAAAAATAACTTGCTTGATATTGTTTTTCTATGTCACGTGATAAGATTACGTGAAGGAATCAGTGCTTAACAGGATTAATTAAAGAAGCTGATTGTTATATATCAAAATAATGTGTTAGATAATTACATAACTAAAACAAACCGAGGAAAGTGCGGAGGATGGGCCATGGGTCCGTCCTACGGTTGGGTGGTCCCGGTTAGCCGGGAACTTTTCTCAAAAATCTCGAGGAACAGCAGGATGATCATCATCATAAAAACGAATAACGAGAGCGATGACCTAGAGTTACATCTTACCCAATTTACGTTGTTTTAGGGGAACGGAATGGGACTATGCCTTATGGCAGAGAGGTTGAGCCTTGCATCCCTCTCGTTTCCCATTCTTCTTGAACCAAGTGCAATGTGAATCTGCTTCGGGCCTGGCGTTTCTGCGTAAAGTACTTCGCTCGAGTCTGACGCTAGTTGCTGTTAGCTAATGACCAATCAGGAAAACCCTAATTTCGGTCGATCCTAAGTGGGAACGGCCAGGATACTTCCGCTACGTGGCAAACGCGGGAAGACCTAGATCGCAAAACCCGTAACATTCCATGGGAGTGCCGGGCGGAGTTTTCTAGACATCCTTTCCGATGGAGTGCTAAGACGTGTCCGGGTTGATACTAGTGGACACATTACAGTTGGTATCAGAGCCGACCAACAACAGAATTGTTTTTATGAGATCTCAATAAAATGAAGTAAAGAAATGGTTGCTGTCCAAACATTTTCTCATCTTCAATGCTGTCTTGCAGAATTATGAAGCGTGGAATAAGTTTTTGGTATTTCGGGTCATGTTTATGACTGCAATGGATTCTCCGCTTTATAGACAAAGAATTGGGATGATGAACATCCTGGAGCAGATTTATAATCCATCACCTTTATACATAGAACGAAGATGGACGGGGTCTTCAGGAATCTACTATATAGCCGCCCACCGGTTTTCTTATCTACAGACCAACCTAAAAAGGATCAAGTGGTTGGAAGACTTGAAAGTCGTGAAGCTGTTCATTTTTGTGGAAGATCACATAAATTCGACTTTACATATTCAAGGTCGGAGGGTTGAAATGAACTCATATGTATATGACGAAGAAACCCGTGTAATCCCAGCCGACAAGATTAAAGTGTTGGGCCGCCATGAGAAGTATGGATTCCAACGGAAAGGGTATCCTGAACTTCTAATGAATTATCGATTCCTAAAGATCCACAACCCAAACCCCTACTATTACACAGTTCCTGTAGACAAATGCAATACAACGTTGTTCTCCCCAAACTGAATGTAACGATTAGCTTATCATCACACGAAACGTTGTATTCAAAAAGGCTATGCCCATGTAAATACAAATAAAGACTTCTGTTTATCAATATCTGGCTGTGCATAAGAGTTGTTAAAAAGTTAAGTAGCTACATTGTTTACGAGATAGCTGATCTAATAATGAAAGATAAGCTAACGTCGATTATCATATAATAACGTTAAGAAAAATTTTATCCAGGCACAACCCCAGGTACAGATTCCAAATTCACCTCCTACATCAAGTACTGCTATGACCCAGGAGAAGAAGTTCCTCCTCAAGCAGATAAAGCCACCCGAGTTTGACGGGAGAGGCAGATTCGTCCAGGCTGATGCTGAAATTTAGATTGAATCCATGGAGGATTACTTTGAAGCAGCTGGTACTGCACCTACCAATCAGGCCATGCTCACCAAGTTAAAGCTCACCGGCGAAGCCAAACTTTGGTGGAATCAATGGTGCAGGGATCAAGGGATTTCAGAGGGGTCCGTTACCTGGGAGAAGTTGAAGAAAGCCGTGCAGGGAAGATATTTACCACCTGCATATCGTACACAGAAAATGAATGAGTTCTACGAGCTAAAACAGCTAGGACTCACTCTTGACGCATACTACTCTAAATTCGTCTCACTTTTAAAGTATGCGCCACAGATGGACATGATGCAGCAGGTGTCCAAATTTTGTGTGGGCTTAAATCCACCCGTAAATACCCGTCTCAAATCTATGCGTCCATCAGATCTTCAGGATGCACTCATCTGAGCGGCGCCTATAATTCAGGAGGTGCAAGCTAGACCAAGGGGTAACAAAACTTGGTCCTATAGTGACCCGAACAGAGGAGCATTCAGACCTCAAATGAAGAGAGTTCAAGGTCTCAATCAGGGACAAAGGAAGAAAGCAAGGACAAATAACATCAACAACTTTGTTCCTACCCAAAGTAATGGCCGAAACTTCCGTTGTTTCCACTGCAACGAACCCGGTTACTTCAAGAGGCAATGTCCCAAGCTCAGCGGAGGACATCATCAAATGCCTTTCCAAGGTGCAGGCCGCGGTCAAGGAGCCGTTATCCGTGGAAGAGGAAGAACCGCTTGCATTGCCAATAGGCAAAGATGCGAAGAAGAAGAAGAGGAAGATCCGACTATGGAAGCTGAATTCGAAAAAGCGACAGTCCATGCCGCTTTACACAAAAAAGGGCCGAATCGCCAGTTTTCTGTGATTCAGACACCGTAGGACTATCAAGGTAAAGGTTTCAAAGCCTTGATTGATTGTGGCAGTACACATTCCTTTATCTCACCAGCATGTGCAAAAAGTTTAGGAATAACCACAGTAGAAGCACCTACCCTGCTTGTGGAGTTGGCAAACGGTCATGAGGTAACTTGTACCAGGCAAACTGCTAAGGTGGAATTCTTTCTGGGAGGAAAGAAGACTTCAGTCAAATTCAGAGTCATGAATTTAGGTATCCATGAGTGTCTACTCAAGATGGATTGGCTTAAGCCCAACGACGCCCACATCCACTGTGGAAAGGGTCAAGTTTCCTTTCGAAACTCTGAAAGGGAATTTGTCACAACTCAAGGTGAGGCAGGAGTGCCAAGAATCCAATTAGCCAAAGTATCTCAGATCATAAAAGGAGTCAGAAAAGGATTACCCATTTACCTGATCAAACTCAACAAGTTAGATCAAAAGCAAGAGTCTCATGAAGGACCTTCTTGGCTAAAGGAATACGCTGACGTATTCCCTGAGGAATTGATTGAACTTCCGCCTCAAAGAGAAGTAGATCATGAGATTAGGCTAGTGCTTGGAGCTGCACCAATTGCAAAGAGACCTTATAGAATGTCTATACCAGAAGCAATTGATTTGAAGGAACAACTCAAGCAACTGTTAGATTAGGGTTACATCCGGCCTAGCAACTCACCGTGGGGAGCTCCATTACTATTCCAGAAAAAGAAAGATGGGACACTTCGACTATGTATTGATTACCGAGGGTTGAATCAATCAACAGTCAAGAACAAGTATCCTATTCCTAGAATAGATGAGCTTCTTGATCGTCTTCAAGGTGCAAAGATCTTCTACAAGATTGATCTCAGGTTAGGTTACTATTAGATAAGGATCAAGGAAGAAGATATTCCAAAGATGGCCTTCAATACAAGAGATGGGCACTTTGAGTTCCTGGTTATGTCATTCGGGCTTACAAATGCACCTGCCACCTTCAATAGATTAATGCAAGATATCTTTAGACCATATCTTGGTGATTTCGTACTTGTCTTCTTCGATGACACTTTATTCTATTCTAAACAGGAAGAAGATCATGAACCTCTACTTCGGATTGTCCTTGAGACAATGAGGTCTCATAAGCTATATGCAAAAATGAAGAAGTGTGCATTCTTCAAGCGACAGATTGAATATCTGGGATTCATAGTATCATCAAAGGGAATATCAGTAGACCCAGCCAAGGTCAGAGATGTGCTTGAATGGCCAATACCAGTATCCGTCAAAGAGATACGTAGCTTTCTTGGATTGATAGGATGGTATAGGGTCTTCATCAAAAACTATGCTTTGATTGCAGCACCTCTTACAGACTTACTAAAGAAGCAGACTTCCATTACATGGTCAACTCCTGAACAAAATAGCTTCGATAAATTGAAGCAAGGTTTGGTATCAGCACCTATTCTAAAACTTCCTGACCTCAATAAGGAGTTCGAGGTAGTAACTGATGCTAGTATTCTTGCCTTGGGGTGTGTACTTATGCAGGAAGGTCATCCAGTAGCATACTCTTCAAGGAAATTGAAGAGTCATGAAAAGAATTATGCCACGCATGATCTGGAATTACTAGCTGTCATCCATGCTCTAAAGCTTTGGAGACACTACATGTTGGGTAACAAGTTTACGCTAGTAACCGATCATAAAAGTCTCAAATGGATTTTTACCCAGAACGAGCTCAACATGAGGCAACGTCGGTGGATTGAAGTATTGGAGGAATATGATTTTGAAATCAAGTACCAACCAGGGAAGGAGAATGTAGTTGCCGATGCACTCAGTCGCAAGGCATTTCTAAATTCCCTAATCTTGCAGAATCCATCAACGCCCAGATCTCTGGCTACAAAAGTATCTATGCCAAACAACCCTATACTTGAACTAGCTAGAGAGGAAGCATGCCATGATTTGGCCTACCAAACAATGATAAAGGAAATATCTACCAAGGAGCAGAATCAGAAGTGGCAAGCTAAGTATCAGGAATTTTTCATTGATAATGGACTTGTCTACTACAGAACAAGGCTGTGTATATCAGCAAGCCAGTCACTTAAGCAGAAGATATTATGGGAAGCTCATGATTCTCCTTTTGCAAGACATCCTGGCTATGCTAAGACTCTTAATGCAGTTAGGAAGAGCTACCATTGGGAGAGGCTTAAAGGTGACGTTCTCAAATATGTCATTGAGTGTTTGTCTTGCCAACGTATCAAGGCCGAACATGTCATGATGCCAGGGAAATTGCAACCGCTTGACATTCCCCAAATGAAATGGGAAATCATCAGCATGGATTTTGTTGTGGGCTTACCCCAAGTCCAAGGAGGATACAATTCCATTATGGTTGTGGTTGACATGCTTACCAAGGTTGCACACCTAATTCCAGTAAAGACAAACTATAAAGCCTTCGACATTGCAAGATTGTTTATCAAGGAGATATTCAAGCTACATGGGCTACCTAGAAGAATCATTAGTGATCGAGATTCTCTCTTCACATCACACTTCTAGAGAGCTATCTTTGAAGCTATTGGGACTCAACTCTGTTTTAGCACCGCCTACCATCCCCAAACGGATGGCCAAATAGAGCGGGTAAATCAAGTCATCGAGGATATGCTTAGGGCATACTGCTGTCGAGAGCCGAAGAGGTGGATTCAATACTTGCCATTAGTTGAATTTGCCTACAATGCTTCTTACCAGCAGAGCATTCTGATGACTCCTTTCCAGGCATTGTATGGTCATGATTGTCGAAGTCCCCTAAACTTTTCTGATCCAACCCTAAGAGTTGAAGTGTCAAGACAGATGTTGGAAGACATGGATGATCAAATAAAGTCAATAAGACAAGACATACAAGCGGCCCAGGATAGACAAAAGGCATACGCAGATTTCAAACGTCAAGATAGAGTCTTCGAAGAAGGAGACATGGTCTTCATTCGTGTACGCCCTAAAAAGAGTTCTCTATCCCTAGGAGAATGCAAGAAGCTAAGTCCAAGGTATTGTGGGCCATATAAAATCCTCAAATGCCTAGGACCCAATGTTTATAGATTGCAACTCTCTGAGAACCTAAAGGTTCACAATGTATTCCATATCAGCCTCTTAAAAAAATATGTCCATTTACTATATTAGTATATTTTAGTTAAATCCTAAAGGTATAGAAATTATATCTTGCACCATTAGTCTTATTCCTTTCGCAACAAATCATTGTAAATGATTAAATTCATGAAAGGGTTCTTTCGTTGCTCAAATTACTAGGAAGTTATCATTGCTAATTGCACATCGTAGCAAGGGAAATGTTTGTTAATTGGCATGAGTTCATCTGCAAGGAAAAAGGGAAGTTTAAATTGAACTGTATTGACTGAAAAGTAAATTGTCACAAGGTTAGCAAAACTGTGACAAGACGATTAATATTACCTTCCAAAAGTTATCCAAACCAATCTAAACATAGAAATATTCATACCCTAAGCACTTGACTATTTTCCTTATTGTAGGGTCAAACAAATTTGTAAAGATAAAGAACTAGAGCTGTCCCCGAGATCCTTAAAAAGAAACCCTAGGCTGCCATAAGTCAGCTTAAAGGATCTAAAACGGATTATTCTATCACAGGACTTGTGTAGCAAGTACGAAATCATTTAGTCTTGTGATTGATTCACAAGGAGGAAGGGTAAAAACCCTCATCAAGGATGGCAGATCCCTACGCAAGTTATCTTGCAAAAGGACGTATTTTTGGATATCCTTCTAAATAAGGAAAGTTGTAAACCGGAAACTAGCATATCTAAGGAACTTTAGGGTTGACCAAGTTGGGTTAATAAGGTACGCCCTACACCGGAATGTAAAGGATCTTGCCAATTTACAAGACACCTTGGGAACGAGTGCTGATACGCTCAAAAGGAAAGAACACTTCCTTAGCAGTTTGCCAAACTACACAGTTGATTAATGGAAATGTTTGTGCTTGCTAGAGATTTTAGGGCTTTGTTTGAATTATGAATTATAAATTAAATAAGTACCTATACTTCAGGTTAAAGGCTGAAGGAAGAGGCAGTTTCAGTTACTCCCGACTACCTGCCTAACCCTAACCAAGGGGATTGTTCATCGCGCCGGGAACGTGGATCGAACCCGCCGCGAGAGGTCTCTCCGTTGAGCTCTACTTGGAGTAGGAGGACACTTGGGTGCCAGGAGGGGCTCTGGCCGTAAATCCCTCGCCTTCCGGGTCCTGCACAAGAGGCTTACATTACTCAGGATTTGATCTCGAGGCCCGCATACTAGTTTACGGGCAGAAGCTTGAAATAGTGATCCTTGGGAATCACTGGATAGCCTTCGGGCAGATTATGGACAAGCCTACGGGCGGAACTCCTTGTATTTCAAAGATAAAATGATGAAATGTTAAAAAAGAACTTGCTTGATATTGTTTTTCTATGTCACATGATAAGATTACGTGAAGGAATCAGTGCTTAATAGGATTAATTAAAGAAGCTGATTGTTATATATCAAAATAATGTGTTAGATAATTACATAACTAAAACAAACCGAGGAAAGTGCAGAGGATGGGCCATGGGTCCGTCCTACGGTTGGGTGGTCCTAGTTAGCCGGAAACTTTTCTCAAAAATCTCGAGGAAGAGCGGGATGATCATCATCATAAAAACGAATAACGAGAGCGATGACCTAGAGTTACGTCTTACCCAATTTACGCTGTTTTAGGGGAACGGAATGGGACTATGCCTTATGGCAGAGAGGTTGAGCCTTGCATCCCTCTCATTTCCCATTCTCCTTGAACCAAGTGCAGTGTGAATCCGCTTCGGACCTAGCGTTTCTGCGTAAAGTAGTTCGCTCGGGTCTGACGCTAGTTGTTGTTAGCTAATGACCAATCAGGAAAACCCTAATTCCGATCGATCCTAAGTGGGAACGGCCAGGATACTTCCGCTATGTGGCAGACGTGGGAAGACCTAGATCGCAAAACCCGTAACATTCCATGGGAGTGCCGGGCAGAGTTTTCTAGACATCCTTTCCGATGGACTGCTAAGACGTGTCCGGGTTGATACTAGTGGACACGTTACAAAATCAATGCACTTGTATGCCTTCCTTTCCTATGAGTATCCAAGGAAAACACACTTCACTACTTAAGGGTCAATTTTATTTCATTTTTCATCTGGAATATGGACATAGGAAATACTACCAAATAATTTCAAATATCAGATGTTAGGCTTGTAGCCATAAAGCTACTCATAAGGTGTCTTTTTATGTATTCTTAGTGTAGGTGTTCTATTTATCACATAGACATCTGTAAGTATTGCTTCAGCCTGCGACGGCATATCCTTCTCATTTAACATGGCCTTGGGTGGCTCCATAGTCACCTTATTCTTCCATTCAACAACTCCATTCTGCTGTGGAGTATAGCTAGAAGTCAATTGCCTCATGATCCCATGCTTTGCTAAGTATTTGATAAACTCCTTTTACATGTACTCTCCACCATCATCACATCGTAAGCATGAGACATAATAGTTTAGCTCTTTTTCTACACAAGCTTTAAAATCCATAAAGCTATCCAAAACCTCATCCTTATGCTTTAGGATGTATATCCATGTGTACCTACTTGTAGTATTTCCACAACAAAATATTAAAAGACCTAGATCCCGCAACAAAAAAAAAATATTTGGGCTAAGTGCTCCATCCTCGTGCACTAACAAACACCAGCCCCGCGTTGTGCATAGGAAACCATGGCTTAAAACCATAACCCACCATGGGAACTCCCCTTCAAGGGAAAAAGGATAATGAATTATTTGCAAATTTTTTTAAACTCCCTCCCCTTCACCCATTTCATGGCAGGGAGAGTGAGTATGTGTTGGAGCTTGTGGAGGGACATGAGGAGGAGGGCATGCAATTTTCCACTTGTGTGGCCAACCCCCCCACCTTCACCCCATAAAACCCCCCCTCCCAAGCTTGGAGGGGGCATCGTTTGTGCTGCGCGTCGTCAAGGAGTTGCCCACCGTCGATCTGCTACCGCCGCCATACTGTCGACGCCACCACACTACAAGATATAGACCTTATAGCGACGTTTAAAGCGACGAAAATACAAACAACAAAATTTGCCCCGGTCGTCGCAAAAAGCGTCGTTATTGACGACGCCATAGAATCGTCGCATTTGCGATGCATATAGCGACGCAAATAGCGACGCATATAGAGACGATTGCAGAGATTTTGCGACGCTGATAGCGACGATAATAGCGACGCCTGCAGTAAATTTGCGACACAAATAGCGACGGTAATAGAGAAAAAAAAAATTTGTGGCAGGGCAGCTAGCACTATGTGCTATATGAGAGCCATACAAAATAGTTTCTGCACTGCTGCATACAAAGCGTTTGCAAACAAAAAGAATCTATACTGAAATCATAAAACTGATAGATGAAATAAATACATGATATCGCATAAAATGCGATTGGTACAATCATAAAACAATATCACTAATACATAGAAAATGTCTACATAGATCGGGCGACTAAAAACTAAAGGTATGTGAGCGCTAAGGATCCGAGGGCGAGCTACAAATCGTCGTCCCCCGAAAGCTCGTCCCTCTGCAAAGGAGCATCAAACGGATTCTGCAGAAAAAGAAACAACATATCAATCCACCATACAATAATGCATTCAAATATCTCATGGTAACTACGGACATGAAAGATGAGAGACTTACTGGGCCGCCACGTCTGTACAATCGGTCGATCAATGATCTGAGACCGTGCCTCTCTGCATATTGAGTCTCAAGGCCTTGCGGATCACGATTTGTAATGGAGTGCTGCAAAGAAAACAAAATGCTAACTGTTAGAAACATGATTGTCAGTACAAATAACATCTCAAAAAAACAAATAAGCAAAACAAAAGAGAAACTTACAAAGTCCTCCAAATATGTCCTGTGGCCGCCACTCCCAAGATGATGTACTGATCCGGCCTCGATTCGTGCCCTCGCCGCCTCCCGCTGCTGACTCCAACGTCCTGGCGAATTTGTAGCCTCCTCCCTCAGTCGGCGCCAGTCCTCTGCATCTAACCACTCGGGCTTTGGAGCCCCACTCTTGATTGCCTTGCGTGCGTCGGATCGTCTATGTGACATGTATGCACGCATGCAATCCATCATCCAGCCCGTAGAGAATCTATCCACTGCGGCTGGCACCGGGAACTCCTCGTGCAAGGATGCTACTATGTACTCCTTGCTCCCCTCCGGTATGTTCCTCCAATGATCCAGGACGTTGTGCCGAAAAACTTGTTGGCACAACTCCCTCATGCGAGCCATCACCCTCCTCCCCTCATCATTCATGATGATAGCTCCTGACCTGCCATCCACTAGGTATCCATAATCCCTAGGAGTGTGCCTCGTATGGGCCCTCTCCCATCTCCGTCCACGCTCCTGGGCATATCCAGGAGACCCCTGAACATCCGGTGTACCGACGGGGGTACCCTCTCCCGGAGTGCCACTGAAAGGGGTGCCACCAAAAGGAGTGCCACCAGAGGGGGTGCCACCAAAAGGAGTGCCACCAAAAGGCGTGACATCTGCCGACGGCTGCGCAAAAGCCGGAGTAACTGGAGTGGACGTCCCCACAGGTGTGACAAATCCTGGAGGTGACCGAGCTCTAGCTGAACGACGAGACGGAGACACCGCGTCCGTGTCTCCACAGCAGCACCCCCCTGATCCTCCTGTAGTCGCAGTCCCTCCCTCTGGCCCAAGTCGCGAGCGTCGAGATCGTCTGCTCGAAGCTGAAGCATCTGATCGCATTGAAGCTGATCTAGCAGAGCGCCCTGACGAAGAACGAGACAGCTCCTGATCTGCTATCTCTCTGAATCTCACGAGCTGATCTGGAGACATACATGCCATCATCTCCTGAAACTCCTCATCGCTCATCCCTCGACTCATCCTGAAAATATCGATACCTGCAGAGATAAAAAATAATGTTAGAATAATCAATTGAAACTATACAAAGCGCATTAATATAAATCATTTTTGAAAAATCCATCTTAAAATGCATATCTTATCTACCTTTATGGAAGATCTAAACAACGAATTGAGTAATACAATTCTCCAAGAATGAAGTATTCTATGGTCCAATTGAGACTCAGGCATGGTGTTTGCAGGTGGCAATATATGATATTTCAATAACCTGAAAAAATCATAAAACACCTTGAAAAATCCATCCATATTTACAATAATACTGTTTTTAAAAAAAACAATGAAGTTTGTATGCAAGGTACCTGAATAACTCAGTCACACTCGTATCGCTCCAACCGTATTTTGCTTGCACACTTAAGAGTGCAAGCAATGTCTTCAACCGAGATACTCGGCACCCATCATATAATGGTATGGATGCTTCCTCTCTAAGCGGGTCAGATGTCTCAACATCCATGGGAATCAATGCATCGATCATTGCCTCCATCTCAGGCTCCAAGATTGTAGGCAAGTCGGGAAGGTTGTCTGTCTCCTCTGGCATTGACGATATAGATGGGCCTTGCGAGTGGTCTATTGGCTCCTGCCATCCATCCATCGCACGTCCACGAACTCTTCTAATTGGCCGCAAAGGGTGCACTCCCCCTTGGGTCGAGACATCACCCCCCTGGACACAAAATTTGCCAACAAGACCCAATCTTATTGTGTATGGTTTTCAATTAGCTTGAGAGTACAATGCATGAAAAATGCTAACTTGAAAATACCGTTTGCTGAAAATCTGCAATCGCCTGATCAATCATCTCAGGTTGAAACTCGCCAAATCGTCGTACGTGTTCTATAGACAATCGGCGTTTTCGTCTAATTGCCAACTTGCATTGAGAGCAAGGACATGGGACACGCTGATTAAGATACGACTCGCGGTCTTGAACAATAGGACCTTCTTCGTTTGCCATCTTATCTACATTACAGCAAACGAGGCTTAAATGGATAGCTTTTTGGAGATGTACGTCAACTTGCAAGTTGACCATAAACCTTGCATTGTATATAGTAGTCGAGAGATTTTCCGATGTTATATCTCGGCCTTGTATCATGCTCAACGATTTGTTTGTCCCGGTAGATAATTTTTTGTTATATCTCGGCTTTGAGTATAAGTAATCCATTTTAAAGTTAATGCGCGCCATCTATGAAATTTTACAACTATAGTAATAAAATTTATTTCAATCAATTCTACTCATAGTCATAAGACCTGAGAGAAATTATCCTATACTCAATTTAAGGGATCTCCACTTCTATAACAATAATTTTGGGTTAATTTTGATGAAGTACGTGGCCATATGCAAAGCACATTGCATACCATTATCGATACGTATATTATCTTAAATTTCATTCCCTTCCCTCTCTCTCTCCCTCTCCCTCTCTTCCTCTCTTTCTGTCACCCTCTCCCTCACCCTCTCGTTCTCTTTCTCTCCCTCTCTCATTTCCTCCCTCCTCCTCCCTCTCCCTCTCCCTCCCTCTTTCTCCCTCTTTCTCCCTCTCCCTCTCCCTCGCTCCCTCGCTCCCTCTCCCTCCCCCTCCCTCTTTCTCTCCCTCTCTCATTTCCTTCCCCTCCCCCTCCCTCTCCCTCTCCCTCTCTCTCTCCATCTCCCTCTCTTTCTCTTTTTCTCCCTCTCCCTCTCTATCTCTCTTTCTCTCTCATTTCCTAAACAAGCAAAAAATAAAGTGATTTAAACATCCTCCAAGCAAAAGGGAGAGGGAGAGATACAATGCACTCTCCCTCTCTTTCTCTTTCTATCCCTCTCTCATTTCCTTCCCCTTCCTCTCCCTCTCACTCTCTTTCTCTCTCATTTCCTCTCCTAAACAAGCAAAAAATAAAGTGATTCAAACATTAAACAAGCAAAAGGGAGAGGGAGGGAGAGAGAGAATGCACTCTCCCTCCTTCTCCCTCTCTTTCTCTTTCTCTCCCTCTCCTATTTCCTCCCCCTCCCTCTCCCTCTCCCTCTATTTCTCTTTCTCTTTCTTTCTCTTTCTTTCCCTTTCCCTCTCCCTCTCCCTCTCTTTCTCTCTTACTCTCTCGTTTCCTCTCCTAAACAAGCAAAGAAGAAAGTAATTTAAACATTAAACAAGCAAAAGGGAGAGAGAGAGAGAGAATGCACTCTCACTCTCTTTCTCTCCCTCTCCCTCTCTTTCTCTCCCTCTCTCTCCCTCTCCCTCTCCTTCTCTTTCTTTTCCTCTCCTAAATAAACAAAAGAGAACGATTTAAACCTTCAACAAGTAAAAGAAAGAGAGAGGGAGACTCAGCAATGAGATATGGCGAGCATGGGCGGCTTCTCTTTGCAACGAGGGCTCCTCCTCTCCTTCGCGAACAACGACGGTGGCGGTGGCGGTGGCGGCGGCGGCAGCAAGTCTCTTCCTCCTCTTCTCTCACAAAGCCTTGGCTCTCTCCCTCGCTCTCTCCCTCGCTCTCGCTCTCAAAAGGCGAAGAAAACAAAATGAAAACGGCGCTCTGGTTTCGGCCGCGCTTTTTTTCCCTGCGGCGTCGCTATTGGCGTCGCTATATGAATGCGACGCATATAGCGACGCCAATAGCGACGCCGATAAACGCCGTCGCTAATCGGCGTCGCTATTGCCCCAGTCCCTTGTAGTGCCAGGTTGCTGTCGCCATCGTCTTCATCATCATCATCATCATCATCATCATCATCATCATCATCATCATCGTCATCGTCATCTTCACCATCGTCATCCTCACCATAATCACTCCTTCACACGTTACCTCTGTCATCCAGAAGCTTGAGAAGCTTCTATTGAAGCTTCTCTAGGCCAAGTTCACCCGCGTGTCCCGGGGTTTTTAAATCGTGTTCCCAAAGGCCTATTCCCCATACCGCGAAGGAGATCTCGGGCAATAGTAACCTCGAAGCTCGTAAGGGAGCCAAGGGAGAGTTTGCTAAGTCGAAACTTACTTCGTCAATGGCTCCTAAGCAAAAGTCGAGAGGAGTGCACGCAAGAGCTTCCACCCAAAGTACGAGAGTGGACAACGCCCTGATATTGAATGCCCAGGTTCCGAAAAATATTCCCGCATGGAAAGGATGCATAAAGCATGTTTTAATGCATTGGAAAATCTGTATACTTGTTCGATCTACAAAGTTCGATTGCATGACTAGTACTTGCACTTCCATGGTCTAGGGTAATCACATTTTTGAACGTAGGATGGATAAGTTAAAAGATGAAATTGTGCTAAGACCGCGTCCTTGTCCCATCACGCAAAGGATAGGGCATATGACACATAATGCACTTATGTAATAAATTCCTGGTTGTGACTCCTGTATAAGATAATCATAGACGGTCATTAAATGATGTCTAAATAGGTGCATTGAAAGGAAAATATTTATGAACTTTGACAATAAAACATATATTATGCAATTCGCATGCAATGATAGTTACATTTTAGGTTGAGATAAGCGATAAAATGATTAAATCAATGATGTATGCATTGGCATCTGATCATGAAAGAATGATGCATCCATGCATAGAGTTCTTTTATCAAAGTTTGAAATTGGGAAAGGATGCTTCTTCATTAAAATACTAAAGCTTTGAATTTGATGCATCAACGTAGGGTTTATAAGAAATAGCTCTGAATGTCAAGTATAGAGCAAGGAAAAGAAAGATCACTCTAGATACTATAGTTGCATAAAGGACAAAAAGGTCTATGGTCTTGAAATTGCATGGAATGATACATCTAAAACATCTTGCAGTTATTTACATTTTTTAGGGAAAGTACTTGCAAGTTTAGAAGAAAGTATTTGCATCTTTAAAGGGAAGTTTATCTTTGATCATGGGTTGGCTAGATCAACTAAGTAATTCGCATTTAATTGAGTAGCTTACATAAAATTCATAAAGGTATGATTAGTTAGCATATGACAGTCAGCTCAATGTGCTAGGTAGGGTTAGGCTATGATAAAATTCTGCTTAGTATTGCACTTGGGATGCCGATTTAATATTTTCATTCTTAAAAGTTCTACCCACATTCACGAAATATTAGGGTTATCAAATCGCCCATGTAAGAATGATCTAGGGTTCTCATCCTAAGGATCATATGACCATATGATGGACTTTTGCGAGGAATTTAGGGACCCTAGGGCCAAAACGTTTATAAGCCTAGTAGGGTTAGGGTTATGGTTTGGGTCAATAGGACTCCCAAACCCTATATCTTGATCAAAGGTATTCTTGATCAAGAAATACCGTATGATGAGAGATATAATCTCACAAGTTAGGTATTGACACCTATCTCGTGCAACAAGATGCAACATCATATGCTATTGTGTCTAAATCACAAAATAGTACTGCTACACCTTAGACCAAGTTTGGCGAGTTCTAATTACAAGTCTAAATTTTCTAGAAATTGAGTAGTCATCCTATTACAACACTCTTCCTTGGAAATTATTTGTCAAGACAGGGTAGTTATGAATTGCCAAGTAAGCAATTGATCAACCAAGTTAGGGCGACGGGGTTGTCCAGGATTTATTGACCATAATATAAGGAAACCTAAGATACTGATAATTTGGGTCAATAGGGTATGAACCCTAACCCAAGGAAAAAGGGTAAGACAAGCAACTCAGCTTACAAAACCCTTGGGATCTTTCCAAGTCGCGAATGATCCAAGATCGAATGCAGGAAGTATTCGAGGAGAAGGAATAACACCTTAGCAGTTGGCCGTATGAACGACCACTAGAATGCTCGTGATTGTACACTTAGGTGCACTAGGAACCTGCCGTTGTCCACTGGATACTCTCATGATCCACCATCTTTAGCATAGTTTGATGCAGTCACCATAGTTCTAACCATGATTTTCCTTGTGCTAGTTACCCCAACTAACTAGGCACAAACAAATATGGTTCCAAACCAAGCCATAACCAATTTTTTCATGACTGTGACCTCCCCAGCAAGATCTTAAATCATGAAAATGATGTTGCACAAGGATCAAAGACATAAACTCTGATACCACTTGTTAGAGAGTGAACTAGAGAGAGAAAAAGAGGAGAGAGAAGAATGCAGAAGAGAGAGAAAGACTGCAGGAAGAGAGAGAAAGACTAGATTTGGAGAGAGAAAGACAGGAAAGAGGGAGAAGCCATAGAAGCTGTGAGCAAGATTGGAGAGAAGGACTGTAATTGTATTAATGTGTCAAAAAGATATGAAAAATTACATGTCCTCTCCTTTTATACCAATGTCAATGTGACATGGCATAATATTAATATTATTTACACTAAATCCTTATTCCTCCTAGCTTCTTACATAGGTGATGTATATTACAAATATTTTTATTATTTTACTATAAAATATCAAAGATATTTGATTTTATAAATGTAAACATAATAAATATTTGATAAAGATATGTAAAATATTGGCATTTTGGATGTGTTGATTTGTATTCTATGATATCCTCTTATATGTAAGCATTATTATGGATACTATGAAAATACAAAGATGAGAATCTTCATCCTATGATATGGGAAATATTTGTAATATTAAGATAATAATTGAATACTTCTTTTGAGAGTTATTAAGATTATTGAGCCTCTTTGGAAAGGAGATCATATAAGTGTCTTGCTAAAGATGCAACTTTGGATGAGAATGAGAATAAAAAATATAGCCATGATTATTTCTAACTAGACACACTTAGATATAATCTCCTAAATGAGAGTGAGGTTAATTTAAACCAAATATAGTTGAACTTGACTCTATTGTCAAGAAGATTCTAAAGAACAAAAAATGATTGACTTGAAGATTTTGATGATCACTTTATGAAGAATTTATGTGAAGGACCATGAAGAAGATGTCTAACTACTCAGAAGACTTTATGAAGACTTCATGAATATGATACCAGCTATTAGAAAGACTCTTTGTGTATAAATTCTATCAAAGTCTCTAATTTGAAGACTCTACTCTTATGAAGATATATGTGGGTTTGAATATAAATACAACTGATGCACAAGATCTATAACCACTTTCAAGATATGACAACAAACATGGAGGCAATGCAAAAGATAAGTTCTCTTACTTATTTTTCTTTGATATTTTAGCACAATGATTCTAAATTTTATTTGACAATAATAAATAAGACTTAGAGATAGTTTTTGAAGAGGGATCAAATGCCATTTATCTTCCCTCATATATGTTAGGTAGCTAAGCTTTGAGGAGAAGGCTTTTGAAGAGGGATCGAAACTAATGAACTTCTTCCTAAAACTATCAAATCTATAAATTTCATGGTCCTTTTATGTGAAAAAGTATGTGTATTATACTATTTAGTCGATTATAATATAATAAATAGATAGTACTATAATAAAAATACATATTCATGAACTTGTTAATATGTAGTATTGTTCAAACTCTAGTCTACAAAGATTAAACATAATTATATTGGTTATAAATAGTAATTTATTAATAACTAAGAATATATTTTTAATAATAAAATAAAATAAGAGATCCTAAAATAGTATGTGTAGGTTGTAAAAAATAAAAACACACTTATTGTGATATTTGACCTAAAATCATCGTTTTTGCTTACAAAAAGCCTAATTTTGCAATTATGTCCACGCAACCTTGTCGAGTAGATCTAATCAAGTTGATTGGAGAACCCATACATCCATATTCTCAGTTCATACAAGTAAATTATGAAAGAAATAAGTTGGAGACTATATCAAGACAATTCAAACTACATAGATACAGGGAGTTCTTTTCCTTACTTCATTTCTTCTTGAGTTATATGTTATTATTCCTCCTATAATTATTGAGTTTGATTATTCCTCCTATAATATGAAACAAGTGTCTCTTAAGGAATACATTATTCAAGAAGACATGTATAGTAGATACTATGGTTCTCAAGAAATTCACGGATTCATATAAAAGATACATGATTAAGACAATCCTTCTTCTTCTTGAAATCCAAGATTGTGATTGTGATTGTGATTATGAATGAGATTGTAAATGGCATTGAGAGTGAGAATGAGATTGGGATTTCTTATCATGTACATGATATAAGCTCGGGGATGGTCGGGAGGTTTGAGCTCCATATTGGAGTGCATGTTGTGATATTTCATTGTTTCTACTCTATAGACTTAATTAGATATTATATCGATTTCTCTTAATCGTTATTTTTTTCATGTGTATCTTTATTTAGTTCAATTGGGGATGTGATTTTTCATGATTACAAAGGATTCATGTTACATATGTTATGATGTTCCATTATTCCTACTTAATAGACTTAATCATATATTATATTGATTTCTCTTCTTCTCTATTTTTTCCATATATATCTTTATTCAATTCGATTGGCTATGTGATTTATCATGATTATAAAGAGTCATGTTACACTTTTGCACAATCTCTTTCATAGGAAACTAGAAAAAAGATGAAGAAAACACATAAAGACCTTTCAACAATGTTTTCTCTATACATATATGTGTGTGTGTGGTGTGTGGTGTGTGTGAAAGAAAAAAGTAAGAAAAAGAACTGAAGATGCACAAAAATGGAGGGAAGAAAATCATGTACTAAACTAAAAATGATAGGCTAGAGAATAAGAGGATGAGAAGATATTATGCACAATGTATAGAGAGAGATAGAGAGAGTCTGAAAAGTAAAGTGAACTATAGTTTCTCATTTTATTACTTATATCTATATGTATAAATGATTTATAAATATCTAATATATTTAGTAATAGTTGCTCTACATTGTTTATGTCAACATGAATCTAGCCTTCATCTTCCATCCTCCATAACTCCTGCCAACACAATATTAGTGAGTTTGATTTCATATATAATTACATTTAATAAGGTAAAATGGTTTTAAAAACCACAATTTAAGACATTATTTCATAGAATTTACGAGAACATAGAACCTGTAAGTATCTCAAAGGACCCTAGTTAATATGGTGTGACTTTTTATGCATGGGAACCATTCCAAAATAACATGGCAAAAAGTACCCTTGTTAATGTGGTGTCAAGTTCTATGCAAGAGGTCCAATCCAAAACAAAGTCAAAAAGGAGACATGAGATAAGTAAAGGAGATTAGATCACATGAGCTCAGAAGGTGAGGTATACTTAGGAAAGGTGAGGTATTCTCAAAGTGAGTCGGGCTATTAAGGTAAAGTAAGCCTCTCTTTCATATCATGAATGAGATCCCTATTTTCAAGTCTTTTGTATTACTAACAAGATTAGTTAGTTTGGTAATAGGCATGCATTGGGAATGAGGCTATCAATGTAGGATGGCCCATTCACGCAACAAGTGAAAGTGGCCTCGAGAAGTGCACACATTAATGTTACGATAGGAATAAGGTTTGATGCATTTTCTTCTCATGAAGATGAAGGCAAAATGTCTCATTTGGTATGCTAGATTAAGAGATATGTGCATGTAGTTACCCCCAGAGAAGTGAACTTATCTTTATCATCTCTCGATTATTTTCAATTAATAATTTTGACTAGAATTATATTATGGATTTCTATGGAACTAGGTGAAGGTCATCATAGTTTGTATCGAGTTCCTAACATGGAGTCTTCAAAGACAAATATTGAGACTTTTTGCATATCCTTTGCATACATTTTTGTGAGACAATACTTATTTTTCAAAGTAGTGCTATAGATAGTGAATGAATGCTATAGAACTATTATGGCTAGTTGGGCAGTTTGTTAAAATTATTTTAGCTTTATTTTACATATTTTTCAAGAGAGAGAGAACTTGTGTGCTAATGATCTAAACTTATTCAAATTTTAATCTCATTCTTGTTAGTTGATTTCATATATGATCTTGCATAACAAGTGGATCCTGGGCCACTAGGTCACCAATAGTTGCAGCATTAGCAGGAGTTTGAGGTCACCAATAGTTGCAGCATTAGCAGGAGTTTGAGGTCACTTTTTGGCCTTTTAGCATCTAGAGAGCAAGAGTGCTTTCCACTTGAGTAGAGCAATTGTCACTTTTCAGTAGTAAAGAGAAATGATTTCCATTTTTCAATAGTTATTTTTTGCCACCATATTTCAAGAATTTCTCTTATCGAGGGGAAAGAAGGTGGCAAAAGCCTCTCCTTGTTTGAAATCTTGAGTACACAATGCTCGTTCACTCTCTCTTACCTCTACTCTGTACCCTTTGGAGTTTTTGCTTGTTTTCTCTCTACTCAATCACATGTTTATGTCCTCCATCTTCCTACTCCATGGATGCATTTTCTCGATATAGAAGACCTAGTGCTTTCATTAAGTCCATAGTCACTTTCAATACACTTAATGAGCAGGATAGGTGGGTTCTCTTGACCATAACAAAGGGAAGTTGGATAATCATGCAACACACAAAGCAAAATAGATCTTTGAGATCCAACCCCTTTTTATCATGCTAGAAAGGTAGGGTAATAGATTTTAGGCTTGGTGGCTCTAAGAAGAGAATCAAAGAAGTGTGTGTATAGCATGTTTTCATGCATAAGGAGCTTCACCCGCTGCCTATAATCTTCCTCTCCACAAACCCAACTATTGGTGCATTTTGGTTACATCTATTTTTTGATATAAATGAAGGTATATGTTTCTTATTTACCTTGTAACTAACAAGATCATTTGATGTTAATAGACTTGTATCAATCAAGTGTCTAGGAGTGTCAATCACTAGAATGTATGGTAGACGTTCTAGATATCATCCATGGCTCTGTTGGCGAAGAGCTTTATATAAGGGGAGGACCAAAGCGGCACTGGTGGAGAGGGGAATATTCTTTTATAACCATTTTTACATACCATCTCCCTCCACTAGGCAATGCGGATCCTTGTCTAGCCTTCCCCTTCTAAATTCCAGGAGTAAAGAGTGGTTGTTACCATATTCTAGAATAAGCAAGAGTTATAGGTGAAATTTTTTTCACAAGGTATAGAAATGTCTAAAGCCTATCATTTCAAGCAGTCATTGAAAATTTTCTACATTTATGTCTATAGCCATTTTCTTGGATTTCTTCTCCAACACTGAAGTTTGAACCTCGAGAACTATATTTCTAGTGAAGCGCCCAAATGTAAACAATATCCTAGACTTTGTGGATATAGGTTGGGATACAAAGGTACAAGATGCAACTAGATTCTATATTTTGCAAGTATATGATTGCCACTCAAAAGTTCATCATGATATTTTTTAATAGAAGATGGCACCATGTTTGTGGAAAACTGGTACCACTAGACCAAAATATATGAGAGATTTTTTTAGAAATTTATTACAAGATATTGATATTTGGTTGGATGGTGAAAATTTGATCATTATGAAGGTAGGTTCAATGTGCACATTATGACAATTGAGGATGGACTTGCACAATGAAGATATTCAACTTCCTACTTCTTTTAGCTTCTATGTATGTAATAAAAAGGTACATTGCTATTTGCATTATTTATCTTACTTTACATTCACATGATCAAAGGAAATGTTTCCATCACATTATCTCTAACTATTATTTCAATGTATATCATGTCTCAATAAGAAAAAAAAGAGCTTTAGGTATAAAGAGATAGCAAACAATGTTGTGCATCTGTGTTGCCATTAGTAGCCCGGTAGCTCTGGTAATTCACAATATGTATACCTTGTATATCACATACATTCAAGGCCTATTTATAAATATCCTTATTTGTGAATTTTTCCTTAATAAGACATAACCCCTTTTTCTTCAATCTGTAAGTAATCCCTTTTATATGGGACCTTTATGTATGTAAAAATATATAAAAATGGTATTTTAAAAATCCATTATGTTGAACCCACATCATACATACATATATTTATGATTGACCTCCCTAGGCCCAGTAGAGCTACTTCTGAGGACTTCATAATTATAAGTTAGCTCGTGCCTACTTACAAGATTCAAGGAGATACACCTAAAATCAAGGCTTGGACTGTGAAAAAAAGATGCATGTCATCATCACCTAAAAAGTATATCTGCACTCAACAATCACAAAATGAGGCTAGCCTCATTCCTATAAAGAAATACAACTGCAATAAAAGTGATAGAAATAGATAGAGGCACAGAGTGAGAACACAGAAATAAAATAGAAGTTGTAGAGATATAAAGTAGAATAGCTAATGTTTATTAAGCTTAAGCATCACAATTAGCATTTGGATAACACATTCCCTAGTTCTCAATACTTATTTTGTATTCTAGAATCATTCCATACTTCAATCTGGGACTATATTTACTTTTGGTTTTCTCTATCCCAAGGTACCAAAATTGGTAGTTTTTGGCTCTTTCTTAGCACCATTACTATCAATCTCACTGTACCATTATTGGTAGTCTTGGTACTTCTAAGTATCAAATTTGATAGTCCCATAATACACTTTTGTGGCATCAATGTAATTTTTGTACATGATAAATAGGTTCATAAATGTATGTTCCTTATGACTCATTTGAGTAATCTCTTATATCAACATGTATTGGTCTAATTTAGGCTTTGAGAAAATCACATTAGAGCTAACTATCATTGAGAATGGTATCAAATTTGAGCAGCCTACACTTGGAGTATCATGACCAAAAAATATAGGGGCCATCACCCCAAGGAGATGCCTCTTTCGCTCTCGATGGTGACCCATATGGTGTTCAATATACATGAGGTCAATACCAAGCAAAGTGATAGCCCTTCAACAACCTAGGGAGGGACCTCTCTCATTTAGTGATGGCCCTCATGGGATTCCTCGTACATGATATCTATCTAAATTCAATCAGCCCAACTATAATCAAATTGAACAAGCCCTTTCATACTTGTAGACAAATGCATTTTCCAAAAATGAAAGGTAAACATTTTAAGGGGCTTTTATACTCAAGAAAAACTATACCATGAAATAAATATAAACAATAAGTCTAACAATATTTATGATATTTTTTTAAAAAAAATTTGCAAATCCATTTTCATTTACAAAGTAATGAATGAGCACCAAAAAATTACAATGTGGAGGCCTTGAAGGCCAAGTTCAACGGTCTCCTCGAGGGTAGAGGATGAATCTTTGAGAGCTGACTTGGTTGTGAGGGCGGCAAGGTTGCCCATGAGGGTGGTGAGATTATCCTTGGGGCTGTGGTTGGGAAGGGGGATGAGGTTGTGACTAGTGCTAGGAGGTTTGATGTGCTTCCTCCATATCATATCAAAGATTTACTAATATTTGCACTCCCCTCCACCACTTGCAACCCACTCTCTACAATTTCTCTCAATTCAGCCCATTGACAAACATTTTTCATGGTGGCTTCATGACCTTGATGGCATCTTCAGCCTCTTGCAAAGCCCTTATCTACTCTTGTTCCTCCTTGTGCCTCCTCTACATTCTCTCTCTCTCTCTCTCTCTCTCTCTCTCTCTCTCTCTCTCTCTCTCTCTCTCTCTCTCTCTCTCTCTCTCTCTCTCTCTCTCTCTCTCTCTCTCTCTCTCTCTCTCTCTCAAACGCATCTCTTTGCAACATCTTCTTCCTACAGTTGGCAATTGCATATGTAAAAAATTGAATGGCACTGACTTGAATTTCTTGACCTCAAACTTTGTGTAACTTCCTCTATCAATATCCTACACAAGAGAAGAAATCATAAATTACAAGCTTTGATTGAAAAAATAAACTTGCATCATAAAATCCACTCACATTTAGAAGACCATATATAACCTTCTGTTGAATACTAAAATGATTAGATTTTTTGGTTGAGCTTTGTTGTTTTTGAAGGCCGAATGGTTGATTTTTTATGGATTTTGAGTGATGAATAGTTGTTTTGGAAGTGTGTGAGAGTGTTTTCAACAAGATTGATTATGTTTTGGAAGCTCATGATGACTTTTAGTAGAAATATGGGGCTCTGTGATGTTCTGATGGGTTATGTTGAGGTTCTGATTGGTTATGATACCTTATGTTTAGTTTCTGTTTTGTTTTGATTTTCTTCTATATGAAGCATTGATGAAGGTTGAGGTCTTTGGAAAGATCATTGAATATTTTTTTATAGTTTGGAATGGTTTTAGTATGAGTTAAGAGGTTAGAATGTTTTTTGTTGACCTTCTGTAACCCTCTAATGAGCTTCTGTAGAGCCTCTGTTCCTGCTCTGTTCTTGTTATGTTCTGTTCTGTAGATATTCTGTAAGTGTTCTATGGAATGTATGTGTGACTTTGGGAAAGTTTTCTAGACTTGGAAAGAGGTGAACATAAGTTCAAAAGAGCTCAAGAAAGTAGAAGAAGTAGCTGTTGAAGACTCAAAAGAAGACTTGAGTGAAGTGAGAGTGATGAGATGTGAAGAGTCACTATAGTGGCTCCGGTGACCTTTCATATATACACATATCTTGGAAGGGGAATCCACGACCTAAGAAGGATTATTATAAGTTCTTATTGAGTATTGTAGAGAGGAGATCATGCACTATTGATTGAGAGAGAAAGAGAGAGTTAGAGATAGCCAAATCTATGCAAAACAATGTCTATCTATGAGAGATTGAGATAGAAAACTATGAAGACAATGAAGATGAATCATATGTGATTTCTTTTCATTCAAAAGTGGTGTATTATTTTATGTTCTTATTAGTGTTGATGGATTCTATGAAGATGTTGAAGGTTATGGTTGATTCTATCAAATCTGTGGGAGATATCTACTATGATGCTGCCTGAAGATTTCTTGCTTGTGGTTCTTTAAAGAATGAAACATAATCTTGTTGATGTTACAAGATAGATTTCTTGTAGAAGAAACCCTTTTTCCTTGTTGTCTCTCTTAGGGCTCCATGTTTTTGGTGCGCAGCTGGAGAAAGCTGCCATCAATAGGCACAAACAGAGGCTGAAAATGGAAGAAGTGGCACTGTTGAAGAGAAAGAAAAGAAATGGAGCATAAAGTTCTTGTCACTATTGAAGAATTGGAAGCTTTCCTTGCCAAGACCATATTCTACAAAACATTCATCCCCCAATGGATAAAGCACAAGGCCATTCTGATGCAATCCCTTTGTGATGGTCTATTTCCACTACCTTCTAAAGTTGCCAAAACTTGCATCACAATAGCAAAGTTTCTCCCACAAAATTGAAGAGTAAAATAGAGAGACTGACCATCCATGGAAGATTTCGCATTCATAGACATCATCAACTGGGAGATCATGAAGAAGCTTCAGGAGTCGTGGTAAGTGGAGGTTCACAAAAACAAGAAAGAAAAGAGTTGAAATTTGTTCGTGGATTCTCAACAGCATGACACATTGGATGCCTGGTGCACTGACAATATCCTATTTGTCCAATTAACAACCCACCAGAAGTTGGTGGATAGAGTGTTCTTCACAACATATACTATTGAAACCATCGAAAGCTGGCATTATTATTTTTATGCCACAACAATGATCCTCAGAAGAATGAATTTTGATACCTTCTGAATGGAATATCTCCCCCTCTGTAGTGGTTTGAAAGCTGAATTCAGAGACATAGAGAAGAAGAAAGTAGAACAGATGTTGGCTAGAGAGTCATCCAAAGACTGAAGCCCCCTCTGATTTTGTTCTATTGAGTATGGACCAAATCACTAGAGCCAATGGTTGGAGCCAACCCCCTAATGAATGATGCAATCAAGAGGCAAGCACTAGACCGAGTCCATAGGTACGTGAGAAGAGAGAAGGAAAAAATCAAGGTCAAGAATGAGCTTGCAGCAGAAGCTTCCTTTGATGCCTTAAAAGCACTCTTTACAAACGTCCTTGTGGCGACTCAAGGTCCCCTTCCTAGTTAGGTTCATCCTAGAAATATTGATGACAGGCCATCAAATGTAGTTCCATTGCCAATTTTTAAGGGAGAGTACAATAAAGACCTTGATCTTCATGTAGCAAAGTTTATGGTAGCATGTGTGGCTAATAATGCTAGAACCCCCAAGCATTGGTTAGTAATATTCCCTGCTACTTTCAAGGGTGTAGCATTTCAGTGGTATGAGAGACAAGCAATAGGAACTTTTGGCACATGGGACGACCTGAAGTTGGCCTTCCTCACTAAATTTAGGTGTGAAGGTTTTGAAGAGTGGATGCGGATGGAGTTCATGAACCCAAGTCAATCCTCTAGAGAAAGAGTAGAAGCTTATGCCTCACAAATGGAATCCATCCTGAAGAGATGGACCAATCATCATTTGGATGAAGGCATCGAGAAGGGAGTGTTCCTTAGAGGCCTACAACCAAAAGTTCTCAAGTTTGTGGAATTGAGAAGACCAATCAATCTACAAGCTGCAGTGAAAAGTGCAAGATTGTATGACAAAGTTGAAGCAAGGTTTTCAATGACCTCAGGAAGAGGAGTCTTACCTCCTCCCATGCCAGGAATGGTATACCCACATATGCAGTTCCAAGGATAGTTCCCTAACCCTACCCCCGTATGCAAACAATGCCACAATACAATCACAGTGACCGCAGATGACAATGCTTCAAATGATGATTCAACCACAACAACAATGATCTCAAATAGTTCCCCCAATGGCAACTCAACAATAGTGAAATCCTACCCATTGGAATCAACAATCCCAAGTCTCAATAGGAGCTCTAAATCAGAACTAGAATAGAGGACCTCCTGGATCAACCCAACCCTGTATGCAGTAATTACAAAAGCTTCCCAAAACCCTACTACAAGTACTCCATGAAGTGAAAATCTTAAGGACTACCTATCCAACTCAGTTGTAAGTATTAAGAAAGAGCTTATGGATGTGATTATAGAACAACTATAGACGCTAAAGGTGAATACTGCCAATATATCCACTCCTGCAAGAGGTGGGAGAGATGTGATGCGTTCTAATACATGGTGCAGAAAGTGCCATCAAGCGGGACATTTAGCCACTGAGTGTACCCAAGAACCAACCATTCCTGGGGCCTTCTATTCATACTGTTTGAGAAAGAACCATATAGAGGATATTTACTATTTGAGAAAGAACCATATAGAGTGCCATCAAGCGGGACATTTAGCCACTAAGTGTACCCAAAAACCAACCATTCCTGGGGCCTTCTGTTCATACTGTTTGAGAAAGAACCATATAGAGATTCATGAATGAAGAAAGAAAGGTAAAGATGCAAGATTCAACTTGTTGGAATCTAAAATGACAATGCATGACATTGGACCTAAGCCTAGGGAGTTTGGTCCTAATTTTGGTCAAAGGAGGTTTTTCTGTCAAAGTTACAGAGGATGACAATCTGGTGGTGGTCAAAGATCAGAGGTGGAATGTTAAAGATGTGGAGAAAAGGGTCATATATCACCAAATTGTCAAAACCCTAGAAGATCTGTGAATTACAAGCCCTTATGCAATCGATGCAAAGGAGAAGGCCACATTGCAAAAGATTATCCAAGTCCAGCCCATGTGAAATCTACTTCTAATACCCAACAGAAGACCCAAGAACCTGCTTCCAATTTGGTGGAATTGGAAATGGCCGCAATAACGCGAGCAAAGAAAGGAGAATCCTTAGTTCCAAAAGAGAACATTCCTTCTACCAAGATTGTGAAGTTCAACCTTCCTCAAGAAAAGCATAACAATGCAATCTAGAATAAGGAAGTAGATAGCACTACAGAGCTACAAAGAGCTACAAAGACAGGACCAGAGATCCAAGAAATAGAGGATGTAGAAGTATCTCCTCATGATGAAGAAGTGCATATGTTGCCACTACTAAGTGGGCATGGCCCCATTTCTTAGCCGATTGGAAAAGCATGTGGATCCTATCAAAGAGTATGATTTCGTCAAAGACCTAGACACTTTTAAACCAAACTTAACCTTCCGAGAGTTGTTGATGTTGCCTCCCAGTTGTCAAAAGAAATTCAAAAGCATACTGATAAGAAGAAAAGGCCTAAGAACACCATATTGGGGAATATGGGAATTTCCCATGAGTTTGGGACACGTGGTCAAATCTTTGTATTTGTCATAACTTGAACATTATGACTCCAAATCAAGCGCTCTATAGCTCAATAGATTCCATTTTTCAAGCACTTTCCAATGATAGGTCATATAATATGGTTTTGAGAAACTTATGAGCATGTTATCCAGGTGCCACCTTTTTAGTATTCAAAAAATGGGAATTGGGAGATTCCCAAACTCACTAATAGTGTTTAAGAATTTTTCCCTCCGTGATGACCAAGTCCAACAGAGTCTCTGAACCCATGAAGAAAGTAGACGTGGCCAACGCCTTCCTCCTGGAACCCCAGAGATTGGCATATGGATAGAAGGATGTTTTATTATAGATGCATTGATTGATGGAGGCTCATTAGTAAACATAATGACGGATGTGACAATGAAGGATCTAGGCTTGCAAGGAATGCAACCTACACATTGGCTTATCAGATTGGCAGACCAAAGTAGGATCAAACTGTTGGGCATTCTCCAATATGTAAAAACAACCCTTGTAGGAAGAGACTATGGGTTGACATATTTGGTGGTCGAACCAAATTCTTACGGGACCTCATACCCTTTGCTCTTGGGATGACCTTGGCTTTTTGAAGAAAGAGCAAGAACGGACTGGTTCAAAGAAACCCTAACCCTAGGCAGAGGACCCAATAAAGTGGTATTGAATTTGTTTAGATTGCAAAAAGGCAATGGATCTATGTCCATAGAAGTCATAACAGATTCCTCCAATGAAGTAAAAAATGGTACATGAGGAGATGAAGAGGCTATCAAATAGATCTTTTCCAAGAAAATAGAGGCAAGTCCCTAACAGTAAGAGCTGTAAGCCAACTATCGAAGGAAGAAAAGTCTTTGTCCATGGGAGAATACCTCCTACCTAAACCCAAATTGACTTCTGAAATCACTTCTGATAGTGAAATAGAAGCATGGATGTATTGTTCTCCCTGTTACATGGCAGTCAGAGAGTCAGAGACAGAGTGAGAGGCAAAGATAGAAGCAGAGACAGAGACAGAGTTAGAGACAGAGTCAAAAGTAGAGACAAAGACAAAGACAGAAGCACAAGCAGAGACAGAGACAAAGACAGAAGCAAAAGCAGAAGCAGATGACATAACATAGAGCTTGTTCTTCTCTTACAGAACACCCACAGATGTAGAAACAGAACCTAAAGAGGATTGATGGGACCTGAAATGGGCCAGCACTGGCTATGGCGGACCTCATGCTCATGACAGACAAACACACCCTCACGGCCTCGCGGAACAGGAGCGTCTATCTACTGTTAAAGGACGAATTGTCCTAAAGCCTAATCTATGCATTTATAGTTTTTATAGTTTTGTAGTCCAACGTTTCACTTTCTATAAACTCCACAGAGGGAGAACCCATAAACATTGGCCATAAATACCACGATCATCACATACATGGGAGGCAACCTCTCGGTAGAAACATCGCAGCCCCACTGCAGCTCTCCTACATCATAGGGATTAGCCCCTTGATGTGCTACTCAACATATAGAACGAACGAACAAACTCCACTCTTCATTTCAAACGTCTCCAGGAGATATACCATGTTTCCTTACCAAATAATTTCCCAAGAAACGAATGTCTATCCTACGGCTTAGGATTCCTTTCCACACTCAAATATGAGTCATTGTCATTGAAAATAGGTGCTATGCATCTAGGCTTTTTATTCCGATACCATGATCGTCATGCACATGCAAAGGTGAATGATTCTAAAGTGCTCAAACATCATTTTAAATCAGAAACATGTGGTGCATAATTAGGCTGTTCAATGCATTTACTAACCCATTGTGGCAATTATGTAAGGATAGCAACGAGACAACACTCGTGCTACTATCCTCTTAATAAAATACCACAAACTCTATGATATGATGTGCATCAGAAAATCAGCAACCATCAGCATGCAAATCACACCATTCAAGCATCCCAACCCCCCATGTTTAGGTATTGCTTTCGTTGCATAGGTATAGAGGTTCATTTTGTCATGTTTTGATGTATAGAAAGTGATAAATCACAAACTTTGACAAAGAGATAGGGCAAACTGAGGCCAAACCTCATGCTCTGCCACTACCATACATCCAAAAACAATCATTATATTTTTCCTTATTTTTTCAAGACGTATTTCTATTTTTCCCCTTATTTTTGCCATTTTCTTGATTTATTTGGCAATAAATATGCTATTTTATAGTTTTTCTTGTTCTAATCACTTTAGCATACTAATATTCAACTTATCTTCCATATTCCCCCCATGGGAACATATTTTGCCCACCCAAAACGGAAAAATTACCATTTTACCACTAAAAGACCGCATTTCGGGTTTACGAAAATTAAATAGAGCATGTAAATCATTGCAAAATCAAAGTTTCCTAATAAACACCAATTACTCATGATGGAACCAGTACACAAATAACTTTTCATCCAATAAGAACATAATTATCATCATAAACTATAAAAAATCCTTCATTTTCTTCATAAAAATGGTCATACCGTGTTTTTACGTAACCCGAGATGCCTTGAATGACTTCATAACCAGCAAATGGAGCCTCCAGCAAATGGAGCCTCCATTTCTCTCAATCCAATGCTGAACTTCAATCTTCAGCATCTCCATCAATCTACATCACCATTTTCTTAATTCTCCTTCCCTGGTTCCTTCATCAAGATGGTACACATGAATAGCCCATAGAGAAGAGAGAGAGGGAGGAGAGAGAAATACTAGAATCTGTTCTCTTCATCCGAATAGCCATTTCTTGCACAAAGACAGGTGATAGAGTTAACCAAGAGGGAGAAGTTGCCCCCCAATGTCGGTTGCATAGCTTCTTCACAGCCCACATGCATGATTGGGGGGGATGATGGCGCATTTTTCGGTGCCATCCCCTCAACGACGTGCTGCCGCCATATCTCCAAAAGAATTGAGAGGGGGGTGGTTAAGACCCCCAAAGGGCACCCCCCTTTAATCTCTCAATGTCCACATTTTCAAATTTGGCCAATTTTTAGCCTCTTTCTCGTCCGGACTCTGATTCAAGCTCTGAAAAATCCTGGGCATCCGGCTTGACATCCTGCACTGACTGGAAACTCCTAACATCCTGCATGGCAGTCTGAAAATTTATCAAAAATCTGCAAGTGTCGCTCGGGTGCCTTTTAAAAGCCATCTTTCACTTGGTGCTTAAAATCGTCCTAGCTACAACCGCTGCCTTCGATGTTAAATATTTTTCCCCTAAATTCAGGATTTTTTGGCAAATTTTAGGCACATCTCGGGCTCAAAACTACGCTCTCAAGGATGAAAGTGATAATGCAGACAAAGATTATGAAAGCAAGCTAGAAGGATCTTCCTACTCATAGAAGGTAGAGTTAAGGAAGATGTTCTTGAAGCCTCAGAAGCACAAGATCCCTTTTTGTTGGACAGAATGATTGTGGTACCCTTTGGACTGATCCATGAATCATGTCATACAAAAATCCTTTATAAGAAATGGATTAAGAAGAATAAGCCTTCCTTTGGCGGCAGTGGCTCTTGTCATCCAAAGTTACCATTCCTTAAAGAAGATGATGATGATGCACCTTGCCAACAAACCTTGGCCTTGCAACTCAAACAGAACACAGGAAATTCTTGGTCTTGGATGCATCTTCAAAAGATGAATCCTCGAGCCAAGAAATAATTTATCCCCAAACCACACCCCAAACCTCAATGATACCCTTTCAGCCTCCCAAAGAGTGAGCTAAGCCTTCATTTAAAGATAACAATAGTTCTAGTGCATCATTAGAAGATGAGATCATTCCCTTGAAGGGGTCAAATCTTTACCCACGGATCTTTACCCACCATAAGCAATCCGTGGAACATTTATCCATGAAGTGGAAGGTGAAAGCCAATTGACGTTCTTGGATATTGACAGTACTGAATGTCACTTGAAAGTGGGTCTAAATATTCCAGAAGAGGAACTATTGGTCTTGTGAGACCTACTAAAGGAGAACTTAGATGTGTTTGCATGATCATCTAAAGATCTAAAGGAGATTGATCCCATAGTATGCCAACACCACATCGATCTAGATCCTAATGCCAAACCTCTGAGGTGAAGACAGAGGCGCATGAATTCCAATTATTTGGCTTTGGTGAAGACCAAATTATTAAAGCTCCTTGAAGCTGAGTTCATTTATCCCGTGGCTAACAGTGAATGGGTCTTGCCCATTGTGGTCGTACCCAAGAAGAATGGGAAACTTTGAATATGTGTGGCCTTGCGAAAGTTGAACTCAAAGATGAAGAAGGATTGTTTCTCTATCCCTTTCACAGACCAATTGTTGGACAGAGTGGCATGCCATGAGCTCTATTCCTCTTGGATGGATTCAACGAATACAACCAAGTCCAAATCGCAAAAGAGGACCAATCCAAAATAACCTTCACAATAGAAATGGGGAACCTATACTTACAGAGTGATGTTGTTTGGGCCCTGTAATGCTCCTATTATCTTCCAATGAGCAATGATGGTTGCCTTCTAGAACCATCTACATGATTTCATTGAGGTGTATCTCGATGACTTCTGTGTCTATATCCTAATCTATGAGCATTGGGGACACCTAGAGCAATGTTTTGGCAGATTCCGAGAGTATGGGATTTCTCTCAACCCCAACAAATGTGTCTTTGGTGTCTCATCAGGAGTTCTTCTGGGCCACATTGTCTTTGCATAAGGGATAGCAACAGATCTTGCTAAGATTGAGAAGATTACCGTCTTCACAACCCCAACTAACCTTAAGAAATTGAGGGATTCCTTGGGCATGTGGGCTACTACAGAAGATTCATAGCATACTTTGTGACGAAGGCAATCTCTTTGCATAAACTCCTAAGAAAACATGGCAAGTTTACATGGAAAACTAATTGTGATGAGGCATTTAATACCCTGAAGCAGTGTTTGATTGAAGCACCCATCTCGTAGCCTCCTAATTGGATGAAGGAGTTCCATGTTTACACTGATGCATCAGTTGAAGGCCTAGGTGTAGTCTTATGCCAAAAGGGCCCCTCTAAGTTAGATCAACCAATCTATTATGCAAGCTCTGGAAAGTAACCAACTGAGAGTGAAACTACACAGTGACAAAGCTTGAGTGTCTAGCAATGGTGTTTGCTTTGGAGAAGTTTGACATTATTTGATGTCGATGCATTTCAAATTATATGTGGACCATGAAGTCCTTTCCTTCCTGATGAACAAGGCCGACATGAAGGGAAGACTGATGAGATGGCTCCTTCTATTTCAAGAGTTTGACTTTGAAGTGGTTACCAAACCTAGTAACTCTCATGTCCTGGCTCATCATCTTTCGTGAATCCCTCAAAGTGATGATGAAGAAGAGCAAGATAATCTAGACCTTCCTGATGCTTCCTTGTTTTTGGTTGAAATAGTTACCCCACAGTATGCAGACATAGCCAACCTCCTAGAAACCCAACAATATCCCCCTAGCATCTTGAGTTGTGAGAAGAAGAAGCTTCTGTTGGAATCATCCCCCTACACCCTATTAGGTGGCGCTCTGTATAAGAAAGGCAAGGACAAAGTCTTGCAAAGACGTGTTTCAGGAGAAGAAATTGGCATAGTATTGAAAGCATTACATGATGAGCCATGTGGTGGACACTTTGCAGGAGAAGAGACACCCAAAAAGGCCTTACTTGTAGGATATTGGTGGCCAACCCTCCATAAGGATGCCTATGATTACTGCAAACGGTGTGATGCTTGTCAGCGAATGGGAAAGGCTATCAAATCCAATGCCATGCCCCTCCAACCTATTCTTCCCCTAAAGCCGTTCGAGAAGTGGGGGATTGATTTCATGGGCCCAATTGATCTACCCACCAGAATTAAATAGAATAGATACATCCCGGTATGTACGGATTATGTCACCAAGTGATGTGAAGCTAAAGCTCTGAAGTGGGATGATGGAAATAGCGTGGCCTTGTTCCTGTATGAGAATATCGACACCCATTTTGGCACTCCCCTAGAGCTCATAAGTGACCGAGGTACACACTTCCTTTACAAGATTATGGAAGAGTTGATAGAAGTGTATAAGATCCACCATTGAAAATTCACCCCCTATTACCCCAGAGTCAACGGCCAAGTTGAAGTCACCAATTGCATCCTTTGCTTGATCCTGACAAGGACAATTGCCACACATGGCTATGATTGGGATGATCGACTTACAGAGGCCCTCTGGGCGTATAGAGCCTCTCATAAGGTAGCTACATGACAAACTCCTTTCCAATTGGTGTATGGAATAGAAGCCATTTTTCCTATTGAACTCAAGCTACCCTCTCTGCGTGTGGCCATCAACGAATGCTTGGGAGATGTGGAGTCCCTGCAACATCATCTCTTGTACTTGGAATGTCTTGATGAGATCCGCAAGATGGCCCTATATTGCATGGAAGCCACACAAGCGCGCAGAAAGGTCTATCATGGTAGCCTCATCAAGTAGAAGGAGTTCAAGGAAGGTGACTTATTTCTTGCTTATGATTCACGATTTGGCATGTTTTCAAGCAAGCTTCAACAACGATGGATGGGCCCTTATACGGTACTTACCGTCAATTCGAATGGCTCTTAGTCGAAGTCCAAACAGTTGATGCCTTTGATTATCCCTTCCTAAAAATCAATGGCTATCGTCTTAATAAGTACTTCCCTCCTTGGGGATCTTGACAATCATAGTCAACCCACCCTTTCCCTTTTGGGCGTCGCACTGTCTTTCTCCTCATGCTCCTGATAGCCCTTAAGATCTTCTTCATGAGGTAGCCTCATTTTGTTAGCCCCTCCCAGACACCTCCCATCCTTACTCTATTCTCCTCTCTTCTAATCTAGTACTGGTGGTGAGGATAGTCCTGACACATGGTATTTCTACCATTATCTTTATTAAAGAACAAAAAAAAGAAAACAAAAGATATATCGGTCATGGGAGAAAAGGACTTAGGTCCCTGTCATGTTGACCTATTCTTCGAGAAAAGGTGGAAACACCCTCAGGAGTAGGAATGAAGATAAAAAAATATAATATAAAATAAAAGAAAAAGAAAACAACAAACAAATTGCTATGGGAGAAAAGGAAACAATTCCTTGTCATAGCAGGCCTCATTCCAAGAAATGATGGTAAACACCCTTGGGCGGAAAGCGGGTTGTGGAAGGTGGTAACACCCCACAGTTGAGGATAGCTGACTCACCAACACACCTTCTTCAGATATAGTTTCAAGGCACCTCCCTTGTTACACTGTCTCTACAACTTCATCAGTTTATGTGACCCCTTCAATAGACGATCTCTTTTCCAACCCAATCGAAGGACCAGACGTGTTGGCTACCTCCCAGGGTATGTCTCATCTTCAACACCTTGATGACAATAATAGACAAAGCGATCTTCATCAACAAACAATTGAGTAATGTGAGCTTTCATCCTAACGGGATGGGCTGTGAGTATGGGAAACCCTCTGTATTTATCAGTAGAGTGTGAGACAGAGGGTGGAGTGAGTAACCAATCTTTGCCCTTTACATTTAATAGAGAGGTGCAATGTGTGAATGGAGTGTTGTATGCACGGATTGGGCCTCTCAATGCACAAAGCACGATCTATTCCTGTGCACTGCACTATCACGCTCCATGGCCTTCCTTCTCGCACCGTATGCCGACACATGGCGAGATGCATAGTTGTAACAGCAATTGCGCACAAGGCATACAACCTTTGCACAAGTGACTATGAGGATAACATCAATGGGTTTTAGGAACGGACTGCCCTCCTGTATCTATCAACAAATTGTCAGCCAGAGGGGGGTTGAGTGTGATTGGTGTTTCCTAAATCACTTGTGAAGAGGTGAGGATTGAGGGACGTTATGAAAATTGGAGCTAGGTACATTCTCATTTCCCTATGTATGCACATGATTGGTCTCTGCTATCACCATAGGACACGTCACTTTGTTCTATACATTGCACTATAAGACTCCCTAGCCTTTTTGCTTGCACCTATGTCAGACGGGGTTGGACGCACTAATACACCATCAACTGTGCACCCTGGCATATTCCCTTTTCACCATCTCCCTTATCGATTCCTAACCTAGGTATGAGATTTGGGTTTTAATCATGATTCACACGAGAGATGTCAATAATGGTGCGAGTGACTGTTCTTTCATTCCATTTGAGTGATCGTGAGCTGAGTGCAATATTTTTTGCCATCCAGAGTTTCTCACAATTCCCTCAACAAAGCTATCTCCTTGGGTATTGCTACTATGTGGTCCCTATCCCGCTAGACGTGTACGTGTTGCAAAGACACATTGGTCTCTCTTGCATCCGAGTACGACATAGTATGCGACATAAACAGTCAACCTCGATTCTTTTCAACATGGGTCAAGTTTTTCTAACCCTACACCTTTTGTTTACTAGAATAATAGTCAGGTCTTAAGTGTGGGGACATCAACAGTGGTCCTAGGTCTCTGATGTTTGGTTTACCCTTCTCATTAAGGTTTTGAGTGTGAGGACACATCCCTATGCGTCTATGATGCATACCCTCTGCATATGCCTCAATTTGATCATGCATCTATGCCATGACCTGCTTTTACCCTGATGGGCTCCCTTCCCCATCTACTCCTTTCACTTTCACCCCATTCCCAGGGCCATTCCTTCTCTCTTTCCCTTTATCCCTTGTTTTGAAGTTATCGTACGTTCACCAAAACCCAAATCCAACCCTCTAGCCATGTTCATCCCTTTGAACTAACCATTTTTCCTTTTTACCAACCCGTGTTCTGCCAGACGGTTCTTGAGTTATTAATTTTTGAACCATTTTCCATCAATTGGACATGTTTCCATGTGAACATATCTTTTTTGCTTCGAAACAACACTCTGATGTGTAATCCCTACCCTACACCTTCCATATGACATTTTTTCTTTTTTCCACCCATCATTTGGATGCACGGTTCCGCGGTTATTAATTTTCTATGTGAACATGCCCTTTTTTTACTGGCATTCCAATTTCACTTGCCAGACGTGTCTCACCAACCTTTTCTCACATTTTTTCTTTTTTCTCCACCCTATTTTTCCCGTTGGATTTTTAGTTATTAAATTTTTAATGTGTTTTCGGACGTCTTTTTTATATTTTTCGCATGTGAACCCCTCCTCATTAGGTCAAGTTGTACTTGGTGTGATGTACTATCTATCAAGTATTTTGTGGTTTTGTAATACTATCTGATATGTGATATTCTATTTTTCCCATGACTTGCATTGTGTGAGTTTTTAAGTTTCCAATTTTGCAAGTAGTTTCATTGAGGATAAATTTTATGTGCAATCACGCCCATGTCAGTGAACATTTATACTTGGCTTGATGCACTTTATCTTTACTGTATTTTATGGTTTGGCAATCCTATATCCGATATATGATATTACATTTTTTCTATGATTTTTATTTTGTGATTTTTAAAGTTTCCAATGTCGCACGTAGTTTGGTCAAGAAAACATATAATATGCAAGTACGCACACTCGGTGAAATTTTTTTGTTCTCACTGAAGTATAATCCTATTAATGCATTTTTCAAAAAAAGATGCAATCATCATTTTAATAAATCAAAATTAGGTGAAACTTTACCCATGTGTCGGGCATCATAAAAACTCATGAAAACTAAAAAATGGGCCCCATCAGAAAAGCCTTTGGGACACTTGGTCAAAGGCTCATGTGTGGAGCCCTAATTCTTGTAAGTCTCTGGAGACACCTAGCCGAAGGCTCGCGTATGGAGCCCTAATTTCCCAAATTCAAGGCCCCACACACAAGCTTTCCACTAGGTCTCCCGGATGCTTCTTATGGGGCCTTTTTTGGGTGGTTGATGTGTCCTAGAAGAGTCCACATGTAAAATTTCAAGTCAATATAATCACTGGTCATATTTTTTCTAAATCTAGATACATTAATTCAAGTTTATGTATTTTTAAAAAGTTTGGCTATAAGTTGAAAGTTTCACCTCATCTTACCCATTTGAGTTTTGTGTTTCAAGTTCTCACTCTTGGAAGATATGGCACACACTAAGCAAGTAGCTTAGAGATTCCCCCCAAGAACTCCCAAGCAAAGACAACCTCCCCCTACACCACCACACCACCATTGGAAGCGTCGATGGAAGCCATGCACAGTGGTCCTCCAAGGGATCCACAATTATCAGAAGACCACACACCTCTTGATACTAAAGGCTACATTCCAAAAGGTAGTGTGGGAGACAATGCACAAAATATACTGATTAGAAATAGCAAGAGGCACTTCCGTGATAGTTCAAGTGTGGATCGACCTGATTGGGTCGACTGCCCAGGCCCTCCTTGCACCACGCTAGGAATCTGCTAAAGCCTTTCTTATTAACTTGTTTGGAGACTTGGTCTATGCAACAGTACTATATGTATGCAAGGAGGGTGACTGTCACTTTTGATAGGGATCTATGGATAGCGAGATTCTTTCGGTAATGGAGAGACACTCCTGGCAAAGAGTAGCAACAATAGGGGTCTACTAGTAAAATATCGATGGAATCTAGCTTTTGAAACGATTTTGTAAAACTATGCTTGTATCGAATCCTCTATAAATTATTATGAATATGAATACGATTTTTTTTGCATCTTATTTTTGTTTAGTTGCTTGTTATTTATTTTACTTATTTATTTATTTAAGTTATTCTTACGTTCCTTTGGATAAAAAAATATTACACACAAATTTGATAAAACATTGTGTATTAAATTCGAATAATGAATCATGTTGCATATAAATCAGACAAATAAGCATTACATTCAAACATAAACGATAATAAATAATACATATCACAAACTACATTACACACAAATCCAACAACATTGATTTTTGTTAATATGAGAATATTACAAACTACATTACATTGCAAAAGAGACATCATTAGGTAGTAAGTACATCTAATTTGTCCTAGGCTTCTTAGAGCTAGGCTCCTCATGATAGTCTCAGCGCTGCTCTTTATCATAGGCAACAATACATTTTACCCTAGAAGTTCCTGCCTGATGACAATGGAGTCTTCAACTCTAGCAACCCTACCACGGGCCACCATGGAGAAAAGTGGGCTAGACCTAGTACTTGTGAACAAGTAGAGTTGCTTTGAACGTTGAAGTAATACTACTTTCTCTAAACTAGAGTTGGTCGAGATGGTCTTGAAGGGGCCAACCTTCATTAGTGCCCTCAACTTCAGGAAGTTCTCAGCGAAAGCAAGAGAATATGTCTTATGAAATACTACTATATCATTGACAAGTTGGCTAATGTACTCTTTCAATGTGGAGTCATGCACCCTTCACTGGCCACTAGATCAGCCACCTTGCCTAGATGAAAAGCTATCTATATAGATAATGTCCTACGTCACATAAGCTTTGTATCAAACTCACTATTCATGGAGTATTAAAGATATATACTTCACTTTTACATGCAACTTCATCCATAGGGCCTCCGGGACATAAGGACCCACATCATGAAATTTGAGCGAGATCGACCCCTATAGGAGCCCTGTCCTGCCGTCGCAGGCTCATGTTTGGGGGCCTGAATCTAGGTGAAGTTGCACTACAAACCAAAAACATTACCTTCTCCATGTCATCTATCTATCGCTATAATGGAGCATCCAGGTCTTCTCTTGCAATCGAGCCACCCTCATCTTTCTCTTAGGAAGGTATTGTGTAGTTGGGTTGAGGACCAAAAAGGCTTTCCTGCAAGCGCTCAAAATCTCAATCGAAGGTATCATACTCTGGCACCACATCCTTAATTTTCCTTTGGATGCTCACAATGGAAAAGATGTCATGGGCACTTGTGCCATCATATCGAACTACCTCATCCACATATGGTGGGACATCATGTACATTACAATCTATAAAATCATATGGTGTATCACACACCATGATACAATATAGTCCTTCTTCTCTTATCTCCAAAACCTCCAACACATCTTGCATGAATACATATTCAACCCCCTCGATGGTAACAACATGAAGAGAAGCAATGGGTGGCTCATTGCTTAGCATCTCAGTAGGGTAGGGAGGTGGGTGTACAATAGCTAAGCTTTGTGCTGTCTCCTCACTTAGATCGAGAGTGATTTCCTTAGGCTCCCTCCCAAAATACTATAGCTACAAATGAGAGGGTCTGTCGATATCTTCCTCTTTGTCCTCTTACACATGAGTGCACAAAACATAGATGGCAAAGGCTACATCACCCTCAATGAGATCCATCGTAATGTTGTCCTCGGATGAGGTGGGTATATCTCTAGCATGGAGCTGTTGCCCCACATGCATCAAAGCTTGGTTTATTACCTTTGTATGGCTTGATCCAGCATGTAGACTATACAAAAAATTTATTGAAATCTACTAAGAGTAGAGTTCCAGATGGAGCAAGTGAGAGGGTTTGCCTCAGCACAAAATGATGCAAAATATGCTAAAGCTAGGATATACCATGGAAAGTGAGCTCTCTAGATTCAAGGTAATGCAAAACCTCGGATAAATCTAGACACCCATAGGCGCGTAGTGTGTGGAGCTAATCCATGTGGTGAAGGTGGGAATAGTAGCCATGGCAGAGAGAGAGAGAGAGAGAGAGAGAGAGAGAGAGAGAGAGAGAGAGAGAGAGAGAGCAAAGGAAATCATAGGGTATAGAGAAGTAGTGAATGAAAGTGAAAATGAGTTTGGAGCTCTAACTTTTATGTATCAAGGGTTTTAAATAAAGGTTCTTATAAAATTTTTAACCTTCAAGTTTCAAATTAAGACCCTAATCATAGATACTTTATTTTAATAATTGAAAGTCGCCATCAAAATTACTCAAATAGACAAACACTTCATTATATCCTAAAATATGTTTGGATTGTTGAGTATGTTCAAGTCCAACTAGAGAAAATATTGTATTTTTAAAAAAATCCTAAAAGACCTTCAAACACAATAACTAAAAATCTAAATACTTTCAACACTTATTTTCATTCCTTCTAATAATAAAGAAAGTGCTCAGAAAATGAGTAGAAGGGATGAGCTACAATATATCATTATGCAAAGACAATATTCCAAAGGCTAAAAAACTCCAACTTGCAATTTAATCGTGATTTTAGCTAGTGTGATTGAATAATTACAACATATATACTCACATGCTTGGATCACAGTAAACTAAAATTAAAAGTACACTGAAGTTTAAAAAAAGTTTGTATTCTTTATTTATAAGAATTTTACAAGGATTTTACTATATGAATGATATGTGGAGAAGCAAATTGCTTACATGTCAAGGATTGTTCATTACGAGTCCTGACCTTTCTATTATCTAACTTAAAATAGAAGTTGCATAAGGGCATATTGGACATTAATTGGATTTCTCATTCTCAAAAAAGAAATGGGCCAATGAATCTCTACGCTGACTACAAAAGGATTATGACCATTCCACAAGATAACCACATCTATGAGAGCTGTATGTGTCTCATCTCGGGTATCTTGGTCCAAGTTGATCCACTCCCCTCACAAAAGTTGCCATCTTCTATATCGAAAGAAAATGCACAAAGTTTGTCTAGTGATGAAATACTTGTAATTATAACAAAAAATATGGTAAGTAAAAGTGACTAACATAACAGTTCATCTGAGAAATACCTATATCAATTAAATCAAGGCATATAATTCAGTAAAAAAAATTACTTGAATAGAACATATGATTGGTTGACCCTGTACTCGATTGTCTGATAAAAATGTGTTCTTTTGACCTACCATGACTCGCCCAATATAGCTAACTCATCCATTCCTCACACGAAAACTTGCATTGATAAGTAATCTTTGTTTTCTTCAAAACCTCACATGAACCAAACAAATGTGCAAACAATGAAAATGGAATAAACCAACTAAGATGCACATCTTTGGAGCTTGTGGTAGGTTGCATAGAACTATTGATGTCAGATTTTATTTTCAACTTACATGCTCCTGACAACTCCAAGCTACCAATCAACCATTCATAACTAGATAATGGCAGAAATGGAACATGTTGCAATCTCTGACTTTCTACTACATACAATGAATTATAAAAAAACATATTTTGAGTTGCAAGTTTACTTGTAGAGTTATTATCGTAGATCAAAGAACCTATTTTTTCATGCCAAACATGTTTCTTGGAGCTCAAACATTTCACAATTTTCCATTCATGTAGAGTTGATGGATAAAGAGCTATTAGTAAAACACATTTGAATTAGAATACTGCAAAGATTATAAACAACAACTTTGATGCAATAGAATAACAATGGTAAAATTTAGCAACTTACTATTTTGTTTATATTTTACAATGTAGTTGTTATCGTGCACACAGATTTGTTTATACATATAAACATATTGGATCAACACTTTTGTTACTGTACTTGTCCCATTAAACACTTTTTTGAACTCTAAAATTCTACCTTTCAATGTTTGTTGGGGTCTGTAACATCCTTATGCTTGACCTTGAGACTTGCTCCGAGTGCTTGTATTTATCAAAATCCAATCCAACTTATAGTATTTATCACAAATCCAATTACTGCTACTATCGTTCCTGTTGAAGACCTCCATTGCAATTATGTTACTAATGTTTTTTCTATGTGAACACATCTATGTTAACCAAATACAAATGTTACCCTATCAGCAAGTTTTTATGCGCTTTTATTATTACATGTAAGTGAATTTATCCATATATAGAATCATTAGTATAATAATATTTTCATGCATAAGCATCCCTTTGTCATTTCACATATACAATTCTAATATTATGCGATGCTATGAGACTTCAACACTAATGCTATCTCATGTTATTCCATTGTTTTAGAATCTAAATAAAATTATCATAACGAGATTAAAAAACTAACAAAATCTTTTCTTATTTATAGTGTTTTAATTGTGGACTTATAAATATAAAAAGTATTAACATTGCAAACTTAATGTTCAAATCTATACTAGATATTTCTTCCCATCAATCCTAACTAGATGTCAACAACAATAATTCATAAGAAATACTTGCACAGCTGAAACAATATTTTACATTTAATCACTATGGAGAGCAACACGCTTGAGAAACTTTGTAGCCCTCAATCCTAAGACTGTTAAAAAAGAAGTCAATTTTTGGACAATAAGTGTATTTCGCTAAGATGCAGGCCTAGGATACAATAGCAAAAGATAGTTTAGCTAAGAATATGCATCATTTGCAAATGTTTTCTCCAAATGCAATGATATTTAACCATGAAGTAGTTTTGAAAAAATGACATTGTACCTGTAATTCTTTTCACAAAGAAACATAGAGATGTTGAACAAGAAGTTGAGTTATTACAAGACCATTGTTCCTTCACTGTGATATTCTTGGAGTACAAAAACAAAAGAAATCTCAAATCAAAGCATCCATATAACTCACTTAGGCTTTGTCCAAATGAGTTGAAATTTAACCATGGAGCAATAGAAAAAAATGACAATATACTTGTGGCCCTCTTTGCAGGATTTTGAAGAAGTTGAGTTTTTAAAAAATCATTGTTCTTCATAGTGGGAGATTATTAGAGTACAAAAGCAAAGGAAAGCTTAGTATGCATATAACTTACATAGATTTTATCCAAATGAGATGAAATTTAACTATGAAGCAACAAAAAAATAAGATAATATACCTGTAACTTTGTTTACAAAGAAACCCAAAGATGTTGAAGAAGAAGTTGAGTATTTGAAAAATCATTGTTCTTGTTTGTGAGAGACTCCTAGAGTACCAAAACAAAAGAAAGTTCATGTCAGAGTGTGCACATAACTTACATAGGTTTTTTTCAAATGAGATAAAAATTTACCATAGAACATCCATGAAAGACAACAATATACTTGCAAATTTTTGTTAAGAAATCTTAGGGCTTTTGTAGAACTCACACTATGTTTGTGTAGAGGCAATGAAATTTCACATGGCTACATATACGGCAAGCAACAATGAGGTTGTAAAATTCCATGAGGAAATAAAACACAATATTAGGGAGTTGGGGAATCTCCCAATTCCCATTTTTTGAATTCTAAAAAGGTGGCACACGGATAACATGTCCATAAGTTTCTCAAAACCATATGATGTGACTTATCATTGGAAAGCGCTTGAAAAATTGAATCTATTGAGCTATAGAGCACTTGATTTGGAGTTATAGTGTTCAAGTTATGACAAATCCAAAGATTTGACCACGTGTCCCAAACTTATGGGAATTTCCCATATTCCCCAATATGGTGTTAGAAGAAGCGGGGAAAGAGAAATGATAAATTTGAGTTCCGCCCAAGAAAGAGGGGAAAACTGAAAAGGGGAGATATAAAAATTCAAACATTAAAAATGAGAAACGAAAATTTTGAGCCACTAATTTTCAAGAAGTTACAACCTTGCATTTCCCACATTTTCCCTTATTTTATTGTTGACGGAAGATTTGGGACAAGATATGGCTAAAAGATTTATACTACATGAATCTGGAATCCTAGCTCTCTCAGTGGTTAGGCCTATTTTTGTTTATTCACTCCTTAAGGGGCACAAAAGAGAATCCATATTTATCCTAATGTTAGTACTCTTCCATGATCAACAAAACTAGTCATCTCAAAACACCACTAGTGCTCTAATACACTACTTCATAATGTCAATCATTGCGTTATCACCCTGCATGCTACTTCATAAAACATGTGATGATGATAATTGCCATCCATTTGTGATTATAAAGCTCCTTAGATCTCATTCTTAGACAACATGTTAAGAGGGGACCTCTCTTCCATTATTTATCTCGTCATTTCGCACTCAACCCCCCAAAACTGGTAAAGTTTGCAGCCCAAATCAATGCCCCCTCCTTCAAACATGATGCAAATTATCTCTCTCTCCAAATAGCTTAGCTCGGCTTGCTCTCCCACAGTGATAATCCTATAGAAATATTGTCCTCGCTCTTTTCTTTTTCAGATACTACAATAAATATGTCACTACAATAGTCCAACTTCAACGATAGTACCCCATAATGACACTATAGTATTGAACTCACCCCCTTATATCAATACAATCAACAAATATTGAAACATTGACACCCCTAGCCAAATCTATCTCGACTATCACCATAAGTAGGCATCCCCCTAAATGCTTCATCACTAGCCCTTAGATGTCATTGGTATCCCAACCTCCACATTAATCACACCAACAATTCACATGACTACAACCCCAAACTCCAGCATGAGGTACAAGCAAGGAAATTGAACACATAGACAAGTAGCTCTATCTTCACACATTGACCAACTCCAACCCTCCTTTCACAAACCATCAAGCCCCACAACAACACATAGCTAGCTCCTTCCCCCAATCAGACCAAACCCCCCACCCTACCCCACAAACACAGCCTGTTCTCCCCACAAAATCACTAGCTTTTACAAGAAAACTTTATTCCCTCATCAATTAGCTGCCAATATCCTATTTTAATCAACTATTTAATAGTGCCATCATAGCATGTGTTTCTCAGTGCACTCCCTCTCTTATCATCAACATTATGTAGATATATGCTTTTTTTTAAAATCCATCAACATGCATGTTTTTGCACAAGAGTACGTTCATACATTGTCAAGAATTTTTGCAAAAATTTGATTTGGCTTAAACATGTTGGAAATCTTTCCTAGATGAAGGATTCAAGGTTAGGGTGGCATGGCTTGAGAGTTGTAAGATGTATTTTGACATTTCTGAGAAGGTGTGTAAACCCATGCTTGAGGTTTTTGTCTTTGAGATTTAAACAAGCTATTGCAATTAAGAAATTAGTGTGAAGTGGCAGAGAGCCTAGAAGAGCAACATAGAAGGATGCGAATGTGTTTTTAGCATTGTTTGGAAAGCTAATACTTTTGGCTTTAGAAAAAGCCTTAGACAACGTACAGCATGGGAGAGATATTAAAAAGATGATGGTCGTCGATGCAATGATTCTGAAGATCTCATCGTGTTGACATGAGGGCGCATGCAGAATCTCAGGAGCTTCAGAGGTGGTGCAGTAAACATAGAAATCGTGGGTTGTACGTAGCTAGCGGAAGACGGCAACTGCACGCAAGGATTAAACTTATCGTCCCGCCTTTCTTTCTAGGCTAGTAGAAGATTATTATTTACCTTCTAGTTTGTTGGTCCCTTGGGCACTTACAATTTATGTTCAAGATTCATATCCTAAAGGCTACACAGGCTGCATGTTCTCATCTCGGAGGAAGATGAGCACATTTTATCCCAAAGACTTATTGATGCTGCTCTCTTGAAGGGGGTGAAGGGACCGTTGATGAGTTTATTTCCAATCCAATTGTAAATGAGAAGTTTTTAAGAACTATAAATCTGTTCCTTAACATATAGATTTTATTCAGCACGCATAAGGTCCACATATATTGAAAGTAGAGTATGTTCAATTCAAAACTTATGTCACACCACTCTTAGCAGCTGCTCATTCACATCAAGTGGACATTGCAATGAAACTTCTACAAGATTGTTGTACACAGAATACAAGTTACTAGAGGCTAACATCAAGTCGCAATTCATACCAGCACTCCTTTTTCTTTAGTGTCTTGAGGGGTTTATCCTCGATCACCGCTCGTGATACAACGTAAATGGACGACATGGTACAAGGAAGGGTAAATAAAGTGCTAGCTCCTTACCTAGGAAAATTTATAAGAGATTTCGTTGATGATGTATGTGTACATAGATCAAGACTCAGTTTGGGGGAAATTAGGAGGGGTTCATATGGGAAAAACACAAAAAACACACCCGAAAACACTCGAAAAAATTAATAATGAAAAATCCAGGAGTTGAAAGAGGGGGGGGGGAAAGCAAAAAATGGGGGAAAGGCGGACAGGACATGGTTGTCAAATTGGACTGGAATTCCGGTGTAAATAGGGCAGGTTCACATGGAAAATATATGGAAAATAGACACGAGAAGGGCCCAAAAACCTAATAAAATTAATAGTGGACCAACTGTGCATCAGATTGACATGGAGTAAGAAGGAAGAATGTCAGAGGGAATGGGTAGGACAGGGCGGGCACATCAGATTAGGGTTCCAAAGCAATAAAGATGTATTCACATGGAAAACCGTCTATTTTATCGGAATTGCTGCAGAAATTAATAACTTGAGAACTGTCTGTCAGAATAGGGATTGGTAAAAGTGAAAAAGGGGTAGTTCAAAAGGACAAACATGGGTGAAAGGTTGGATGTGAGTCGTGGTGAACGTAGGGTGCATTCACATGGAAAAATCACAAAACAAAGGATAAAGGCAAACGGTCAAGGGACAACTCCGGAGATAGGGTAAAATAGAATGGAGGAGTGGGGAAGGGACCCCATCAAGGTAAAATGAAGTCATGGCATAGATGCATGATTATAGTAGAGTATATGCATGGGGGTATGTAGCATATACGCCCAGGGATGCGTCCCCACACTTAAAACCTTAATAGGAAGGGTAAACCCAACATCAAGGACCTAGTACCACACAACAGAGTAACCACGAACATCCCCACACTTAAGACATGACCGTCACTAAGAAACACAAGGTGTAGGGTTAGAAAAACTTGGCCCATATGTCGAGGAGGAAAGTCGATGATCGAGATTGCGTCTTGTATCATTGTGGGCTACAGGAGGTACTGAGGTGTCTTCAACACACGTCATTCCTCATTCGTGGCAGGGACCACGCGAGAGCACCCAGGGAGGTAGCTGGTGGGAGGAATCACAGGACAGTCGTCGATGACAAGGGATATTACACTCAACTGACGATCACGCAAATGGAATGAAAGAGTAGTCACTCACCCCATTACTTACATCACTCGAGGAAATAATGATGGAACCCAGATCTCACACCCGAGTTAGGAATCAACAGGGAGTATACCAGGGTGCACAGTTAATGGTGCATGAGTGCATCCAACCTATCTGGCATAGGTGCAAGGAGGAAGGCCAGCGAGCCTTGTATTGCAGTGTACAAAACAGAGTGATGTGTCTTGTGCTGATGGCAAAGACGCATCCTGTGGGTGCATACGAAAACAGAAACGTACTTGAGTCCAATGGTCGTAATGTGCCTCAATCCTCACCTCTCGATAATTGATTGAAGAAAAACCAGTCACACTCAGCCCACCCTCTGTCTCACGCTTTGTTGAAAGGTACAAAGGGCAGCCCATTCCTGAATCCCATTGATGGAATCCTCACTGTCACTTGTGCAGAGGTTGTATGCCTTCTGCACATTTGATGGTGCAACTGTACATCCCACCCTGTGCCGGCATACAGTGCAAGAAGGAAGGCCAGGGAGCCTTATGGTACAGTGCATAGGAATAAATCGTGCATTGTGCATTGAGAGGCCCATCCCGTGCGTGCAACACTCCATTCACACATCTCACCTCTCATTCGATTCGAAGGGAAAGACTGGTCACTCACCCTACCCTCTGTCTCACTCTCTGATAGATACAAAGGGCAGTCCATACTCACGTCCCCATCCTGTTAGGATGAAAGCTCACATCACTCAAGGGGTTGGTGATTAAGATCATGTCGGCTGTTGTCATCAGGATCTAGAAGACGAGGCATACCCAGGGAGGCACCCTACAAATCTCATACGTCAATGATTGGTAAGAAATATTGTCTGTTAAGAAGGGCAGAAGGACTGATATTATAGAGACAACGCACCAAGGGAGGTGGCTTCAAATTACTTGCTGAAAAGGATCGGTTGGTGAGTCAGCTATCTTGAACTATGGGGTGTCACCACCTTTTCCACAGTCAAGCCCCACAACAACACATAGCTAGCTCCTTCCCCCAATCAGACCAAACCCCCCACCCTACCCCACAAACACACCCTGTTCTCCCCACAAAATACAATAGCTTTTACAAGAAAACTTTATTCCCTTATCAATTAGCTGCCAATATCCATTTTAAATCAACTATTTAATAGTGCCATCATAGCATGCATTTCTCAGTGCACTCCCTCTCTTATCATAAACATTATGTAGATATATGGTTTTTTTTAAAATCCATCAACATGCATGTTTTTTCACAAGAGTACCTTCATACATTGTCAAGAATTTTTCCAAAAATTTGATTTGGCTTAAACATGTTGGAAATCTTTCCTAGATGAAGGATTCAAGGTTAGGGTGGCATGGCTTTGAGAGTTGTAAGATGTATTTTGACATTTCCGAGATGGTGTGTATACCCATGCTTGAGGTTTTTGTCTTGAGGTTTAAACAAGCTATTGCAATTAAGAAATTAGTGTGAAGTGGCACCGAGCCTAGAAGAGCAACATAGAAGGATGCGAATGTGTTTTTAGCATTGTTTGGAAAGCTAATGCTTTTGGCTTTAGAAAAAGCCTTATACAATGCAGATCATGGGAGAGATATTAAAAAGATGATGGTCGTCGATGCAATGATTCTGAAGATCTCATCGTGCTGATATGAGGGTGCATGCAGAATCTCAGGAGCTTCAGAGGAGGAGCGTGGAATGTTAGTGCGCCTGATATAATTGTTACTGCTAGTAGGTGGTGCATTAAACATAGCAATCGTGGGTTGTATGTAGCTAGCAGAAGACGGAAATTGCACGCAAGGATTAAACTTATCATCCTGCCTTTCTTTCTGGGCTAGTAGAAGATTATTATTTACCTTCTAGTTTGTTGGTCCCTTGGGCACTTACAATTTATGTTCAAGATTCATATCCTAAAGGCTACACAGGCTGCATGTTCTCATCTCGGAGGAAGATGAGCACATTTAATCCCAAAGACTTATTGATGCTGCTCTCTTGAAGGGGATGAAGGGACTGTTGATGAGTTTCTTTCCAATCAAGTTGTAAATGAGAAGTTTTTTAGAACTATAAATCTGTTCCTTAAAATATAGATTTTATTCAGTATGCAGAAGGTCTAGATATATTGAAAGTAGAGTATGTTCAGTTCAAAATTGATGTCACACCGCTCTTAGCAGCTGCTTATTCACCTCAAGTGGACATTGTGATGAAACTTCTGCAAGATTGTTGTAGACAGAATACAAGTTATTACAGGCTAACACGAAGTCGTAGATCATACCAATGCTCCTTTTTCTTTTGTGTCTTGAGGGGTTTATCCTCGATCACCGCTTGTGGTACAACGTGAATGAAGAAGTAGCCACATTTGAAATAGGGAAGTCATCATCTAGACCAAACTGATGCAAACCTTCAAAATCCTCAAACTTGTTATAATCCCATGAAGAACTTGTAGTCATTGAGCCATATCTGTAATATCTCAGAGACTATCAGGCCTAGAGTTTCCTTGTAGTGGATGATAATCCATGAAACATCCACCCCTTTGAGCATGCACATCCCCCAAATGCGCATCCTAAAAAACACATAGCAATCGCAAACACTCCCATCGAGATTATAAGGCACTGATAGCTCATGACATCCAACTATCATGTAACCCTTTGCAACCAAATCCAAGAACTTCTTAGGCCCTCTAGGTTCAAATAGTAATCTAAAATCCCATTGCAATGTCTTGTATCGTACAACTTTCCCTAGAAAAACCATTTGCATCTTTTCCCAATCGTCCTACACATAAAGGCATGTGACCCTAGCTTCAAGTATCTACAAGGGAACATAGTCCATGATATATATCTCTTTATTTGGTGCTAGAACATGACTTGCAAATGTATCTTCTTTAGCTTGTATGGTTGGATTGACTGTTCACACAACTACATGCTCCCTCAAAGCATATATTTCTTTTACATCTCCCCTCTCTTGAATGATCACATCTATAAACTCCATCAATACATTATCGATAGAGAGTTTTTCAGTAACACTAGTAGCTAGTTGAACCACATTATCAACTACAACATGTATAGTATCCTCCACTAGTATTGCATTAGTCAATGCATCTATGTCATGAACATCAACCAACATATTAGTCAACATAGAAACATCCCTAGTCAAGATCTATGCATCTTTCTAACCCTCAAGTACTATGTTTGCATCTACAATTATAGTCAATACATCTATATCTGCTACATTAACTTGCATATCAAATAGCATACAATATCCCTAGTCAAAATATCTACATCATCAATACTCTCTAGCACTATGTCTACATTTGCAGTATCCTCCACTCCTTTGCCTTTGTCTCCTTTGTCTCTAGTGATTCAAGATCAAATAATCCAATAGAAAAGTCATAATTTGGCATACAAAACTTGGCTCTATTAGCATGCTTAATTTCTTCCTAGTCTTTGAGACCATGCTTGTATTTTTCCCAAGTTGTTCCATACATCCATCGTATCTCTTGAATTTGTGCTTTAATCCTTCTATCAATATTACTTTCAAAACATCCAATCATATGATCTTTTAATATATCATATGACTGCATTATTTTGTGAAAATTTTTGAGATAGTTAGATATATCCCACTTGTTAAATAGACCTACTTCCTTTGAAAACACCTAAAGTGCCTCCATTACCAGATCATCCATCTATTAAGGTTCTTGTTCAGTAGCTTCATATTCCTACAATTTTATGGATTGGTATGATAATTGCACTTGTATTGCCTTCATAAATATTTGAGATGCTTGTACTGCTTATACCTTGTAGTTCATATCCAAATCTTTATGCTTAATTATCTCTATACACTCTTCCACTATCTTCATCTACTCCTTATTAAAATCCTTGTTAAAGTTCATGTCCACTTCATGAATATTATGGTCTCCCATCTTGCAAACTTGACGTGGCTTTTCATGTTGCCTCCACCAAAATTTTGCAAGGAATCGTGTATAGACTAGAAATATGTGAGCTCTTTATGAAGTGGATTAGGAAAGAGGAGAAGAGAAGAAGAAGAATATACTTAAGATTTGCAATCACCAATTAAAATCCTTATATTTACTTCTACTTTAAGTTACAATTGTCATCTTGTAGCTCAAGACATAGGTGCTCTCTTAATGTTTCCTCCTGCATCATATAAAGCTCAAGATCTTGTTGTTTAGCTCAAGTTTATATAAAAAAAGTGAATGCCACATAATCCCACTCATCAGATAGTAACTCCTTAGGCATCATAATGCTTGGGAGGATCACATTCTAATGTACTAGGCTTTGAACATTATACCTTAGGCCAACCTTCACAATGATTGCCATCAATTCATGTGACTACAACACCGAATTTCAACCTAAAGTACAAGTGATGAACGTGAATACGTAGGCAAGTAGCTCCATCTTCACACATTGATGAGTTTTGCCCCTCATTTCCCAAATTATTGAGCCCCACAAGAATACATAGCTAGCTCCCTACCAATTAGGTCGACCCCCTCCCAAACATACGTTGCTGTCCCAAAAACACACGATAGCTGTTTCAATAAAGTTTTCCCCTCTCCTCAATTATCCACCAATATCCTATTTTAATAAATTCTTTATGATAAGTGCCATTATATCATGCTTCTCTTAGTACACTACACCTATTATCATAAACACTATGTAGACAATGCATTTTGTTTTTATCCATCACTATGCATGCTTTTGACCTTGGTACCACTACTTCCACCATAAGCATGCCTCACCTATCAAATTTAGCTTGGAAATCACAGATTTGTTAGTTATGATTATTCCTACTACATCAAATAATCTTTGACTGCAGCCACAAAGAAAGATCATTATCCACATCCTTTCATATATGAAATTTTGGATTTAGTTGCAGGATATGAAATGTATAGTGTTTGTGATTGCTATTCAAGTTATTTTCAATTACCCGTTGCTCCTAATAAAGATCAGACAATAATAACTCTTATAACACCTTAACACAATTTTAGTGAATTTGGGACTCTTTCAAGTCTCATTCTTCATTATTTAGGATATTGGGACTCCAAAAAGACATATTTTAGTTTCCAAAAGCTATCATATGACACATCATTGGAAACCTTATGAAAAATGGAATCTATTGAGCTATTGAACAATAAATTTGGAGCAATGGTGTGAGAGTTACTGCAAAGAGAAAGTTTTGACCATGAGTCCTAAACTTGTGGAAAATTCCCAAATTCACAAGTAGTGTGTTCCTTGGGGATGTTTTTGTTGTAGAGTTTTACCTTTTGGACTTAGTAAATAATGGACCGACATGGTACAAGGAAGGGTAAATAAAGTGCTAGTTCCTTACCTAGGAAAGTTTATGAGAGATTTCATTGATGATGTCTGTGTACATAGATCAAGACTCAGTTTGGGGGAAATTAGGAGGGGTTCATATGGAAAAAACACAAAAAACACTCAGAAAAATTAATAATGGAAACTCCGGGAATTGGAAGAGGGGGAAAAAAGAAAAAATGGGGGAAAGGCGGGCAGGACATGGCTATCAAATTAAATTGGAATTCCGCTGTAAATAGGGCAAGTTCACATGAAAAAAAAGTGGAAAATAAACACGAGAAGGGCCCAAAAACTCATAAAAAGTAATAGCGGACAAACTGTGCATCGGACTGACATGGATTAAGAAGGAAAAATGTCAGGGGGAATGGGTAAGACATGACTGGCACATCAGATCAGGGTTCAAAAGTAATAAAGATGCATTCACATGGAAAACCGTCCATTTTATGGGAATTGCTGCAAAAATTAATAACTTGAGAACCGTCTATCAGAACAGGGGTTGGTAAAAAGGAAAAAGGGGTAGTTCGAAGGGACAAATACAGCTGTACGGTTGGATGTAAGTTGCAGTGAACATAGGGTGCGTTCACATGGAAAAATCACAAAACAAAGGATAAAGGCAAACGGTCAAGGGACAACTCCGGAGACAGGGTGAAATAGAACGGAGGAGTGGGGAAGGGACCCCATCAAGGTAAAATGAAGTCATGGCGTGTAGGGATGTGTCCCCACACTTAAAACCTTAATAGGAAGGGTAAACCCAACATCAACGACCTAGTACCATACAACAGACTAACCATGAACATCCCCACACTTAAGACATGACCGTCACTAAGAAACACAAGGTGTAGGTTTAGAAAAACTTGGCCCATATTGCCAAGGAGGAATGTCGATGATCAAGATTGCGTCTTGTATCGTTGTGGGCTACAGGAGGTACCTAGGTGTCTTCATAGCACACGTCATTTGTCCTTCATGGTAGGGATGACACGACAGCACCCAGGGAGGTAGCTGGTGGGAGAAATCGTAGGAAAGTCATCGATGACGAGGGATATTGCACTCAACCGACGATCACGCAAATGGAATGAAAGAGCACTCACTCACCCCATTACTAACATCGCTCGAGGAAATAATGATGGAACCTAGATCTCACACCCAAGTTAGGAATCAACAAGGAATGGTGCAGAGGGAGTATGCCAGGGTGCATAGTTGATGGTTCATGAGTGCATCCAACTTGTCTTGCATAGGTGCAAGGAGGAAGGCTAGGGAGCCTTGTAGTGCAGTGTACAGAACAAAGTGACCTGTCTTGTGCTGATGGCAAAGTCAATCCTCACTTGTCGATAATCGATTGAAGAAACACTAGTCACACTCAGCCCACCCTCTGTCTCATGCTCTGTTGAAAGATACAGACGGCAACACATTCCTGAACCTCATTGATGTAACCCTCACTGTCACTTGTACAGAGGTTGTATGCATTGTGCGCATTTGATGGTGCAATTGTGCATCCCATCGTGTGCTGGCAGATAGTGCAAGAAGGAAGGCCAGGGAGCTTTATGGTGCAGTGCACAGGAACAAATTGTGCATTGTGCATTGAGAGGCCCATCCCGTCCATGCAACATTCCATTCACACATCTCACCTCTCATTTGATTCGAAGGGAAAGACTGGTCACTCACCCCACCCTCTCTCTCACTCTTTGATAGATACAGAGGGCAGTCCATACTCACGTCCCCATCTTGTTAGGATGAAAGCTCGCATCACTCAAGGGGTTGGTGATGAAGATCACGTCGGCTATTGTCATCAGGATCTTAAAGATGAGGCATACCCAGGGAGGCAGCCTACAAATCTCATACTTCAATGATTGGTAAGAAAAATTGTCTATAAAGAAGGGCAGACGGACTAATATTACAGAGACAGCACACACTAAGGGAGGTGGCTTCAAATTACTTGCTGAAAAGTGCCTGTTGGTGAGTTAGCTATCCTGATTTGTGGGGCGTCTTCACCTTTTCCTTAGTCATTTTCCATATCAAAACATGCTAAAATGAACCTCTACACCTATGCAACAAAAGCAATAACTAAATGTAGGGGGTTGGGATGTTTGAATGGTTTGATTTGCGTGCTGATTGTTGCTGATTTTTTAATGCACATCATCTCATAGAGTCTGTGGTATGTTAATTAAGAGGATAGTAGCACGAGCGTTATCTCGGTGCTATCCTTTCATCGCCGCAATGTGTTAGAGAATAAGCATGAAAGTCTGATTGTGCATAAGCACGTTTCTGATTTGAAAATTATGTTTGAGCACTTTAGAATCATTCACCTTTGCATGTGCATGACGATCATGGTATCAAAATAAAAAAATCTGGATGCATAGCACCTGGTTTCAATGACGATGACCCACGTTGAGTGTGAAAAGGCATCCTAAGCCATAGGATAGACGTTCGTTTCTTGTGGGATCATTTGGAGAGGAAACATGGTATATCTCTTGGATTACTTTCGAAAATGAAGAGTGGAGTATGTTCGTTTGTTTTATATGTTGAGCAATGCATCAAGGGGCTAATCCCTGTGATGTAGGAGAGCTGCACTGAGGCCGCGGTGTTTCTACCGAGAGGTTGCCTCCATGTATGTGATTATCGTGGTATTTATTGCCAATGTGTATGGGTTCTCCCTCTGAGGATTTTATAGAAAGGGAAATGTTGGACTACAAAACTATAAAGCTATAATAGCATAGATTAGGCTTTAGGGTAGTTTGTCCTTTAGTAGTAGATAGATGCTCCTGGTCCGCGAGGCCGTGAGGGTGTGTTTGTTTGTTATGAGTATGAGGTCCGGCTAGTGCCATAGCCAGTGCCGGCCCATTTCAGGTCCCATCAGTTGTGCATCTACCGGGAGCTGCCAACAAGTGGTGGTTCTCGAATCTAGGGTTTTTAGGGACCAAAAAGTTGGTTTATGTCCTCTGACAAGGACTATCAAGCCAAAATACAAAAAGCAGAATGTGCTGAGAGGGCTAGATGGCAATTGGAGATTGTAAGTCGCTATTCTCCTCAAAGGAGTAGCCCAATATGCATAAGAGGCAGTGGTCTTAGTAACCCAACTGCTGCACATAGTCCTTTAGGTGCAGGAGGAAGTGCAAGTTCTTCCTCTCTTCCACCAAGTCAACCCACTTCAAGTGGGGTGTGATCCCTTTAGTCCAAACTTCTATTGTCAATCTGATTGTCGTCATGGCACAACCCATTGCAATCCCTGCAGGGACGCCGGATCTGCTAGCTTTAGGAGTTCCTTTGCCCATTTTTAATGGGTTAGCTGAAGAAGATGTGGAGTTTCACATTTGTGAATTCCAAAGATTAATGTTTAATTATCGAATCCAAGATGAGGGACATCTTATGATGTTCTTTAACATGACATTAAAAGGAAGGGCTGCGGTATGGTATCATAGCATAGAGACTAGAACCATAACCACAATCGACCAATTTTATGCAGCTTTTCGAGGAGAATATGCCCCTGAAAGAGGTGGCCAATACTGGTTGCGTGTTTTGAATGTAACGCACAAAGACCCCCATGAGAATGTGAAAGCCTATGCCAAGAAGCTTAAGGAAGTATTTCGTAAGTTACAAACTTACATTCCTATTCCGCCAGCTGCCCAATTGCAATACTTCTTGCATGGATTGGATTTCAATATTCAGGTACAATTGAGCAGTGTGCCTTTGGTTGATATAGACACCGCCATCACGCGAGCAGAAAGAGCAGAGTCACGATTACAAATAGCCTACTCCTCTTGAATAAATCTTAATGCGGGTTTAGTACCTGGAGGCAATTTACCATTGATGAATGGAAGTCAAGGGATGACTATGAATAACCCTAATGGGAGAGGAAGTATGGTTCAAAATGTACCTTTGTTGCTAGCTCCTCCCAGTGTGATTATGCCTATGGCTAGTCAGTTGGCTCCACCAAATGTTGGGGGCCAAGTTTCAAATCCTAATGTTGTTCCTGTGAGTCAACAACCAATGCCCAATCAAATTGTTAGGCCAATGGAACGACGGGTAGATGATCAAGGCTATGAGTCGAGTGCATCTAATGTCCTTGGCGAAGTTAAGGATATGATGAAGCACTACACTAACATGATTTCTGAACAATATCGGCAAATAGCTATTGACGTCAATTTCCTGAAGAAGCAGCAGAATCTGATAGGAAGTCGACGCCCTGAAGAAGGTGGATCCTCAAGATTCAGCTGTAAGTGGTGTGGCAGATAACATTTCCCTAGAAACTGTCCAAATGTTAAATGTGATATTTGTGGGAAGTTGGGTCATTTAGCCACTACCTGTTGGAGTAAGATTAGTTCCCTCCAACAAGGGAGTAAACAGCCAGGTCCAATTAATCATAGAGCGCAAGGTAATAACCTCCAGCAAAATGATGGACCAAGACAAATATTGCAAAGGGGAAAGACCACTATAGAAGAGTTGCCACAAGGCAATGGAGTTAGCCTTATCGAGGCTGTACGCGTCAATGGCACTAAAACCTCTAACCTACGAGCCATGACAAGAGGCCAAAAGGCTAAAGAGGGTAATAAAGATAATGCAAAACTGGTCGAGGTAAGCAAGGGGATAAGGGGACACAAGTCCTGAGTCCTGGCATGGAAGGTGGACCTCTAAGGCTTGTTGAGAAGAAAGTCGATCCTAAGAAGGATGAGGAAGTGCCAAGAAAGAAGGCAAGAGCTAAAAAAGAAGCACCAAAGCCGGTCCCGAGACCAAAAGAAAGGATGGTGTGGTAAGAAAAGAGAGTTTTGGCTACTTATCATGATTTTTGTTTAGCAAGTTCTCTTTGCGAAGTCAAACCAGATGTAAACCTCTTATACTTGATTAAATTATCTCCAGGAGTACGCAAGTAATTCAAAACGATCCTGCGTATTCGGTATATTGTAGAACCTTTGGGCATAGCACGAGTAGGGGAAGATTGGTTTGATCATGCTGAAAAGAATTTCCCTAGGGTTCCAGCATACGTGGATGGAATATTAGTAGAGCATGCTATCGTAGACACTGGATCCTCCATCAATATCATGAGTTTAGAGTTGATGGAGAGGTTGGGTCTAGGCATCCAAAAAGATAGCTCCACCCTTTGTAGAATGGCTGATCATAGTCTAAGGCAACCAGAAGGTTGCGTTACTAAAGTCCATGTTACAGTTGCAAGTATAGAATGCTTCTTGGACTTTAGGGTGATAAGATTTGCAAGACGTCCTAGCTATCAAGTTTTGCTAGGCAGGCCTTGGATCTTACAAACAGACTGTCATGTCAATATACCCACCGGTCGAGTGATTCTAGGTAGAGGTGCTAATCGAATAATAGTCCATGCTTACCTTGAGTCTCCTTAGAGTGAGAGAGCTCCTTTATCCTCTACTGAATTAGAAGCAACAGATGATCCATCTGGTAGTGAGACATCATCCAGTGATGAATCTAAAGAGGGGTCCACTACAAAGGATATTTATTAGATAAATCTAAATGAGCCGATAGAGCTGCAAGATAGGATAAGAGACGCGGATGTGATTGAGTTGGACCTTGGTATGCTGAATGATTCGCGGCCAATTAAATTAGGTTCCATGCTCAGTTCAGCAGAAAGGGAGGACTATGTATCCTTGATTCAAGAATTCCACGATATCTTTGCTTGGAGTTATGACAAGCTGAGAGGCATTCCTCCCAGCCTGGCTATTCATACTATTCCTGTAAAAGAAGGCAGTCGTCCCGTACGTCAGAAGTAAGGCGTATGCCTTTTGAATTGAGGGACGGGCTGTTTGAGGAGTTACACAAGTTACGGAAAGCTGGTTTAATTTTCCCTGTACAACACACAGAATGGTGTTCACCACTCGTTATCAGGAAGAAGAAAAACAACCAGATCCGACTATGTGTAGATTTTAGAGAGCTGAATAAGCAGACGGTTAAGGATTACTACCCCTTGCCGTTTATTGACCAGATTTTGGATCAATTAGTGGGTAGAAAAATATATTCGTTTATGGATTGCTTTGCAGGTTACAACTAGATGGCAATTGCAAAAGAGGACAAGTTGCAAACAACTTTTATTACTGTCTTTGGTACTTTTGCGTACCATGTGATGGCCTTTGGATTGTGCAATGCACCTGGATCATGGCAACGAATAGCAGAAAAGACCTTTGATGACATCTCCCCAAACGAGTTGAAAGTATTTATTGATGACCTAGGGGCAGCCACTGTAAGGGAAATGATGTTGATTATTTTGAGAAAGTGCTTCGAGCGCTGCAGAAAATTTTGTATGGCTCTTAACCCACGGAAGTGTGTCTTTGGAATGCCTTATGGGCTATTGCTAGGTCATGTGGTCAGTTGAGTAGGGATCGCAACTGACCCTGAAAAGATCAAGGTTATAGTCGCTATGAGTCCACCATGCACTCCAAAAGAGGTACATAGCTTTCTGTCATCGATAGGGTACTATCGGAGGTTTATAAATGCCTTGGTAGAAAGGACGTTGCCATTAACAAACTTATTATCCTTTAGCTGTCTATTTGTATGGAGCGACCCTTGTAAGGTAGCTTTCGAGGATGTGAAACAAGAGCTAGTAAAAGCACCTAAAAGAGGCGAGGTATTTTACATATTTTCAGCAGCCACCATGCATAGTATCAGCTGCTGTTTAGCCCAAATTTGGGAGGAAAAGTGGTATCATCCGATAGCTTTTGCTAGTCAAAAATTGGGCATTTCAAAAATCAACTATACCTACATGGAGAACTTGTGCCTTGCAATGGTCTTTGTGACTAAAAAATTCAGGCACTACATCCTCTATGAGAAGGTAGTTTTCTATACGAAGGCGGAAGGGCTTAGATTTCTTATGAACAAGCTATAGCCACCTGATCGTTTGGCTGAGTGGTTTATCACTTTGCAGGAGTTCAATCATGAGATTAAGAGTAAGCCACCGAGGTTGCAGGAGATTGTGGAATGCCTTGTAGATTTCGGGGAGCCCAAAGAGACTTTGGTTGAAGGAAGTGATATTCAAGAAATGTTTAAAATTGATACAGCTTCTATCCCATCTTGGTATGCTGCTATCACACATTATCTATCAACAAGAGAGAGTGGAGCTGGTTTATCAAAATCAAAAGAGGAAAATCAAGCAACAGGCTTTGAAGTTTTCCTTGATCGCAGGAACAATATATCGGCAGGGTGTTGATGATAACTACCGCCGATGTGTGATGCCTGACGAGGTTCCTTTCATCTTGGAGGAGCGCCATGACTCTGCATGTGGAGGGCACTTCGTGGGATGGTTGACGGCGCAAAAAGATTTAAGAGCTGGATATTGGTGGCCTTCCATCTTCCAAGTTTCCTTTGAGTATGTTAAGAGATGTGATACCTGTCAAAGACATGACAGCAGAGAGAATAGGAAATGCCCACTTATGCCTATTATGGCTAACTTTCCATTTGAGAAGTGGGGCATTGACTTTGTGGGTCCTATCACCCCATCGTCTACTACCCAGAAGAGGTACATTATAGTAGCAACTGATTATTTTACAAAATGGTCAGAAGCGCGGGCGACGAGGCAAGATAATGCAAAAGAGGCTGCAAGTTTTCTTTTAGAGCAGATTATCTGCCGTTTCGGCTCACCGAAGGAACTAGTATCAGACCGTGGAACCCACTTTTTGAATAAAGTGATCAAAAGCCTGCCTCAAGCTTGGCAAATCAAGCACAGCAAAATGACCCCTTATAATCCGCAAGCCAATAGACAAGTTGAAAGTACTAATAAGTAGCTTGTGGGTATCTTGTCTAAAATAGTCTCTGAGAAGAAACGAGACTAGGACACGAAGTTGTATGTGGCTATATGGGCATATAATGCAATGTTCAAGTGAGTTACCGGCCATACTCCATTTAAATTAGTTTATGGGGAAGAATGTGTGTTACCCCTCGAAATCGAGTTGCCAACCATACGGTTTGTAATTAACCACTCTTTGGGAGATGAGGATTCCCTCTTTGAACGTTTCACGACCATAGCCCACCTGGATGAATTGAAATTACAGAGCTTATTACACCAGGAGGTAGCTAAACGTCGGATGAAGCAGTTGCATGACCTTAAAGTAAAGAAGTATACCTTTAAAAAAGGGCAATTAGTTCTGTATTACGATGTGTGTAGGGAGCTATTTCCAAGGAAGCTAGAACCTAGATGGGATGGCCCCTACAAGATTGTTAGGATAGGGAAAAATAGGTCACGGCTCTACTAGCTGATCTGCATGGAGTAGATTTTAAAAATAAGGTTAATCTTAATAAGATTAAACCTTATTATTTCTAAGTATGCTAATACAGAAAAAATACATTGCAGGTCCATGTTGGGGCTGATTTGAGACTTGTAAAAGAACTTAAAGCTGGTTGATGGGGCGGTTAATTCCTTATTTGGAGCACCCATATCTGGAGTAGAGATACCATCAGGGGAAACTTATCTGGTGGAGCAAAGGATACAAAGTGATTGAGCAAGAAGACGGAACCTTTGTGTGGGAGATCAAAGTCCTCTACCATCACTGCTTATGAATGTTGACAAGTTCTCCTGTTGAGCTCAATGAAGAAGGTGGGATGGAGCCGTCAGTTCATCCTCTAAATATGTTAAATTTTGACTATCATAATTACAAATAGAGGAGTTTGTGATGGCAGGTTGTGTAAACCCATTTTCGACGTATACATTATATTTTGACGGAGCATCCAGGGGCCCTAATAAAAAAGGGAGTGTTGGAGTAGTAATCCGAGATCCCCGACGTAGAGTTACGATGAGGTCAGCTACTTATCTCGGGGTAGGATTCACTAACAATATGGCGGAGTATAAAGCCTTGATTATGGGACTGCATATTGCCAAACAAGGTGGTATTCGACGGTTGTTAGTAAAAGGGGATTCCTAGTTGATCCTGAATCAGCTAGATGGGACATATATAGTGCGGAATCCCATCCTTTGTATGTATCATCGAACTGTGATGACCCTGCTTGAGGAGTTTGAGAGAGTGTCTTTTTAGCTGATTCCACGTTACTGGAATCAGTTTGCGGATTCACTGGAAAATCTTGCTTATGAAGAAGACCTTTTCTTCAACTGTGGTCCTAGTTTGGATATTGCTATCAATAATGAAACAGGACCCGATCGCTTGTGGGGAATGTTATCAGAGCATGTAATATATGCTAGGCGATGGTTGATATGGGTGATGCAAAGAGTAGTAGAGACCAATCTACTATTGTTATCCTGGACTCATAGGCTGATTAGACAACATGTTATGCGTACACCTCTTGCTATATATGCAGGAGGGATGGGTCATAATCTTATGCATTTAGTTTAGGGCTGCGAGTCCTATTTTTTCCTCCTTGGAAAGGAGCCTATTATTGTATATCTGTACTAATTCGGAGAGGGATGTGTAGGTACTATTCTGTTTCATCTCATTAGGCCAAGAGGGTGGATCAGTTTTTTGTAGTGAAATGTTTTATTTCCTTAGGTCAAGAGGCCAGTCGTCTATTTAGTACAGGTGCGGTTAATGGTTTATTGTTTTAGTCTTGTACTAGAAAGGTTCAAAGAAGAGCTTGGAAGGAGCCGTTGTTGCGCGGAAGCTTCTCGTGGCCCTATCGAGGTGATATCTCTCCTTTACTACGAGTACTGTGTTTTTATGCTATATGTGTCTGTGTACTTGTAGGGGATTTTCTTTTCTTGTTAGGGACCGGCATCCAAGGCATGAAGTCCCAGGTTTAGGTTAGGTATGTCTGAGGGAGGTCTGAGTAGTCATTGCCTCCTATAAAGACATTGCCAGGCATTGAAAAACCTATTTTAGAAAGTAGTTCTAGTGACCCTGTTCTGCTAGCCTGCTAGGTAGCCGTTCTAGGAGTTCTTGTTAGTTGTGAGGCAATTAGAGAAGCGTGCCAAAGAAAAATGATGATGATAGAGAGGAAAAACCTTGAATATCTTAAAGACAATAAATATATACAAAGGTGTGTAAAAAGGGGTTCTAACCCCTATAAAGATAGAAAAGAAAAGAAAGGAAGATTTATAAGCAGTTGCTCATCGCCTTGCGAAGGCTTGGTAGGTTCCTCGAGACGAGTCAGGTTGATGCCTTGTCTTCCTAGGGGTGGCGTCTTGCTAGAAAATAAGAAAGTTATAAGGAAGGTTGGATCGAAAATAAAAGTGAGCAGCAGAAAAGGATTAAGTATCGCCTTGCGAGGGCTTGGTAGGTTCTTGGGTATTGAGACAGGACCTGAGGCCGATGCCCTATTCTCCTTGGGTCACTACGCTTAGCTCCCTCCTTTTTACATGCCCAAGTATGGAAGAATAAAAATCTAAAAGAAGAAATGTGCTAAAAGAAAATATTTCTTGATCAGGCTATAGGAGTCCTCACCTAGTAGGAGCTCCTGGTTGTGTTGTCCTTAGGTAGGTAGGTAGTTAGTTCAGACCACCACTTAGGGCGACCTCTTTGATAGTTATTTTTAGTTTGGCCGTGTTGGAGTAGTGGGTTAGTGACTAGCTTCGGACCTTCTATCAGATTATGCTAGGCCTACTCCTTGTGGATTTCATGCCTTGGTTTTGTCAGGGGGTAGGGTGAGCATTGTGCTGTGTTTTAATATGTATCTACTTTGTATCAGCTTGATGCTTCCTTTGGTTGTTTTATGCAGATCTGTTGTGGGATTTGACGGGCTGAGTCACCCTATCCCGTGGTTGCCAATGAGAGCGGAGTTTTGAGGCCGGGATGTGCCTAAAAATTGCCAAAAAATCCAAAATTTAGGGGAAAGATATTCAACATCGAAGGCGGCGACTCCAACTAGGACGATTTTAAGCACCAAGTGAAAGACGGCTTTTAAAAGGTACCCAAGTGACACTTGTGGATTTTTGATAATTTTTTCGACTGTCATGTGGGATGTCAGAAGCTGCCAGTCAATGCGGGATGTCAAAGCAGATGCCCAGGATTTTTTAGAGCTCGAATTGGATGCCGGACGGGGAAGTGGCCACAAATTGGGCAAAATACAAAGAGGTGGACATTTGAGAGGACCAAAAGGGGTGCCCTTTGGAGCCTTGAACTCCCCCCCACCCCCCTAAAAATTTTATGCATAGAAGATGAAAAAAACGTGGAAGAAGCATGGTGTGATGGCATGAACTGCACAGCCGAAAATTGCGCCTCATGGATGATGGACGGAGATTCTCGGTTGTGAAGACCCTATGCAACTGACATTGGGGGCCAACTTCTCCCTCTTGGCTGGTTCTATCGCCGCCCTTCATGCATGGAATGATGAATTGGATGAAGAGATCTGATTCTAGTCTTTCTCTCTCCTCCCTCTCTCTCTTGTCTATGGGATGTTCATGTGTGCCATCTTGAAAGAGGAACCTGTGAAGGAGAATGAAGGAAATGGTGATGAAGATTGATGGAGATGCTGAAGATTGAAGTACATCATTGGATTGAGAGAAATGGAGGCTCAGTTTGCTGGTTATGTAGTCATTCAAGGCGTCTCGGGTTACGTAAAAACACAGTATGACTAGTTTTATGAAGAAAATGAAGGATTTTTTATAGTTTATGATGATAATTATGTTCTTATTGGATGAAAATTTGTGTGAGTGCTGTTTGCATTATGAGTAATCGCTATGTATCAAAAAATCTTGGTTTTGCAATGATTTACATGCTTCATTTAATTCCCGTAAACTCGAAATGTGGTTTTTAAGCTGTAAAATGCAATGATTTACAGAGGCAACGTACCAAGGGAGGTGGCTTCAAATTACTTGCTGAAAAGGGTCTCTTGGTGAGTCACTTATCCTAAACTGTGGGGTGTCACCACCTTTTCCACAGTCAAGCCCCACAATAACACATAGCTAGCTCTTTCCCCCAATCAGACCAAACCCCCCACCCTACCCCACAAACACACCTTGTTCTCCCCACAAAATACAATAGCTTTTACAACTTTATTCCCTCATTAATTAGCTGCCAATATCCTATTTTAATCAACTATTCAATAGTGCCATCATAGCATGCATTTCTCAGTGCAGTCCCTCTCTTATCATAAACATTATGTAGATATATGCTTTTTTTTAAAATCCATCAACATGCATGTTTTTGCACAAGAGTATGGTCATACATTGTTAAGAATTTTTCCACAAATTTGATTTGGCTTAAACATGTTGGAAATCTTTCCTAGATGAACGATTCAAGGTTAGGGTGGCATGGCTTGAGAGTTGTAAGATGTATTTTTGACATTTCGGAGATGGTGTGTATACCCATGCTTGAGGTTTTTGTCTTTGAGGTTTCAACAAGCTATTGCAATTAAGAAATCAGTGTGAAGTGGCACAGAGCCTAGAAGCGCAACATAGAAGGATGCGAATGTGTTTTTAGCATTGTTTGGAAAGCTAATGCTTTTGGCTTTAGAAAAAGCCTTAGACAGCGTAGAGCATGGGAGAGATATTAAAAAGATGATGGTCGTCGATTCAATGATTATGAAGATCTCATCGTGTTGACATGAGGGCGCATGCAGAATCTCAGGAGCTTCAGAGGAGGAGCATGGAATGTCAGTGCACCTGAGAAAATTGTTATTGCCAGTAGGTGGTCCAGTAAACATAGAAATCATGGGTTGTACGTAGCTAGCGGAAGACGGCAACTACACGCAAGGATGAAACTTATCGTCCCGCCTTCCTTTTTGGGCTAGTAGAAGATTATTATTTACCTTCTAGTTTGTTGGTCCCTCGGGCACTTACAATTTATGTTCAAGATTCATATCCTAAAGGCTACACATGCGGCATGTTCTCATCTCAAAGGAATATGAGCACATTTTATCCCAAAGACTTATTGATGCCGCTCTCTTGAAGGGGATGAAGGGACTATTGATGAGTTTCTTTCCAATGCAATTGTAAATGAGAAGTTTTTGGGAATAAAAAAAACTGTTCCTTAACATATAGATTTTATTCAGCATGAAGAAGGTCCACATATATTGAAAGTAGAGTATGTTCAATTCAAAACTTATGTCACACCACTCTTAGCAGCTGCTCATTCACATCAAGTGGACATTGTAACGAAACTTCTGCAAGATTGTTGTAGACAGAATACAAGTTACTAGAGGCAAACACCAAGTCACAATTCATGCCGGAGCTCCTTTATCTTTCGTGTCTTGAGGGGTTTATCCTCGATCACCGCTCATGATACAACGTAAATGAAGAAATATCCACATTTGAAATAGGGAAGACATCATCTAGACCAAATTGATGCAAACCTTCAAAATCCTCGAACTTGTTATAATCCCATGAAGAACCTATAGTCATTTAGGCATATCTGTAATATCTCAGAGACTATCAGGCCTATAGTTTTCTTGCAATGGATGATAATCCATGAAACATCCACCCCCTTTGAGCATGCACATCCCCCAAATGTGCCAAAGTATGTAGCCCATTGCGATCAAACATCCATAATATCTTCACCCAAATGAGCATGCACATAATCATCCTCTCACCATGATTATAAACCAAAATCATGAGCATCCTCAAAAACACATAGCAAAATCCTTATTAAAGTTCATGTTAACTTCATGATTATTATGGTCTCCCATCTCGCAAACTTGATGTGGCTTTTCATGTCACCTCCACCAAAATTTTGCAAGGAATCGTGTATAGACTAGAAAGATGTGAGCCCTTTATGAAGTGGATCATGAAAGAGGAGAAGAGAAGAAGAAGAATATACTTGAGATTTGCAAACACTTATAAAAACCCTTATGTTTACTTCTACTATAAGTTACAATTGTCATCTTGTAGCTCAAGCCTTGACCCAAGAAGAAACCCTATATACGTGATGAGCATCCATGCATTGCCTTGAGCATCTTCACAGACATAGGTGCTCTCTTAATGTTTCCTCCTGCATCATATAAAGCTCAAGATCTTGTTCTTTAGCTCAAGTTTATATAAAATAAGTGAATACCACATAATCCCATTCATTGGATAGTAACTTCTTAGGCATCATAATGCTTGTGAGGATTACATTCTAATGTATAACTAGGCTTTGAACATTACACCTTAGGCCAACCTTCACAATGATTGCCATCAATTCATGTTACTACAACACCGAATTTCAACCTAAAGTACAAGTGATGAACTTGAATACGTAGGCAAGTAGCTCCATCTTCACACATTGATGAGCTTCGTCCCTCATTTCCCAAACTATTGAGCCTCACAAGAACACATAGCTAGCTCTCCCTCTCCTCAATTATCCACCAATATCCTATTTTAATAAACTCTTTATGATAAATGCCATTATATAATGCTTCTCTTAGTACACTACACCTATTATCATAAACACTATGTAGACATATGGCTTTTACTTTTATCCATCACTATGCATACTTTTGCACTTGGTACTGCTACTTCCACCATAAGCATGCCTCACCTATCAAATTTAGCTTGGAAATCAAAGATTTGTTAGTTATGCTTATTCCTACTACACGAAATAATCTTTGAATGCAGCCACAGAGAAAGATCAGTATCCACTTCCTTTCATATATGAAATTTTGGATTTAGTTGCAGGATATGAAATGTACAGTGTTTGCGATGGCTATTTAGGTTATTTTCAATTACCCATTGCTCCTAATAAAGATCAGACAATAACAACTCTTATAACACCTTAACACAATTTTAGTGGATTTGGGACTTTTTTTAAAGTCTCATTCTTCATTATTTAGGATATTGGGACTCCAAAAAGACATATTTCAGTTTCCCAAAGCTATCATATGACACATCATTGGAAACCTTATGAAGAATGGAATCTATTGAGCTATTGAACAATAAATTTGGAGCAATGGTGTGAGAGTTATAGTAAAGAGAAGGTTCTGAACATGAGTCCTAAACTTGTGGAAAATTCCCAAATTCACAAGTAGTTTGTTCCTTGGGGATGTTTCTGTTGTAGAGTTTTACCTTTTGGACTCAATAAATAATGGACTGACATGGTACAAGGAAGGGTGAATAAAGTGCTAGCTCCTTACCTAGGAAAGTTTATGAGAGATTTCATTGATGATGTCTATGTACATAGATCAAGACTTGATCATTGTGAAAATCTCAATAAAGTTTTGAAAGAATGAATAGTTGTAGTTTTCAATTAAATCGAAAAATATATAAGATAGCTCAACCAAAAGTGAAACTTCTTGGTCATCTAGTTTCTAGAAATGGAATAGAGCTAGATCCTCAAAAGGTTAAGTCTTTAGTTACTTTACTATCACTTGCAAATACAAAAGAGCTTATGACTTTCATTCATAAGCTAAGATATTTTTCAAGATTCATAACTTTCATGTCTCAGTTGCTCTATCCATTGCAAATGTTAGCTAAGAAGGATCCTTTAGAGTGGAATGTAGAAGCTGAGGAAGTATTTCAGCAAGTAAAGGAAACTATAGGCCATGCATCATTGATCCAAGCACCTAATTGGGAAAGTAAAATTGATGTGAATCCATTAGTAGGAGAAGATGATGTTGGAGTAGTCCTTACGCAAAGGAAAGAATTATCGATACATGAGACCCATCTATTTTGTAAGTCATGTAAAGTTGCAAGTCAAAAGATCAACATATACTAAAATTAAATTGGTAATGATTAGTGTAATATTTTCTTACAAAATGTTTGGAGGTATTTATTGCCTAAACCCTTTACAATTTTGACAAGTTAAACCAAAAACATTTTTTATGTATTCGAAGGGTCATATCTAAAAGCACATCAAGCATCATCAGGAGGAGTTGTGTTTTATGAACCACAAGGAAAGTTGATAAGAAAAGAAACCGTTAAACTTGAGACAACCTGTAACAATGAAGTTGAATATGAAACTTTGCAAGCAACTATCTCTCTTTGTCAAATAATGATAATTTGAATATTGAGTATTAGAGGTGATGCTCTACTTTCAGTAAAGAAAATTCTCAGAGCCTAGCAAATCAAGAATCCCAAACTTAAAAGACTATGCAATAAAATCCAAAGAGAGTCAAATCAATTTGAAGCCTAGAGTTTGAAACACATAGCCAAAGAAGAAAATCAAGAAGCGTATAATGCTACCCAAGTTGCAATCTCTCATATGTTTGCTATTAAAGCAAATTTTCCTTTGTATAGAGGAAGAGAAACACTTGAATTGGAAGACAAATTTCTTTAAAGAAAAAAGGTATGGATTTTTAGAAGGACTAGAAGGTATAAGCTAGTTAGTGGACTTGATTCTAAGAAGAGTGCCGCCCTAGAAGGAGGAAATATAGCATATTCTTGAAAGTAGTCATAAGAGAGAATGTCGTGGAAATTATTATTATAAAATCACACTTCAAAAATTTTTAACTAAGGGATATATGTGGCCAAGTTTACATAACGAGGGAACTCATTGATGCAGATCGTGTCATGAATGTCAGAGAATGAGTTGAAAGATTCTGAACTAGAAACAAGAAAAACAATTCTTGCTCATGACATTTTTGAAAATTAGGAAATTGATACAATTGGTTCTTTACCTCTTACATCAAGATGAAAGTTTTATATTATAATACTATTGATTACCTTTCCTGTTGGGCAGAAGTTAAAGCTGTTAAAAACATCAAAGCCATTGATGGTGGAAAATTTATATATGAGAACATATGCTACAAGTTTGGGATACCTTTAGAGATTTTGTGATAGAGAACTTGGTGTCAAAAGAGAATTGATTAACTATCTTTGTGAGAAAATAAAGATAACGAAGTGATTTGCTTTATCTTATTATCCTTAATGCACTAGTTTGAATGAATGATTCAATGGTGAGCTAATTAGAATGTTGTCAAAAGTGACTAAAGGCAATCCTCAAACATGGGATATTGAGTTTCCAACAAGTGCTTTATGGACTTACCATTTAGCCAAGAAAGAGAGAATTGGATTATCTCCATCTAGGATGGTTTATGAAAGACAAGCTTTATTGCCTATAGAAGTGGAACTATCGGCTCTCCGGATGTTTTAAAAATTGAAAAAATCTTCAAATTTTTAATCAAAAAGTTCAAAGTAAAAACATAACATAGAAGACTTGGTTCTAAGATATAACAACAAGTTGGATCATACTTTTCAAAAGAAATTCCTAACTAAATAGGAGAGACCATTCAAAATAATTGAATCATACAAAAATGGAAATTATGCACTAGAACATTTAGATGGAAAGGCATACAAACAAAGATTCAATGGATATAGATTAAAGAAGTATGTTTCAAGATTGATAACAATACTACTGGAAGAATAGTCATGATATAAACAAGGAAAACAAAAGAAAGAGGAAACTGGATGAATGATAGATGTAGCAACACTTCATGAAGGCTATTACTATGCATAAATGCTTGCAGACTAGGGGGAGGGCAAAATATGTCAAGAGTTTTTGTGTAAACTGAAAATCCCTAGTGAAACATTAGAAAAGTAGGATTATTTTAGCTTAGTTATTTGCGTGTCTATTTGACTTAGTTTCTTGCTGAAATTTCTTGTGTTTGTTTAGAGTAGGATTTGTTTTTATCATTATTTTGGATCTCTTATGTTTGAAAACTTGATAGCCTTGGTTGAGATTGGTGTTGTTTTAGATAGGTTGTTGGAGCAAGATTTTGTTTGTAGCTATTGAATATCCTATATCAGATATATTTTCTTGTCAAGATTTACACACAACACGGGGATTATGGGTTCAAGAACACATCATGTTGCACTTGTTGATACACTACACTCAGGTGTCGTCTCCTAAATTTTTTAATTATTTCCATGCCATGGGTTGGATAGACACACTTATTGCACCATCATTGAGTACTAGCACAGCATGATACCCACTATAGCTATATGCAATAAATTTTAGAAGCATGTGTATTGGAGAGAACACCTTTCATTGTGCACGCATAGCTTTTTGCATGCATGAGAGTTGAGATATTCATCACTAAATTAGGAACCACTAAATGAGTCAAAAAGGTGGTTGGGTGAGCTTAAGGGTCGTGAAGGATGCCTTTAGTTGTTAGATGGGTTTTTCTACTTGGTCAAACATCATGCCGACCACTATTTTCCTAAAAGACTGTGAGATTTGGATGGGTAGAGTGGAGTATAGCAACTACTTTTTTTGCTGAGTGTTGAGAGATGAGGATAAGGGTTGTAAGGTATTCAATAAATTGTATTTCCATATTGTATGACACACAGGCACTTGTAGATAGGTTAGGTACTATATTTTTAATGCATCCATATTTTCGTGTGTGGCATTCCTTGTTATGATTGCATGATGGCCAGGATTCAAAATTGCACTTCTTCTTAAAACATGTGTGATTGAGCATGGAGTTTAGTTTCAAAACATGTCTTCACTTTAGCACACATTGCATGGAATAAAGCAGAAGGTACATCTGAAGAAAACAACATCTTTTGAAGACACGAATAAGATTTGAAAGTTATATATTCAATCGTTGTTTATGTGGTGCTTTAGTGAGAGTAGCTATTGTTGAAGGGATCGATGACTAGTGTGATCATTATCATGATTGACAAAGCTTTGCAACAAGTACGAAATCACTCAATGCTACATTCAAGGATGCATTATTTCAACATTGATTGGTGATCATCTGAGGTGATCATAGAGTGGATGAGAATTTACCGTTTTAGGGGACCGGAATGGGACTATGCTTTATGGGCAGAGAGGTCGTGCAGTGCGTCCCTCTTGTTTACAACAAGTGGAGATGAATGTGACTGGTTAAAAGCTTGATTTGGGAAGTAGAGATTGGCTCTTTAAATGCAAGCCATCGTTTTTTTTTTCCATGGAGGCCATGGATTGAATGGACTGAAGGTCTTCATCAGTACCCATGTATAATCAATGAGAAAGCAAAAAGAAAGTTCTATACTCCGAGGACTGCATGGATATATTCTAGGGACAAGGGAAGCCATCTTCCACCGTATCAATGGTTAGATGATGGTGGACTGCCAGGGTGGTGGACTGCAGTATACAAGCCACCAAGATAGCATAGTTAGATGATGGTGGTGCTATGGCACTATATTAATAATCGATGTCTGATTATCGGAAGCTTGCATGCTTTCTGGATAGTATCTTCATCATCATCGGTTGAATGAAGGAGGGTAGTGACCAGTTTCTTTGCCCCAAAAGCATAGAGTTTTTTTCAAAGAAAAAGGTCTTTAAGTCTTTTCCAAAAGCTTAAACGCATGAAAAGCTCATTACTTTTTAAAATCTTAATGTATAATGGGAAAACTATAAAAGGGGAAGAAACTAAGGAGTAATGGTCTTTCTCTTGTTTTGCTCTAGTTGCTATTGTGACAAAGAGAGGAAGGATCACATCCAAGTTAAGTGAAAAAAACAGAAGTTAAAGACTTATTGGTAGAGTGTAATATTCCGAGACACACGCGTGAACTGTCTCAAATAAAAAAGAAATTGGATTAATGAAAAAAAAAAATTCCCCTGGAGGGGGAGGGAAATAGAATGGCCAGCAAAGCTCCTTGCTGGAGCTTCCTCATCGCGGATCGCCATGGAGTCGACAGGTAGGGAGGGAGGATCCCCCTCCCCTCCCCTATTTAAATCAGGGGCCGCAGGCTGAAGGGGGCCGCCGGAAGATCAAGAGGACGAAGCTGCCGTGAAGGGGGGGCAACGTCGCTGAGCGAGGGGAGAGGAAAGGCTGTGTGAGAGGGAAGAAAAAGCTGAGGACAAAGAGGCTGTGTGGGAGTAGAAGGATCTAAGAGGCTTCCGCCCAGCGAGTAACTGCAGCTTTTTCTTCGAGGAGGGTGCCAAATTCTCCGCGAGCTGCCGATGCACCTGCACCACGGCCATTTCTCCCTGCCATGTCATCAGCCATTCTTTTAAGCTCCTCCCCAATCATTTACCTTACGAAGCTTCTTAGAATCTTCTTTTAAGAAGCTTTTAAGGGGGCTTCTATAAGCCCCATTCACAGAAACCATCTATAAATCCTTTCCCACTAGCCACCCCAAGTTCTTAAGGGAACCCATTTTGGTGAAAGATTTCCTGCGCATGGGGGAGGGAAAACTCTCATCTTCCTTAAGCCCTGTTTCCTTGTGGCCACCCCGGGGTTTTAAAAGAAGCTCATAAAGCCTCCATTCTCGCAAGCTCCATTCGTAAGATCCCTTTCCGAAAAACCCCTCGTAAGGCCTCAATTTCCGAAACTCCATTCGAAAAAGCCCCCATTCCCAAGAGCTTTTGTAGGAGCCCCATTTCCACAAACCAAGCTCCAACCCCACGAGGCCTCCCATAAGCCCAAATCCCGCAAGACTGGTATTCTCAAGGATCCCCACTTGGGAAGGGATCTCTGGCATACGAGCAAGAAGGGCAAGATATTGAGGCTACTTACAAAGGCTGAGGAGTTTCACCGATCGCGTAAGGGTAAAGGCAAATCGGAAGTCACAAGGCACGCCTGTAGGAGGATCTTCTCCTAATATTCACGTGGATATTTCCCCAAACCCACAAACCCAGGAGGGAGCCTTTCAAAAAACTACTTTTGACGAACGGTGCAAGGGAGCGATGGTGGAATTCTAAGGAGGAGTTGTAAAGCTGCTTCCACGTTCGAAAAACTACAATTGCGATGCCTCCTAAGAAAGTCCAAGGCGTAGCCGCGGGAGGGTCATCTCCCGGTATCCATGTGGATATCTCACCCCAAAACCAGGTTTTTCTTCTTGTCTTTAATTCGGTTTTTAAGTCGATCTTGCAAAGAGAAATTGTTAGGGATAGGATATATTTGTCCGAGTTATTTGTAATGAAGGAGTTTAGCTTATTTGAATGAATGATAATGTATAGAACTTAGTTTCCTTCGAATTGCATCAAGCATTATAAATTATGAGCAAGATTATCCATTTACTATAGTAGTATATTTTAGTTAAATCCTAAACGTATAGAAATTATATCTTGCACCATTAGTCTTATTCCTTTCGCAACGAATCATTGTAAATGATTAAATTCATGAAAGGGTTCTTTCGTTGCTCAAATTACTAGGAAGTTATCATTGCTAATTGCACATCGTAGCAAGGGAAATGTTTGTTAATTGGCATGAGTTCATCTGCAAGGAAAAAGGGAAGTTTAAATTGAACTGTATTGACTGAAAAGTAAATTGTCACAAGGTTAGCAAAACTGTGACAAGACGATTAATATTACCTTCCAAAAGTTATCCAAACCAATCTAAACATAGAAATATTCATACCCTAAGCACTTGACTATTTTCCTTATTGTAGGGTCAAACAAATTCGTAAAGATAAAGAACTAGAGCTGTCCCCGAGATCCTTAAAAAGAAACCATAGGCTGACATAAGTCAGCTTAAAGGATCTAAAACAGATTATTCTATCACACGACTTGTGCACCAAGTACGAAATCATTTAGTCTTGTGATTGATTCACAAGGAGGAAGGGTAAAAACCCTCATCAAGGATGGCAGATCCCTACGCAAGTGATCTTGCAAAAGGACGTATTTTTGGATATCCTTCTAAATAAGGAAAGTTGTAAACCGGAAACTAGCATATCTAAGGAACTTTAGGGTTGAGCAAGTTGGGTTAATAAGGTACGCCCTACACCGGAATGTAAAGGATCTGGCCAATTTACAAGACACCTTGGGAACGAGTGCTGATACGCTCAAAAGGAAAGAACACTTCCTTAGCAGTTTGCCAAACTACACGGTTGATTAATGGAAATGTTTGTGCTTGCTAGAGATTTTAGGGCTTTGTTTGAATTATGAATTATAAATTAAATAAGTACCTATACTTCAGGTTAAAGGCTGAAGGAAGAGGCAGTTTCAGTTACCCTCGACTACCTGCCTAACCCTAACCAAGGGGGTTGTTCACCGCACCGGGAACGTGGACCGAACCCGCCACAAGAGGTCTCTCCGTTGAGCTCTACTTGGAGTAGGAGGACGCTTGGGTGCCAAGGGGGACTCTGGCCGTAAATCCCTCGCCTTTTGGGTCCTGCACAAGAGGCTAACGTGACTCGGGATTGGATCTCGGGACCCGCATACTAGTTTACGGGCAGAAGCTTGGAATAGTGATCCCTGGGAATCACTAGATAGCCTTCGGGCGGATTATGGACAAGCCTACGGGCGAAACTCCTTGTATTTCAAAGATAAAATGATGAAATGTTAAAAAAGAACTTGGTTGATATTGTTTTTCTATGTCACGTGATAAGATTACGTGAAGGAATCAGTGCTTAACAGGATTAATTAAAGAAGCTGATTGTTATATGTCAAAATAATGTGTTAGATAATTACATAACTAAAACAAACCGAGGAAAGTGCGGAGGATGGGCCATGGGTTCGTCCTACGGTTGGGTGGTCCCGGTTAGCCGGGAACTTTTCTCAAAAATCTCGAGGAACAGTGGGATGATCATCATCATAAAAACGAATAACGAGAGCGACGACCTAGAGTTACGTCTTACCCAATTTACGATGTTTTAGGGGAACAGAATGGGACTATGCCTTATGGCAGAGAGGTTGAGCCTTTCATCCCTCTCGTTTACCATTCTCCTTGAACCAAGTGCAGTGTGAATCCGCTTCGGACCTAGCATTTCTGCGTAAAGTAGTTCACTCGGGTCTGACGCTAGTTGCTGTTAGCTAATGACCAATCAGGAAAACCCTAATTCCGATCTCAATAAAATGAACTAAAGAAATGGTTGCTGTCCAAACATTTTCTCATCTTCAATGCTGTCTTGCAGAATTATGAAGCGTGGAATAAGTTTTTGGTATTTCGGGTCATGTTTATGACTGCAATGCGTTCTCCCCTTTATAGACAAAGAATTGGGATGATGAACATCCTGGAGCAGATTTATAATCCATCACCTTTATACATAGAACGAAGATGGACGGGGTCTTCAGGAATCTACTATATAGCCGCCCACCGGTTTGCTTATCTACAGACCAACCTAAAAAGGATCAAGTGGTTGGAAGACTTGAAAGTCGTGAAGCTGTTCATTTTTGTGGAAGCTCACATAAATTCGACTTTACATATTCAAGGTCGGAGGGTTGAAATGAACTCATATGTATATGAGGAAGTAACCCGTGTAATCCCAGCCGACAGGATTAAAGTGTTGGGCCGCCATGAGAAGTATGGATTCCCACGGAAAGGGTATCCTGAACTTCCAATGAATTATCGATTCCTAAAGATCCACGACCCAAACCCCTACTATTACACAGTTCCTGTAGACAAATGCAATACAACGTTGTTCTCCCCAAACTCAATGTAACGATTAGCTTATCATCACACGAAACGTTGTATTCAAAAAGGCTATGCCCATGTAAATACAAATAAAGACTTCTTTTTATCAATATCTGGCTGTGCATAAGAGTTGTTAAAAAGTTAAGTAGCTACATTGTTTACGAGATAGCTGATCTAAAAATGAAAGATAAGCTAACGTCAATTATCATATAATAACGTTAAGAAAAATTTTATCCAGGCACAACCCCAGGTACAAGTTCCAAATTCGCCTCCTACATCAAGTACTGCTGTGACCCAGGAGAAGAAGTTCCTCCTCAAGCAGATAAAGCCACCCGAGTTTGACAAGAGAGGCAGATTCGTCCAGGCTGATGCTGAAATTTGGATTGAATCCATGGAGGATTACTTTGAAGCAGCTGGTACTGCACCTACCAATCAGGCCATGCTCGCCAAGTTAAAGCTCACCGGCGAAGCCAGACTTTGGTGGAAGCAATGGTGCAGGGATCAAGGGATTTCAGAGGGGTTCGTTACCTGGAGAAGTTGAAGAAAGCTGTGCAGGGAAGATATTTACCACCTGTATATCGTACACAGAAAATGAATGAGTTCTACGAGCTAAAACAGCTAGGACTCACTCTTGACGCATACTACTCTAAATTCGTCTCACTTTTAAAGTATGCGCCACAGATGGACATGACGCAGCAGGTGTCCAAATTTTGTGCGGGCTTAAATCCACCCGTAAATACCTGTCTCGAATCTATGCGTCCATCAGATCTTCAGGATGCACTCATCCGAGCGGCGCCTATAATTCAGGAGGTGCAAGCTAGACCAAGAGGTAACAAAACTTGGTCCTATAGTGACCCGAACAGAGGAGCATTCAGACCTCAAATGAACAGAGTTCAAGGTCTCAATCAGGGACAAAGGAAGAAAGCAAGGACAAATAACATCAACAACTTTGTTCCTACCCAAAGTAATGGCCGAAACCTCCGTTGTTTCCACTGCAACGAACCCAGTCACTTCAAGAGGCAATGTCCCAAGCTTAGCGGAGGACATCGTCAAACGCCTTTCCAAGGTGCAGGCCGTGGTCAAGGAGCCATTACCCGTGGAAGAGGATGAATCGCTTGCATTGCCAATAGGCAAAGATGTGAAGAAGAAGAAGAGGAAGATCCGACTATGGATGTTGAATTCGAAAAAGTGACAGTCCATGCCGCTTTACACAAGAAAGGGCCGAGTCACCAGTTCTCGGTGATTCAGACACCGTCAGACTATCAAGGTAAAGGTTTCAAAACCTTGATTGTGGCAGTACACATTCCTTTATCTCACCAGCATGTGCAAAAAGTTTAGGAATAACCACAGTAGAAGCACCTACCCTACTTGTGGAGTTGGCAAACGGTCGTGAGGTAACTTGTACCAGGAAAACTGCTAAGGTGGAATTCTTTCTGGGAGGAAAGAAGACTTCAGTCAAATTCAGAGTCATGAATTTAGGTATCCATGAGTGTCTACTCGGGATGAATTGGCTTAAGCCCAACAACGCCCACATCCACTGTGGAAAGGGTCAAGTTTCCTTTCGAAACTCTGAAAGGGAATTTGTCACAACTCAAGGTGAGGCAGGAGTGCCAAGAATCAAATTAGCCAAAGTATCTCGGATCATAAAAGGAGTCAGAAAAGGATTACCCGTTTACCTGATCAAACTCAACAAGTTAGATCAAAAGCAAGAGTCTCATGAAGGACCTTCTTGGCTAAAAGAATACGCTGACGTATTCCTTGAGGAATTGATTGAACTTCCGCCTCAAAGAGAAGTAGATCATGAGATTAGGCTAGTGCCTGGAGCTGCACCAATTGCAAAGAGACCTTATAGAATGTCCATACCAGAAGCAATTGAGTTGAAGGAACAACTCAAGCAACTGTTAGATCAGGGTTACATCCGGCCTAGCAACTCACCGTGGGGAGCTCCAGTACTATTCCAGAAAAAGAAAGATGGGACACTTCGACTACGTATTGATTACCGAGGGTTGAATCAATCAACAGTCAAGAACAAGTATCCTATTCCTAGAATAGATGAGCTTCTTGATCGTCTTCAAGGTGCAAAGATCTTCTCCAAGATTGATCTCAGGTCAGGTTACTATCAGATAAGGATCAAGGAAGAAGATATTCCAAAGACGGCCTTCAATACAAGAGATGGGCACTTTGAGTTCCTGGTTATGTCATTCGGGCTTACAAATGCACCTGCCACCTTCAATAGATTAATGCAAGATATCTTTAGACCATATCTTGATGATTTCGTACTTGTCTTCTTCGATGACACTTTAGTCCATTCTAAACAGGAAGAAGATCATGAACCTCAACTTCGGATTGTCCTTGAGACAATGAGGTCTCATAAGCTGTATGCAAAAATGAAGAAGTGTGCATTCTTCAAGCGACAAATTGAATATATGGGATTCATAGTATCATCAGAAGGAATATCAGTAGACCCAGCCAAGGTCAGAGATGTTCTTGAATGGCCAATACTAGTATCCGTCAAAGAGATACGTAGCTTTCTTGGATTGACAGGATGGTATAGGGTCTTCATCAAAAACTATGTTTTGATTGCAGCACCTCTTACAGACTTACTAAAGAAGCAGACTTCCATTACATGGTCAACTCCTGAAACAAAATAGCTTCGACAAATTGAAGCAAGGTTTGGTATCAACACCTATTCTAAAACTTTCTGACCTCAATAAGGAGTTCGAGGTAGTAACTGATGCTAGCATTCTTGCCTTGGGGTGTGTACTTATGTAGGAAGGTCATCCAGTGGCATACTCTTCAAGGAAATTGAAGAGTCATGAAAAGAATTATGCCACGCATGATCTGGAATTACTAGCTGTCATCCATGCTCTAAAGCTTTGGAGACACTACCTGTTGGGTAACAAGTTTACGCTAGTAACCGATCATAAAAGTCTCAAATGGATTTTTGCCTAGAACGAGCTCAACATGAGGCAACGTCGATGGATTGAAGTATTGGAGGAATATGATTTTGAAATCAAGTACCGACTAGGAAAGGAGAATGTAGTTGCCGATGCACTCAGTCGCAAGGCATTCCTAAATTTCCTAATCTTGCAGAATCCATCAACAGCCAAATCTCTGGCTACAAAAGTATCTATGCCAAACAACCCTATACTTGAACTAGATAGAGAGGAAGCATGCCATGATTTGGCCTATCAAACAATGATAAAGGAAATATCTACCAAGGAGCAGAATCAGAAGTGGCAAGCTAAGTATCAGGAATTTTCCATTGATAGTGGACTTGTCTACTACAGAACAAGGCTGTGTATACCAGCAAGCCAGTCACTTAAGCAGAAGATATTATGGGAAGCTCATGATTCTCCTTTTGTAGGACATCCTGGCTATGCTAAGACTCTTAATGCAGTTGGGAAAGGCTTAAAGGTGACGTTCTCAAATATGTCACTGAGTGTTTGTCTTGCCAACGTATCAAGGCCGAACATGTCATGATGCCAGGGAAACTGCAACCGCTTGACATTCCCCAAATGAAATGGGAAATCATTAGTATGGATTTTGTTGTGGGCTTACCCCAAGTCCAAGGAGGATACAATTCTATTATGGTTGTGGTTGACATGCTTACCAAGGTTGCACACCTGATTCCAGTAAAGACAAACTATAAAGCCTCCGACATTGCAAGATTGTTTATCAAGGAGATATTCAAGCTACATGGGATACCTAGAAGAATCATTAGTGATCGAGATTCTCTCTTCACATCACACTTCTGGAGAGCTATCATTGAAGCTATTGGGACTCAACTCTGTTTTAGCACCGCCTACCATCCCCAAACGGATGGCCAAACAGAGCGGGTAAATCAAGTCATCGAGGATATGCTTAGGGCATACTGCTGTCGAGAGCCGAAGAGGTGGATTCAATACTTGCCATTAGTTGAATTTTCCTACAATGCTTCTTACCGGCAGAGCATTCTGGTGACTCCTTTCCAGGCATTGTATGGTCATGATTGTCGAAGTCCCCTAAACTTTTCTAATCCAACCCTAAGAGTTGAAGCGTCAAGACAGATGTTGGAAGACATGGATGATCAAATAAAGTCAATAAGACAAGACATATAAGCGGCCAAGGATAGACAAAAGGCATACGCAGATTTGAAACGTCAAGATAGAGCCTTCAAAGAAGGAGACATGGTCTTCAGTCGTGTACGCCCTAAAAAGAGTTCTCTATCCCTATGAGAATGCAAGAAGCTAAGTCCAAGGTATTGTGGGCTGTACAAAATCGTCAAATGCCTAGGACCCAATGCTTATAGATTGCAACTCCCTGAGAACCTAAAGGTTCACAATGTATTCCATATCAGCCTCTTAAAAAAATATGTACCCAACCCTAATCATGTACTTGATGACCAACAAATTGTAATGCCTAGTCAAGGAGTCCTTGAACTAAGGCCGGATAGAATCTTAGATGTTAGGGAGAGACAGCTAAGATCTAGAACCATGAGAGAATGCCTCGTCCAGTTGAAAGATTATCCCGAAGAGGATGCCACTTGGATAGATGAAAGCTCTCTCAACCATCAATATCCCCAGTTTATCTCGAGATGAGGACATCTCGATTCCTCCAAGGGGGAGAGAATGTAATATTCCGAGACACACGCGTGAACTGTCTCAAATAAAAAAAGAAATTGGATTAATGAAAAAAAATAAATTCCCCTTATCCCCCCAGCCGACTGACGAGCTGGAGGGGGAGGGAAATAGAATGGCCAGCAAAGCTCCTTGCTGGAGCTTCCTCATCGCGGATCACCATGGAGTCGACAGGTAGGGAGGGAGGATCCCCCTCCCCTCCCCTATTTAAATCAGGGGCCACAGGCTGAAGGGAGGCCGCCGGAAGATCAAGAGGATGAAGCTGCCGTGAAGGGGGGGCGACGTCGCTGAGCAAGGGGAGAGGAAAGGCTGTGTGAGAGGGAAGAAAAAGCTGAGGACGAAGAGGCTGTGTGGGAGTAGAAGGATCTAAGAGGCTGCCGCCCAGCGAGTAACTACAGTCGCGCTGCGTGAAGGGCCGCTACCTATCGAGGAGGGTGCCAAATTCTCCGCCAGCTCTGCCGATGCACCTGCACCATGGCCATTTCTCCCCGCCATGTCATTAGCCATCCTTTTAAGCTCCTCCCCAATCATTTACCTTACGAAGCTTCTTAGAATCTTCTTTTAAGAAGCTTCTAAGGGGGCTTCTATAAGCCCCATTCACAGAAACCATATATAAATCCTTTCCCACTAGCCACCCCAAGTTCTTAAGGGAACCCATTTTGGTGGAAGATTTCCTGTGCATGGGGGAGGGAAAACTCCCATCTTCCTTAAGCCTTGTTTCCTTATGGCCACCCTGGGGTTTTAAAAGAAGCTCATAAAGCCTCCATTCTCGCAAGCTCCATTCGTAAGATCCCTTTCCGCAAAACCCCTCGTAAGGCCTCAATTTCCGAAACTCCATTCGTAAAAGCCCCCATTCCCAAGAGCTTTTGTAGGAGCCCCATTTCCACAAACCAAGCTCCAACCCCATGAGGCCTCCCATAAGCCCAAATCCCACAAGACCGGTATTCTCAAGGATTTGCACTTGGGAAGGGATCTCTGGCGTACGAGCAAGAAGGGCAAGATCTTGGGGCTACTTACAAAGGCTGAGGAGTTTCACCGATCGCGTAAGGGTAAAGGAAAATCGAAAGTCACAAGGCACGCCTGCAGGAGGATCTTCTCCTAATATTCACGTGGATATTTCCCCAAACCCACAAACCCAGGAGGGAGCCTTTCAAAAAACTACTTTTGACGAACGGTGCAAGGGAGCGACGGTGGAATTCTAAGGAGGAGTTGTAAAGCTGCTTCCACGTTTGAAAAACTACAATTGCGATGCCTCCTAAGAAAGTCCAAGGCATAGCCGCGGGAGGGTCATCTCCCGGTATCCATGTGGATATCTCACCCCAAAACCAGGTTTTTCTTCTTGTCTTTAATTCGGTTTTTAAGTCGATCTTGCAAAGAGAAATTGTTAGGGATAGGATATATTTGTCCGAGTTATTTGTAATGAAGGAGTTTAGCTTATTTGAATGAATGATAATGTATAGAACTTAGTTTCCTTCAAATTGCATCAAGCATTATAAATTACGAGCAAGATTATCCATTTACTTTAGTAGTATATTTTAGTTAAATCCTAAAGGTATAGAAATTATATCTTGCACCATTAGTCTTATTCCTTTCGCAACGAATCATTGTAAATGATTAAATTCATGAAAGGGTTCTTTCGTTGCTCAAATTACTAGGAAGTTATCATTGATAATTGCACATCGTAGCAAGGGAAATGTTTGTTAATTGGCATGAGTTCATCTGCAAGGAAAAAGGGAAGTTTAAATTGAACTGTATTGACTGAAAAGTAAATTGTCACAAGGTTAGCAAAACTGTGACAAGACGATTAATATTACCTTCCAAAAGTTATCCAAACCAATCTAAACATAGAAATATTCATACCCTAAGCACTTGACTATTTTCCTTATTGTAGGGTCAAACAAATTCGTAAAGATAAAGAACTAGAGCTGTCCCCGAGATCCTTAAAAAGAAACCCTAGGCCGACATAAGTCAGCTTAAAGGATCTAAAACGGATTATTCTATCACAAGACTTGTGCAGCAAGTATGAAATCATTTAGTCTTGTGATTGATTCACAAGGAGGAAGGGTAAAAACCCTCATCAAGGATGGCAAATCCCTACGCAAGTTATCTTGCAAATGGACGTATTTTTGGATATCCTTCTAAATAAGGAAAGTTTTAAACCGGAAACTAGCATATCTAAGGAACTTTAGGGTTGACCAAGTTGGGTTAATAAGGTACGCCCTACACCGGAATGTAAAGGATCTTGCCAATTTACAAGACACCTTGGGAACGAGTGTTGATACGCTCAAAAGGAAAGAACACTTCCTTAGCAGTTTGCCAAACTACACGGTTGATTAATGGAAATGTTTGTGCTTGCTAGAGATTTTAGGGCTTTGTTTGAATTATGAATTATAAATTAAATAAGTACCTATACTTCAGGTTAAAGGCTGAAGGAAGAGGCAATTTCAGTTACCCCCGACTACCTGCCTAACCCTAACCAAGGGGGTTGTTCACCGCGCCGGGAACGTGGACCGAACCCGCCACGAGAGGTCTCTCCGTTGAGCTCTACTTGGAGTAGGAGGGCGCTTGGGTGCTAGGGGTGGCTCTGGTCGTAAATCCCTCGCCTTCCGGGTCCTGCACAAGAGGCTAACATGACTCGAGATTGGATCTCGAGGCCCGCATACTAGTTTACGGGCAGAAGTTGGAATAGTGATCCCTGGGAATCACTGGATAGCCTTCGGGCGGATTATGGACAAGCCTACGGGCGGAACTCCTTGTATTTCAAAGATAAAATGATGAAATGTTAAAAAATAACTTGCTTGATATTGTTTTTCTATGTCACGTGATAAGATTACGTGAAGGAATCAATGCTTAACAGGATTAATTAAAGAAGCTGATTGTTATATGTCAAAATAATGTGTTAGATAATTACATATCTAAAACAAACCAAGGAAAGTGCGGAGGATGGGCCATGGGTCCATCCTACGATTGGGTGGTCCCGGTTAGCCGGGAACTTTTCTCAAAAATCTCGAGGAACAGCGGGATGATCATCATCATAAAAACGAATAACGAGAGCGACCTAGACTTACATCTTACCCGACTTACGCTGTTTTAGGGGAACGGAATGGGACTATGCCTTATGGCAAAGAGGTTGAGCCTTGCATCCCTCTCGTTTCCCATTCTCCTTGAACCAAGTGCAGTGTGAATCCGCTTCGGACCTGGCGTTTCTGCGTAAAGTAGTTCGCTCGGGTCTGACGCTAGTTGCTGTTAGCTAATGACCAATCAGGAAAACCCTAATTCCGGTCGATCCTAAGTGGGAACGGCCAGGATACTTCTGCTACGTGGCAGACGCGGGAAGACCTAGATCACAAAACCCGTAACATTCCATGGGAGTGCCGGGCGCAGTTTTCTAGACATCCTTTCCGATGGACTGCTAAGACGTGTCTGGGTTGATACTAGTGGATAGGTTACATAGAGCATCATGAAAGTAATATGTATATGGATTTGTGAGTATTAAGACATTATATTTATTTCTACAGTGATTGTTTCTACTTTGTGTGTATGTGTTATGTAGTAACTATGTGAGACAGAAGTATTGTCACTCTAACTCATGCTTTGAAATTTCTCTTGCCGAGTTTTATTCTTAAAACAATGTCTTTCACATTACGGAACTCTTTGTCATCTTTTTTTTGGGTTGTGTGAGAGGATCATCTTCGATCCTCACTCGTGAAACAACATGATACCTACTGAAAACTAAAAGAGAACCTGTTGGGCCAACAAAGTTAAGAGGATGCCATGGCATGATAGGGACAAACTAGCATACTATGTAAAAATGACTTAGAGAGAGCTGAAGCAATGGAAGGACACTTTCTTTGAAGAGGAGGATTAGCTATGTCATTGGCTCAAGTTCACATACAAGAAGAAGGAGATGTGGCTCAAACTAATCGAGCAAATAAGGAAGACCACCAAAGCATTGGAGAAGATCCAAAAAGGAACAGATGTGCTCCACAATCTCAAAGACAAGGGTAAAGACCTAGATGAAGGCCTAGAAGAAGTTGACTACTAGTTGATCATGGTGCGAGAGAGAGCTAGACTATGGCAAGTGAAGATGGCATGAGAACTCGACACAAAGTCGCAAGGAGAAATCATGCTAAGGTGGGATTGGGAGACTGGCTCTAGATTTGAAGAAGCCAAAGAGTAGGCCGAACCATACTTGAAGTGAATGAGGACCAAAAGAGTCCAAAAGTTGAATAATGGAGTGAGACCGGTCAAAGAGGAATAGAAGAGCCAAGAGGAGAAGAAGAAGTAGGTGATAGAAGAAAAAAAACAACTAGAAGTCAACTACTACTACCCCAAAGATTAATACTTATACAATGAATATTCCCCTAGAAGAAGGAGAATACTACCACCCTAAAGATTTTTCCATCGACTACCACCCAGAAGGTAACTTCCCCTACAATGACTACTACCTAGAAGAAGAGGAATATGACTACAAGCAAAAAGGAGAAGAATATGACCCCTACCCCAAAGAATGTCAACCCAAAGGAGTTGAGAAGGATGGAGAATGGACATGAGTTCAAAGTAGAAAATATTACTATGGATTTACCCTCCACATAGATGTAGATAATGTTTATGCCCCATTACAAAAAAGGAGGGGAGGAAATTACATCTCAGAAATAATGAGGACGCAACTACGTGAGGGAGGAGCAAGGCATATCGACCTTTGGTGTGATGGTTCTCTTTATCCCAAAGATCCTCACACTATTAGCTGCACCCCACCCTTTTCAAACCCGACTACCTTTCTTAGGTGTGTCGGAGATGGCAAGAATGGCCTTCTTAGCTGTTGCAAAGCAATCTCTACAACACCTGCAATGGAGAGTGCAATGATGCACATCAAGAGCAGAACCATCAATAACTTAAAGGCTAAATGCAACCTCTACGAAGAAAAGATCAAAGCCCAACAATAGGAGATAGAAAGGCTGAACAAGCAGCTGCAAATTTTGAGACAGAAGTAAACATTGCTTGACCCTCAACAAAGGAAATGAGAACCAAAGAACATAGAGGATTTGAAGGTAGGCTTTGGAGGTATGAAGAAACGAATAAGGGCTATCAGGTTAGGAATCTCTTGTCTTACTATTTTGTTCCTTTTTGTTATTGTGTCTCCTTGCTTTACATTGTCCCTCATGTTTAGGGATGTGCTACATCCAAACAAGGAAAATTGTAACCCCAATGTCAACCTTGCAAAGAGAATTAAGCCACTTGTTAGCTCCAAGATTCCAGAAGAACTCATAGAGGAGAAGAAGTTTAAGGTAGTGCAGAGGCAAGTTGTTGAGCGATTTGTGAGCCAGAACACGGTTTCTGTGGAGGGTATACAGAGCACCATGGATGAGAGTGATATAAGTCACAATGGCTATGGTTTCTTACAAAAAGAGGTTACAAGTTCATTTAAATCACAGGGTATTAAGCCAAAGCTCCTGCCCACAACTAGATCAATCTAGAGACTTCGGAAATATCTCAACTTAAAGCAAAAGGAGTATGTTGGAAAGCCCTATCACATCAATGGAGAGTTTCAGGCAAAACAAGGTCTAGTTGTCTATGACGAATACAACAATATATTCATGGATTTGGAGATACTACAGTTTTGAATGGTTGAGTTTTACAACATCTCACATGCAGAGACAAATGGCATATTGAGTTTTACATTAAAGATGGATGAGTGTCAAATTTTGAAAGACGTTGAGATGGAGAGGGTAGCCATTACATTGATGGATAGGGCAATGGCAAACAAGCCAAGGGATGATCCCCGTTACTTCAGTGTACAGTTTGAAATGAATTTGTGGTGGCTTGGGACATTTCTAGTTGTGTTAGAGAATTATGAAGCATTGGAATGGGTCTTTCAGAAGACTCCACTACCAGATGTTATTAATGCTCAAATGAAAAGACAGAAGATACTACCGGTTCCAAAGAGAGGCAACTTTCAAGTTACTTGGCATCTTGCATCAGACTTAAAGACTCTAAAGTGCTTATATAATTGTAACAGAGGCCAAGTCACCCTTCCTTGCTTGTATTACATGGAGGATGCAAAAAACACTTGATCAAAAGTGGTTTCATGAAGAGATGGACCAATCATCATTTGGATGAAGGCATCGAGAAGGGAGTGTTCCTTAGAGGCCTACAACCAAAAGTTCACAAGTTTGTGGAATTGAGAAGACCAATCGATCTACATGCTGTAGTGGAAAGTGCAAGATTGTATGACAGAGTTGAAGCAAGGTTTTCAATGACCCCAGGAAGAGGAGTCTTACTTCTTCCCATGCCAAGAATGGTATACCCACCAAATGCAGTTCCAAGGATAGTTCCCTACCCCTACCCCCAGATGCAAACAATGCCACAGTACAATGCACCTAATCCACAGTGGCTGCAGATGACAATGCCTCAAATGATGGTTCAACCACAACAGCAGTGGTCTCAAATAGTTCCTCCAATGGAAACTCAACAATAGTGGAATCCTACCCATTGGAATGAACAACCCGAAGTCTCAACAGGAGCTTTGAATTAGAACTAGAACACAGGATCCTGGATCAACCCAACCCTGTATGCAGTAATTAGAAAAGCTTTCCAAAACCCTACTACAAGTACTCCAGGAAGTGAAAATCTGAAAGACTACCTATTCTACTTAGTCGTAAGTATTAAGAAAGAGCTTATGGATGTGATTATAGAACAGCTACTACAGATGCTGAAGGTGAATATCGCCAATATATCCACTCTTGCGGGAGGTGGGAGAGATGTTATGTGTTTTAACACATGGTGCAAAACATCAAGCCGGCCATTTAGCCATGGAGTGTACCCAAAAACCAAGCATTCCTAGATCCTTCTGTTCAAATTGTTTGAGGAAGAACCATATAGAGGATATTTACTATTTGAAAGAGATGCAAAAATGAAGAAAAAAAGGTGAAGACGCAAGATTCAACTTGTTGGAATCCAAAATGACAACGCAGAACATTGGATCTAAGCCTAAGGAGTGTGGTCCTAATTTTGGTCCAAGGAAGTTTCCCTCTCAAAGTTACAGAGGATGACAATCTGGTGATGGTCAGAGATCAGAGGTGGAATGTTACATATGTGGAGAAAGGTCGTATATCACCAAATTATCCAAACCTTAGAAGATATGTGGATTACAAGCCCTTATGCAATCAATGCAAAGGAGAAGGCCACATTGAAAAATATTTTCCAAGTCTAGCCCGTGTGAAATCTACTTCTGATACCCAAAAAAGGACCCAAGAACCTACTTCCAATTTGGTGGAATTGGAAGTGGCCGCAATAACACGAGCAAAGAAAGGAGAATCCTTAGTTCCAAAAGAGAACATTCCTTCTGCCAAGACTGTGAAGTTCAACCTTCCTCAAGAAAATCATAACAATGCAACCAAGAATAAGGAAGTACATAGCACTATAGAGCCAAAAAGAGCTATAGAGACAGAACCAGAGGTCCATGAAATAGAGGATGTAGAAGTATATCCGCATGAAGAAGAAGTGCAGATGTTGCCACTCCTAGAAGAAAAAGTAAAGATAAAAGTGGGCATGGCCCCATTTCCTAGCCGATTGGAAAAGCCTGTGGATCCTATCAAAGAGTATGATTTGGTCAAAGACCTAGACACTTTTAAACCAAACTTAACCTTGCGAGAGTTGTTGATGTTGCCTCCCAGTTGTCGAAAGAAATTGAAAAGCATATTGATAAGAAGAAAAGGCCTAAGAATTGTTCCCTCCATGGTGGCCAACGCCTTCCTAAATCCTGGAGCCCCTTGAGCCCCAAAGATTGTTGTATGGATAGAAGGATGCTTTATTACAGACGCATTGATTGATGGAGGCTCATTACTAAACATAATGACAGATGTGACAATGAAGGATCTAGGCTTGCAAGGAATGCAACCTACACAATGGCTTATCATATTGACAGACCAAAGCAGGATCAAATAGTTAGTCATTCTCCAATATGTAAAAACAACCCTTGCAGGAAGAGACTATTGGCTGACATATTTGGTGGTCAAACCAAATTCTTACGAGACCTTATACCCTCTACTGTTGGGATGACCTTGGCTTTTTGAAGCAAGAGCAAGGACAGACTGGTTCAAAGGAACCCTAACCCTAGGCAAAGGACAAAAAAAAGTGGTGTTGAAGTTGTATGGATCATAAAAAGGAAATGGATCTACGTTCATCAAAGTCATAATAGACTCCTCCAATGAAGTAACACATGGTACATGAGGAGACGAAGAGGATGTCAAATAGATCTTTTTCAAGAAAATAGAAGCATAGTCCCTAACAGTGGCAGTTGTAAGCCAACTACCGAAAGAACCAAACTCTTTGTCCATGGGAGAATACCTCCTGCCTAAACCCGAATTGACTTCTGAAATCACCTCTCATAGTGAAATAGAAGCATGGTTGTACTCTTCTCCCTGTTACATGGCAGTCGCAGAGTCAGATGACATAACAGAGAGCTTGTTCTTCTCTTACAAAACACCCACAGATGTAGAAATAGAACTTGAAGATGATGAAAGTAATAATGCAGAAAAAGATTATGAAAGCAAGCTAGAAGGATCTTCCTACTCATAGAAGGCAGAGTTAAGAAAGACATTCCTGAAGCCTCAGAATCAAAAGATCCCTTTTTGTTTGATAGAATGATTTTGGTACCCTTTGGACTGATCCATGAATCATGTCATACGCAAAGCCTTTATGAGAAATGGATTAAGAAGAATAAGCCTTCCTTCGGCAGTGGCTCTTGTCGTCCAAAGTTACCCTTCCTTAAAGAAGGTGATGACAATGTACCTTGTCAACAACCCTCAGTCCTGCAACTCAAACAAAACACAAGAAGTTTCTGGTCTTGGATGCATCTTCAGAAGACGAATCCTTGAGCCAAGAATTAAATTATCCCCAACCCGCACCCAAAACCTCAATGATACCCTTTCAATCTCCCAAAGAGTGAGCTAAGCCTTCATTTAAAGACAACAGTAGTTCTAATGCATCATTAGAAGATGAGGCCACTCCCTTGAAGGAGTCAGATCTTTACCATGGATCTTTACCTGCCAGAAGCAATCCGTGGGACATTTATCTATGAAGTGGAAGGTGAAAGGCAATTGACATTCTTGGATGTTGACAACATTGAACGTCACTTGAAAGTGGGTCTAAATCTTCTAGAAGAGGAACTATTCGTCCTGTGAGACATACTAAAGGAGAGCTTAGACATGTTTGCATGGTCGTATAAAGATCTAAAGGGGATTGATCCCAGAGTATGCCAACACCACATCAATCTAGAGCCTGATGCCAAACCTGAAAGGCAAAGATAGAGGTGCATGAATTCCAATTATTTGGCTCTGGTGAAGACCAAATTATTAAAGTTCCTTGAAGCTGAGTTCATTTATTGCATGGCTAACAGTGAATGGGTTTTTTCCATTGTAGTCGTACCCAAGAAGAACGGGAAACTTTGAATATGTGTGGACTTTCGAAAGCTAAACTTGAAGATGAAGAAGGATCATTTCCCTATGCCTTTCACAGACCAACTGTTGGACAGAGTGGCACGCCATGAGCTCTATTTCCTCTTGGATGGATTCAACGGATACAACCAAGTCCAAATCACAAAAGAGGACCAATCCAAAACAACCTTCACAACAGAAATGGGAAACCTATGCTTACAGAGTGATGCTGTTTGGGCTCTATAATGCTCCTGTTATCTTCCAACGAGTGATGATGGCTGCCTTCCAGAACCATCTACATGATTTCATTAAGGTGTATCTTGATGAGTTTTGTGTCTATAGCCTAATCCGTGAGCATTGGGGACACCTAGAGCAATGTTTTGGTAGATGCCGAGAGTATGGGATTTCTCTCAACCCCGACAAATGTGTCTTTGGCGTCTCATCAGGAGTTCTTTTGAGCCACATTGTCTTTGCACAAGGGATAGCAATAGATCTTGCTAAGATTGAGAAGATTACTGCCTTGACAATCGGGACTAATCTTAAGCAATTGAGGGGATTCCTTGGCCATGTGGGCTATTAGAGAAGGTTCATTGCATACTTTGCAACAAAGGTAGCCCCTTTGCATAAACTCCTAAGGTTTGCATACTTTTGCGATGAAGATTCATTGCATTTAATACCTTGAATTAGTGTTTGATTGAAGCACCCATCCTGTAGCCTCGAGATTGGATGAAGGAGTTTCATGTTCACACTGATGCATCAGTTGAAGGCCTAGGTACAGTCTTATGCCAAAAGGGCCCCTCTAAGTTAGATCAACCAATCTATTATGCAAGCCGCAAAGTAACCGACTGAGAGTGGAACTACACAGTGACAAAGCTTGAGTGTCTAGCAATAGTGTTTACTTTGGAGAAGTTTGACATTATTTGCAGTCAACGTATTTCAAATTCTACGTGGACCATGAAGTCCTTTCCTTCCTGATGAACAAGGCCGACATGAAGGGAAGAATGATGAGATGGCTCCTTCTATTTCAAAAGTTTGACTTTGAAGTGGTTACCAAACACAGTCACTCTCATGTCCTGGCTCATCACCTTTCACGAACCCCTCAATGTGATGATGAAGAAGAGAAAGATGATCCAGACCTTCCTGATGCTTCCTTGTTTCTGGTCGAAATAGTTACCCCATAGTATGCAGACATAGCCAACCTCCTGGAAACCCAACAATATCCCCCTGGCATCTTGAGTCGTGAGAAGAAGAAGTTTCTATTGGAATCATCCCCCTACACCCTGTTAGGTGGCGCTCTGTACAAGAAAGACAAGGATAAATTCTTGAGAAGATGTGATGCAGGAGAAGAAATCGGCATAGTATTGAAAGCATTCCATGATGAGCAATGTAGTGGACAGTTCACAGGAGAAGCGATAGACAAAAAGGCCTTATTTGTAGGATATTGGTGGCCAACCTTCCATAAGGATGCCTATGATTACTACAAACGGTGTGACGTTTGTCAATGAATGGGAAAGACTACCAAATCCAATGCCATGCCCCTGCAACCTATTCTTCCCCTAAAGCCATTCAAGAAGTGGGGGATTGATTTCATGGGCCCCATTGATCCGCCCACTAGAAGGAAGTAGAATGGATACATCCCAATATGTATGGATTATGTCACCAAGTAGTGTGAAGCTAAAGCTCTGAAGCGGGATGATGGAAATAGCATGGCCTTGTTCCTATACGAGAACATCATCACCCGTTTTGGCAGTCTCCTAGAGCTCGCAAAGTGACCAAGGTACAGACTTCCTTTACAAGATTATGGAAGTGTTGACAGTATTGTATAAGATCCGCCATCCCAAATCCACCCCCTATTACCCCAGAGTCAACGACCAAGTTAAAGTCACCAATTGCATCCTTTGCTCGATCTTGAGAAGGATGATTGCCGGACATGGCTATGATTGGGATGATTGACTTATAGAGGCCCTTTGGGCATATAGAACCTCCCATAAGGTAGCTACATGACAAACTCCTTTCCAATTGGTGTATGGAACAGAAGCCATCTTTCCTATTGAACTCGAGCTACCCTCTCTGTGTGTGGTCCTCGGGGGGGTCACCTTATAGAAGCCTTCTATGTAACATGTGTTCAAAGGATACTTTAAAAACCCCTTTTTAAAAAAGTTTCACCATTTTATATACCCCTTTTGTGAATTTTGAAGGCAAAAGCTATACCCCCTCTATAAATCTAAAATTTGAATCGAATGTGCATTTTCATGGCCCCTTCTGTATAATTCAAATTACAACATGATACTACAATATTTCAACCATGGAATTATCACAATGATCCAAGATGGATATCCAAACACGATGTTAATATTATGAAACTTTTACAATAGCACTGCAACATAGAGCTATACACAAAAGACTCCAAGATCCACATGTCCAAAGCATGTCTTATAAATTTGAAATGTGTAGTATGTTAAAGGTTGTATATTATTAAAAAATATATGTAATATTACCGTTTGAAAAATATTACTAGTTCGAATTTCCACTCCCTGTGTGAAACTCATGCAAAGGTTATTTCCGGCATTGGAGTTACCAGTAGTGCAACCTGTAAACCGTACGTGAGGAATCATGACCTCCCCATTGGCAAACTGGGATCGGGGTTCAAAACTGCAAGAGAACTCCCTCTTGGGAGGAGGTTAAGGGGATAAAGGTGGAATTATTGCAAAAAAAAAAATATTTACCTTCCCCAGCCGATGCGTGGCTGAGGGAAGGGGATGGGATAGTAAGGGCAACATGAGGAGCTGGGGGGAGAGGGCCATGCAAGGTACCACGTGGGGGGAGGTCCCCTCTCCCCAAGACTATAAAAACCCCCCTTTGGGGGGAGTAATGGGTGGAGGAGGAAGGGAGAGGCTGCCTCGCTACAGGAGGCCGTCGTGGAGAGAGAGTGGAGATCGCCGCCTACTTCAAGATGCCAGCCACCGTATGTGCCCCCTTTGGACATCAACCGCCATCCTCACACATCGCCTATTGCTAGGCACCATCCCTTCTCTTCCACTATGGGCTTTTTCTTTTCCACGTAGGTTCAGCACCCCCCCTGAAGCTTCTTAGAAGCTTCTAGGGGGGCTTCTCTAAGCCCCCCTTCCCATTGGATCTCCATAAGTCCATATTACCCCCGGGATTTAAAGCCCCCTTCCCACCAATCATCTTTACAAACCCCTCCCCCCCCCCCCCCCCCCCCCCCCGAGCTTCGAAGAGGAAGCCTATAAGGCCTTCCCATTAGTTCCCCAATAAGCCCTTTCTGGGACATTGAAGGAGAGGAAGCTACAAAGCCCTTCCCACTAGGTTTCCCCCATAAGCCCATCCCTATTTCCCCCCCGAGTCTTGTATAGAAGAAAAGGATTTCCTTAAACCCCCTGTCCACAAGATCTTTAACCCCCAAGATTTTGAAGAAATTAAGTATAAAGCACTTTCCACCAATCACCCACACGGCCCTAGGCTTGGGATTTAGAGTTCCCTTTTCCACAAGGCCCCACAAAACCATTCCTAACCCCGAAATTTCAAGGTGAAGAATAGCTCTCAAGCCACCGTTTCCGCAAGGGCCTTCACAAGAACCCTAAGGCCTTCCAAAGCCAAATTCCGTAGGTCGGTACTTCTGTCAAGGAGCCATACGTCAAAGGGATTTATGTGTACGAGGGAGACGGCCAAAGATCATAAGATTGTAAGCCAAGGCAAGAAGTTCGAATCCACGAAGGCAAACCAGAAGTCGAATTCGCGATGGCCCCTAAAAAGTCACAAGGCGCACCTGCAGGAGGATCATCTCCCAATATTCATGTGGATATCTCACCGAGCCCACAAGTCCAGGTTTTCTTCCTATTTTCTATCTACGTAGGACTATTGCATTTATGCATTGTTATTTCATGGAATTAGGTTGCACTTATGCTTGTCAAATCCACCTAGTTAGATGCGATTGAAATTTATTGGTTATTTTAAATTTACTAGAAGTAACTCACGATTGAAGATTGGTCATTTGTACTTTCAAAGGAATGGACAAAAAAGAGCATAAGGTGTCTAAGCATTTTTAGCAAGTTGCCTTTGTGCATTGCAAAGTAACGAATCTAGAATAACTAATGACTATCATTACAAAGTCGAAATTTTTATAGTACACCTGTGATTATGCATGGAAAGATTAAATCGCATGTCACATCTTTAGACAAATCTTATTCATAATGATTCATTAAAAAGTCTTTATCAACCATAGGAAATGTCAAGGCATGGAAATGATTCCAGGGGTTGCATGTAGCAGGTTAACTCTAACTTCAATTGGCATAACTCTCATTTAACTGCATAGTAGTTAGGAAAGGTTGCATAATGCACATTCAGTGTACAAATATTTCATTCAGAAATGTAGTTAGGAAAAGGCTGCATGGTTCATTTTAATATAAAACCTTAAAAGCTTAGTGGCATAAATCCTGAATGCAAGCCCTAGTAGGATCAATGGAAATTATGCCGTAATTTAACATGTGTTTTGGTCTTAATAAGTAAAGTTAGGGATTGTGAATCTAGTCATATGTAGAGGTAGTGAATCACGTGCTTACGTGAATGACGATGTAATGCGACTAGTTTTCCCCCTTTAGATCAAATCAACATCCCTAGGATTGGTTCGTCCTTGTCGTGAGACAAATAAATTGGATTACCCAAAATACCTAAACCGCAAAGGATTTGCATAGGATGGTTAAAATGATACAATATACTCCAAGTGCTAACCAAGGTTAAGCACGTTAAGGACTTGACCTAGTCGCACTTGTTGCCAAGTCGAAACCCTCATACCCAAGGGTCCTGCTCACATTCACGGAATGTAGGGACAATTGGACGTACTTGCAAGAAACGATCTAGGGTTTCTACCCTAAAGATCATTGGTTAAAAAGATGAAACTCGGATTGAGTTGGAACCCCTAGGACCAACGATTCGGCCTAGTGCAATCGGGAATGGATTGGATATGAAGACACCCTAAACCCTGTTTCTTATCTAATCATGATTCCGTGATTAGAAGGCGTCGTTCGATGGGCGAAATAGTCCCATGGATTAGATGCGACACTTGTGCAACAAGTTGCAACATTGCATAATCTTGTGGTTTGATCACAAGAGAATGGCCAATTCCTCGGAATGAGATTGGCAGATTCTTGCACAAGTTTAACTTGCAAGAGGATGAGTAGAAATCCTGTTATATCACCTTTCTTGGGAAAAGTCGCCAAGATAAGGGAATTAGATATTTGCTTGGAAGTAAAGGACCAATCAATAATTTGGAGCAACACAGTCACCATGATTTACTGTTAATAGAACCTAAGGTATTGGTTAAGTTGGGTTAAGAGGGTATGGCCCTAACCCAGGACATAAGGGTTAACAAACAAAAACTTGGGGATCTTGCCAAGTCGCAATTGATCCCAGATTGAATGCTGGAGGCATTCGGAGAGAAGGATTCACTCCTTAGCAGTTGGCCAAATAACGACCACTGGAAATGATTGTGCTTGTAACAGTTTAGAGAGAACTGTTTGCTTTGTTTGCTCAAGGAACTAAAGGATGAAAAGATATTTAATGCTTCTGTTGAAGGCCTGAAGGGAGAGGCAGTCTCAGTTTCCCCCGACTGTCTTCCTGACCCTAACCAAGGGGGTTGTTAGCCGCGCCGGGAATGTGGACCGAACCAGGCGCGTGAGGTCTCTCCGTTGGGCACTACTTGGAGCAGGAGGACGCTTGAGTGCTAGGGGGGCTCCGGCCGTAAATCCCTCACCTTCCGGGCCCTGCACAAGAGGCCAAGGTGACTCGGGATTGGATCTCGAGGCTCACATACTAGTCTATGGGAGAAATCTTGGATTAGTAATCCCTGTGGATTGCTGGATAGGCTTCGGGCGGATTATGGATAGCCTTCGGGTGGATTATGGATAAGCCTTCGGGCTGGACTTTATGAATGTATTCCAAAGATAAATATGATAACCTGTTGAAAAGGAACTTGTTTGACACTGTTTTTCTATGTCAAGTGCTAAGATTACGTGAAAAAACCATTGTCTAATAGGCTAATTAAGGAAGCTTCTTGATGCTTGTCTAACTAATTGTGGTAGGTAATTATACAACTAAAACAACTTGAGGAAAGTGCGGTGGATATGGCCATGGGTCCGTCCTACGGATGGGTGGTCCTGGTTGGCCGGGAAGTTTTCTCAATCATAATGGACAGCAAGGAGATATTCTCAAAGAAAATGAATAGCAAGGGCATTGACCTAGAGTCTAGGCTATAATAGTCCCTGTTGATGCTGTTTTAGGGGAACAAAATGGGACTATGCCTTATGGCAGAGAGGTCGAGCCTTGTATCCCTATCGTTTCCCATTCTCCTTGAACCAAGTGCAGCATGAATCAGCTTCGGCCCTGGTGTTTCTGCATAAAGTACTTCGCTCAGGGTTCGATGCTAGTTGCCGTTTAGGAAATGACCACTAGGGAAAACCCTGATTCAGGTCGGTCCTAAGTGGGAATGGCCAGAATACTTCCGCTACGTAGCAAACTCGAAAAGTCCTAGATTGCAAACCACGTAACATTCCATGGGAGTGCCGGGTAGAGCTTTCTAGACCTTCTTTTCGATGGATTGCTAAGACGTGTCCTAAAGGGAACAGGTGGACACGTTACAATTGGTATCAGAGTGAACCAACGAAGGATTTGTTTTTAAGAAATCTTAATAAGAAGAAGTAAAGTAAATGTTGCTGTTAGGAACATTTCCTTACTTTTGATGTTGTCTTGCAGAATTATGAAGCATGGAACAGGTTCTTAGTGTTCGAGTCATGTTTATGACCCCGATGCATTCCCCAGATTATTGACAAAGGATCGATATGATGAACATCCTAGACCGTATTTATAATCCATCACCTTTGTACATGGAATGGAGGTGGACGGATGACTCAGGAATCTACTACACAGCTGCCCACTGGTTTGCATACCTTCAAACTAACCTAAAGAGGATCAAGTGGTTGAAGGACCTGAAGATCGTGAAGCTGTTCATTTTTGTGGAGGATCATGTAAATTCAACTTTACATATCAAAGGTCGGAGGGTTGAGCTGGACTCATATGTATACGAGGAAGTGACTCGTGTAATCCCCACCGACAGGATCAAGGTGCTGGGATGCTATGAGAAGAATGGGTACCAAAGGAAAGGATACCCTAATCTTCCGATTCCTGAAGATCCATGACCCGAAACCATACTATTATGCAGTTCCCGTAGCTAAATGTAACACGATATTATTCTCCCCAAACTAATGTAACAGTTGCTCTATCATCACAGGAATTATTGTACTCCGAAAGGGCTAGGCCCATATAAATGGAATAAGGCTTCTTTTTATCAATGTCTGTCTTGTTCATGAGAATTGATAAAAAGTTAAGTGGCTAGGTTTCTTGGTTGATAGCTGAATTGGATATGAAATATAAATCATAACGATTAGTGAGCTATAACGTTAAGAATCCTCTATCCAGGAACAACCCCAGGTATAGATTCCCAGTTCGCTCCCTACATCAAGTATGGCTGTAATCCAGGAGAAGAAGTTTCTTCTCAAGCAGATCAAGCTGCCAGAATTTGATGGGAAATGTAGGACTGTCCAAGTGGATGCTGAGATTCGGACAGAGTCCATGGAATATTACTTTGAAGCAGCTGGGTACTGCACCCACCAACTAGGCTATGCTCGCCAAGCTGAAGCTCACAGGCAAAGCCAGGCTTTGGTGGAAGCAATGGTGCAGAGATCAAGGGATCTCGGAAGGATCCGTTACCTGGGAAAAGATGAAAAAAGCTATGCAAGAAAGATACTTACCATCTGCGTATCACACGCAGAAAATGAATGAGTTCTGCGAGTTGAAACAGCTGGGACTCACTCTTGACGCATACTACTCAAAATTTGTCTCACTTCTGAAGTATGTGCCACAGATGGACATGACACAACAAGTGTTGAAATTTTGTGCTAGTTTAAACCCACCAGTGAATACCCGCCTTGAATCTATGTGCCCAACAGATCTACAGGATGCACTCATTCGAGCTGCGCCCATAATTCAGGAGGTGTAGGCTAGGCCAAGAAGTAACAAAACTTGGTCTTATAATGACCAGAACAGAGGAGAATATAGGCCCCAGGTGAAGAGAGTTCAAGGTCAAAACCGGGGACAAAGAAAGAAAGCAAGGACTAATAATGTCAACAACTTTGTCCCTACCCAAATCAATGGCCGAAATCTCCGTTGTTTCCACTGCAATGAGCCTGGTCATTTCAAAAGGCAATGTCCCAAGCTTGGTGGAGGACATCATCAAGCACCTTTTCAAGGAACTGGCCGTGGCCAGGGAGCACACCCGAGGCAGAGGAAGAACCGCATGTGTTGCCAACAGGGAAACGTGCGAAGAAGAAGATCCAACCATGGAAGCAGAGTTTGAAAGGGCGACAATCCATGCCCCTCTTCACAAGAAAGGATTGAATCGCCAGTTTTTGGTGATTCAGACACCATCAGACTATCAAGGTAAAGGTTTCAAAACCTTGATTGATTGTGGCAGTACACATTCCTTTATCTCACCAGCTTGTGCAAGAACATTAGGAATAGCCATAGTAGAAGCACCTACCTTGCTTATGGAATTAGAAATGGTCGTGAGGTCACTTGTACTAGGCAAACTGCTAAAGTGGAGTTCTTTTTGGGAGGAAAGACGACTTCGGTCAAATTCAGAGTCATGAACCTAGGTATTCATGAGTGTTTACTCGGAATGGATTGTCTTAAACCTAAGGATGCCCACATTCATTGTGAAAAGGGACAAGTTTCCTTTCGAAACTCTGAAGGGGAATTGGTCACAACTCAAGGGGAGGCTGGAAAGCCAAAAATTCAATTGGTCAAAGCATCTCGGATTATAAAGAAAGTTAAAAAGGGACTATCTCTCTACTTGATTAAGCTCAATAAGTTAGATCAAAAGCAAGAGTCTAGTGAAGAACCTTCATGGCTAAAGGAGTACACGGACGTATTTCGTGAAGAGATGACAGAACTCCCACCTCAAAGAGAAGTGGATCATGAGATCAAGCTAGTGCCAAGAGCTGCACCAATTGCAAAGAGACCTTAAAGGATGTCCATCCCGGAAGCAATTGAGGTGAAGGAGCAACTCAAGAAACTGCTAGATCAAAAGGCTACATCCGTCCTAGCAGTTCACCATGGGGAGCTCCAGTGCTGTTCCAAAAAAAGAAAGATGGAACACTTTGACTGTGTATTGATTACAGAGGGTTGAATCAATCAACTGTTAAGAACAAGTACCCTATTCCTAGAATAGATGAGCTTCTTGATCGTCTTCAGGATGCAAAGATCTTCTCCAAGATTGATCTCAAGTCTGGTTACTATCAGATAAGGATCAAGGAAGAAGATATCCCAAAGACGGCCTTCAACACAAGATATGGACACTTTGAGTTCCTAGTTATGTCATTCGGGCTCACGAATGCGCCTACCACCTTCAACAGGTTAATGCTGGATATCTTTAGGCCATATCTTGATGACTTTGTACTCATCTTCTTTGACGATACCCTAGTCTATTCCAAACAGTAAGTAGATCATGAACCCCAGCTTTGGATTATCCTTGAGACAATGAGGGCACACAAGCTCTATGCTAAGATAAAGAAGTGTGCATTTTGTAAACGTCAGATTGAATATCTTGGATTCATCGTATCAGCGGAAGGAATCTCAGTGGATCCAGCCAAAGTCAAAGATGTTCTAGAATGGCCAATACCAACAACTTTCAAAGAGATACACAGTTTTCTTGGATTGACAAGATGGTATAGAGTCTTCATAAAAAACTATGCTTTGATTGTAGACGGATTTACTGAAGAAGAAAACATCCATTGCATGGTCAGCTGCCAAACAAACAAGCTTTGATAGATTAAAGCAAAGTTTGGTATCAGTACCTATACTGAAAACTTCCAGATCTCAGTAAGGAGTTCGAAGTAGTAACTAATGCTAGCATGCTTGCCTTAGGATGTGTGCTCATGCAAGAAGGTCATCCTGTAGCATACTCTTCAAGGAAACTGAAGAGCCATGAGAAGAATTATGCTACCCATGATCTAGAACTGTTAGCTGTCATCCATACTCTAAAGGTTTGGAACTGCCTGTTGGGTAACAAGTTTACTCTAGTAACGGATCATAAAAGTCTCAAGTGGATCTTTACCCAGAATGAGCTCAACATGAGGCAATGTCGGTGGATTGAAGTCCTGGAGGAGTATGATTTTGAAATCAAATACCGACCTGGAAAAGAGAATGTAGTTGCCGATGCACTCAGTTGCAAGGCATTCCTTAATTCTCTAATCCTGCAAAATCCATCAACAGCTAGATCTCTAGCCACAAAAGTATCCATGCCAAACAACAAAATACTTGAGCTAGCTAGAGAAGAAGCATGCCATGATCCAGCCTATCAAAAGATGCTAAGGGAGATCCCTATCAAGGAACAGGACCAGAAGCTACAGGCTAAGTATCATGAATTCTCTATCAATAGTGGACTTGTCTACTATAGAACAAGATTATGTATATCGACATGCCAGTCACTTGAGCAAAAGATACTGTGGGAAGCTCATGATTCCCCTTTCTCAGGACATCTTGACTATGCCAAGACCCTCAATGCAGTTAGGCAGAGCTACTATTGGGAGAGGCTTAAAGGTGACGTTCTCAAATATGTCACTGAGTGTTTGTCTTGTCAACGTATCAAGGCCAAACATGTCAAAATGCTAGGGAAGTTGCAACCACTCGACATTCCCCAAATGAAATGGGAATTCGTGAGTATGGACTTTTTTGTTGGCCTACCCCAAGTTCAGGGAGGATACAACTCCATCATGGTTGTGGTTGACATGCTTACTAAGGTTGCACACCTTATTCCAGTTAAGACAAACTATAAAGCCTCAAACATTGCAAGGTTTTTTATCAAGGAGATATTCAAGCTACATGGGTTACCTAGAAGAATCATTAGTGATCATGATTCTCTCTTCACATCGCACTTCTGGAGAGCTATCTTTGAAGACATTGGAACTCAACTCTATTTTAGTACACCCTACCATCCCCAAACTAATGGCCAAACAGACCGAGTCAATCAAGTCATCGAAGATGTGCTAAGGGCACACTACTATCGTGAACCAAAAAGGTGGATTCAATACTTGCCTTTGGTTGAATTTGCCTACAATGCTTCTTACCAACAAAGTATTCAGATGACCCCTTTTCAAGCATTGTATGGTCATGATTGTCGAAGTCCCCTAAACTTCTTAGATCCAACCTTGAGGGTTGAAGCTTCAAGGCAGATGCTGGAAGAGATGGATGACCAAGTAAATTTAATAAGACAGGACATCCAAGCCATCAAGGATAGATAGAAGGCATACGTGGATTTGAAGCATCAAGATAGAACCTTCGAGGAAGGAGACATGGTCTTCATTCACGTACGCCCAAAGAAGAGTTCCCTATCCTTAGGAGATTGCAAGAAGCTAAGTCCAAGATATTGTGGACCATACAAGATCCTCAAGTGCCTAGGAACTAATGCTTATAGACTACAACTCCCTGAGAACCTAAAGGTTCATAATGTATTTCATATCAGCCTATTGAAGAAGTATGTACCTAATCCTAGCCATGTACTTGATGACCAACAAGTTGTAATGCCTAGCCAAGGAGTCCTTGAGCTACGGCCTGACAGGATCTTAGATGTTAGGGAGAGACAACTGAGATCCAGAACCTTGAGAGAATGCCTCATCGAGTGGAAAGATTATCCTGAGGAGGATGCACCTTGGATGGATGAGAGCACTCTCAACCAACAATATCCCCAATTCACCTCGATTCCTCCAATGGGGAGAGAATGTAATATTTCCGTTTGAAAAATATTACTAGTCCGACTTTCCACTCCCCGCGTGAAACTCATGCAAAGGTTATTTCCGACATTGGAGTTACCAGCAGTGCAACCTGTAAACCGTACGTGAGGAATCATGACCTCTGCATTGGAAAACTGGGACCAGGGTTCAAAACTGCAGGAGAACTCCCTCTTGGGAGGAGGTTAAGGGGATAAAGGTGGAATTATTGCAAAAAAAATTTATTTACCTTTCCCAGCCGATGCGTGGGGCTGAGGGAAGGGGATTGGCTAGTAAGGGCAACATGAGGAGGTGGGGGGAGAGAGCCATGCAAGGTACCATGTGGGGGGGAGGTCACCTCTCCCATAGACTATAAAAACCCCCCTTTGGGGGGGAATAATGGGTGTAGGAGGAAGGGAGAGGCTTTGCCACTACACGAGGCCATTGTGGAGAGAGAGTGGAGATCATCGCCTGCTTCAATCTGCCAGCCGCTGTGCATGCCCCCTTTGGACATCAGCCACCATCCTCACACGCTGCCTGCTGGACGCCGTCCCTTCTCTTCCACTATGGGCTTTTCCTTTTCCATGTAGGTTCAGCACCCACCCACTTCTAAGGGGGCTTCTCTAAGCCCCCCTTCCCATTGGATCTCCATAAGTCCATATTACCCTTGGGATTTAAAGTCCCCCTTCCCACTAATCATCTTTATCCCCCCCCCCCGAGCTTCGAAGAGGAAGCCTATAAGGCCTTCCCATTAGTTCCCCAATAAGCCCTTTCTGGGACATTGAAGGAGAGGAAGCCACAAAGCCCTTCCCACTAGATTTCCCCCATAAGCCCATCCCTATTTTCCCCCCGGGTCTTGTATAGAAGAAGAGGATTTCCTTAAACCCCCTATCCACAAGATCTTTAACCCCCGAGATTTTGAAAAAATTAAGTATAAATCCCTTTCCACCAATCACCCACAAGGCCCTAGGCTTGGGATTTAGAGTTCCCTTTTCTGCAAGGCCCCACAAAACCATTCCTAACCGCGTAATTTCAAGGTGAAGAATAGCTCTCAAGACACCGTTGCCGCAAGGGCCTTCACAAGAACCCTAAGGCCTTCCAAAGCCAAATTCCGCAAGTCGGTACTTCTGTCAAGGAGCCGTACCTCAAAGGGATTTGTGTGTACGAGGGAGACGGCCAAAGATCATAAGACTGCGAGCCAAGGCAAGAAGTTTGAATCCACGAAGGCAAACCAGAAGCCGAATTCACGATGGCCACTAAAAAGTCACAAGGCGCACCTGCAAGAGGATCATCTCCCAATATTCATGTGGATATCTCACCGAGCCCACAAGTCTAGCTTTTCTTCCTATTTTCGATTTACATAGGAGTATTGCATTTATGCATTGTTATTTCATGGAATTAGCTTGCACTTATGCTTATCAAATCCACCTAGTTAGATGCCATTGAAATTCATTGGCTATTTTAAATTTACTAGAAGTAACTCATGATTGAAGATTGGTCATTTGTACTTTCAAAGGAATGAACGAAAAAGAGCATAAGGTGTCTAAGAATTTTTAGCAAGTTGCCTTTGTGCATTGCAAAGTAACGAATCTAGAATAACTAATGACTATCATTACAAAGTTGAAATTATTATAGTGCACCTTTGATTATGCATGGAAAGATTAAATCGCATATCGCATCTTTAGACAAATCTTCTTTGTAATGATTCATTAAAAAGTCGTTATCAACCATAGGAAATTGCAAGGCATGGAAATGATTCCAAGGGTTGCATGTAGCAGGTTCAATTGGCATAAATCTCATTTAACTGCGTAGTAGTTAGGAAAGGCTGCATAATGCACATTCAGCTTTCAAGCATTGTATGGTCATGACTATCGAAGTCCTCTAAACTTCTCAGATCCAACCTTAAGGGTTGAAGCTTCAAGGCAGATGTTGGAAGAGATGGATGACCAAATAAATTCAATAAGACAGGACATCCAAGCCGCCAAGGATAGACAGAAGGCATACGCAGATTTGAAGCATCAAGATAAAATCTTCGAGGAAGGAGACATGGTCTTCATTCGCGTACGTCCAAAGAAGAGTTCTCTATCCTTAGGAGATTGCAAGACGCTAAGTCCAGGGTATTGTGGACCATACAATATCCTCAAGTGCCTAGGACCTAATGCTTATAGACTGCAACTCGCACAGAACCTAAAGGTTCATAATGTATTCCATATCAGCCTATTGAAGAAGTATGTACCAAATCCTAACCATGTACTTGATGACCAACAAGTTGTACTACCTAGTCAAGGAGTCCTTGAACTAAGGCCTGAAAGGATCTTAGATGTTAGGAAGAGACAACTGAGATCCAGAACCTTGAGAGAATGCCTCGTCAAGTGGAAAGATTATCCCGAGGAGAACGCCACTTGGATAGATGAAAGCACTCTCAACCATCAATATCCCTAGTTTATCTCGAGATGAGGACATCTCGATTCCTCCAAGGGGGAGAGCATGTAATAATTCCAATTCCAAAAAATAACCGCATTCATTATATGAACCTCCTCTTAAGAGGCCAAAAGGATTAATTTTAGGAATAATGGCAATTATTATTATCATTATTCCCCTTTTCCCCCAGCCGACTACCGTGTTGGAGGAGAGGGGAATAGCAAGGGTGATTGAGCACCGTGTTGGAGCTCATGGTGGGGGTAAAGGCCATGCAAGAGGCCGCGTGCGGGAGGGGGGATCCCCTTCCCTCACGGTATAAGAACCATGGCCAAGGGAGCGAGAATACTGACGGGGATCAGTAGAGAGGAGGAGGTGATAATCATCATCACACTGTAGTGAGGAGAAGAGTGAGCTGTCACGCTACCAGGCGAAGGGAAAGCAGAGCATACGCTAGGTGAAGTTTAGTGGGAAGAGGGGAGACTGTGACAGAACACCGCCGTTGAAGTGGAAGGAGACAGTGTAACGCCGCCTGAGGTGGAGTCGTGGAGGAAGCCGTGTGAGAGAGAGGGAGTTGATGCTGCTGCCACCAACAAATCACCATCTGCCGCCTCCATCCCTTGGGCACGTGGGGCTTCCACGATTTCCAAAAGCTTCTTAGGAAGCTTTTAAAGCCTCCTTCGAAGCCCCCTTCTTGTGGCCTTCCTCATAACCCATTTCCATGTGGGTTTAATAACCCCACCCCCGGGATCCAAAAATCCCCTTTCCCGTGGATCCCATCCAAGTTTTTAAAAAGCCCATTAAGCCTTTTTTTTTCCCCCCCCTCGCATTCTTACTCAAAGGTTCATTTTAACCTCGGGGTACCTTAGAACCCCCTTTCTATTGGCCTTCACAAGACACCCTCTTTCCCCCCTTTTCCATTTCACCCAAGGCCCTTTAAAAGCTCATTTAACCCAGAAGTTAAGGCCTTCTTCCCCCCCTTTGGGTTCCCCACAAGTTTCCACTAGTCCGAGTTCTAAAACCCTTCCCGTGGGGCTTTGTTATTACCCTCTCTAGTGGTTTAAAAGCCCATTTACTCCAAGAAATAACCCCTTTTCCCCCTTAGTTTCCCCACAAGTTCCCATTAGCCGAGTTTAAGGAGGAAACCTATAAAGCCTTCTAAAGCCGGTTCCAAAAGACGGAGAAATTAATCAAGGAGGCTGAATCACAAAGGAAGTTTCACGTGTGAAGAAGACGGCCAAGATCATAAATCTGCATCCAAGATGAAAAGGCTGCATTCCCAATGGCTCCTAAGAAAGCAGAAGGCACAACCGCAGGAGGATCATTTCCTAACATCCATGTGGACATTTCACCACAAGTCCAGGTTCTTCTTCCTAAATTTGATTAACGTCGTAATATTTCAATTATGCATGGATCGTTTGAGGAATGAGGATGCATGTTTTTTCGATTAAAAATACTTTGGCTAATAGCTCACAATTGAGGGATTCGGTCATTAGTATTTTTCAATAAAACAAACAAAATAAAGTGAGCATAAGATTTCTATGCATTTCTAGCAAGTGGTTTTTATGCATTGCAAAGTAATGAAATTAGATTAATTAATGCCCATCTTTACAAAACGGAATTATGATAGTACACTTCGATTAAGCATGGAAGGAATAAATCGCATATCGCATTATTGAACATCTTTTTTCAAAATGATTCTTAAAGAAAGTTGCTAGCAACCGTAGGAAATTGCTAGGGTTGCATGAAGAAGATTTAGCTCTAGGCAAGTGGCCTAAAAACTCAAATCAACGAAAGGTTGTGTAAGTTCAGCATATGACTAATTCATTCGAAAATGAAAGTAGAAAAAGGCTGCATGTTTAAACATAAAATCCTAAAGCTTAGTAGCATGAATCTTGTTTGCATGTTATAGGATGATCAATTGGAATTATGTTATAACTTAACATATGCTTTGATCTTAACCGGAAAAGTTAGGGCTTGTAAATCAACTTATACATAGGCAATGAATCATGTCATTACGGAAATGGTAGCGTAATTATCTTCAAGAATAGACAAGTTAAATTGGTTTAAACCTAAACACCTAAAAACCGTGAGGGACTCATTTAGGAAGGGTTAATTCAATGCAACATAACCCAAAGAGCTAACTAGGATTTAACACGTTGCAGACGTAACGTAACCTAGTCGCTCTTATTGCCAAAGCTGAAACTCCTATACCCTAAAGACTTGCCCACATTCATGGAATGTAGGGATAGTAGGACATACTTGCGAGAAATGATCTAGGGTTTTTACCCTAAGGATCTCTCGCTAAAAAGATGAAACTCAGTTTGAACTTGGAACCCTAGGACCAACAATGTCGGCCTAATGCAATTAGGAATGGATTCTTATATCTAATCATGATTTCGTGATTATAAGACTCCATTCCATGGGTAAATAGTCCCATAGATTTGATCCAACACTTGTGCAACAAGTTGCATATTTGCATGATCTTGTGATTTGATCACAAGGAAATGGCCAATTCCTCGGAATGAGATTGGCAGATTCTTACGCAAGTTATCTTGCAAGAAGATGAATAATTGTCCTGATATAGTACCTTTCCTAGGTAAAGTGACCAAGATATAGGATTAGATATTTGCTTGGAAGCAAAAGACCAATCAGTAAATTGAAAAAACATATGTACTGCTATTTGAACTTAAGGTATTGATTAAGTGGGGTTAATAGGATATGGCCCTAACCCAAGGATATAATTTTAACAAATAAACCCTTGGGGATCTTGCCAAGTTGCAATTGATCCCAGATTGAGTGCTGGATGCATTCGGAAAGAAGGATTCACTCATTAGCAGTTGGCCAAAAATAACGACCAATGGAAATGATTGTGCTTGTAAGAGTTTTAAGAGCACTGTTTTGCTTTGTTTGCTCAAAGAATTAAAGGATGAAAAGATATCTAATGCTTCAGGTTGAAGGCCTGAAGGGAGAGGCATCTTCAGTTATTCCCGACTGTCTGCCTCACCCCAACCAAGGGGGTTGTTAACCGCGTTGGGAAGGTGGACCGAACCCGCCGCGAGAGGTCTCTCTGTTAAGCGCTACTTGGAGTAGGAGGACGCTTGGGAGCCAAAGGGGGCTCTGGCCGTAAATCCCTCGCCTTTCGAGCCCTGCACAAGAGGCCAACGTGATTCGGGATTCGATCATGAGGCCCTAGTCTACAGGCGAAATCTTGGATTAGTAATCCCTGTGGATTGCTGGATAGCCTTGGGTCAGATTATGGATGAGCCTACGGACTGGACTTTATAAATATATTTCAAAGATAATATGATAAGATGTTGAAAAGGAACTTGTTTTACATTGCTTTTCTATGTCAAGTGCTATGATTACGTGAAGGAACCAGTGCCTAACGGGTTAATTAAGAAAGCTGACTGATACATGTCCAACTAAATGTGATAGGTAATTAAATAACTAAAACAACCTAAGGAAAGTACAGTGGATGTGGCTATGGGTCCGTTCTACAGATGGGTGTTCTCAGTTGGCCGTGAACTTTTCTCAATCATGATGGATAGCAAGAAGATCGTTCAAAGGACACGAACAGCAAGGGCGCTGACCTAGAAGTATAAGTTATAATAATCCCAATTTACGCTGTTTTAGGGGGAACGGAATGGGACTATGCCTTATGGCAGAGAGGTCAAGCCTTGCATCCCTCTCGTTTCCCATTCTCCTTGAACCAAGTGCAGCATGAATCCGCTTCGGACCTGGAATTTCTGCGTAAAGTAGTTCGCTCGGGTTCGACGCTAGTTGCCGTTTAGGAAATAACCAGTAGGGAAAACCCTGATTCAGGTCGGTCCTAAGTGGGAATGGCCAGAATACTTCCGCTATGTGGTAGAAGCAAAAAGTCCTAGATCACAAACCCCGTAATATTCCATGGGAGTGCCGGGTGGAGCTTTCTACACATCCTTTCCGATGGACTACTAAGATGTGTCGTGAAGACAACAGGTGGACACGTTACAATTCTGATGATGAAAATGATGTGCAAACTATTGATCAAGATGCAATCGAGGAGAAGTCATGTAAGGAGAGCATTGCCCTAGCTCCAATGTCTGCAGAAGTAGAAACTCCTGAAGTGCTAGACTTGTTAGCCTTTCTAAGCACAGTCTCTCGTGATGATCAAGGGAATGGTCGACATTGCTGGAGCATTCCTCATTGTAATAACTTCAGGGTTCGCAGCAGATTGTTCCCATTTGACAAGACTCAATCTAGAAGATGAAGAGCAAAGGTAAAGTGAAAATAACCAAATGACTGCTGAGAATGAATCTCAAGGTCCTGGGGAAGCTCTCGCAGAAGCCACCTGATCAATGGAGGTGGGAGAGAAGAAATCCTAACTGGTTTTTCTCCATGGAAGCTTGGCTGAAGCTTGAAAATGAAGAGAGAGAAGACTCTTCCTGAAAAGTAACCAAAACTTTACCATCTTCTACTCCATTTATCATTATCATTCAGGAAAATACCTTCAAAATTGGCCAAAAATGACCCATGACCTGCTAAATGTGGTGTTCCAACCTCCAAACTTGGTCCAAGGACTCCATTAATGCTCCTGACTACTATCCTCTTGGTCCTTAACCTGTGGCTCTTCAGTGCTCCTCCATTTTTGTGCCTGTCACTATGTACCTGAAGCTTATTGGATTTTCAAACTGAAAATGATGGTAATTGAGCATGTAAAGTAACGAAATGGATCAGAACAGAGCTCTGATACCACTTGTAATGAAGGAGGCAAGAGAGAGAGGAGAGGAGAGAGAGGGGGTGCAGAAGAGAGAGAAAGACTGCAGGAAGAGAGAGAAAGAGAGTGATGAGGAGAGAGAAAGACTAGAAAAAGAGAGAGAAAGACAGAAAGAGAGAGAGAAAAGCCGTGAGAGCTTGGAGAACGAGATGATGATGAAAGGAGACTTGTATTAAAATTTGATAATGAAAAATCAAGTCCCTAACACCTTATATACCAGCCAGTGTAGCTAGTATTTTTCCATTATTAAATCCCCCTCTCTTACACAATAATCCATTCTTAAGAACCACAAAAGGATAACTCTATTGAACTTAATATACACTTCTATATATAATTTATTTATTTATTTTATATAATTTATATTATTTTTAAAAGAATGAGTATTAAAAATATATCAAAATTTATTAGTATAAGCAAAAGAAGTGAGAACTTATCTGTTGAGTGTTATACAACTTAAATATTCTCAAGAGAGTTGCATCATATACTTCTTAGAGTAATCCAAATAGTATGGTTGTATGCGATTCTTACTCTTCTTCTCCAAACAAGTTTTGATATTCAATACTGCATGAGATATAATATAAGAATAACCGTGTAATAAATAATCCTTATAAAGTGAGTTATTATTCACCACTACTCTTATCTAGAGAAAATATGTAAATCTAAAGGTTTTTCCATCTAATGTCCACATGAGATGTAAATATATTAATACCATCATATCCAGGATATTGAGAAGATAAATTTATGAGTCGTAACAAAAGAAATTAGATACCTCCCTTTCTCCCTCATGCTATTTCTTTAATTACTTTTTTTAGAGCATACAATCCATGTAAAAAACAATTCTATGAAATAAGACGATTTCATAGTAGCAAAAGTCTATTCACTTTAAAGAAACTAACAAAATAATAATCACATCACTCTTAAATTAAATCTTCACTAGATTCTAGAAAATAATTGTCTTAAGCTTGGATCTCACAATAAAAGATTTTAAAAGAAATATCCAATATAGATAATCAAACATTTTTATCAAATTTCTCTCTTAAGATTTTTAAAAACAAGAATTTAATGAATCAAGGAATTTTTTAAAAAATATTTAAAGTATAATATTAAACTTTTTTATATCTGGTTTTCTTCCAAAAGCATTAATAAAATAATCATTAACTTCCTTTTTAAACGAATTCTCTTTAAAAAATCTAAAAAGAGATTTATTACTAAAATAAAATTTCAACATTCTAAACAAGCTAAAGAGATTAAGTACAATAACATTCTAAAATAAAACTTTAACCTTCTAAATAAAGTATTTACTATAATCATGTAAACAAGAATAGAAAAATACAATCATATCTCAGTCACTGTAGATTGAGTACAATAACTATATGCCTAATAGAGATGATATTCTTTTTCACGTAAGTTAATCCACAACATAACAATAATATCAAACATTATTTTAAAAATAGTTGCATAATAATAATATTTATATGCACCTTCTTCAAGGTGCAATGTTAACCTGATATTCCCCAAATCTCATGGCATAGAGTTGATCAAACTACCCTTGTCTAGCATTAGGGTCTTCCATGAAGTCCATCCTAGGCTTGTAGGAGTTATGCCAATCCTCAACAAACCCAAGGGATGCCAAAGCCCCCTTGACACCCTTGTCACCTCCTAGCCTAAGATCCTCCCTATCGAGAGACCTCTCGTATTTAGGTCCTTAGCAGAGTCATACTAGCCCCTTGGTGAAGGGAGTTTGTCACTAAACCTTTGGGGTGGTTTAGTGCATAACCAGAAATCTACCCATAAGGACACAAGAACTTTTATACAAATAGACAACCAAGGCAATTAGCCTATTATCATCAGTTATCAAAACATTAATTTTCCATAACATCAAGCCAAACAATCAGTTTGAATATTCTCAAGGGGGTGCACCTATAAGAAATCATCTATTTAATGTGAGTTCAAAGGGTATTAAGAAATACCCTTTCTTTATAAACTATAAGGCCATAAAGTGAGCCCTTAAATGTAGCCATCATAGGCAAAATATCACTAAGGAAGCCTAAAAACAAAGGAAGTAGCTAGTTAGATTAGGGAAAGGTAGATGCTTTCACTAGCCTTTAGACCCACTAGTCAATACGAAAATAGTCTACATGATACAAATGAAGGAAGGGGAAGAGGTGGTGATATAATTATCAGCCTTTAGAAAGGTTTCCTAGTGTGCAAGTTACCCAAGGACAAGCATTCCAAACACAAAAGGGAAATAGATAACCAAGCATTAAGCTTGAAATGCAAGAAATAAGATCTACAAGATTGTAAAATGTAGCTGGTAATGACATGAAATAGCCAAAACACAATAGACATAAGCAAAAAATCTAATAGGCTAGAAGTTTGGTACCATGTGAGATTGCACAAAGCAAGTGAAAGTAGCAATCATAGGTAAAGAAAACACAAAGCAAGTAAATAAAAAATAAAAACACTAGCAAAATCAAGTATGCTCCTGAATGGGGAATGTAATCCATAATAACTCAAATAGACTCCTCAATGGGCAACAAAATCCATAAAGAAAGCATGCAAGCAAGTGATCACTAGCCACAATGTTCCCACTATCTCTCTTCACGGATAGAAGTCATGGTGAACGATGATATGATAAGGAGTACTACTACCATATGTAGGAAAGAATGGGGCCTTTGGATAGTAAATTGGCTACCAGCTAATAAACTAACCATGTTGTTGTACCACTACATGGCTATGATGGGAAATTTCATGCTAGTAAATTTTTTTCACAAATTCTTGGTTTTCATTGCTCCTAGATGTTCATGGTACTAAAATGGTTTATTGTACATACAATATCTACTAATAGCTTGTATTATTTAGCTCCTCAAGCTTTAGGTTTTGTTACTCATTGTATTTTCATCCTCGATGCACATAAACATGCCAATCAATATTATTCCAATACAAAAGATTCTCACATCATCACATGTTAACTATTTTGATCTAATGCCCATGAACATGCCCCATAGAAAATAGAGTTATAAATGAGATATTATGAAGCATCACAAGTTGGAATAAATGTGAAGAAAAAGGAATGGAAAAATATGTATGTAGGCTGAATAGAATAGAAAGAAATGTGATTAGATTTGCTATAAGGAGGGAGCTTTTCATAAAGCAAATGGAGAGCGGAAAGATTATGAGGTCCTCTATCCCACATCCCCACATTTAGGCTTTGTAGCTATTCATTTGCATTATAAGTTATGCACAAATGCACCTATATAGGGACTAGTAATAAATTTGAGCTCTGCTTGGTTTTCACTCTATGTATGATTCCCTATACTGAAGAATGAACCCCCACATGTGTGGCATCACAAGGGTGTAGTTTTGAGATGTGCCTATGTCATACCTTTGCTTTCATCGAGTAATATAAGAGTATACCTTGCTCTCATATATTAGTGATTTGAGTGTAGGTGCATTACACATGGTATCAAAGCATCTCTTCCTTGGAGTTGTCCTCATAGAAAGAGGAGGGAAGATCTAGTGACTTGGAGCTATTTCATGATGATCCACATTGTGACATCGCATGACACAACATGATGTTCCATGTCAAGATGACCCAGAATTCAATACCCTATGATGCAACAACCCATGGCATCATGTCCCTTGTGTGACTTGCCATTTGAAGGCAAGATACAACTTTTCAAGGGCACAATTACCATTTTAAGGTGAGACATGGCCTCCCCACCAATGCATGCTCAGAGTTGAGGTGTGGCTCTCTAATGACACATCATTGAATCTAATGTACACCTTCCAACCCAAAAACCACAATGCAAGACAACACAACTAACCTTGCTATTGAAGCTAAAGAGAAGAAGAAGAGTCCTAACAAGAAATAGAGACAAGCCCAGGAAGATAAGGTACTAGGATTTGAGAGACAATTGGAAAGCATGCCAAGCCTTTTGTGTCATGAATCGTGTGGTGGGGGGACTTGCTCAAGATGCTGCGCGACACACACAGAATGCACAAGGAGAAGCTCACTCAAGAGACAAGAAGAGAGATGGAGGCCAAAACGTTTTCTTGTTGGTTTTTTCTTCTTCTTGCACACACTTTTTAATGTAGACAAAGTATAGATAAGATACAACATAAAGGAAAGTGGCCTACTAAGTCAAACAATGCATAATCGACTAAACTAGTCGACTGGTGCTATAACTATGCAAGCTGTAAATAGATGTAACAACTTGAATATAATAAGTAATGAGTCAGTGACCATGTGAGAGTCATAATGACCACCAACGTACTAAGTGTAGACATGTGGACCCATCTAACCAGACGGTCCATCATTAATGTCCGCATGTGTTGAGCTTGTCATCTCAACACTCCCCCTCAAGCTCAACTGCATCTCTACAACTCCAAGTAAGCTTTGAAACTTTTGAAGCTTCTCTGTACCCAATGCCTTCGTGAAGATGTCAGCTATCTGATCCTATGTGCTGACATATAGCAAGTCAATCTCACCTGCTAGTACCTTCTCTCTCACAAAGTGGTAGTGTACCTCAATATATTTTGTCCTGGCATGGAACATAGGGTTCCTAGCCAATTGTATATTGCTCATGTTGTCACAATATATGCTAACTGGACCTTCCACCTACACATCTAAATTAGCCAATAACTTTTGCAGCCATACTACCTCACGTGTTGCAACAACAACACCTCTATACTCAGCCTCTGTACTCGAGAAAGCAACTGTAGATTGATTTTTGCTGCTCCAAGTAATTGTTGCACTACCAAGAGAGAACATGTATCCGTTGGTAGATCTTCTATCAGACATACTACTAGCCTAATTTGCATCTGTGTATCCAAACCCCTGTACATCTGTACCTGCCTCATAAAAAAGTCCATAATGTAATGTGGACTTCACATATCTCAATATGCGTGTGACTACATCCAAATGTGGCTTTCTAGGTACTTGCATAAACTGACTCACAAGACCAACAGCGTAGCTCAAGTTTGGCCTTGTAATGGTCATGTAGATCAAACTCCCCACTACCCTCCTGAACATAGTAGGGTCTTCTATCTCATCCCCAACATCAGCACTCAACTTTACATTCTGCTCCAATGGGATTGAAAGTGGTTTGCATGCTGTCATACCATACTTGGACAATATATCCAAGCTATATTGTCTTTGGGACAGCCATATATCATCATCACATTTGATCACCTCAATGCCAAGGAAGTACCTTAGCTCACCTAAATCCTTCATCTCAAACTTCTTCTTCAAAAAGTCCTTGACTTCAACAATCCCACTATCACTATCACCTGTAATAATCAAGTCATCCACATAGATGACTATGATGACCAAACCTGCATCTCCCTTTCTCACATAAAGTGAGTGATCAGCATCAGAAACATAAAAGCCAATATTGACAAGATACTCTCTGATCTTGTCAGACCATGTTAGGTGCTTTCTTGAGCCCATAGAGCACCTTCTTCAACCTGCACACATACGTGGGATGCTCTAAATCTTCATAACCTACTGGCTGATCCATATACACTTCTTCTTGCAAATCACCATGCAAGAAGGCATTCTTCACATCCATTTTCTGCAACCTCCATTCTTTGGCTGCTACCAAAGCAATTACACATTTGACAGTTGCCATCCTAGCAACTGGACTGAAGATTTCTTCATAATCTATGCCATATGTCTGGGCATAGCCTTTTGCAACCATCCTAGCTTTGTACCTACTAATAGAACCATCTGCATTGTGCTTAATCTTATAAACCCACTTACATCCAATAGCTTTCTTGCTCTTCGGCAATGATACTAGATCCCAAGTCTTATTGGCCTCTAATGCAGCCATCTCCTCATCCATTTCTGCATCCCAATGAGCATGACGAACAGCCTCCTCAAAACATGTGGGCTCAACATCCTCAATCACTTTCACCATATAAGCATAATGGTGAGTTGCATAACCTTCAAAACCAAATCTTTTAGCAGGGTATCTCACCCTACTAGACCTGTGTACCACTGGATCACTCAATGGAGTCTTTGCATTGACTCGTGCTCTCTGCACACCTAGAGTCCTCACTGAAGGAATGCCAAGCTCATCATCCAAGCTCTCTGAGCCACTAGAGTCTCCATCAAGAACTGCATCAATGCCATTCGACACTTTATTCTTTCCTTTGTCTTTACCTATAGTGCTACTAGATGCACCTAAAGATGTAGAGCTACTCCTTAGTCTCCCAGACCAAGGACTACTAGATGATGTCTTTGGTCCACTACAAGTCCGTGATTCTTGCTTTTCAGCCTGCACATGAGTGTCATGATCATCATCATCATCCAATGTATCACCACTAGATGCATACCAACTGCTCATTTCATCAAAGATGACATCCCCGCTCACTCTGAACTTACATGTAATAGGGTTATAACAATGATACCCTTTTTTCTCTAAAGAGTATCCAACAAAGACACACTTTTTAGCCTTTGGATCCAGTTTCTTCCACAACTCATCTCGCACATGAACATATGCAATACAACCAAACACTTTCAAGTGTGAGACATCAGGCTTCTTACCTGTAAAACATTCTTTGGGGGTCATACCATAAACTGCAACTGTGGGAGTTCTGTTCATAATATAAACAGTAGTATGAACACCCTCAGACAAAAAATGCTTAGGTATATTCTTTTCAGCCATCAAGGCACGTGCAACTTCTGCAATATGCATGTTTTTCCTTTCTGCAACCCCATTTTGCTGTGGGGTATACCTGCATGTGAACTGTCTCTTTATCCCGTGAGACCTCAGAAAATCACTGAACTCATTCGAAAGGTACTCTCCCCCTCCATTTGACCTCAAGCACTTTACTTTCAAGCATGTTTCTCTTTCAATTGCAGCCTTGAAAGTTCTAAAGTACTCAAATACTTTACTCTTTTCCTTCATAAAATATACCCACGGCTTTCTAGAACAATCATCAATGAATGTGACAAAGTATGAACTGCCTCCAAGAGATATATTTTGTGTAGGCCCCCAAATATCTGTATGCACAACATCAAGGATATTTCTGCTTACATCTCTATTATGTGAAAAGGGTTGTCTTGCCTGCTTACCAAACTGACATGCTTCGCATATCTTATGAAATTCTGCAATTCTAAATGTAGGCAAACCTGTAACCAACCCTTTGGACTGCATTAATTTCAGCCTTTGTATATTTGAATGTCCAATGCGTTTATGCCAAATTTCAATATTTGCAACAACACCTTTTCCTTTAGTATACATAGCAGTATTCATAGTTGGAATTCCAGCATGTAGAGTAAACATACGTCCAACTCTACTTCCCTTTGCAACCAACCTGCACTTGTCATTGAAGTCTTCTACAAAGCAACCCTTTGCATTAAATCTGACTTGCAGCCCTTGCTCTACCATCTGATCGATTGACACAAAGTTCTTTGTAATAGATGCCACATGAAATACATCTAAAAGACTCTTTATCTTACCATCATGCAAGGACAAGAAAACTTTTTCAATGTGTGAATATGGGTGGCATGAATCATCACCCGTTTGCACATAACCTGTATTTTGCAAATCATGCATCTCTCCAAACCATTCTACATGGCTGGTCATATGATTGGATGCACCTGAATCAACATACCAAACATCATCATGTGTTCCCTTTCCTGTAATAGCATTCAGCATATGTTGCATAACAAACAAACGTTCATTTTTGTCTTCATTATGTTGTGAAGACAATGCATAGTTTCCTTGCTGCAACTTACCACTATGAATATCATCTTTCTTAGCATAACATTGGGCTGCAATATGACCTGTTTTACCACAGTAATGACACACAATACCAAAGTTATTAGAACCTCTGCTTTGTCATCCACCTCTTTCTCTAAAGATCCCCCTGCCTCTAAAGTTACCACAACCTCCTGAAACCTGCATATCGCCAAATTAATCTGTTTTGCTGGTTGTCACTACCACGTCCTGTACCATGGCCTCTTGAAGAGGACCTGCCACGTCCCCTTCTTGAAGTGGAGTAGAAAGCTTGGACATGTTTACCACTTTTTTCAAATGTCTCACTCTACATGTTGATCTCTTAAGTGATCATAAGGGAGACCAACTCATCGAAATCTGAAAAGGGCTTTCTCACATATACGAAAGTTACAAAATACATCCAAGCCTTTTCATTATTAAGTCCACCCAAGGTAGACGACACCAAATCATCATCATCGGGCATTGCAACAATTGCTGCCAAGGCATCTGCAATGCTCCTTACCTTCATTGCATACTCATTGATAGACATCTTCCCTTTCTTCAATGTATTAAACTCTTGCTTGAGTTGAATCTTTTGTGCCTTTATATTTACTGAAAACATACTTTCAAGTATGGTCCAAGCTGCATATGAATTCTCTGCATTTCTAATATGTCCCAACATATTATTGTCAATTACTGCAAACAGCCAATACATGACCTTTTTGTCTTCTACATTCCATTCCTTCCGTGCCTTTGTCTCTTTTGCAATTGGAGGATCACTCACCTCCGGCTCCTTTTCTTCACCTGAAACAAACTCGTAGAGACCTTTTCCAATAAGGAAGTTCGTGACACGGAACTTCAATGAAGGGTTGATGGGACCTAAAACGGGCCGGCACTGGCTCATGCACTAGCCGGACCTCTATCATGCACTCAACAACCCCATGGCCTCGCGGCCAAGAGCGTGGATGACACATACATCATCTTCCTGAACATCTTGCGTTTGTATCACGTATCGTAGTCCAACTCTAACCCAATCAACACTCCTCAGAGGGAGTCCCTAGTACATTTCCAAATAGCAAGAAGTACAAACATAGGAGGTCCTCCAACGGCTGACTGCCGCTACCTCACTGCGACTCTCCTACACCTTGGGGATTGGCCCCTCGATGCATCGCTAAACATATGTAACATACGCACACAAACTTCTCTCTTTTATGATCCACGTATTTTCAGGAGATATACCATGCTTCCTCACTTTACTTTCCCTTAGACCCAACGCCTAGCCTACAGCTTGAGCAACCTTACTCACTCAACGTTGGTCATATTCCTCTAAAAAGCAATTGCTATGCATCTAGGAGGTATTATCTGATACATTTTAAATTTCATGCTTCATGCCAATTGTGAATGTCCACGTGCTCAAACAATTAAGAAAATCAGCATTGGTGCTTAGTGCAAAAGCATTCTTTCAATGAATTTGACTATTGCTCGTATGCGGTGTTGCATGAACCTAGCACCGAGAAACCCTTGTGCTACTAGGTTCTTAATCTTTAGATATCGTGCAATCTATATGGTATGCATAAAAAACCAGTAAGCTTTTCATCATTTCATTCAACATTTACACGCTTTTTATACACTCCAACCCCTCACCCGTTTAGGTTGTGCATATTGCATAGGTTTAGGGTTCATTTTTCACATTTTTATTGCATAAAAGCCATAAAAACTCAGTAGAACATAAAGGTAGGGCTGAACAGATACTAAACCTCATACTTCAAACCCCCCATACATCCACAAACATGAATCTTATTTTTCCTTAATTTTTGGCACTCAAAATCCATTTTTCCCCTATTTTTTTCTTATTTTCCCTATTTTTCTTGTATTTTTTGCAATAATTAATGACTAAAAATACGAAATGAGTTGTGGGCTGTGGCCCTTAGGTTCATTTGCAACAAAAACACAAATTTAGTTGGTGTGTCTTATTATATTTTCCATTGATATATCAAAAACACCTAATTTTTCCATATTTCACGTGTTTTACGGGTTTTACACCACTAATTTCATCCACAACACTAATGATTTTTTGATTTTCTGAGCATAAACTGATCAAACTCATAGCAAACAACATTATAATGCATAATCATCCCATGGGAACAAATATTCATGAAGCAAATTGTATAAAACATCAATTTCCTTTGTAAAAATAAGCTTACCATTCTTTGCGGGTTGCGGGTTTTTATTTGCCATATCTCGGGACTGATTTCCAGCCACCATTAATGCTCATGACAGTCCACAATCAGTAATCTTCATTACTCTTACACCACGGAGCAATCTGGTCTTCATTGGACAAGCATCCATCATCCATTCCTCTTCTTCTTCTTCACCACATGAATCTGCCTTTAGGGGAGAGAGAGGGAGGAGAGAGAAATACTGAAATCAGAATTCTTCACAAAGACCGCCATTGGAGGAGTGAAGCACGGCGATAGAGTCAGCATCCAGGAGGGATTCAAGCCCCATAATCGATTGGGGGGTTATTTACAGCCAGCCATCACCCTCTCCATGCCATGAAGCGCAAATTTCGGGTGCCATCTTTCTACACGTTTTTTCATCCCTCTTCATTCTCTCTCCACGTCTTTTGCTTCATAAGGTGCATAAAATTTTTTGGGGGGGTCCAAACTCAAAAGGCATGCTCAATTTTGGCCTCCCAAGTGTCCACATTTTCATATCTTGACCATTTTGTGGCCATTTCCCCATCTGGACTCCGAATTGAGCTCTGAAAAATCCTCGGCGTCCGGCTTGGCATCCCGCATTGGTCGGTAACTCTTGTCAACCCGCAGGACAGTCTGAAAAATTATCAAAGATCAACAAGTGTCGCTTGGGCGTCTTTAAAGCACTTTGGCGCTTAGAATCGTCCTAGATCAAGCTGCCACCTTCGACGTTGAATATTTTTCCCTTGATATTCATAATTTTTAGCTATTTTTAAGCACTTCTCGGTACCAAAATTCCGCTCTCATTGGTGACCACGGGATAGGGCAACTCAGTCCGTCGAATCCCATGAACATATCTGCACATAAACAACCAAAGGAAAGCATCAAGCTAATACAAAGTAAATAGATACCAAACATAGCACAATGCTCACCCTTCCCCCTGACAAAACCAAGGCATGACATCCACAAGGAGTAGGCCTAGCATGATCTAATAAAAGATCGGAAGCCAGTCACTAACCAACTGCTCCAACACAGCCAAACTAAAAAGAAACTGTCAAAGAGGTTGCCCTAAGTGGTGGTCTGAACTACCTACCTAACTAAGGACAACACAACTAGGAGTTCCTACTAGGCGAGGACTCCTATAGCTTGATCAAGAAGTATTTTCTTTTGGTAGATTTCTTCTTGTAGGGTTTCATTTTCCGATATTCGGGTATGTAAAAAGGAGGGAGCTTAGCGTAGTGACCCAAGGAGAACAGGGCATCGGCCTCCGGACCTGTCTCGGTACCCAAGAACCTACCAAGCCCTCGCAAGGCGACACTGAATCCTTTTCAGACACTCACTTTTATTTTCGCTCCAACCTTCCTTATTTTCTTCTTTTCCAGCAAGATGCCACCCCTAGGAAGACAAGGCATCGGCCCCGAGTCTGACTCATCCCCAGGAACCTACCAGGCCTTCGCAAGGCAATGATCAACTGCTTATACATTTTCATTCCTTTTCTTTTCTTTGATAGGGGTTGGAACCCCTTTTTACACACCTTTGTATATATTTATTGTCTTTAAGATATTCAGGGTTTCTTTTTCTTTATCATTTTTTTTCCCTTCGACAGGCTTCTCTAACTGCCTCACAACTAACAAGAACTCCTAGAACGGCTGCCTAGCAGGCTAGCAGAACAGGGCCACTAGGACTTCCGTCTAAAACAGGTCTTTTGATGCTTAGCAATGTCTTTACAGGAGGCAGCGACTACACAGACCTCCCTCAAACATACTTAACCTAAACCTCGGGACTTCATGCCTTGGACGCCGGTCCCAACCAAGAAAAGAAAATCCCCCAAAAAGGACACAGACACATACAGCAGAAAAACACGGTACTCATAAAGGAGAGATATCACCTGGATAGGGCCACGAGAAGCTTCCACACAACAAAAGGCTGCTTCCAAGCTCTTCTTCGAACCTGTCTAGCACAGAACTACAACAAGAAACCATTAACTGCACATGCACTAAACAGAAAACTAGCCCTCTTGGCCTAACGAGATCTGGACGTAATCTCCAAAGCAGCTAGCCTTTCTAGCTTAAAACTAGATATGTCATTTTAGTCCATGTAATACTGATGTCCTTGGCATATACATCACACCCTCTCAGACTACCCAGGGTGCCAAGGATAGTATAGCATAGGTCGACTAGCCCCATGCTACTCATGCAACTTAGCTAAAAGCTTGATCTTGTATTTTTTTTAAAAAAAATCTTAGGGTTTTCTTCCTGTAGAGCTACAAGTCCAAGCCTTTCCACAAATAACTCATTAATAAGACCGATCCCTTCTTGGTCACTATGAGCTGAATGAACATCCTTAGTGGGCTTGCATGTCCCACATTTACTGTAATCTGAATAAACTGGTCGTTCAAGCGGCCGAGTGGCTCTTTTGGGAGAAAGAATCATAGCTTTGTACTCATTCGAACCTCCCCTATTTGGGTTTTCACATAAATCAGTGCTACGACCCAAACTAGGTAGAACTTCAAGCCTAAGCATATCACATGGGTGTATCCCAAGGCAGTGTATATGGTCAGATGTATATCCAATCTTACCCTCTTGGGGGTTCAACAGAATATATCCATATGGGACCCTTGGCCTTGCATCCGACACTTCTGCCATACTTTTGGAGATTTTGGGTCTCCAAACCCATCTCACATTTCCCTTAATATTCTTGCACTCCCTCAATTTGCTGCACTGGTCTAACGAACTCAATGAAAACTTATCCCTATGGCCAAATGGCCTCACATCCTTATGAACTTTGTGAAGCATAGGTGGACTTTTAGCATTTTCCTCTTTACAAAAGATGTCTTTACTTGTTTACGTCCATACTGCAAATTTTCTTCCATAAGAACCATGCTTTCACTGGAGGGAACAACATCCACCCGGAAGCATGATTCCAACACCAAAGGTCTCGCAAGAGCCTTACTAGCAACAAAATTAGAACCACTCACAGATTTCTTATCAACACTCATAGGCCCATTGGTTCTATCCATGCTGCCATCACAACTACCTCTCGTGGAAGTGTTGCAAGCCCTAATGGGACTTACATGGCTTGGAACCTTTTCACTGAGAGGCATGTTATTACTACTCATAGGATGGCCATTTTCTGCTTTGAGATTTTGGCCACCAAGGTTCCCCTCATAGGTTGCCTTGGTATCAACAAGCGATCTGTCTTCTTGCAGAAATGGTTGGAAGCTAGGATGCACTTGTACTGAGCGGGGAAAACTCCAAAAGTTTTCCCAACATCTCTGAATGTGACCCTCATAATCGATGGCATGCATTTTTACTTCCCTTAAGGACTTAGGGTTCCGCAGTCCCACTTGGATTTGCGTATTAATCTCTAAGCCATTCAGAAAGAGCTCACATAGCACATCATTTGGTAGTGCACTGGCTCTTCTTGGCCAAAGCCTAAGAGTACTATCAAAGGCTCTAGCATACTCTTTAACAGAAAGATAGACTCTTGTCTAAACTGCATAAGCTTCCCTAAGACATGAATCATAGGGAGCTCCTTTTCATACTCATCTGGAAATCTATCACAAGTCTCCTCAAATGATTTGATCGACCCTCTTGGGAGGCTCCAGTACCATTTCCTTGCCTCTCCCTTTAGGGTACTTGGGAATACGAGCATCCAGTGTATATCATCGAACCAACTTGCAATGCAAGTTAGGTCATATTCTCTTAAATGAATCATCATATCCTCATTTGGCAACCCATAAAACATTGGGAGATCCCTATAAAGAGGAGGACATTTAGTCCTCCATTTTGGGATCAACACCGGTCATTAAAATCTTCATATTCATCATGATCTGGGTCCAGCCTCTTAGGATCTTTAACCTCTTCCATCCCTGCCCTTTCCGGTGTAGGGGGTTAATATCCTCATTGACATCCCTTTCTGCCAACTCACTGAGTGGTCTAGGGAGTCCTATAAGTTTCAACATGTCATTTTGATCCCCTCTTAGAGGGTCTTTCATACCTTTCCCTTTAAAAGGAAAGCCCATAACGGTTCTATATAAGAGCTTTTGGTCCTTATCTAAAGCAGATTTATCATTACCACTTCTTAAAACTTGGGAACCGTGCCTTTTAAGCAACAGTTTTCCCTTGACAGCTAGGGCTTCTAACATCCTTGTGATGCCTACTATGTCGTCATGGTGGCCCATTACACGGGATGTTTCAACCACAAGCATATTCCATCGTATATCCGCACTCTCCCATGGCATTATGGCTTTAGCATGATGACTTGTTGATGCCACAACTACCATAGTTTCCAACATGCTTGTTTCATGCCCTCTAGGTTGATGGATGGTTAAACATGATTTCTCTTGGGTAGAGACCACACCAAGGCGAACCTTGGCCCATGGCATCGTACTAGAGGATGGGATAACCACTAATGGGCTACTCTTTTCATCACATAAATTATCTTCTGCAGAGGACTCATGCTCTACATAACTAACTAAGTCCATTAGTAAGTTTTGTACAGGGAAAGCCAACCTTTTCCATCCTTGAACAAACCCCATTTTATGGGTAATTTAGGGTCCCTTGAAACCCTAGATTTGAAAACCGCCACTTATAGGCAGCTCCCGACAGAGGCACCACTGATGCGACCTAAAACGGGCCGGCATTGGCTCATGCACTAGCCGGATCTCTATCATGCGCTCAACAACCCCACGGCCTCGCGGCCAGGAGCGTGGATGACACATACATCATCTTCCTAAACATCTTGTGTTTGTATCACGTATCGTAGTCCAACTCTAACCCAATCAACACTCCTCAGAGGGAGTCCCTAGCACATTGCCAAATAGCACGAAGTACAAACATAGGAGGTCCTCCAACGGCTGACTGCCACTACCTCACAGCGGCTCTCCTACACCTTGGGGATTGGCCCCTCGATGCATCGCTAAACATATGTAACATACGCACACAAACTTCTCTCTTTTATGATCCGCGTATTTCCAGGAGATATACCATGCTTCCTGACTTTACTTTCCCTTAGACCCAACGCCTAGCCTACAGCTTGAGCAACCTTACTCACTCAACGTTGGTCATATTCCTCTAAAAAGCAATTGCTATGCATCTAGGAGGTATTATCTGATACATTTTAAATTTCATGCTTCATGTCAATTGTGAATGTCCACGTGCTCAAACAATTAAGAAAATCAGCATTGGTGCTTAGTGCAAAAGCATTCTTTCAATGAATTTGACTATTGCTCGTATGCGGCGTTGCATGAACCTAGCACCGAGAAACCCTCGTGCTACTAGGTTCTTAATCTTTAGATATTGTCCAATCTATATGGTATGCATAAAAAACCAGCAAGATTTTTATCATTTCATTCAACATTTACACACTTTTTATACACTCCAACCCCTCACCCGTTTAGGTTGTGCATATTGCATAGGTTTAGGGTTCATTTTCCACATTTTTATTGCATAAAAGCCATAAAAACTCAGTAGAATATAAAGGTAGGGCTGAACTGAGGCTAAACCTCATACTTCAGACCCCCCATACATCCACAAACATGAATCTTATTTTTCCTTAATTTTCGGCACTCAAAATTCATTTTTCCCTATTGTTTCCTTATTTTCCCTATTTTCCTTGTATTTTTTACAATAATTAATGACTGAAAATACGAAATGAGTTGTGGGATGTGGCCCTTAGGTTCATTTGCAGCAAAAACACACATTTAGTTTGTGTGTCTTATTATATTTTCCATTGATATATCAAAAACACCCTATTTTTCCATATTTCACGTGTTTTACGGGTTTTACACCACTAATTTCATCCACAACACTTATGATTTTCTGATTTTTTGAGCATAAACTGATCAAACTCATAGCAAACAACATTATAATGCGTAATCATCCCATGGGAACAAATATTCATGAAGCAAATTGCATAAAACATCAATTTCCTTTGTAAAAATGAGATTACCGTTCTTTGCGGGTTGCGTGTTTTTATTTGCCATATCTTGGGACTGATTTCCAGCCACCATTAATGCTCATGACAGTCCACAATTAGCAATCTTCATTACTCTTACACCACGGAGAAATCCGGTCTTCATTGGACAAGCATCCATCATCCATTCCTCTTCTTCTTCTTCACCACATGAATCTGCCTTTAGGGGAGAGAGAGGGAGGAGAGAGAAAGACTGAAATCAGAAATCTTAACAGAGACCGCCATTGGAGGAGTGAAGCATGGCGATAGAGTTAGCATCCAGGAGGGATTCAAGCCCCATAACCGATTGGGGGGGTTATTCACAGCCAGCCATCACCCTCTCCATGCCATGAAGCGCAAATTTCGGGCGCCATCTTTCTCCACGTTTTTTCATCCCTCTTCATTCTCTGTCCATGTCTTTTGCTTCATAAGGTGCATAAAATTTTTTGGGGGGGTCCAAACTCAAAAGGCATGCTCAATTTTGGCCTCCCAAGTGTCCACCTTTTCATATCTTGACCATTTTGTGGCCATTTCCCCATCCGGACTCTGAATTGAGCTCTAAAAAATCCTGGGCGTCCGGCTTGGCATCCCGCATTGGCCGGTAACTCTTGCCAACCCGCAAGACAGTCTGAAAAATTATCAAAAATCAACAAGTGTCGCTTGGGCGTCTTTAAAGCACTTTGGCGCTTAAAATCGCCCTAGATCGAGTCGCCACCTTCGACGTTGAATATTTTTCCCTTGATATTCATAATTTTTAGCTATTTTTAAGCACTTCTTGGCACCAAAATTCTGCTCTCATTGGCGACCACGGGATAGGGCAACTCATCCTGTCGAATCCCATGAACATATCTGCACATAAACAACCAAAGGAAAGCATCAAGCTAATACAAAGTAAATAGATACCAAACACAGCACAATGCTCACCCTTCCCCCTGACAAAACCAAGGCATGACATCCACAAGGAGTAGGCCTAGCATGATCTAATAAAAGATCGGAAGCTAGTCACTAACCAACTGCTCCAACACAGCCAAACTAAAAAGAAACTGTCAAAGAGGTTGCCCTAAGTGGTGGTCTGAACTACCTACCTAACTAAGGACAACACAACTAGGAGTTCCTACTAGGCGAGGACTCCTATAGCCTGATCAAGAAGTATTTTCTTTTGGTAGATTTCTTCTTGTAGGGTTTCATTTTCCGATATTCGGGTATGTAAAAAGGAGGGAGCTGAGCGTAGTGACCCAAGGAGAACAGGGCATCGGCCTCTGGACCTGTCTCGGTACCCAAGAACCTACCAAGCCCTCGCAAGGCGACACTGAATCCTTTTTAGACGCTCACTTTTATTTTCGCTCCAACCTTCCTTATTTTCTTCTTTTCCAGCAAGATGCCACCCCTAGGAAGACAAGGCATCGGCCCCGAGTCTGACTCATCCCCAGGAACCTACCAGGCCTTCGCAAGGCAATGATCAACTGCTTATACATTTTCATTCATTTTCTTTTTTTTGATAGGGGTTAGAACCCCTTTTTACACACCTTTGTATATATTTATTGTCTTTAAGATATTCAAGGTTTCTTTTTCTTTATCATTTTTTTCCTTCGACAGGCTTCTCTAACTGCCTCACAACTAACAAGAACTCCTAGAACGGCTGCCTAGCAGGCTAGCAAAACAGGGCCACTAGGACTTCCATCTAAAACAGGTATTTTAATGCTTAGCAATGTCTTTACAGGAGGCAACGACTACACAGACCTCCCTTAAACATACTTAACCTAAACCTCGGGACTTCATGCCTTGGACGCTGGTCCGCAACAAGAAAAGAAAGTCCCCCAAAAAGTACATAGACACATATAGCAGAAAAACACGGTACTCATAAAGGAGAGATATCACCTGGATAGGGCCACGAGAAGCTTCCGCACAACAAAAGGCTCCTTCCAAGCTCTTCTTCGAACCTGTCTAGCACAGAACTACAACAAGAAACCATTAACTGCACCTGCACTAAACAGAAAACTGGCCCTCTTGGCCTAACGAGATCTGGACGTAATCTCCAAAGCAGCTAGCCTTCCTAGCTTAATACTAGATAGGTCATTTTAGTCCATGTAATACTGATGTCCTTGGCATATACATCACACCCTCTCAGACTACCTAGGGTGCCAAGGATAGCATATTATAGGTCGACTAGCCCCATGCTACTCATGCAGGTTAGCTAAAAGCTTGATCTTGTATTTTATTTATTTATTTTTATTCTTAGGGTTTTCTTCCCGTGGAGATACAAGTCCAAGCCTTTCCACAAATAACTCATTAATAAGGCTGATCCCTTCTTGGGCACTATGAGCTGAATGAACAACCTTAGTGGGCTCGCATGTCCCACATTTACTGTAATCTGAATAAACTGGTCGTTCAAGCGGCTGAGTGGCTCTTTTGGGAGAAAGAATCATAGCTTTGTACTCATTCGAACCTCCCCTATTTGGGTTTTCATATATATTAGTGCTACGACCCAAACTAGGTAGAACTTCAAGCCTAAGCACATCACATGGGTGTATCCCAAGGCAGTGTATATGGTCAGATGTATATCCAATCTTACCCTCTTGGGGGTTCAACAGAATATATCCATATGGGACCCTTGGCCTTGCATCCGACACTCCTGCCATACTTTTGGAGATTTTGGGTCTCCAAACCCATCTCACATTTCCCTTAATATTCTTGCACTTCCTCAATTTGCTGCACTGGTCTAACGAACTCAATGCAAACTTATCCCTATGGCCAAATGGCCTCACATCCTTATGAACTTTGTGAAGCACAGGTGGACTTTTAGCATTTTGCATCCTCTTTACAAAAGATGTCTTTACTTGTTTATGTCCATACTGCAAATTTTCTTCCATAAGAACCATGCTTTCACTGGAGGGAACAACATCCACCCGGAAGCATGATTCCAACACCAAAGGTCTCGCAAGAGCCTTACTAGCAACAAAATTAGAACCACTCACAGATTTCTTATCAACACTCATAGGCCCATTGGTTCTATCCATGTTGCCATCACAACTACCTCTCGTGGAAGTGTTGCAAGCCCTAATGGGACTTACATGGCTTGGAACCTTTTCACTGAGAGGCATGTTATTACTACTCATAGGATGGCCATTTTCTGCTTTGAGATTTTGGCCACCAAGGTTCCCCTCATAGGTTGCCTTAGTATCAACAAGCGATCTGTCTTCTTGCAGAAATGGTTGGAAGCTAGGATGCACTTGTACTGAGAGGGGAAAACTCCAAAAGTTTTCCCAACATCTCTAAATGTGACCCTCATAATCGATGGCATGCATTTTTACTTCCCTTAACGACTTAGGGTTCCGCAATCCCACTTGGATTTGTGTATTAATCTCTAAGCCATTCAGAAAGAGCTCACATAGCACATCATTTGGTAGTGAACTGGCTCTTCTTGGCCAAAGCCTAAGAGTACTATCAAAGGCTCTAGCATACTCTTTAACAGAAAGATAGACTCTTGTCTAAACTGCATAAGCTGCCCTAAGACATGAATCATAGGGAGCTCCTTTTCATACTCATCTGGAAATCTATCACAAGTCTCCTCAAATGATTTGATCGACCCTCTTGGGAGGCTCCAGTACCATTTCCTTACCTCTCCCTTTAGGGTACTTGGGAATACGAGCATCCGGTGTATATCATCGAACCCACTTGCAATGCAAGTTAGGTCATATTCTCTTAAATGAATCATCAAATCCTCATTTGGCAACCCATAAAACACTGGGAGATCCCTATAAAGAGGAGGACATTTAGTTCTCCATTTTGGGATCAACACCGGGTCATTAAAATCTTCATATTCATCATGATCTCGGTCCAGCCTCTTAGGATATTTAACCTCTTCCAACCCTGCCCTTTCCGGTGTAGGGGGTTTAATATCCTCATTGACATCCCTTTCTGCCAACTCACTGAGTGGTCTAGGGAGTCCTATAAGTTTCAACATGTCATTTTGATCCCCTCTTAGAGGGTCTTCCATACCTTTCCCTTTAAAAGGAAAGTCCATAACGGTTTTATATAAGAGCTTTTGGTCCTTATCTAAAGCAGATTTATCATTACCACTTCTTAAAACTTGGGAACCGTGCCTTTTAAGCAACGGTTTTCCCTTGACAGCTAGGGCTTCTAACATCCTTGTGATGCCTACTATGTCATCATGGTGGCCCATTACACGGGATGTTTCAACCACAAGCATATTCCATCGTATATCCGAACTCTCCCATGGCATCATGGCTTTAGCATGATGATTTGTTGATGCCACAACTACCATAGTTTCCAACATGCTTGTTTCATGCCTCTAGGTTGATGGATGGTTAAACATGATTTCTCTTGGGTAGAGACCATACCAAGGCGAACCTTGGCCCATGCCATCGTACTAGAGGATGGGGTAACCACTAATGGGCTACTCTTTTCATCACATAAATTATCTTCTGCAGAGGACTCATGCTCTACATAACTAACTAAGTCCATTAGTAAGTTTTGTACAGGGAAAGCCAACTTTTTCCATCCTTGAACAAACCCCATTTTATGGGTAATTTAGGGTCCCTTGAAACCCTAGATTTGAAAACCGCCACTTATAGGCAGCTCCCGGCAGACGCACCACTGATGGGACCTAAAACGGGCCGGCATTGGCTCATGCACTAGCCGGACCTCTATCATGCGCTCAACAACCCCACGGCCTCGCGGCCAGGAGCGTGGATGACACATACATCATCTTCCTGAACATCTTGCGTTTGTATCACGTATCGTAGTCCAAACTCTAACCCAATCAACACTCCTCAGAGGGAGTCCCTAGCATATTGCCAAATAGCACGAAGTACAAACATAGGAGGTCCTCCAACGGCGGACTGCCACTACCTCACTGCGACTCTCCTACACCTTGGGGATTGGCCCCTCGATGCGTCACTAAACATATGTAGCATACGCACACAAACTTCTCTCTTTTATGATCCGCGTATTTCCAGGAGATATACCATGCTTCCTCACTTTACTTTCCCTTAGACCCAACGCCTAGCCTACAGCTTGAGCAACCTTACTCACTCAACGTTGGTCATATTCCTCTAAAAAGCAATTTTTATGCATCCAAGAGGTATTATCTGATACATTTTAAAGTTCATGCTTCATGCCAATTGTGAATGTCCACGTGCTCAAACAATTAAAAAAATCAGCATTGGTGCTTAGTGCAAAAGCATTCTTTCAATGAATTTGACTATTGCTCGTATGCGGCGTTGCATGAACCTAGCACCGAGAAACCCTCGTGCTACTAGGTTCTTAATCTTTAGATATCGTCCAATCTATATGGTATGCATAAAAAACCAGCAAGATTTTCATCATTTCATTCAACATTTACACGCTTTTTATACACTCCAACCCCTCACCCGTTTAGGTTGTGCATATTGCATAGGTTTAGGGTTCATTTTCCACATTTTTATTGCATAAAAGCCATAAAAACTCAGTAGAACATAAAGGTAGGGCTGAACTGATGCTAAACCTCATACTTCAGACCCCCCATACATCCACAAACATGAATCTTATTTTTCCTTAATTTTCGACACTCAAAATCCATTTTTCTCTTATTTTTTCCTTATTTCCCCTATTTTCCTTGTATTTTTTGCAATAATTAATGACTGAAAATACAAAATGAGTTGTGGGCTGTGGCCCTTAGGTTCATTTGCAACAAAAGCACAAATTTAATTGGTGTGTCTTATTATATTTTCCATTGATATATCAAAAACACCCAATTTTCCCATATTTCACGTGTTTTACGGGTTTTACACCACTAATTTCATCCACAACACTTATGATTTTTTGATTTTATGAGCAATAAAAATGTCGCTTGGGCGCCTTTAAAGCACTTTGGCGCTTAAAATCGTCCTAGATCGAGCCGCCGCCTTCGACGTTGAATATTTTTTCCTTGATATTCATAACTTTTAGCTATTTTTAAGCACTTCTCGGCACCAAAATTCCGCTCTCAAGGGTAGTTGTTCTTGTCGAGCTTCTCAATGATGGGGTTTCTACTATTCTCTGCCATTATCACAAAACTAATACCAAACAGCAAGCAAATCTTCTGCAACCCTCAACCTGTAGTGCACATCAATACATCAGACAACCTTTTTCACTGTCTGCTCAAAATACATGCAATCTGCAACCAGTTTGTAGATAAACCTTGTGTTTATTTGCTGGTAAACACCTTTAAACTTATAGATTTGAAATCTGTAACGTATGCACCTGTATACGACAGAAACATCTGAGATTGTAGGATACCTCGAACTATTGTCCGCAACCTTACGAGTCTAAAATGGGGCCTGAAATGACCTCAGATGGCACAGCGCTCTTCACGTATACCAAATCTCACTACAATCTAAGATTTTTGCTCTACCCTGCTTCCGATGCCTCCACAGGCACTGTCCAAGAGAAGAAGTAGAGAATGGAAGAGCTTCTTACCCGTTGCTTGCTTGCTTGAATCCTTGGCTCCTCTCCTTCGCTTTAGCCTTCAAAGCTAGCCTCAATCAGTGGTGTAGCTCTGATACCATGTCACGAATCGCATGGTGGGGGGACTTTCTCAAGATGCTACATCGAACACACAAAATACACAAGGAGAAGCTCACTTAAGAGACAAGAAGAGAGATGGAGGCCAAAACGTTTTCTTGCTGGTTTTTTCTTCTTCTTCCACACACTTTTCAATGTACAAAAAGTATAGATAAGATACAACATATAGGGAAGTGGCCTACTAAGTCAAACAATGCATATCTGACTACACTAGTCGACTGGCGCTATAACTATGCTAGCTATAAATAGTTGTAACAACTTGAATATAATAAGTAATGAGTCAGTGGCCATGTGAGAGGCATAATGATTACCAACGTGCTAAGTGTAGACGTGTGGACCCATCTAACTAGGCAGTCCATCATTAATGTTTGCATGTGTTGAGCTTGTCATCTCAACATTTTGGATTCCATCTGCTAGAAGAACATGTAAGAGAAGAAAGAAAAGGAGGAAATAGAAGGAAGGTTGAAGATGAGAAAGGGTTTAAAGAGTGCATAAGGAAACAAAAAGAGGAGGAGAAGAAATGCAAACCAAAAGAGGAGATAGATAGTTTAGTAGACAACTTATCCCAAGAGAAAGCAGCTAGGAGATACAAGAGAATTAAAAAGGAAAAAGAGGGTGAAACTGAAGTAGTAGACAAGAAGAAAAAGAAGAAGGAGATGAATAGAGCATCCCATAAGAAGAAGGAGAAGAAGAAGAAAGACAAGAAGAAGTATGGGACAAGTGATGGGGAGGATAGTGAGAGTTTAGAAGATAATTATGGAAAGTTAAAGATGGCACAAACTACAAAGTATAAAGGAGAGAGAAAGGAGCTGATCTTTATGGAGTGGATCACAAGGTAGATAAGTACTTAAAGTATGACAAGTTACTTAAAGAGAGGAAATGAGAAGTGACATGCATCTATTTCAAAGAGGATGTTGCTAATCGATACATTTTAGAATAGGAACAAGGTAGTACCATCTTCTCATGGGACAAAATATAGAAGGAGCCAAAAGATTATTTCATCCCAAAGGTGGAGAAATTCAAAGTTATGTATGAATGGAGGAGCCTCAAGTAGGCACAAGGAAAGATGAAGGAGTATGTAGTAAATATCAATGATTGATAGTTAAACATCCCAAACATGGACACAAACACCAAGCTACATGGGTTTCTGTTTGGCATGTAGGAGTGGAAAAAAAGAGATATAAAGAAGTAAAAACCTAAGAATCTAGCCAAGCCCATAAGAGTGATTGAGAGACTAGTGGACTTAAAAGAAAGGAGAATATCCTAAGGGAGTCAAACCAGATTCCACACAAGCCTTACCACCAACACTTGGACTCCAAGGCCAACTCTCCCAAGAAGACCAATATCTAAAGCTAGAATTAAGATCTTAGGAGTTTAATATACCCAATTAAGGACCCCTCAGTGATATGATCTAGTGGTCCATCAAGAGATTATCCTAAGCGATGTGTCCAAGTAATCCTTACAATAACACGAGGTTTGTCACCTAGAAGTATACTTTGTGAGATGGAAGGTTCTAATCATAACCCATAAGGATCGGCCTAAATCTATTGGGATAAAGGGTAGTGCACATGTCTGTCTATAAGGGCCACGCTATACATATACATATACCTATCTAAAATCATTATTGAGGTACACTCTTCAGTACCACAAATCGTGTGTTTCTATCTCTTCTCTCTCTCTCAATCTGCATCTCTATTCAGAAGCTCCATTGTAGCTATCTCAACAAACTAGTATTAGAGCTTGGTTCAGGCAATCAGAGCTTGGTATTTCTTCATGTGCAAGAGCTTAAAGTGGAAGAAGAGTTCACTGTGAAGAGTTTGCATGCACGAGCAACAAGGGTTGAAGCTTCTTCTTGAATCTTGAAGCTTCCCTCTTCATATTGAGCTTGTTGAAAGTCATCAATGGCCACTTGGGGACTCTCCCCATCATCTCAAAACTTGGACCAGTATTCTAATCCCTTCACGGATGAAGGCGCCATGAGCATGGGTATGCAAATCTAGTTTTTAGCATGCTCAAGACCTATAGCAATTGCTCCTCTTCATTTATCATCATGGTTGTGCTTTACGCTTTGCATATAATGCTTAGCATTAAGCATTGAAGTGTAGTATTACACTTGGGGCTTATATACATTCATTGGAAGAACTGTATGCCTAGAAGAGTGCTGCAAGCAAAGTCTACTAGCTAAAGAAACTCATGGATTTGCGCATGAAAGAGGATACTACAATGTCTACTCACCTTAGTTATTTTAACTCCATTTTTAGCTAGCTTGCTGCTTTGAAGTTAAATATTGATAATGAGTTCAAAGCTACATTCTTGCTTTGCACTCTGCTAGAGAGCTGGGACACCTTTAGGAATACCATGAGCAATTCTAATGCTATGATTTTGTATGTTGATGTAGAGAGCACTCTACTCATGGAAGAAATGAATTGGCAAAACAATGCATCGAGTAAGTCTTCTAGTGCTTTGCATACTAGAGACAGATCACAATAGAAAGGAAAATCTAATAGTGAGGGATGTAGTAAATCATGTGGTAAGGATGTTGAATGCCATCATTGTGGCAAGAAGGGTCACTTGAAATGCGACTGCTATAAATGGAAGAAAGAGAAAGGGAAGGGCAAGAAGATAGATGATAGCAAGGAAGAGAAGAAAGAGAGTCAGCCTACTAAGAAGAGTAGTGTAAAGATCAAAGAGGTGAATGTAGTTGCCCTGAGAGTGACAATGGTACACTTTAACTCTTTATGTTTCAGTGCATATGCATTGATAGCCGATAAAGATGATGACATGCACACTTGGATTTTGGATTTAGGTGCCTCTTTTCATGTCACCCCTCACTATGAGTGGTTTAAAGACTATATAGGAGGTCGACATGGTGTTGTCCATCTTGGGGACAATTATGCATGTGACATTGCAGGCATTGGTAGTGTGGAACTCCAATTTGAGCATGGATCCATCTTCACTCTTTAGAATGTAAGGCATGTACCACAGCTCAAGAAGAACTTGATTAGTAGTGGTCAGCTAGATGATGATGGTTTTCATACCACCTTTGGTAATGGGAAATGGAATATCTATAAGGGATCTAGGGTTATTGCTAGATGTTGCAAGAGTGATACTTTGTATCCACTTCATGTATCTAGTGTGCGTGACCATGATGTCACTGTGACGGAGCAACCAAGTTTTTCCTTGTGCCATGGCCAGTTGGGACACATGAGTCAAATAGGAATGAAAGTACTTTCACATTTGGGTTACTTGCCTTGTCTTCGTTATGTTGCTTTTGAGCACTATGATCATTTTGTTTATGGTAAGCATGCACAAACATCTTATAAAAAGTCTCTTTCACTGAAATCTTTGCCTCTAGAGTTAGTACATTTTGATTTATGTCAGATGCCAGGGTTATCTCTAGGAGGAAAGAAATACTTTGTCACATTTGTCGATGATGCTACACGGAAGGTATGGGTGTACCCTATTCATAGCAAGGATGAAGTGCTTGACAGGTTTCAAAAATTCTTGGCATTGGTTGAGAACTAGACTGATAAGACACTTAAGCATCTTCACTCTGACAATGGTGGGGAGTATGTGTTCAAAGCCTTTCAGGCATTTTTATGACAAGGGGATCAAGAGGGAGCTCACTACCCCTCATAATCCACCCCATAATGGAGTTGCAAAGTGCATAAATCAGACCACACAAGATAAGGTCCATACGATATTGTTTCATGCTACATTACCCCATGGTTTTTGGGCAGAGGATATTATGATAGCCATTCATATAATTAACAAGTCACTGAACATGTCTTTGGGGGGGAGTCCCTCAGGAAGAGTGGTTGGGCAAGCCATCTTCTTATGTTCATTTGCCAGTTTTTGGCTGTGAGGCTTTTGTGCATATACCGAAAGAAGAACGCAACAAAATAGAACCAAAGTCCTATATATGCATATTCATAGGATATAGTGATGAGGATGAGATGGGGTATAGACTTTGGGATCCCAAGAAAAGAGAGATAGTAGGCAGCAAAAGGATGTCATCTTTCGTGAAGATCGCATGCATGCAACCCAAGAAGATTGAGGAAGTTGGAAGGGTTGTTTTTAGGGAGGATGTACCTTTTAGAGAGTCATTTGTGCCCAGTGGACGGCGACATATACCTGCTATAAATAGTCCTAAAAATGTAAGAAATGGTGCTAGAAATGAGTAGCAAGGTATTGCCCATGATACAACGTAGTTTTAGCCTGAAAATATATAGTTAGAACAGCTTGAACTATCACGACAAAATGCTGGAATTTCAAGACAACAACGTGTACATGCAGAATCTGTAAATGGTTTTGGGAGAATATATATATGTCCTACATGCAGTGAATGAAACCTACTTAGCATGCTACTAAACATGGTTGTTATGACATATGTCTGGAGATGTTGACTATGTTTTTGAGCTGAGAAATCATTGATTTTTGCAGTCAACTTACTATCATAAACTTGAGGATTGAAATTTTCATGTGCAAAGTATACTTGCTTTGTAGGGAGTCACGCACTATCAAATTATAACTACAATGAATACAAAAAGTTAAAAGATAGAAAATGCTGACAAGACTGATAACATAACTCAAATAGTGGGTGAAAAACACGATAACAACAACTATGCTATGTGGGAGTTGAGGATGCATAACTTTCTCATGGGCAAGGGTTATTGGGACTTGATTACAAGTGGGGAGACTAAGCCCAAACTCCCCGACAAAAATGCAACTCCTGATTAGCTTAGGGCACATTGACCATGGATTGAGAGAGTTCGGAGGGAAATACGTGGGCTATCCCTATGTATTTCTAATGATATGGTTATGTAAATAATGAATTGTAGCTCACCAAAGGATTCATGGGATATTCTAATGAGATACTATGGTACTACCACTAATTCTAAAAAAATAGAGTTGAAGCAAAAGTTTAACATGATGGACAGTAAAGGAGAGTCCATTTAGGACAATGTGAGTAAGATAAAGACTATTGTAGATGATGAGGATTTAGTGGCTGTGACCGTGAACGGTCTAAGGCCTAAATACAAGTCCTTTGATATACATCATTTCAATCGGGGCTAAAATGCCTAACTTTAATGAATTGATATCTTTGCTTATCCATGAAGAAGTGAAATTAAGGCTAACTACAAGCTCAAGTAGCTCTAAAATTAGTGATCTAGATTTTTACTCTAATCAGAGAGGCCATGGTCATCATGGCAAAGGTTCTAGCCAACCCAATAGCATGCATCTCAGCATGGGCAGAGTTAGTAGGGATTTGATGGTAGAGGTGGTGGATACTCTCCTATGAGGGGGAGATCTCAATCTAGGGGCAAAGGATCCTAGCACACTCTCTCATGAAAAAACAAACAAAGATAAATATTTCCATTATTGTGGCAAGCATGGTCACATTGCAAAAGAGTGTTGGAAGAAGCACACTAATCACAAAAGGGTAGACAATAAGGACATTATGCATCTTCTAGTCATGTAGAGCCAAAGACTAGTCAGAGATTATTTGCTATGACTTATGTATGCAACAAAGGCAAGCAGCAAGGAAAGTTTGATGATGTTCAGCATATAGATTCTAGTGCCTCAAACCACATGAAACCACATGGTGAGTGGTTTGATGAGTTGAAAGTAGGTGCTAATGGCTATATATGTAGTACTAGAGATTATTCTTGGCATGACATAGCACACACAAGGATTGTTCCCTTAGTTATGCCTAATGGCAGAAAAAAGCACTTGCATGATGTCTTCATGTTCCATTGATCACCAAGAACCTATTGTTTATGGGTCATATGGTTGAGCAGAACCTGGATGTACGATTTAATAGAGATAGTTGCTTCATAGAGAAGTATGGCAGAGGATGTAGATTGGTTGCTAAAGGTGAGAGACATGGTAGGATGTTTACATTAGATGCAAACATCCCTAAATTAAATGTTAGCTATATATAGTCTATCTATATATAGCGCCCTAGTAGCTATATATAGTCTGTCTATATATAGCGCCCCAGGTCCCCTCCATATATTCCTATCATGTGTGCTCAGGTGACACACTTCTGGGGTTCCACTTCCGGTGTCTCATATCTCTCTTCTCTCCTCTCTTCCTTTCGTCTCTCATCTTCCTCGCAGTTTCCAACATGGTATCAGAGCGAGGTTCTACAACATCACAAAGCTTTCCAACATTAGTGTTTACGTTGGATACCGCAGGTTTACTGAAGTGGTTGCCGGGTTCAGTCTCTCGAACATCAAACCGTCCTCTCTATCCTTTCGCGCCTCCTATCATCATCGCTCCTATTGTGCGTGAGGCAGTGTAACAATAGACTAACAAACGGCCTAAAGCAAGAGAGAGGATGTTGTCCGGGTAGAAGCGAAGCTAAGTCCCTGTGTTGTGCGTGAGGCAGTGTAACCATAGAGCTCCCATTTATAGGACTTGCTGGCCCCAAGTCTATAGGACATGGTGGCGCCGAGTCTAACATGTATTCTGCATTATCCTGAGACACAGGATCAGAATCCGCCGAGTCTTAACACGTGTTCTACATTATCCTGAGGCACAGGATCAGAATCTTCATCAGGCAACTCATTAAGATCAAAGATGAACCGTCTCTTGGTTGCCATGTCGGGTGCCGGAGACCACTGGATCAACCAAGAGCGATACGAAAGGTATACATGGCAGACGATGGCGTTGGCAGAGAAGAAGCATGCATATTGCTCTCTGTTCGGTGGCTGTTCTCGATCCAGCTTCATCGCTCCTCTCCTCAAGGAATTGCCCCTCGTCGGTCAGCTCTCCCTCTTGCACGTGCTCGACAATGTGCATCCCTTCCTCCCTCATGAACTCGGCCCTGCCTGCCAGACCGATGACGACATGAACACAGAACCTGATCATCCTTTCGCGCCTCCTATCATCATCGCCATTGCCTTCAACACTTTCCTATCATCATCGCCATCGCCTTCAGCACTTAACCCTATCTTGTTGTTTACTCGAACTTGTTGCAGTAACAGTGTCGTCGCCATCACCATCGGCTTTTTGACCTCTAGTGCCGGTACCATCTTTCGGATTTGGCATCGGTCTTTTGCTTGAGTTCATCTCACCAATAATTTTGCCATCCGGTTTGGCCGCTTGAGTTCGTCATCGATAATTTTGCCATCGCATTAATCTTTTCCGAGGGAAGCTCCTTTACGGAGTACTTTGGCGAAGGACATGTGTCATCGGGTTGGGCCTCTTTGTGCAGGCTGAATTCTCAACTGTATTTTTTTGCCATCTCTGGGATGCGTGAGGACATACCGTGCCAGCATCTTACAATGCCAACAAGTTCCATCTTTGAGCGGATTGTCTTCTAGCAAATTAACTGTGTGAAGAATCGTCAAGCAGCACTACTGTTATCCTGAAGAAAAATTACCGCTTATGTATACAGTGTGGAAACTGCACCTTTCTTTGATGTTAGTTGGTTGGGAGATATAAGAACAAATTATCGGCCTTCTGTATTCGATCTTTAGGAACAAGGAGATATGGGCGAGCCTTCTGGTTTTACCTTCTCATTATCCTGGGATTGAAGATTTTTGCGGGGCTTATGTCAAGGTTAACTCTTGGCTTAATGTCGTTGGGCCTTGTTGATCTGGAAGCACTCATGAAGTCTGGCACTCCTAACTCCAACAGCAGCAGCAGTAGGCCAGGGCTTCAACTCAAGCTGAGCAGCATAAAGATTCTGAATTACAAATGAAAAATTCAATCAAAGAACCGGTTTCAAAGCCCACTGAAGCATGCGATGGAGCTTGATACGAAAGGAGACAAAGTGGAAGATTCAGTTATTAATGTACATATGACTGATTTGCAAGGTACGGATTACCACTTGCGACGTACGGATTACCACTTGAAACTTGGTAGCTTACGAGAGCCACTTAGCAGATAAGCTTCCTCTCGATAAGCTTTCTCTGTCTCTCTGCTCAGTGACACACTTCTGGGGTTCCACTTCCGGTGTCTCATATCTCTCTTCTCTCCTCTCTTCCTTTCATCTCTCGTCTTCCTCGCAGTTTCCAACATTAAATGCTACAATGCTTGCTCATGATGGGGAAAGTATCTGAGACATTGATATTTGGCATAAGCAAATTTGACATATAAATGCTCAAAATTTGAAAAATATGCAACATAAGGATCTTGTTACAGGGTTCCCAAGGCTTAAGTATGTTGATTTGGGATATGTATGCTCAGCATGTCAATTTGGAAAACAAGCCAGGTTTCCATTTGCAAAGAGTACATTGGATAGCAATAGGCCGCTACATCTTCTACACTCAGATGTATGCAGACCGACACATAATGTATCACTTGGTGGGTCTACATACTATGCGACTTTTGTGGATGACTATAGTAGGTACACATGGATATACATCCTAAAGCATAAGGATGAGGTTTTGGATAGCTTTAAGGATTTTAAAGCTCGTGTAGAAAAAGAGCTTAACTATTATGTCTCATTCTTATGATCTGATGGTAGTGGAGAGTACGTGTCAAAGGAGTTTGTCAAATACTTAGCAAAGCATGGGATCATGAGGCAACTAACTTCTAGCTATACTCCATAGCAGAACAGAGTTGTTGAATGGAAGAATAAGGTGATTATGGAGCCACCCAAGACCATTGTAAATGAGAAGGATATGTCGTCACATTATTGGGCTGAAGCTATAGTTACAGATGTCTATGTGATGAATAGAGCACCTACAACAAGAATACATAAAAAGAGACCTTATGAGTAGCTTTATGGCTACAAGCGTGACGTCTAACATTTGAAATTATTTGGTAGTATTTCCTATGTCCATATTCCAGATGAAAAATGAAATAAATTTGACCCTTAAGTAGTGAAGTGTGTTTTCCTTGGATACTCATAGGAAAGGAAGGCATACAAGTGCATTGCTTTGACTACACGAGAGATATTGCTCAGCCGTGATATTGTGTTTGATGAGTTAGCATCTTGATATGGTGGTAAGCATGCTACATATATTGAAAGTGGATAGCAAGGCACTACTTCTATTAGCGGACCTACTCAGGATGCATCTAGCAGTGTAAGTCTTTGGACCAGAACACTCCTTAGCCATGGTTCTTCAACCACTGACATGGACATGTCAATGAGGGTGAGAGATAAAGGAAAAGAGAAGGTTTATGATGATGTTACAGGTCCATTGACTTTAGGATATGACTCTAGTGAGAGTCTAGATAGTGAGTATGGCATAGTTGTAGTGGTTACACCTAGAGAATTAAGCAGAGATACATACCACGTCATGAGAGAGCAGAATCTAATTCATCTCCATTGCAAAGATCACAAAGAGAAAGGAAGTCGATGGATAGGCTCTGTTGAGATATTTGCAATCACACCTAATGTATCCTCTTTGTATGAGGCAGTTCGGGGCAGTTGAAGACATGCAGGCACTATAGGAATCCCATATGCATAGAGAGGAAAAACTGCTATCCATCTAGCAACTATAAAGCATTGTACTTGACTATCACTTTTACACACATATATGATGAATGCAATAGCATGATGATTTCTCTTTTTGGTTAGTGTCTTTTCATTGTCAGTCTATACAAAAGATTGTGTTTATGAGTCCAAGCTTCCATCGTGGAATCTAATTCACTTGTATAACAGTCAAGTCCAGTGTCTCTGTCATCATGAGTTGATTCTTCTTCTTCCATCCTCTATAGCCACTACCATTCTCGAGATCCAACCAACATATTTCAACATGGTATTAGAGCCCAGTTCGGCATGGCTAAGCTTGGCTTAGCTCCTCTTTTCTCTCTCTGAGTCCCTCTCTAGCTCAGTCCAAGCTCAGGTTGAGTATTTAATTTCATCTCCTCACTTAATCACACTCTCTCTACCTAGCAGCCATAGCCACCACTTGTGTTCGAAGTTCTTCATCTCCTTCTACATGCTATATTTCCTCATGCCTTCTTCTACAAAAATCTTTCCTAACCGAGGGCACCTATGCCTATTACCATAGACCCGAACATTGGTGCACCTTGAGCCCAACATTGTGCGATTTCATCATCGTTGCCAAAATTTCACATGTGAGAGGTTGTACTGCTGCTACCATCACTATAGTCCATGATTTGACCTGCAAGCTTAGAGCAAAGTGAGCTTGCTATATAAGCTTCTTTCTCTCCAAAGGGATTATCAAATGGCTTTGTCTACAAGCTACATAAATTGAAAAACCAGTCAGCCAGAAACCTAAGTACAGGTCCACCATAGCCATTGCAATTTCAAGCTTATCTGTTATCTCATTTTCTCTCTCCTACCACTTAAGCCCAATCATCGACACCTTAATTCACTGATTTACTCAAATCCACACATCAAGGAGGAGAAGTTCTCAAATATCTTTGAAGATTTTTGGAAGGTTTGTGAAGATTAGAAGACCAAGCATTCAACATTAGGCTCTTCTCCCACTTCATTTCTCTCACTCCTCTTGACTCAAAAAAGCTATTGTCACTCTGATCTAAGCTCCCAAATTAGTTTCTAGCAAGGATTCAAGTAAAATTTATCCATCAACAAGGAGGGGACTCAAGTTTAAGGAAAAGACAAGCATCGAGAATCAAGTCAAACTCAAGCAACAAACGTTAAATTTCAAACTAGTATCTTTTGATACTACACTATCATTGCTTGTGTCTTTTGAAACATACAAAGATCAACTCATTGTTGGTTATTCTCAAGTTGTGGGTACTAATTTTTGGTCATGTCAATGACAAGCAAGAAGATTTCTATGGGGATACACTTCATGAAGAGTAGCATGACTCATGTCTCTTATCAACACTATATGGAAGACTTGTTTGTTCTACCTGTAGGGATGGATGGATTTCCTTGTTTTAAAGAGCTATCAATGAATCTATTAGAAGATTTTGAGTTCATTTCCGCTACCTCAAAGGTGGTACCTTTTCTTGAGGGGGACATGAACATGAAGACTAATACAACTAATGCAAGAAAAGTCAATAAAGTAGAAGACCAAGAGTACCTAGAAGAAGAGGACCAAAAGATCAAAGCGGTGGACATTAAAACTGCAATCAAAGTGAAGAACAAGTACAAGATAAAAAAGAGCAAGCTGGGCTACACCAACAAGAAGACCTACAATAAATTGAAGATCTATGCAAAAAGAAATTTTGAAAACTGCAAGGGCTTGCCCGGTCCTTGATCCAAATTTCTACTAGATTTTTTAAGCCTTGTATTGCCTAGCCCTAATGCTCCTGTCATAAGCTCGTAAACTCCTCATTGTAGCCTTGTACTACAGCCTTTGTACACTTCTTGAGGTCCCTATTATAGCCTCTGGATGACCATCATGTTTGTGGTACTCAGACTTAGCCTTTTCTGTGATAACCTCTGGTGTTTTGCCATGTTTATGGTGTGCCCACACTTTGTAGGTGTTGCTTTTACTAAAGCCTCTACACACTTTGTACTTTCTGGTTGTGATTGAGGAGGGGTGTTGAGATATTTGCAATCACACCTAATGTAGCCTCTTTGTATGAGGCAGTCTGGCCTGAAGACATGTAGGCTGTAGGAGTCCCATTTGTACAGAGAGGAAAAACTGCTACCCTTCCAGCAACTATAAAGCATTTTACTTGACTACCACTTTTACATACATATATGATGAATGCAATAGCATGATGCTTTCTCTTTTCAATTAGTGTCTTGTCATTGTCAATCTATACCCAAGATTGTGCTTATGAGTCCAAGCTTCCATCTTGGAACCTAATTCACTCATGTAACAGTCAAGTCCGTTGTCTCTGTCACCATGAGTTCATTCTTCTTCTTCCATCCTCCATAGCCACTGCCATGCTCTAGAGCCCACATATTTCAATAGGCTTACCTATAGTGGATACTTAGTGAAACATTATGCATACATGACAGAGGTGGATAAATACAAAGAGCATACATATTTTTTTCAGAAGCAATTAAGGATGAGAACTGGTGCAAGGCTATGGATGGTAAATATGAGGCTTTGTTGAAAAATAGAACATGGGATTGCGTAAGGGAAAAATGTCTATTGGATGCAAGTGGGTCTATAAAGTAAAATGTAAGTTTGATGGCTCACTAGAGAGGTACAAAGACAGATTGGTAGTGAAAGGATATGCCTAGTAGTATGGGCTGGATTACTAGGAAACCTTTATTTCGGTTGCTAAGGTGGAAACTGCATAGACTATTATTGCATTGGTTTCATCCAAAGGCTTGAATCTTTATCAGATGGATGTGAAAAATTCTTTCTTAAATGGTGATTTGGCAGAAGAGGTTTATATGGATCAGTTAGAGGGTTATGTGCATCCCAACTATCCGTGGTATGTATGTAGATTAAAGAAAGCATTGTATGGCTTAAAGAAATCCTTGCAAGTGTGGAATGTTAGGATTACTTCCTACTTGCAGTAGCTTTGATTTTAGCTAGGTAAAGCTTATCACAGCATATTTACCAGGAAAACACAGACATGATATGTGATTTTGGTGATCACATGTGATGATATACAGGGCATTGATGACATAAAAGCTATGTTGCATAAAGAATTTTAGATCACAAAATTGGGAGAGTTGAAATTTTTCTTAGGGATCGAAGTTATGTGTACAACTCATGGGATATGGATGATATAAAAATAGTATGCACATAATATGTTGGAGAAGTATGGCATGTTAGAATGCAAACCTGTGGACACACCACTAGAACAAAGTTTAAAGTTGGTTGTTACTATAGGAAATGTGATAGAGAATGTGACTATGTATAGATATATGGTTGGGAGTCTAATCTATCTTACTTTTGCTAGATTGGACTTGAGTTATGCAGTTAGTCTGATAAGCCAGTTTATGTAGTAGCCAAGGAAACGTCACCTAGATGGTGAGAGGAATATTTTGAGATATGTGAAGGGTAAAATATCTTATGGGTTGTTCTATGAGCATCATAAGCCTGTTGAGAGCTTACAAGTTATTGTTGTGATGTGGATTGGGCTAGCTGTGTATGTTGAAGAGCCCCCTGCCACAACACCATGAGAACCACGAACCCGGCTAAGTAGAAGTTGCAAATACATTTGCTGGCCATGAAAAACCTGCAAGAGAACTCCTTCTTCTTCACCAAGAACCATACTCTCATAACACACAAGAGAGATGACACAAAAAATATTGATAGATCCAAACCATCCTCACCCTCTTTTTCCTCCTTGCTCTTCATAAAAATGACCATGAAGCATAAGAGAAAGAGACTAGAATAAGAAGGCGAGTGTTGTGCCAAAATGGGAGAGAGGGAAATGAAGCATGAGAGGAGAAGATAAAGGAAGAGAGAGGGTGTAACTACATCAACCTCCCACCTCCTCAAATCACCTGACAAGCCTCCTCCTTTTCCTTTCTTGGTATTATAAATTTGAACTTGCATACATTTTGCTAAGGTGTAAAGACCCTTCAATTTTGACAATAAGACAAAAGGTGTTGACCATCCCTTTTCCCATGACAATATTTTATCATGTGAGTCTTTTGGACTACACATTTTACATTGCTTCATATTTGATTTTTTGACAAGAGAGTATAAAAGAAAAATGCCATTTCATAAAATATGTTCCCATGTTGAGCACATTTTGGTGTCTATATTTTCATTGATTTCGTGGTTATCATTTTCTCATGCACTTAAGTGTGAAGCATCCCCGCAAACAAATTTGAAGAAGAACCATAATCGGCTTGAACAAATCTTCATCTTCATCATCAGTCTTCATTTTATTTGTTGATCTTCAAATTGCAATTGGATAAGGAGAGGAATAACACACAAAAGAAATATGGAACTAGGACGTTGAGCCTAGGTTATAAGCTCACCACAAAAATTCACTTAGCACACAAAAGATAGGGCTCTCAACCAACTTGCACACAATAATAACTTCACACTTAGGATAGACAGAAAAACAATCACACCATGAAGCTCATGAAGAAATCCCAAAAAGATATAAAAATGAAGTGCATCCCTTGCAAAGGATATGATTTTGAAGTTCTCCCACCTGGAGCATGAATTTTGAAAAGGAAAAGAGGTGTAGACTTTATAAAGAATATCAATAAAGAGAAAACGAAATGAAATATAACATTTTATGAGAAATCTTGTGCATATTATGAAGAAGGGTCCTTGATAAACCAAGAAGAGTATATGAATTACTTCTAGATCCATGCATATGAGAGAAAGAAGGAAAAGCATAGAAACAAGACTCATGGGAAGGTTTGATTGTTAATATTGTTTTTTAAGAAAGGGATTTTGATGGATCTGCTACATGCTGGAAGATAAAAAAGATAAGGTGTCGAGTCTGCCGCGTGAAATGAAGGAAGGAGCGTGAAAGAGAATCAGACGATCTGATACCAGCACAGTTCTTTGCGTTTGGCTGGCATCACGATCATTGCATATGGTGAGCTACACTTCTTCTTGTCTTATCATAGCAACTCACATACAACTTATGATCGGCCTGTGAGAGATAGCCAGTGAGATTGTTTGTCTTGACAGCACTTAGGAGGGACTGAGTTTCTTGATAAGGTTGGTTCTATTGGGCAGGTCATGGCAAACCTTGCCTCTTGATAAGACTAGGCCGGCAACAGTGGCACACATGGAGGGTATGGGAGGAAGGGATAGTGAAATGTCGCTGAAGAGGGGGTGATGAAGAAGAATAAAGGGAAAGAGAGGAAAGAGGGAGACACAGTGGAATTGGTGGAAAATGTTCAGTGGAAACATTAACTTATCAACTCATCTTCTCATTGTGATACAGCCTTCTTCTTCTTGATTTAACAAAACCGATCTTTTCTTCTTGAGCATATAGCCAAGAAATGCTACTTTCCATGCCCCAAAATATAGCTACAAATACTTCTCTTTAAAGCTCCATGACCACCTCTTCCTGGCTAGTGCACAAAATGAAGAGCCCCCTGCCACGACACCATGAGAACCATGAACCCGACTAAGTAGAGGTTGCAAATACATTTGTTGGCCATGAAAAACCTACAAGAGAACTCCTTCTTCATCAAGAACCATACTCTCATAACACACAAGAGAGATGACACAAAAAATATTGATAGATCCAAACCATCATCACCCTCTTCTTCCTCCTCACTCTCCATAAAAATGAGCATGAAGCATAAGAGAAAGAGACAAGAACAAGAAGGCAAGTTTTGTGCCAAAATGGGAGAGAGGGAATTGAAGCATGAGAGGAGAAGATAAAGGAAGAGAGAGGGTGTAACCGCCTCTACCTCCCACCTCCTCAAGTCATTCAATAAGCCTCCTCCTTTTCCTTTCTTGGTATTATAAATTCGAACTTGAATACATTTTGCTAAGGTGTAAAGACCCTCAATTTTGACAATAAGACAAAAGGCGTTGACCATCCCTTTTCCTAGGACAACATTTTATCATGTGAACCTTTTGAACTACACATTTTACATTGCTTCATATTTGATTTTTTTACAAGAGAGTACAAAAGCTAAATGCCATTTCATAAAGGATGTTCCCATGTTGAGCACATTTTGGTGCCTATATTTGCACTGATTTCCTAGTTATCATATGTATGACATGAGATTGAGTAGTGGATATGCATTTGGTCTTCGAAGTAGCATGATTAGTTGGAGTAGTAAAAAAAAAACCTACTATGGCTCTCTTAAGTATAGATGCAAAATACAAGGGTGCAACATTGGTTGCATGTGATGCTTCTTTACTAGTTAAGTTGATGGATGACTTGGAGATTGTTGTAGATAAACTAGTTAAGCTATATTGCGATAACATGAGCAGTGTGCTTCTGACAAGCAATCTAGTTTATCATACCAGGTCAAAGAACATAGAGGTACATTACAATTTCATCACAGAAATGGTGCTTGGAGGAGGCACGACAGACCTCATACATGTGCAAATATCTTTACCAAATCACTTGGAAGAGATAATTTCACCCGTTTTAGATCATTTCTTGGGATATAGGAAGTGACTTGAGCTTGAGGGGGAGTGTTGAGATACGCAAGATCAGTCATAGTACTTCTACTAACTCTATCTAGTTGTAGAGTAGGTGGATGACATGTGTGTGTAATAAAGTCAGTTAGACTTAGCTAGTACAATTAGACTAAGTCTCTTTACTCTACTTATTGACTTAGGTTGTAGTAAATTGTACTTGGAGTTATTTAGTTAGTGTGGGTTTGATAAATAATAAAGAAAGAGTATACTAAGATCTGACTACTCTCTATTGCCCCTATCTCTCTCTTATTCTTCTAACACCCTAGATGTAAATCCCTTGTATCTATACCTAACCCAGGCTGTGAGCCTAGGATGAATTTCTTCAAACATCCTAATACTAGATTAGCGTGGATTAGTGTATCATGTTCAATGAGATTTGGATCCGATTCTTATATTAAGGGAGGGATTGCTAAGGTGGCATTGCATCTTAAATAAGGTGCATGGTAGATGCATTATTTTGCAATTGCTTCTAAAGGATTGTTTGACATTTTCTTTGTGTTTGAAATTACATGAAGAAGCTACTTTTTAATGAATAATTAAGGAGAGTAAGATCCCCAATGGGTCCCATCCTACAGATGGTTGGTCTCTGTGTGAGCTAAGAGTTTTCCTTCAAGGCATTAGAATTAGGAGAAGACCAAATGATTGACTATTTAGTCTATCATCTTAGACCCCAGTCAATGCCATTTTAGAAACATAGTTGAGACTATACCCTACAGATAGAGGGGTCTATGCTTATCACACTTCCCCTCATTTCTAACTCACTATAAACGACTTGGTCTTCTTTAGGTTGAGAGCTAACTTGTGAATGAAATGGCTTAGGGACCAACACTAGTTAAGCTATTAGCTGACCTTAACATTAAACTAGAAACTTGGATTTTGTTGAGATAGTTGCAATGGAGCTTTTGAGTAGAGATGCAAATTGAGAAAGAGAGAAGAGGTAGAGACACACAATTTGTGGTATTGAAGAGTGTATCTCAATAATGATTTTAGATAAGTATTTGTACTATGTACAGCATGGCTCTTACGAGCAAACATGCACTACCCTTTATCCCAACAACCTCCCCCCTAAAGGCAGTGTTCCCAAAGGTAGAGGAAAAGAATTAGCTAATTCTAAGTATATACAAAGCTAGAGAGACTATACCTATCCAATATCCATCATCTGCATGTAACGGGAAAACCTCTATGCTGGATGCAGGTTTATCATTAGTGTGCACCTTGACCAACTCAATGCTCTTACTCTCAAGTACCTCTCTGATGAAATGATACTTCACCTATATGTGTTTTGTCTTTGCATGAAAGACAAGGTTCCATGCTACCCTATGAAGGTAAACACATACCCTGAAGTGGACTTCCTGCAATCTGCATGTCCAACATAGTCTACATCCGTAAAGCTAATGATAGATGCCTTTTGCTTACCAAAGAAGATTCACAAATCCTTTGTTCCCTTGAGGTATTTCATAATACCTTTCACTTATTCCCAATGCTTCTTGCTAGGGTTTGCCATATACATGCTAACCACTCCCAGGCAATGTTTGAACGTGTAGCAACCATAGCATATATCAAACTGCCAATGGCTGAAGCATATGGAATCTTGGCCATTTTAGCCTTTTCATCATGAGATGTAGGGCTATCCTCCTCACTGAGTTTCACATATGGAGGAAATGGAACTCGGATTTCTTTCCCCCCTCCATATTGAAATGCTACAAAATCTTTGATACATACTCTTGCTAAGATAGATAGAGTAACCCCTTCGATCTATCTCTGATTATCTGCATCCCAAGAATGTGATTGGCATCACCAGGATCCTTTATCCCAAGATTCTTGGCCATTTCATCCTTTTCATCATCAGATGTAGGGTTTTCCTCTTCACCGAGTTTCACATATGGAGGCAATGGAACTCCAATTGCTTTCCCCCCTCCATATTGAAACACTGCAAAATCTTGGATACATACTCATGCTGAGATAGATAGAGTAACCCTTCTATCTGACTTTGAGTATCCGCATCCCAAGAATGTGATTGGCATCACTAAGATCCTTCATGCTAATGCTGCCATGAAGACTTTGCTTCAATGAATCCAAGGTATGAGTATCCCTACCAGCAATTAGCTTGTCATCAACATATAGAACCAAAATAATCAGGCTACCATCTACTCCTTTTTTTTTGTACAAGCAATGATCAACTTGACTTCTTTGAAAGCCTTGAGATTGCATGAAAGTATCAAATTTATGATACCATTCCCGCGGTGCTTGTTTTAGCCCATACAAACTTTGTTTTAATTTACAAACCATTGTCTCTTTGCCTTTAGCAACAAAACCCTCAAGCTTTTGTGCATATATATGTCCTCATGTAGATCACCATGTAAAAATGCAGTCTTCACATCCATCTATATGAGCTCCATATCCTCAACTGCAACCAAGTCCAAAATGATTCTTAGAGTATTCATCTTGATTATAGGAGAGAAGACCTCGTCAGAGTCAATTCCATATTCCTGCTTGTACCCTTGTGCAACTAACCATGCTTTGTACTTTGGTGAAGAACCAAAAGTGACCCTCATCTTGCAAACCCACTTGCATGGAAGAGTTTTCTACCCTTTAGGCAGTTGCACCTGTTGAGAGAGATACTGAGATAATGGTCGGAGCAACATAGAAGAGCCATATGCTCTCATCTCTCCTTTTTCATATTATTCCATAACATATATATCAAAGTGAATACAACACTCTAAGGTCTACAAACCATTCACACACAACCTAAAGTAACTGACTTATTCAATGACCCACACTTGCTAATACAGCTAGACACAATTAAGATTCTATAAGTCACACACATGAGCTTGAAGTCTCAACACTCCCCCTCAAGCTCAAGATAAAACCTGTACACCAAGTAGCTATCGGAATTGACTAAAATCATCTTTACCCAAAGACTTGGTAAAGATATTTGCAACCTATTCATTAGTCTTCACATGCATAAGGTCTACTTTCCCTACAAGAACCATCTCTTTGATAAAATGGTAGTGTACCTCAATGTGTTTAGTCCTGGCATGATAAGTTAGATTTGTTGCTAGGAGTACACTATTGAGATTATCGCATAACAAGGTGACTGGAGCATTCACCTATATGTCCAAATCAGCCATAAGATTAAGCAGCCATCAAATCTCACATGTTACCAATACAACACCCATGTACTTTTCCGCCTTAGTGCTAGACAATGCAACCATAAGTTGCTTCTTGCTGCTCCAATCGATCATTCCACTTCCAAATCCAAAAGCATAATCACTTGTAGATCTATGATAATATGAGCATCCTGCCCAATTTGCATCCATGTATCCAACCAGTGTCAAGGGGTATCTTCCACATAAACAACCCATAATCTACAGTGGACTTCATATATCTCATAATCTGCCTACCAGCATCCAAATGTAGCTTTCGAGGCTTCTACATGAACTGACTTTAACTCAAGTCAGGCCTGGTGATGGTCAAGTAGATTAAACTTCCAACTATGTGCCTATACATATTCACATCATCAATTTCAGCTCTAGTGCTAATGTCCAACTTGGAATTCTAATCAAGAGGTGTATCTAGTAGTTTACATTTAGCCATGCCATATTTCTTTAGCATTTCCATGGCATAGTGTTTCTGCATCAGCCATAAACCATTTTCAGTCTTGATCACATCAATATGAAAAAAATACTTTAGTTCACCTAGGTTTTTCATATCAAATTCTAATTTTAGCATTCACATAACATGTTGTATTCCCAAGTTATCATCACCTGTGATTATTAAATCATCAACATAGATAATCACTACAACCAAACCTTTGCCTACCTTTTTTGTAAACAGACTATGTCATTGATAAGTCCTACAAACAATGAATTCCAAAATCTACAAGTAATTATTGATCCTTATATGCCAGGCTCTCGGAGCTTGCTTCAGCCCATACAATACTTTTTTTAGTTTGCATACATAATGCTGAAAATCAGGGTGTACATACCCTTCAGACTTATCCATATAAACATCCTCTATTAAATCACCATTGAGATACGCATTCTTAACATCCATTCGCTACAATTTCCAGCCTTTAGTAGCAGCCAATGCGATCACTGTTTGTACGGTTGCCATTCTAGCAACATGACTGAAGGTTTTCTCATAGTCTAACCCATACTGCTGAGCATATCCTTTAGCAACCAGCCTGGCTTTATACCTCTCAACACTGCCATAATCTTGTAGACCCATTTGCATGTAACGTGCTTTTCTCGTGACACCTTCTAGCAATCCATCAAATCTAAGAGACATTGCCCGACACTCCAATGGAATGTTATAGGGTTTGTCACCTAGGGTTTCTCGAGTCTGCCTTGCAATGGAATTTTTGTGGTCAAACCCATTAGGATCGACCTGAATTTTTGGTTCCTAGTGGTCAAGGTCTCCTAACACCATTCTAGCATCGTGGGTCTTGGACATCCTGCCTTACATAGAGATACCCAAGCCAAAGCAGATCCATGCCACACTTGGTTCAAACGAGAGGGATGTGCCGCTCAACCTCTCTATCCATAGGGCATAGTCCCATTCTGATCCCCTAAAATAGCATGAATTGGGATTCTAGCCTTACAATTTCTAAGGGTTAAAACCTTGTGAGAAGGCTCCCAATTCTTTAAGACCACCCTACTGTAGGACAAACTCGTTGGGGTTCCGCCCACCTGTCTGCCCACCCGCTTCTCTCAATAGGCATTCTTTAGTTATTTAATTAGGTCCTATCACATTTATAAGTGATGTTTGAAATCAACTTCCTTAATTAAGCCCTTTAGGGAAAATAAGGTTTGTTCATGTAATTTATATCAAAGACACAAAAAATGAGCAAGAAATCCTTTTGACAAACAAGTTCCGTAACTTATCTTCCAACTAATCTTTGTCTCCTACCCATACATGAGAAATTATATATCCCTTCTGCCCTATAGAAGTACCCAGTCCAAATCACATGGCACCATAATTTTCATCCTTTATCTAGATGTAATATTTCCGTTGAAAATATTTCTAACCCGCAAGGGAATGCCAGCATTGAATAAATGGACAGTGCAATTGTACAACCTCAGTCGGCATAAATGAGACCAAAGTCAATGAAACCCGCTTGTTTTCGTGTGAACCTCCTCTTGGGAGGAGGTCATGAGGATAATATTGGAATTATGGCAAATTTTTTTTAATTATCCCCTCTTTTCCCCAACCGACAGTCGTGTTGGAGGAGAGGGAGAGAGGTGCTTATGACTAAGCATCTAGCTGGAGCCATGGGGGGGTTAATGCTCATGCATCAGGCCGCATGGGGGAGGGGAGGTACCTCTCCCTGTCCCTAAAAAAACCATCGCCATGGGAGTAAGGAAGAGAAAGGGATCGTAACGCTGCGAGGCCAAGGGAGCGGTGGAGAGGCTGAAGATGAGAGCCGTGAGGATGCCGTGTGAGTGAGAGGAGCAATTTTGCTTCAGCCGCCGCCAATTAGAGTGTCGTGAGGCTGCCGTAGACCATCGTGGAGGGAGGAGGATCGATGCCTCTAGGCTGTGTGAGGGAGAGAGTTGAGCCACACTGCTCTGTGCCGCATCGTGAGGGAGGAGTGCTATCGAAGCCGTCATTTTGGCCTGGGCGCCAGCAAGCCGCCATTGAAAAACATCTTCTCTTCCTCCACGTGGAGTGGCCACGACTACAAAAGCTTCCCAGAAGCTTCTTAGGAAGCTTCTAAGGGGGGGCCTCCTCAAGGCACTTTCCCTTGAATTTTAACACAAGGGAATTTTTACCCGAGAAATTAAGCTTTTCCCTTGCCTTTTCCCCTGGAGAATTTAGTCCTTTTCATTGGAATTCTTCCCACACAAGTCCATATTTTATCCCCTAGAATTTAAGCTTCCTTTGCAACCCAAAACCCGGGTTTTAAAGACCCTTCCCATGGGAAATCCCCACTCAAATTCATATGTACATGTGGGCTCTTAAAAACCCTTCCTATTGCCCTTCTCAAGCGGTCTCTTATATCCCCAGAAATTAGACTTTTCCACCTTACATCCCCCATAAGCCACACTAGCCGGATTTAAAAGGCCTTTACGTAGCAATTCCACAAAGCCTTTTTACAACCCCGGTTTCCTTTTAAAAGCCTTCCATTTCAAGTCTTTTAAACCATTCCCTACTTCGAGGAGGCAGATTTAAGGCCTTCTAAAGCTGGATACTAAAAGACGGTGGAATCAATCAAGGAAGCCAAATCACAAAGGGAGTTTCGCGTGCAAAGGAGATGGCCCAAGAACATAAGTCTGTAGTCAAGGCAAGAAGGTTGAATACCCGATGGCTTCTAAAAAGGCACAAGGCGCAACCACAGGCCATTAATGTGTTTTATGGCATTTTCACGGCGGTTTTCAAATCTAGGGTTTCAAGGGACCCTAAATTACCCATAAAATGGGGTTTGTTCAAGGATGGAAAAGGTTGGCTTTCCCTGTATAAAACTTACTAATGGACTTAGTTAGTTATGTAGAGCATGAGTCCTCTGCAGAAGATAATTTATGTGATGAAAAGAGTAGCCCATTAGTGGTTACCCCATCCTCTAGTACGATGGCATGGGCCAAGGTTCGCCTTGGTGTGGTCTCTACCCAAGAGAAATCATGTTTAACCATCCATCAACCTAGAGGGCATGAAACAAGCATGTTGGAAACTATGGTAGTTGTGGCATCAACAAGTCATCATGCTAAAGCCATAATGCCATGGGAGAGTGAGGATATACGATGGAATATGCTTGTGGTTGAAACATCCCGTGTAATGGGCCACCATGACGACATAGTAGGCATCACAAGGATGTTAGAAGCCCTAGCTGTCAAGGGAAAACTGTTGCTTAAAAGGCACGGTTCCCAAGTTTTAAGAAGTGGTAATGATAAATCTGCTTTAGATAAGGACCAAAAGCTCTTATATAGAACCGTTATGGACTTTCCTTTTAAAGGGAAAGGTATGGAAGACCCTCTAAGAGGGGATCAAAATGACATGTTGAAACTTATAGGACTCCCTAGACCACTCAGTGAGTTGGCAGAAATGGATGTCAATGAGGATATTAACCCCCTACACCGGAAAGGGCAGGGATGGAAGAGGTTAAAGATCCTAATAGGCTGGACCCAGATCATGATGAATATGAAGATTTTAATGACCCGGTGTTGATCCCAAAATGGAGGACTAAATGTCCTCCTCTTTATAGGGATCTCCCAGTGTTTTATGGGTTGCCAAATGAGGATCCGATGATTCATTTAAGAGAATATGACCTAACTTGCATTGCAAGTGGGTTCGATGATATACACCGGATGCTCGTATTCCCAAGTACCCTAAAGGGAGAGGCAAGGAAATGGTACTGGAGCCTCCCAAGAGGGTCCATCAAATCATTTGAGGAGACTTGTGATAGATTTCTAGATGAGTATGAAAAGGAGCTCCCTATGATTCATGTCTTAGGGCAGCTTATAAAGTTTAGACAAGAGTCTATCTTTCTGTTAAACAGTATGCTAGAGCCTTTGATAGTACTCTTAGGCTTTGGCCAAGAAAAGTCAGTGCACTACCAAATGATGTGCTATGTGAGCTCTTTCTGAATGGCTTAGAGATTAATACGCAAATCCAAGTGGGACTGCGGAACCCTAAGTCGTTAAGGGAAGTAAAAATGCATGCCATCGATTATGAGGGTCATATTCAGAGATGTTGGAAAAATTTTTGGAGTTTTTCCCGCTCAGTACAAGTGCATCCTAGCTTCCGACCATTTCTGCAAGAAGACAGATCGCTTGTTGATACCAAGGCAACCTACGAGGGGAACCTTGGTGGCCAAAATCTCAAAGCAGAAAATGGCCATCCTATGAGTAGTAATAACATGCCTCTCAGTGAAAAGGTTCCAAGCCATGTAAGTCCCATTAGGGCTTGCAAAACTTCCACGAGAGGTAGTTGTGATGGCAACATGGATAGAACCAATGGGCCTATGAGTGTTGATAAGCATTCTGTGTGTGGTTCTAATTTTGTTGCTAGTAAGGCTCTTCCGAGACCTTTGGTGTTGGAATCATGCTTCCGGGTGGATGTTGTTCTTGATAGGCTAGATCATGGCATCCTTCCTCTCCAGCTAGCTCAAGTATTAGGTCGTTTACCTCTGTAGCTAGAAATCTAGCTATTGATAGATTTTGCAAGATTAGTGAATTAAGGAATGCCTTGCGATTGAGTGCATTAACACTACATTCTCCTTTCCAGGTCGGTACTTTGATCTTAAAAATCATATTTCTCCAATACTTCCATCCACTTACGTTGCCTCATGTTGAGCTCGTTCTGGGAAAAATCCATTTGAGCCTCGTATGATCGGTTACTAGAGTAGACTTGTTACCCAACAGATAGTGTCTCCAAAACTTTAGAGTATGGATGACAGCTAATAACTCCAGATCATGAGTAGCGTAATTCTTTTCGTGACTCTTCAATTTCCTTGAGGAATATGCTGATGATTTTTCTACATGAGCACATATCTTTAAGGCAAGCATGCTGGCATCAGTTACTACCTCGAACTCCTTGCTGTGGTCTAGAAATTTTTAGGATCAGTGCTGATACCAAACTTTGCTTCAACCTATCGAAGCTAGTTTGTTCGGCAGTTGACCATGCAATGGACGGTTGCTTCCTTAATAATTCTGTCAAAGGTGCTGCAATCAAAGCATAGTTTTTGATAAAGATCCTATACCATCTTGTCAAGCCAAGAAAACTACGTATCTCTTTGACAGATACTGGTATTGGCCATTCAAGTACATCTCTGACTTTGGCTAGATCTACTGATATTCCTTCTGATGATACTATGAATCCTAGATATTCAATCTGACGTTTGAAGTATGCACACTTCTTTTTGCATACAGCCTATGAGACCTCATTGTCTCCAAAACAATCCGTAGTTTTACGATCTTCTTCCTGTTTAGAATAAACTAAAATGTCATCGAAGAAGACAAGCACGAAATCGTCAAGATATGGCCTAAAAATATCTTGCATTGACCTATTGAAAGTGGCAGGTGCATTTGTAAGGCCGAATGACATAACCAAGAATTCAAAGTGTCCATACCTTGTATTAAAAGCCGTTTTAGAAATATCCTCATCCTTGATCCTGCTTTGATAGTAGCCTGACTTGAGATCAGTTTTTGGAGAAGAAGACCTTTGCACCTTGAAGGCGGTCAAGAAGCTCATCTATTCTAGGAATAGGGTACTTGTTCTTGACTGTTGATTAATTCAACCCACGTAACCAATACATAATCGAAGTGTCCCATCTTTCTTTTTTTGGAATAGGACTGGGACTCTCTATGGGGAAATTGCTAGGCCTGCTCTAGCCTCGGTTTAACAGCTGCTTGAGTTGTTCCTTCAACTCAATTGCTTCCGATATAGACATTCTATAGGGTCTCTTCGCAATTGGCGCAGCTCCTTTTACTGGCTTGATCTCATGATCTACTTTTCTTTGAAGCGGAAGTTCAGTTAACTCCTCAGAATTCGGTCCATGTATTCTTCAGCCAAGTGACCAAATCACTTTACTTCCCTATCAATATTCACAGTCAAGACGATCGGGAAAAAGTTTTATTCCATTCCTATCAGCATAGCTCTTTCGGGGTACAATTATTTCTTGGGCCGATGAACAAGTTAATACATTAATTCGAGGAAAATAAGATATTATTGCATTCAGCTACAGGAACTGGGTAGTAGTATGGATTAGGGTCATCGATTTTCAGGAATCGATAGATCATCGGAAGATTAGGGTATCTTTTCCTTTGATATCCATTCTTCTCATGACGTCCCAAAACCTTAATTCGGTCGGCAGGGATTCTTTGAATCACTTCTCCGTACACATGCTTATTCTGGTTAACCCTTCGACCTCCAACCTGTAGGGTTGCGTTTGCGTGAGCCTCAACAAAGACGAACAGCTTCACGATCTTCAAATCCTCCATCCACTTGATTCTCTTCAAGTTAATTTGAAGATACGCAGGTCGATAGGCAGTTATGTAATAGATCCCTGAAACATCCATCCATCTCTGTTCCATGTACACCGGCGATGGATTATAAATGCGGTCTAGGATGTTCATCATCTCAATCCTCCGTCGATAATCCGTGGAATGCATCGCAGTCATAAACATGACTCGAAATACTAAGAACTTGTTCCATGCTTCATAATTCTGGAAGACAGTAATCAAAGTAAGGAAATGTTTGAAATACAACATTTGCTTTACTTCTTCTTATTTAAATTTCCTGAAAACAAGCCCTTTGTTGGTTCGCTCTGATACCAACTGTAACGTGTCCACTAGAACCTTTCCGGACACGTCTTAGCAGTCCATCGGGAAGGATGTCTAGAAAGCTCCGCCCGGCACTCCCATGGAATGTTACGGGTTTTGCAATCTAGGTCTTCCCGAGTCTGCCACGTAGCGGAAGTATCCTGGACGTTCCCACTTAGGATCGACCTGAATTTGGGTTTCCCTGTTTGGTCATTAACTGTCAACAACTAGCGTCGGACCTGAGCGAACTACTTTACGCAGAAGCGCCTGGACCGAAGCGGATTCGCGCGGCACTTGGTTCAAGGAGAATGGGAAACGAGAGGGATGCAAGGCTCGACCTCTCTGCCACAAGACATAGTCCCATTCCGTTCCCCTAAAACAGCGTGAATCGGATAGGATGTAACTCTAGGTCATTTTCCTCGTTATTCGCTTTGATGCTGATTATCACCCTGCTGTTCATCGAAGACTTTGAGAAAAGTTCCCGGCTAACCGGGACCACCCATCCATAGGACGGACCCATGGTCCATCCTCCGCACTTTCCTCGGTTTGTTTTAGTTATGTAATTACCTACCACATTAGTTTGACATATACAAACAGCTTCCTTGATTAGCCCTGTTAAGCACTGGTTCCTTCACGTAATCTTATCACAGGACATAAAGAAAACAGTGCCAAACAACTTCTTTATTATCATTATATCCTTTTATCTTTGCAATACAAGGAGTTCCCGCCCGTAGGCGCTTTCATAATCCGCCCGAAGGCTATCCAGTAATCCTTCCTGTGATTACTATCCCAAGTTTCCGCCCGTAGACTAGTATGCGGGCCTCGAGATCCAATCCCGAGTCACGTTAGTCTCTTGTGCAGGGCCCGGAAGGCGAGGGATTTACAGCCAGAGCCCCCCCTGGCACCCAAGCGTCCTCCTGCTCCAAGCAGAACTCAACGGAGAGACCTCTCACGGCGGGTTCGGTCCACGTTCCCGGCGTGGTTCACAACCCCCTTGGTTAGGGTCAGGCAGGCAGTCGGGGGTAACTGAGCTGCCTCTCAGGCACCAACCTGAAGTATTTAAATATATTTTCATCCTTTAGTTCATTGAGCAAACAATGCAAACAGTCCTTTCTAAACTGTTACAAGCACAATCAATTTCAGTGGTCTTTTAGCTGGCAAACTGTTAAGGAGTGGCTCCTTTTCTCCGAATGCAACCCGCATTCGACCCGGAATCAATTGCAACTTGGCAAGATTCCTATCATTCTTGGGTTAGGGTCATACCCTACCCATACTTTAGTGTTTAGCTGTGGTAGGTTCCAGCGACCATGTCGCTTTAGTTTATTGTCTGGTCATTTACTTCAAGGCAACACCTAACCTTTCCCAAGGGTGATAAACTAGATCAATAGTTACAACTACACCAATACATGTAAACATGTGATTCACTGTTTCAACGCATCACATGGTTCACAATAACCCCATCCTTTCTTGGTAACGTAAAAATACCTAATAATCTGGACACTAACTTTCCTAGGTCCTACTAGGATTTACATCAAATAAACATGCCACTTGCAAGTCCATAGTTCATGTTTGTGCCCTTCTATTCCTTTTCGAATAACATCTTATGGGTGATAACTTTTCCCTATGAATTATTACAAGGAAGATTTATCTAAAAAGGTGACATGCCATTAATCTTTCCATACCTAGTAAAAAGGTGTACCTCAATAACTTCAACCTTGTAATGAGGCAACAGTTGTCCTCGGCTCGTCACTTTAGAATGCACAAAAGGAAACTTGCTAATAAGGTCCTACAAATGCATAGACACCTTATGCTCTTTTCATTCATTCCTTTGAACGTACCAATGATCAATTTCCATATCTTAAGCTATTTCTAATAATGTTCAAATAGCCAATTCATGTCCTAATTGCATTTAACTTGACTAGTTGCATTTGACATGCATGAGTGCCTCTAATCCGTGAAGTTATCGTGAATAATTCAATACTTTTGTGTGGAATCCAAATAGATAAAACCTGGACTTGCGGACTCCGGAAAATATCCACGTATGCTCGGGTTGAGCCTTCCGCATCGCACCTTGTGATCTTCCTAGAGACCATCGCGAATTCGATCTCCAGCTAGCCTTTGTGGACTTCAACTCTTTGCCTTGGCTTGCAATCTTATGACCTTGGCTCGCCTCCTTTGTATGCGCAACTCCCTTTGTTATATGGCTTCCTTGACCGAAGTTCCGATTTGCGGAATTTGCCTTGGCGGCCCTTAGGGTTCTTATGAGATCCCTTTGACAGTGGCGATTTGAGAGCTTTAGTCCTCGAAATTCCGGATTAAGGAAGGATTGATGATGTCCGCGGAAAAAGGCTCTTGCGAATGGGCCTTTGGAGTTCTTCTTCTTCCACAAAAAATCCAAGGACCGGCTTTGGGGGAATTGGTGGGGAAGGACCCTTATAGTCTTCCTCTTTTATTCTTCTAGAATCCCGAGGATTAAGGATACTGTGGCAAGGTGTTTACGGATCCCCTCTTCTTCTCTACAAGATCTGGCCAAGAGGCTTATGGGAAATCGTTGAGAAGGTTCGTCGCCTCCTCTTTCCTCAAGTTCCGAGATGTGTGCAGATAGACCGATGGGCAACGTAGTGGGAAGGACTTTTGTCACCTCCTATTCTTCAAATCCGGGAAAATAATGGCCTTAACGAGGCCTCCCCGTGTCACCTCCTTCTCCTCCGAATTCCCGGGGCGTGTGTGTGTGGATAGGCTCCTGGAGAAGAAGTAGTGGGAAGGGGGTTTTGACACCTCCTTCTTTTCAAATTTCCGGAGGTGTGGAAAGACCCATGGGGAATAAGGTAGTGGGAAGGGGGGCTTAAGAAGCCCCCCCCTTAGAAGCTTCTTGAGGAAGCTTCTAAGAAGCTTCTTCCTGCACGTGGCACTTCGGAGCTGGGGGAAAAGTCGAGAACCAGGCGGCAGACAGCGTCAGCAAGGCGGCGCTTCTTCATCACCGTCGTCCTCCTCACGGCTCCCCCCAACGGCAGCAGCAGCAGCAACCTCCTCCAACATAGCGACGGCGGCTTCATCCAGCATCCCCTCACGGCCCCAACGGCCAGCGGCTTCCCAGCGGCCTCTCCTTCACACGGCCACCTCCCTCACGGCCATCTCCCTCACGGCAGTCCTTCCCTTCCACACGACCTTCTGCCACCATCTCCCCTTCACAGCATGCCCACCGCTTCTGTCTCCCCTTAGAGGGGGTTCTTATAGGTCCTTGGGAGAGAGGGGTCTGCCCACGTGGCGGATGCATGGCCTCTCTCCCATTCTTCCTTCCCATGCTCCACTAGCCCATCCCTTTCCCCCAGCCACTCATCGGCTGGGGAGGGTAATAAAAAAAATTTGCAATAATCTTACCTTTATCCTCTTGACCTCTTCCCAAGAGGCTGTACTCCCGCGGTTATGGGGTTTGAATCCTCCGGTCCTATTCTCGTAAGGTAGAGTGTCTCTATTTCCCGCGTGAAGCTATAGCGCAACTGCTGGCACTAGTGATAATCCTTGCACGAGATTCGTATGACGTGCGGCAAGTTAATATTTACCGTACATGGTACACGGAAATATTACACTTCACATCTTCTTCAGCTGCTGACAAAAAAGATTCTAGGAAGCAAAACCCTTAGCACAATAGTCCTCATTGAGTAGGAATAACAGACCACTAAGGAGAAAGAATATATATAAAAGAATAAGAACTGTGAGAAGCCCAATCATTGCATGGACATTTGCAACAGTTCTCATTGAGTAAGAAGAATAGATCATGGAGTAGGAATAACTAACCTAAAATAATAATAACTACAAGAAGCCTAATCATCGCATGGACATTCAATAGTCTAAACATGTGAGTAATCATGTCTAAACATTTGGGTAATTGTGTCTCCATCATGCAAGCTTCAAAGCCATATCATCGTATATGGACATTCCATATCTAATCACATGGGTAGCTATATCTTTGTGTGAGCTTTGCTTATTTTGATTTTTTATATTATTACGAAAAAGAACACGTGGCAAATCTAGCAAATCAAACATCTTAACTTTTAAATGCAAACAACATTATAATACATAAGAGGATTTGAATAACTTGATAGATTGAGAAAGACAAGAGAAAAACGCACGATTGGGCCCAACCTCCCCTATGGCAAAAGCCATGGTTTGCCATACTTAATTATATATTATAGATTTACATGCATATTTGCATTCATATCTTACATAGAATTTTAAGTGTGGCTTGCATGGGCTGAACAAAAAGAGTGACTTCACGTAGGATGCAAGCAATTGAAGAGGATAACATTTTCAAGTCAGAACATTTTGGGCTAGATTACATTTTCGATTAAACATAGGACACCTCTCATTGGGGCAGAGGGTCCCCATATTTCTTGATGGTGACCCTCATGTGTACCAATAATCATATGGGTCACCACCAAGAGAGTAAGGTTCCTCACTATAGTGGAGAGCCCCCATTGCTTGGTGTTGACTCTCATGTGAACTTTTTTCAAGGACCCCCTACCACTTGGCAGAAGACCCTTCATCATTCAATACTTTTTTTAGTATTTTTGGTACTATTTGGTACTTTTTAGTTTTGAATATCAAATATTTTTTGGTACTCCCCATCCATTGGTAGAGGATTCCCCATTGCTTGGCCAAGGGCTCCCTATTGTTGCTTGATACTTTTTCGGTATTTTTTGTATTGTTTGATACTTTATGAGATTTTTCAATATCAAATACTATTTGGTACTCCCCATTTCTTGGTAGAGAACTCGAGGAACTTACTATATGTATATCCTCTAAATCATGTGCATTCAAGGCCTATTTATAAATATTCTTATCTATGAATTTTTCTTGAATAAAATATAACCCTTTTCTATTCAATTTGTAAATAACCCCTTTATGTTACACCCAAAATGTATAAAAATGGTTTTTTTTTAATATCTTGTTTTTAACCCATGTGATGCAAACATAGATTCAAGAGTAATTTACTTGAGGCGGAGGATCCCCCATCCCTTTGTAAAGGGCCTTCTATTAGTTTTTGGTAGTGACCCTCATGTGAACTCTTTCAAAGGGACCCCTTGCTTTGCAAAGGAATTCCCATCACTTCATACATTTCGGTATTTTTGGTACTTTTTGGTCTTTTTTATTTTTGAATATCAAATGTTGATTGATATTGCATGGTACTTTTGGTACTTTTTACACAATTTTATTGTATATATTACAATGCATTTTGCACCCAACTATTTGTGCATTTTGATACATTTTCAAAAAATTTAGTATATTTTTGTGTATTTGGGTACTGTTTTATAATCTTTATTGATGATATTTCCATGTTTATCCTACAAATGAAATGTGATTTTCTCATGGTCCGTCAAGAGGCTTAAGCCTAGAGTGATTTTCTGAAAATGTTGATTGTAGAATTGGAGGGAGGTAGAAGAAGGCTCGCATTGTTTCCCAAACCCCAAGTTGTAGATGAAGGCAACACAATCCATGTTTTGGGGACTTGTGTTGCATGTGGGGAGTCTTTAGACTCTGCCTATGTGGTGGGCTCTTTCATGCCAGCTTGTAGGCACCAATATCACCCCCTGTGTTTTGCTGCCACTCTCATGAGACAAATCACACTTGTGAGAAAGCTAGATGCAACCATTGAATCCTAGAAGTAGCCAAGAGTTGGGCTCACAATGGATATATTCATGAGAATAAGTAACTTTTTTCTTCTTTTTTATACTATTTTAATGGGACATCTAGTTAAACTTTGTAGATTGTGGGGCTAATATGGCATATGCAGATAACCATGCTACAGACAAGAACCCAATGGATTCTTAGATATGACTCTGGTGATTTCAAGGAAGAGGTCCTAGGGGATCCTAAACCCAGCAATGATTGAGTGACATGGAAATGCACATGGAAATACCCACTAAGACTATTGTCTAGGGGAAGCTGGAGGGAGAGGAGAAGCCCATGATGGCTCCTATCTCTAGAGAGAAGAAGAGGGAACTAGAGTGAGAATGGGAGCGCACTATGGTTCCTTAAAATGAGTAGAGATCACGTGAAGATAATATACAACTTAGTTACTCTTGAGTTCAATTGTTTGTTTATTCTCCTGCATATATCTAATTTTTTAACTTTTATTGTAGCCTCAAGATCTTGGTGGCTTGAAGATGATTTTGTCATGGAAATTAAGCCTCCAGGTGATGTTCCTACAACTAATGGCATATTGATAATCATTGATTTCAATGCAATGTTCTTGAAGAAATCAAAAGAACCTTTTAAATAGGACTAACTGTTAGAGGGGTTTAAACCACTCTGGGTTAGCAAGGATTGTTATTACATGGTGAGATCCAAAGCCAAAAAGTTTTTGTTTGACCTCAGAGCCGAAGCAAGTATCATAGCTTAGGGTTGTTGTAGGAAGCCAAATCTGATTGGGTTTTGTTTTCTTGCTTTTCCTACACACTGGGCAACGAAAAAATTCTTACAAGTAAAGCTACTTGGAGACTATTGATTGATGAGGGCTCATCAGTAAACATAATGATGGATATGACAATGAAGTATCTGGGCTTTCAAGGAATGCAACCTACACCACATGGATCACCACCAAGCGAGAGAGCCCCATCCCAATAGTAGAGCTCTCTTTTATCACTGGTGGTGACCCTTATGGGTTGCCATATTGTATGAAATCACATTATGTACTTATTTTTGTATCAAATTGTCAATATTGTAACGATGTAATGATGTTGTAGGTGGTACTATATGGTGATCGTAGGGCTTTTAAATATCTTAGTGGTAATTAAATTATGATAATGAGATGACATGATGTTGTGGGTGGTGATACATGTTGATCTATGGGCTTTTAAAAATATCAATGTTGATTATGTTATATTAAAAAATTATATTGAGAAGGTGACCATTGCGTTAATATGGCCCATTATCCCTTGGTGGTGACCTATATGTGATGTGAACCCTACATGGGTCACCACCAAGTCAAAGAGTCTCATCACAGTAGTGGAGTTCCCTCTTATCGCTTGGTGGTGATCCTCGTGGGTGGCGAGGCTGAGAACTATAAGTGCCAAGTGTGATATGATATTATGGATGGTGATGTATGGTGATCTCTTAACTTTTATAAATGTCAATGTTGATTATGGTATCTTGGAAAATTATATTGATGAGGTGAATATCATGTTGATATGGCCCGTTATTTCTTGGTGGTGACCTTTGTGTACTGTTAACCCTACATGGGTCACCACCAAGCCAGAGTGCCCCATCACAGTAGTGGAATTCCCTTCTATGGCTTGGTGGTGAGGATGAGAACTGTAAGTGTCAAGTATGATGCAATATTGTAGGTGGCTATTCCCGGTGATCTTAGAGCTTTTAAAAATATCAATATTGATTATGGTATCTTGGGGAATTATGTTGAGAAGGTGACCATCGTGTGTGAAAGGCTCCAAATGGATCACCACCAAGCTAGGAAGATGCTTCCCAAGGGCATTGTGGCATGTTATCACTTGTTGGTATCGTGTGTGTGGTGTGAACCCTGCATGGGTCACCACCACTAAGTAAGAGAGCCCCATCCCAATGATAGAGTTCTCTCCTATCACTTGGTGGTGAGGGTGAGAACCCTTTAATAAAATAATCTTGTGATGTAAAGGAAAGACTAGAGATATATTATTTTGAAATGTGACCAGCATGTATCACTTTATGACATTACACTCTAAGGAAGAATAAGTTGGTGTGGACTATATATTCCTTTGTGAAGTATCCAATGGACATTTTTCTAGTTTGTTGAGCTTTTCTTTTAAGAAAAGATTGATTGTTTTGGGAATGAGATGGTGTTTCTAGCCAAGATAAGTTAACTAATTCTTATGGAATATTTAAAGTGATTGTTTGGATTGATGTTATGAAAATAGAATGTTTTTTGAGTTGATGATGTTAAACTGATTGCCCTGGCCTCATGGGTGGATTTTTGTTATGTACTAAACCTCCCCCAAGGTTACTGGTGGGAGCCCTTCACTAAGGTATTATTCTGATCACATCAAAGGCTAGGACTAGTCCTAGATGTGAGAGGTATCGTTATAGAGATGACATTAGGCTAGGTGGTGAAAAAGTTGCTAGGGTGGCTCTGACTGTAAATCCCTTAGATCTCTGAAGGAATGACCTCTTTTACTTTACTAAAATGATGGATTTTATTCAAACTATAATTAAAATTTCCTTTTATTAATATAATCATGTAACTTTTACTAAATATAATACCCTTTCTTTTTAGCTCCCATGGTATCTTACAAGTTCTATAAGGCCGACCCCCCAAGCCAAGATACCCATCCACCTAAAAGTACTCCCATCATATGTACAACACACACAACCCTTGAACCCCCCCCCCCCCCCCCTTTTAAGGCCTTGTTCTTGTATAGAACCATGTCCCCCCCGTCAAGTTGTTGTAGTGCTCCACTTCCCCTCAATTGCTATCGAGCACGTTTTCTCGTATATTACCAATTATTCACTCACCACTGGTGCGCAGATCGGTCGTAGTATGCTCACGTAGTGAATCCCGGAAGGTCCCCAAGAACAATGAACTCTACCTTTTTGCACAAAATACAATGTAAAAAGCATGAACGACAAGAGCAAGAGACCAATTGGGTTCAATCTCCCCCCATGCCTTGTGTGAGCGCTTCACAAAGCACGTATTTTATGTATATTTCCATCTTCATGCTCAATAATAGCCCAATTTACAAAAATATGACAAGCTTTTAGCTTTTGAGTTTGCTTTTACAAAAATAGGAAATAAAGCTAATGGACGGTGCCCAAAGAGTCTGGCACGCCCAACACAATGTCCCAAATAGAAATAACATATCCATGCGCATAGGCGCATACAAAATAATAATAAATAATCGATGCCTTAATAGACATAACAAAATATAGGCGTGGCGCCTATCAAAATATAATCCATAGGTCAAATACTCGCTAGTCTCAAAATATAGGCGTGGCGCCTATCAAAATATAATCCATAGGTCGAATACTCGCTAGACTCCAATGCTTTCCTCCGCCACTGCTGCTATCTCTACACATCAACTGAAGCATTCACAATCGTTAGTAAAATATACAATTAAACCGACAAAAGTGAATACCTAGCTGTCTTTAGCTACATAAATAAATCAACTGGTTAGAAATAAATCCTAACCTTAATTTATTACGAGTGCGCACTCTAAACTCATAAACGTTTATTAATTTAATATGCATTTTGCGGAATCACCCGCTATGGAATCACCCATGTACACACTAAATTAATGAAACGCCCGAAAAGGACAGGTGTCCCCATCAACTTCTCCCACAAAGAATCCTCTTTGTGTATGAGCCCCGGTCATCAAAGTTTACGGAATCCACCGTAAAACCTCACGGAATCCACCGTGGAATATGCCTCCTGGCATCATACCCCCGGGGTGGGATAGCAATTGACCTCAATTGCTATTAGCTCAATGTGGGGCTAACAGAGTGGGGAAAGCATTTAAGTCTCTAGCGTGCATCCATTGTGCTTCCTCTACAGGATGGTTCTTAAATTTAACTAGATACCTAGAATACCTTCGGCAGTTCTAGTAGTCATAAAGTCAGTGTCAATGATAGCTTCTGGTTCAAGTATTCCAGTGTCTTCCTCTAATAAAGGTGGGTTTTCATAAATAGGGTGGACAGGTAATTGGCCTCTAAATTGTCTCAATAAACTAATGTGAAATGTATTGTGAATTTTCCAATGAGATGGTAATTCTAACTTGAATGCATTATCATTAATTTTATGAATGATTCTAAATGGTCCATAGAATCTAGGAGCTAGTTTGACAACTGGATGTCTATCTACACTTTGCAGTCTACGTTTTTCTATTCTCAGCCAAACATAATCATCAACTTTGAAATTCATGGCTTGTCTTTTCTTATTGGCTTGTTTAGTATATGATTGGTGGGCTTTAGCAATCATATCCTTAACCTCATCAAAAATACTGTTATGCATACTAGCAATATCATCAGCACTCTGAATTCTATTAGACAAAGATGCAACAGGTGTAGATAATCTATATCCATAAATGACTTCAAACGGTGCTTTCTTTGTAGATGTGTGCGGTGTATTGTTATATGCAAACTGTAATAAATGTAAATGAGTGTCCCATGTTTGAGGTTTAGAGATAGTATATGCACGTAAAAGATCTAGAATGGTGTTGTTTGTGGCTTCTGTTTGTCCATTAGTTTCTGGATGAAATACAGATTAGAAATCAATCTTTGTGCCTAGATTAGCAAACAGTGTAATCCAAAAATTGTTACAAAATCTAGAATCACGATCTGAAATGATAACTTTTGGCAATCCATGGTTAGTAAAAACAGTTTTCAAAAATAACTGTGCTGCCTGTGATGCTGTTAAAGTTTTCTTACATGGTATGAAATATGCTTGTTTACTAAATCTATCTACAACTGTCCAAATCATATCATGGTTAGATTTAGTATTTGGTAAACCAATGATGAAATCCATAGAAATTTGTTCCCAAGGTTTAGATGGAATAGACAAAGGGATAAGTAATCCATACTGTTTACCATGATGTCTCTTAACATGAAGCCCATGATGTTGAACAAATAGATGAAGATTTAAGTATTGGGATTTCTTACAACACACACCAAGCATGGGAAGACATACATGGAGTGCATGCAGTGAATGGTTATCTCTTATTGTCAAAAGAGTTGGGACATGTCAATGAAGGTCTCTCTAAGGATTTCAAGACTTTGAATAAAGGCTTAACACATATGAATCAAGGCTTTTTGCAAGGGATGGCACAAGTAAACAAGGGAATCTTTGATCTTCTAGCAAAAGCAACAAATAATTATTCTAAGAACTCATCTCAGCTATAAAGAAAATTGGGAGCAAGCCACAAAGGTAACCTCAAACTATTGAAGACCCACATGCAATTCTCTTTGTTGGTAATCCTTCCCATCCAAATAAAGACAGTTCTCAGCCAGCTATGCACACTTTTGAAAGGGGATAACCATCTAGAGTGAGAAGCAACCATCACCCTTCACAAATCCATGGCATTCATAACCCAAGGCCTCAGTTTAGCAGCCCAAAAGCTAATCATAGACATGAAGGGGAAGAAGACAACAATCGATGGGATAATGATTATCATGGATGTGACCCCTTCTACAAGACTTTTTATCATCAGCCCTCCAATATACAAAAAGGAAATGCAATCAATAATCAAGTTCATGAAGGTGAAAGGTATGATGTGCGGAGATCAGCCCATGACATCTGAAACAAAGAGCATGTTTCAAATGATCATCCCTCATCTCATGGTTTTGGGCCACCTACTTTTAAGCAAAACTCATGGAACATTCATGGAGGCAACATTCTTATTGGCAGCCATCTTACAATGAAAAAGAATATAAGGAAAAGATCAACATCACTAATTTCAAAGGGGATAACGGTTCACCTTCGGAATGGGAGGAGTGGATTAATAAGCTTGAATTGTACTTCACTCTTTATTCTAGAAGTGGAGAAGCCAAGATTTATTTTGTAGCTCTTCATCTTGAAGGTTATGCATATATTTGGTGGCGTTACATGCATAAGATTGGGAAAAACTTTGTCACTTGGGAGGAGTTGAAGTAAGAAATGATTGATGACTTTGTTTCTCCTTTTGAAAAAGAAAGGCTCCAAAGAAGATAGTATGCATGTGCTCAACATAGAAAAGGGGCCAAACTTTCATAAATGTGGCTGAGATAAGGAGCACTTTTTCAAGAGCTGAAAATGCTCGTAGACTGTCCCAAAACAATTCTAACAATAACTTCAAATGCATGCAAAAGGATTATGCTTAGAGAAATGCATGCAAAATGATTATGCTTCAAATGTGGAGAGAAGTGGTCACAAGATCATAAGATGAAGTGAACTCAAAAATTAATATGGTGATTACTCAAGATGTGAAAGTTGAAGAAGAAGAAGATCAAGAGGGGAATTTACTGCATGTTGATGCATATCCAATGGTTGAAGAGATTCATGAAGAAGAGCATGCCACTAACAAAGGATTCTATAATCCCACAGATGGATTTCCATTTGATCCAGGTGGCACTCATGATTCTCATGCTTCCTTGTGTACTACCTCATTGGGGAAGTTACTATATGTATATCCTCTACATCACATGTGTTAAAACATAACCCTTTTCTGTTCAATCTATAATTAACCCCTTTATATTATAGCCTTTTGTATGTAAAACATATATAAAATTAGTATTTAAAAAATACTTTATTTTGAACCCACGTGATGTGCACATATATTTATGAGTAACTTACCCGAGACCATCTCACTGGTTGTAAAGGGGAAAGTACACTTAGACGGTTTCATTAATGACAAGGTTGCACATATTTTAGTGGATACGGGTAGCACTCATAGCTTTGTTAACACCAAATATTTGAGTGGACCGAAGTTGCTACCCATTCATATGGATTCTTGCTTTTGTAGATTCAAGTTGCCAATGGTTCATATGAGTCTAGTAAAGAAGGATGTCCATGAACTTCAATTCACCTATCATCCTCTTGCAAAATACGAGTGGACTTGATCACTTTGGATATGGGGTCTATTGACATTGTTATTGGATGTGATTGGCTGAAGAAACTTGGAAAATTAGCTTTACACTTGGAGAAAATGCAAATGGAATTTAATTGGCAAGGATAACACACATAGACTTGAAAGGCATAGACCACAAACATGTAGAACTTATCTCCATGAAGAAATTACAAAAGGAGATCAAGGCCAAGTCATGTATCTTCACTCTTTTACTTGTGAAAGTAGATAAAGAGCAATCATCAAATTAGCCATCTTCTTCAACAAAGAAAAGGGATCCAAGATTGGAAGAGCTATTGAAGCAATACAATGATTTATTTTAGCCACCATCATTTTTACCTCCAAAGTAAGAGGTTAGCCATCCTATTGTCTTGTTGCCCAACACAAAGCCCATCACAAAAAATCTCCCTATTTCTTATCCAAGTTTGGAAGGGAAGAAGTGGAGTGACAAGTCAAAAAATTTCTAAAAATCGGTTTAATTTAGCAAATTCAATCACCATTTGCCTCTCCTGTGCTTTAGTCAAGAAGAAGGATGGATCATTTGGCATGTCTATTGATTATCAAGATTTGAATAAGTCAACGGTCAAGAATAGATATCCTATTCCCCAAATTAATGATCTTAAAGATGCAAATGTCTTTGTCAAAATAGATCTTCCATCGGGTTATCATCAAATTCTAATGAAGGAAGGAGATGAGTTCAAAACAAATTTTATGACTAAAAGAGGGTTATACCACTTCTTGGTTATGCTATTTGGACTTTCCAATGCACCCGCTACTTTTGAAGTCCCCATGAATAAAATAATTCATCCCTTCTTGTTCAAAATAGTCCTTGTTTTCTTTGATGATATCCTTATCTATAGCAAGTCCAAGGAGGAGCATTTGAAGTATATATGAGAGGTTTTTAACACATTACAAAGACACACACTCTTTGCCAAGATGATGAAGTGTTCTTTCATGGAAGATGAAGTTGAATACTTAAGGTCATGTTGTGGGAGAGCAAGGTATTAGAGTGGATCCCACAAGGTGAAATGTTTTAAAGAATGGGCTACTCCTATGAATGCAACCTCTTTGAGAGGATTCCTTGGGTTATAATTCTTTTATAGGAGGTTCATTGAGAATGATGCTCATGTGACAACTCCATTGATGGATAGACTCAAATAGGAGGCTTTCTTTTGGGACTCCATCACTGATCAAAATTTCACTGAGCTGCCTCCCCCCATGCCTTGTGTGAGCGCTCCACAAAGCATGTATTTTATATATTATTCATCTTCAAGCTCAAATAATAGCCCAATTTACAAAATAGCACACTTTAGCTTTTGAGTTTGCTTTTGTGCCAATAAAGAATTAAAGCTAATGGGTGCCCAAGAAGTCAGACGGTACCCAAATACAATGTCCAATACAAGTATTTAAATCGTGCGCCCATGCGCATACAAAAATAATAAATAAATATCAAGCGCTTTAATAAATAAGCACAACAAAATATAGGTGCCATGCCCAAGATACGCGCCCATAAAAAATTGATGATAATTTAAATACACGCTATCCTCCAATGCTTCCCAATGCCACTGCTACTCGCTCTACACATCAACTGAAGCATTCACAATTGTTAGAAAAATAATACAATTAAACCAACAAAAGTGAATACCTAGCAGTCTTCATCTACATAAATAAATTGGTTAGAAATCAATCCTAACCTTAATTTATTACGAGTGCGCACTCTAAACTCATAAACATTTATTAATTTAAATATGTATTTTGCGGAATCACCCATGTACACATAAAATTAACAAAACGCCCGAAAAGGATAGGCGTCCCCATCGACTTTTCGCACAAAGAATCCACTTTGTGTATGAGCCCCGGTAATAATAAAATTTTATAGAATCCACCGCAAAGCCTCACGGAATCCATCGTGGAATATGCCTCTTGGCATCATACCCCCGAGTTGGGATAGCACGGCCAATTCTAGGGGTCAGTATCTATAATAGTTTCAGGCTCAAGGATTTCAGTTTCATCATCTAGCAAAGGAGGGTTTCCATAGACAGGGTGTATAGGTAATTGGCCTCTAAAAGGTCGTAATAAACTGATATGGAAGGTGTTGTGGATTTTCCAATATTGTGGTAATTCTAGTTTAAATGCATTGTCATTGATTTTGTGAATGATTTTGAATGGTCCATAAAATCTAGGTGCTAATTTCACAACTGGGTGCTTATCTACACTTTGTAATCTTCATTTTTCTATTCGTAACCAAACATAATCATCAAATTTAAAATTCATAGCATGTCTTTTCTTATTTGCTTGTTTTGTGTATGATTGCTCCGCTTTGGCAATCATATCTTTAACTTCATCAAAAATAGTGGCATGCATGTTAGAAATATCATCAGTAGTTTGAATTTTGTTTGATAATCATGCAACATGTGTAGGCAATCGATATCCACAAATAACTTCAAATGGTGTGTTCTTTGTAGCTGTATGTGGTGTATTATTATATGCAAACTGAAGTAAATGTAGATGTGTATCCCATGTGTGTGGTTTTGAAATAGTGTAAGCACACAAAATATCTAAAATAGTACTGTTAGTAGCTTCTGTTTGACCGTTTGTTTCAGGATGAAATGCAGATGAAAAATCAATCCTTGTTCCTAAGTTAGCAAACAAAGTAATCCAAAAATTATTGTAGAATCTAGAATCACGATCAGAAATAATGACTTTTGGTAAACCATGGTTAGTGAAAACAGTTTTCAAAAACAATTGAGCAGCTTGAGATGTAGTTAAAGTTTTCTTGCATGGAATAAAATATGCTTGTTTGCTAAACCTGTCTACAACAGTCCAAATCATATCATGATTAGGTTTAGTGTTAGGTAAACCAGTAATAAAATCCATTGAAATCTATTTCCATGGTCGTGATGGAATAGATAATGGCATTAGTAAACCATATTGTTTACCATGGTGTCTTTTAACTTGTTGACAAACTAAGCATTCAGATACAAAGTTAGATACATCAGTGTCCATATGTGGCCAATAAAAATCTTCAATCAATGTACACAAAGTAGATATAATTTCTCTATGACCTTGATATGGAGGACAATGAACCGGAACAGTCACACATAATCTTTTTTCATAAAACATGAATCCATTATTATAAGACAGTGAATCAATAGGAATCCAATTATTTGCAACTAGTTTATTCCAATCAGCTTGAAAAGTAGGATCCTGATGATAAGTATCTTTCATAGGGATAAGGGAATCAAATGATATGACAGAAATATTTTGAATTGTCGGTCTTCTACTCAAAGTATCAGCTACAACATTCTCTTTTCCAGGTTGATATTGTATAAGGGGATGAAAACTTTGAATAAAAGCGGTCCATTGAATGTGTCGATTAGATATTTGTGGTTGACTAAGAAGATGTCTAATGCTTTATTGGCCAGTTTTGATCATAAATTCAGATCCCATTAAATAATGTTTCCATTGACGTAAGGCTTTTACTACAGCTAGCAATTATTTGCGCATACGACTAAATTTGGCTGGTACATTAGTTAAACCGAAAGGCATGACCATAAATTCATAGTGTCCAAATTGTGTTCTAAATGCATTATATCAGATTTGTCCAATCTTACTTGATGATATCTAGATTTAAGGTCTATCTTACTGAATATGGCAGATCCTTGTAGCTTATCCATAAGATCATCTACCCTAGGAATCGGATATCTATTCTTAACAGTAATTTTATTTAGGGCACGATAATCAATGCACATGCGATAAGTATTATTTTTCTTCTTCACTAATAAGACAAGTGCACCAAATGGAGAACTACTAGGTCTAATTAATCCTCTGTTAAGTAATTTTTCTTTTTGATTTTGAATTTCTTTCTGTTCAATTTGGTTATGTCTATATGGTGCTTTACATGGTGGTTGTGTTCCAGGAATAAAATCTATTTTATGATCTTCAGGACGTGAAGGTGGTAATCTAGGTGGTAAATCAGCAGCAAAACAATCTTGAAATTGGGCAAGAAATTGTGTATGCCTAGGATGCATCTGTTTTTCTTTAGCTTGAATTTCATTCACCCATATTAAATAAGATTTGCTATTTTTACGTAATGCACGTTTAGCCTAAGTATGAGTAAGCAGTGGAAAATTATTGGAAGCGTGCATACCACGCAGTGTGATTTGTTTTCCTTGAAAATAAATTTTAATTGAATGCGTAGAATAATCTATGTCAGGATTGTATTGAGGACGCCAAGGAATTCCTAAGATAATTTCACTAGACTGCAAAGGTACAACTAAGAAATTTCTTCGTTCAGTATATTCACCAATTTTAATTTCTAAATTATGCACCTCTTGTGTTCCATTATATCTCGTGCCTAGGAATGCAGCCTTGATGAGATAATGTGTAGAAATAGTTTGTAAATTCAATTCTTTGACCAATTTTACTGAAATAAAGTCATGTGTGCTCCCATCATCATGTAAAATAGTCTTTTCTTTACCATACACAAAACATTTCGTTGTTAACAAAGAATGGGGATTTGGCATACCTGGCAAAGTATCCGAAGTAGTACCAATGTCATCATCATCTTCCATAAAGTCCAACATTTCCTCACGTTCTTCTTCTTCTATTGCTCCCAGATAATTGATATGGAGAGATGACTTTTTCGATTGAAAATTGGATGCTAGATGTCCAGGTGGATGGCATTTGTAACAAACTATGGGTTTTGCTTTGGGTACATTATTGGTAATGGTAGGAAGTTTAGGAATGTTGGGATTTACTGTGGGGATGGCTTAGAGTTTGGATTTGTGTTTGTTGTCAAAGTAGGTGGTCGTGTCCAAGATTTACGGAATGAAGATGAAAAAAAACGACTTTGATTGAATCTTCAAAAATTTGAATTGAATTGTTTGGAACCAGAGTTACCATTAGTTGGAAATTGTTGTGGTCGCTTGTCTCGTCCGCGAATTTTGTCTTCAGTGTCATGGGCCAAAGAAATTGCATCTTCAAGGGTTGTTGGCTTGAACATATTGACTTCCGCATAGAAATGTCCAAGTAGGCAAGACATAAACTTGTGTTTATGAGTTGCTTCAGGTACATCTTCGAGCATTCATAGTTGCAGTAGAGCATTCCAGAAACGTTCAGTGTATTGGGAAATAGGTTCGCGATCCCTTTGTTGTAGAAGATCCCATTGCTTGATGGCTTTTTCATGGAATTGAGGAGGAAGGAAATTCTGCAAAAATTTCTTTTGGAAAGTCTCCCATGTAGTGGGACAATCAACGCTCTTACAGACCACAGTCCACCATAAAGATGCTCGGTCAACTAAATGGTTAGTGACACATTTAATTTTGTCTTTCTCTGCATATGTTTCTTCATGGAAGTAATCATCAAATTGATTTATAAAAGCAAGAACAGTCTTTCCATCACGTGATTCATTGAAAGTACGAAATTTGAAGTTTCTTTTACTTATCTTTGTTTCTTTGCAAATGGATTGGGCTTCAAGTGTTACATCGATGGTACGTCGTATAAGATCTTCGGGTTGTGATCCATCTTGGTCGGTGGTAGATTGTTGCAGATTGGCCAATTGAACTTGCAAAGCTTATCGGGCTCTTCGTTCTTCTAATTCAAGCTGCATCATAATCAAATCCAACTTTTGCTCCATTGTTGGTTCGGGTAGATCTCCTTCAGCACCATAAGATCGTCCATGTTTTGTTCAGTCATCCTGCAAAATTCCAAAAGTCCTCACACTCTCAAAATCTTATTAGCGGGATGAGCGTAGCTCAAAGGCGGGTTTATAAGACTTGTATATTTTGTTTGGCTTTTGTACTCTTTCTCCTTTACGTTTGTGGAATTCATTGTCACAACCATCTTCCAAGAGAATAGTGTTGCATATAAACTACATATAAACTGCATATGAACTTCTGCTTTTGCTGAAACTGGTTCAGCAAGACTGCGAGTGTGAACAGGGACTTCTCGAAGCTCCAAAATTAGTTCAGCTTACACACAGTATGAACAGCCGCTATAAGAGTTGTTGGAGATGACTTAAGTGACTTTGGTGACTTGCAGAATTAAGAGAGCTTAGAATTTAAAACTTTAGTAACCTAGCTTCATTTTCATGGACTTCAGGACGTTCTCGACGGAATCGACGGCAGCCAGAAGATACTCCCACCGCAGGCGGAATAATTCGATTGAAGAATCTTTTTATAAGCTTCTTATAAAGCTTAATAAGCTTTATACTTAAGATTGAAAAGGTTATCGGTAAAATTTCTTAACTGTATCCACGACTTGATGAAGGAGCTTTGCCACTAGTTCTTCACCTACAGAGGCTGGTCTCTCGTGATCAGAGGGTGTAGAAGGGGGTTCTTGATTGCCAGGAACAGGCTGGTATTGGTGCGCAGATCGGTCGCAGGTAGCTCACGTGGTGAATTCCCAAAGGTCCCCAAGAACAAAGTACTCTACTTTTTAGCACAAAAACCAATGTAAAAGCAAGCACGACATGAGACAAGAGACAAATTGGGTTCAATCTCCCCCATGCCTTGTGTGAGCGCTTCACAAAGCATGTATTTAATGTATATTTCCAATCTTTATGCTCAAAAATAGCCCAATTACAAAAATATGACAAGCTTTTAGCTTTTGAGTTTGCTTTCTACCAAAAATAGGAAAATAAAGCTAATGGACGGTGCCCATAGAGTCTGGCACGCCCAATCTCAATGTCCAAATAGAAATAACATATCCAGGCGCATAAGCGCATACAAAATAATAATAAATAATCGATGTCTCTATAGACATAACAAAATATAGGCGTGGCGCCTATCAAAATATAGTCCAAAGGTCGAAAAACCCGCTAGACTCCAATGCTTTCCTCCGCCACTGCTGCTATCTCTACACATCAACTGAAGCATTCACAATCGTTAGTAAAATAACACAATTAAACCGACAAAAGTGAATACCTAGCAGTCTTCAGCTACATAAATAAATCAACTGGTTAGAAATAAATCCTAACCTTAATTTATTACGAGTGCGCACTCTAAACTCATAAACGCTTATTAATTTAATATGCATTTTGCGGAATCACCCGCTATGGAATCACCCATGTACACACTAAATTAATGAAACGCCCGAAAAGGACAGGCGTCCCCATCAACTTCTCGCACAAAGAATCCTCTTTGCGTATGAGCCCCGGTCATCTAAGTTTACGGAATCCACCGTAAAACCTCACGGAATCCACCGTGGAATATGCCTCCTGGCATCATACCCCCGGGGTGGGATAGCAATTGACCTCAATTGCTATTAGCTCAATGTGGAGCTAACAGAGTGGGGAAAGCATTTAGGTCTCTAGTGTGCATCCATTGTGCTTCCTCTACAGGATGGTTCTTAAATTTCACTAGATATCTAGAATACCTTCGGCCAGTTCTAGTGGTCATGTAGTCAGTGTCTATAATGGCTTCTGGTTCAAGTATTTCAGTCTCTTCTTCTAGTAAAGGTTGGTTTTCATAGACAGGGTGGATAGGTAATTGTCCTCTAAATGGTGTCAATAAACTAATATGAAATGTATTATGAATTTTCCAATGGGATGGCAGTTCTAACTTGAATGCATTGTCATTAATCTTATGAATGATTCTAAATGGTTCGTAGAATCTAGGGGCTAATTTGACAACTGGATGTCTATCTACACTTTGCAGTCTACGCTTTTCTATTCTAAGCCAAACATAATCATCAACTTTGAAATTCATGGCTTGTCTTTTCTTGTTGGCTTGTTTGGTATATGATTGTTGGGCTTTAGCAATCATATCCTTTACCTCATCAAAAATAGTGTTATGCATAACAGCAATATCATCGGCACTTTGTATTCTATTAGACAAAGATGTAACAGGTGTAGATAATCTATATCCATAAATAACTTCAAAAGGTGCTTTCTTTGTAGATGTGTGCGGTGTATTATTGTAAGCAAACTGTAATAAATGCAAATGAGTATCCCATGTTTGAGGTTTAGAGATAGTGTATGCACGTAAAAGATCTAAAATGGTGCTATTTGTGGCTTCTGTTTGTCCATTTGTTTCTGGATGAAATGCACATGAGAAATCAATCTTTGTGCCTAAATTTGCAAACAGTGTAATCCAAAAATTATTACAAAATCTAGAATCTCTATCTGAAATAATTACTTTCGGCAATCCATGGTTAGTAAAAACAGTTTTCAAAAATAACTGTGCTGCTTGTGATGCTGTTAAAGTTTTCTTACATGCAATGAAATATGCTTGCTTACTAAATCTATCTACAATTGTCCAAATCATGTCATGGTTAGATTTAGTATTTGGTAAGCCAGTAATGAAATCCATAGATATATGTTCCCAAGGTTTAGATGGAATAGATAAAGGTATTAATAACCCATACTGTTTACCATGATGTCTTTTTATTCTTTGACAAATCAGACATTCAGAAACAAAATTAGACACATCTGCATCCATATGCAGCCAATAAAAATCTTCAGTTAACATGCGTAATGTAGAAATGATACCTCTATGACCTTGATATGGGGGACAATGAATTTCATTCAAAACAAAAGATCGGAATGGAATAGTAACACACAGTCTCTTTTCAAAGAACATGAATCCATCATTATATGACAATGAATCAACAGGAATGAAATTATTTTGAACTAATTTTTGCCAATCAGAATGAAAAGTAATATCCTGGTGATATGTGTCTTTCATAGCAATCAAAGAATCAAAAGATATGATAGAAATGTTATGAATTGCAGGTCTTCTACTTAATGCATCAGCAACTACATTTTCTTTTCCAGGTTGGTATTGAATGATAGGATGGAAACTTTGAATGAATGAAGCCCATTTGATATGACGGTCAGAAATTTGGGGTTGGCTAAGTAGATGCCTAATGCTTTGCTGGTCGGTCTTTATCATGAATTCTGAACCCATTAAATAATGCTTCCATTGTTTTAATTCTTGTACAACTGCTAAGAGTTCTTTGTCATAAGTGGAATATTTGAGCTTAGAGGGTTTCAGCTTAGAACTAGAATATGCTATTGGATGGTTATCTTGCATTAACACGGCTCCTATTCCTGATCCGCTAGCATCGGTCACAACTAGAAAGAATGGTCTATTAAAGTCAGGCAATTGTAGGACAGGGGCATTGGTCAATGCACGTTTGAGTAAATCAAAGGATTTCTGCTGGTTTTCAGTCCATTGATAAACAATACCTTTCTTAAGAAGTTTGGTCAATGGTAAAGCAAGTAATGAGAAATTACGTACAAACTTCCTATAGAAACTAGCAAGACCAAGGAATGAGCGTAATTCATGTACATTTTTAGGAATAGGCCAATGCAATATTGCGTCAATTTTCTTAGGATCAACTTTTATTCCTTCTTTTGATACAATATGACCTAGATATTCTATTTCTGTCTTAAAGAATTCACTCTTGTCAGGATTTGCAAACAATTGATTTTCTTTTAGTAATTGAAAAACTAATGATAAATGCTCATAATGCTCTTTTTCACTTTGACTGAACACTAAAATATCATCAAAGAAAACAATCACACAATATTGATATTTTAGAAAAATACGGTTCATCATTCTACTGAAAGTAGCAGGTGCATTAGTTAATCTGAATGGCATAACTAAGAATTCGTAATGGCCAAACTGTGTCCTGAATGCAGTCTTAAATATGTCAGATCTATCTAACCTCACCTGATGATATCCAGATTTAAGGTCAATTTTACTAAATATAGAAGATCCTTGCAGTTTGTCCATAAGGTCATCAACTCTAGGTATAGGATACCTATTCTTTACAGTGATCTTGTTTAATGCTCGGTAGTCAATACACATCCGATAAGTATTATTCTTTTTCTTGACTAAGAGCACAGGTGCACCGAATGGGGAACTGCTAGGTCGAATTAAACCTCTATTTAGTAATTCTTCTACTTGACTCTGGATTTCTTTTTGCTCTATTTGATTGTGCCTATATGGGGCTTTACAAGGTGGTTGTGTGCCAGGTATTAGGTCAATCTTATGGTCTTCTGGACGTGATGGAGGTAAACCTGGTGGTAGGTCTTCTGCAAAACAATCCTTAAAATATGCAAGAAATTCCTTATGCCTAGGGTGCATATGAGTTTCCTTTGCGTGCAATTCATTCACCCAAATGAGATATGATTTAGTATTCTTGCGTAGTGCACGTTTTGCTTGAGTATGCGAAAGCAGTGGAAACATATGAGATGCATGCATACCAAATAATGTAATAGATTTTCCTTGAAAATTAATATTCATTGTGTGTGTGGAATAATCTATATTGGGATTATGTTGGTGTCTCCATGGCATTCCTAGAATAATGTCGCTAGACTGTAATGGGACAACTAAGAAATTTCTTCTTTCAATATATGGACCAATTTGAATTTCTAAATCTTGAACTTCTTGTGTGCCATTGTACCTAGTACCTAAAAATGCAGCTTTTATGCGATAGTGCGTAGGTACTGTATGCAATTTCAATTCCTTTACCAATTTTGCTGAAATAAAGTCATGGGTACTACCGTCATCATGCAATATAATTCTTTCTTTTCCATGCACCATACATTTCATAGTCAACAATGAATGTAAAGTAGGCATGTGGTAAAGTGTCGGAAGTAGTAGTAGGATCATCTTTTTCTTCAGTGAAATCCGGCATATCCTCATGCTCTTCTTCGTCCATAGCTCCAAGGTAGTTGATATGTGCTGATGGCTTCTTTGAATGACAATTTGCTGCGAGATGGCCTGGCTGGTGACACTTGTAGCATACGATGGGCTTGGCTTTGGTCACATTATTTGCAATGGCTGGGAGTCTGGGTATATTTGGATTTGCTTGTTGGATAGGCTTAGGATTTGAATTGACAGTGGATGGTAATGCAGGTGGTTTAGGCCAATTCTTGCGGAAAGATGGTGATGAGAAACGACCTGGATTAAACCTTCTGAAATTGGAATTGAATTGTTTAGATCCATAATTACCGTTTGCTTGGAATGGCTGTGGTCGTCGATCTCTTCCACGTAACTTATCTTCAGTGTCGTGAGCTAAAGAGATGGAATCTTCAAGGGTAGCAGGCTTGAACATATTCACCTCAGCGTAGTAATGTCCAAGAAGTCCAGACATATACTTTCGCTTATGTGTCGTCTCTGGTATGTCTTCAAGCATGCGTAACTGTAGGAGTGCATTCCAAAAACGCTCTGTATACTGTGGAATAGGCTCACGGTCGCGCTGTTGGAGTAAATCCCATTGCTTGATTGCCTTCTCATGAAATTGCGGTGGTAGGAAATTTTGCATGAACTTCTTCTTGAAATCTTCCCATGTAGCAGGACATTCTATACTCTTGCGGACTACAGTCCACCAAAGTGATGCTCTATCTATCAGATGATTAGTAACACACTTGATTTTATCTTTCTCGGGATAAGTTTCCTCATGGAAATAGTCATCAAACTGGCTAATGAATGATAAAACAGTCTTTCCTTCTCTTATGCCATTGAAAGTACGAAACTTGAAACTTCGTTTACTTATCTTGGATTCCTTGCGAATGGTTTGTGCCTCAAGAGTGGCGTCGATGGTACGGCAAATCAGATCTTCAGCTTGAGGTTCTTCTTTATCAGTGGACGCTCCTTGTAGCTTTGTCAATTGCGCTTGCAAGGCTTGCCTAGCTCTTCGCTCTTTGTCCAATTGCAGCATGATAAGATCCAGCTTTTGTTCCATGGTAGGCTCGGGTAGGTCGTCTTCAGCCATAGGATCATCCATATGTGGGGTAGTCATCCTGTAAAACTCAACAAACCTTTCTCACTCAAAATCAGTTAGCGGGATGAGCGTAGCTCAAATTTGGGGTTACAAGGCTATGTATTTTTGGGTATTTTCTTCTTCAATTTTCAGAAATTCTGAAATATTTCTGTCTCTGTTTGCTGAAAGTACTTCAACGAACTTGCAGATAGGTAAAATAGCTTGCTGCGAACAACTTTCCAGTTCAGAGTTTTTGCAAACGAACAAGTCTTCTATGAGTTTTAAGCACTAGTCTGTTCTAATTTAGTCTGACTTGCAGAGTTGCAGACTTAACAGACTTGCAGGGTTGTGAACTTGCTGGACTTAGCCGACTTGCAGAACTTGCAGGACTTGATTCCAAGTGACTTACTGAACTTGTCTTCTGTAGTGCGAGACCCGGAGTTTGCAGACTTATTTGCCTTCACTGACTTGCAGAGTATGGAGGGACTTAAGCTTAATTAGTTAAGCTTAAGCTAATAAGCTTAAGAAGAAAAAGAAGGCACCGTTTTCTGATCGTGAGGGGGGGGGGCCGTTTTGACTGCGCGTGATTTTCGGGACCCTCCTCTTGGCAACGATTTGACGATTTGAAGCTAATAAGCTTCTTTAATACCCTTAAGCTTTATAATTAAGCTTTTGATTAATAGGATTAAGAGCTTTTCTCACAGTTTCTTCACGACTTGTATGTGAGGATGTAGGAGTGGTCCTCCGCCGACAAAGATTGGTCCTTCGCGATCTGACAGTGGAAACAGGGGTTCTTGATCGCCAGAAGTCTGTGTGTATCGACGGTTCGCGACGAGATTGACTATAGAGGCCGTTTTTTCCTGGAGCTCCGCCTTCGCCCGAGATTGGTAGCGATTGGAAGCCCTTGATCTCTGCTCCGCTCTGATACCACTGGTGCGCAGATCGGTCGCAGGTAGCTCACGTGGTGAATTCCCAAAGGTCCCCAAGAACAAAGTACTCTACTTTTTAGCACAAAAACCAATGTAAAAGCAAGCACGACATGAGACAAGAGACAAATTGGGTTCAATCTCCCCCATGCCTTGTGTGAGCGCTTCACAAAGCATGTATTTAATGTATATTTCCAATCTTTATGCTAAAAAATAGCCCAATTACAAAAATATGACAAGCTTTTAGCTTTTGAGTTTGCTTTCTACCAAAAATAGGAAAATAAAGCTAATGGACGGTGCCCATAGAGTCTGGCACGCCCAATCTCAATGTCCAAATAGAAATAACATATCCAGGCGCATAAGCGCATACAAAATAATAATAAATAATCGATGTCTCTATAGACATAACAAAATATAGGCGTGGCGCCTATCAAAATATAGTCCAAAGGTCGAAAAACCCGCTAGACTCCAATGCTTTCCTTCGCCACTGCTGCTATCTCTACACATCAACTGAAGCATTCACAATCGTTAGTAAAATAACACAATTAAACCGACAAAAGTGAATACCTAGCAGTCTTCAGCTACATAAATAAATCAACTGGTTAGAAATAAATCCTAACCTTAATTTATTACGAGTGCGCACTCTAAACTCATAAACGCTTATTAATTTAATATGCATTTTGCGGAATCACCCGCTATGGAATCACCCATGTACACACTAAATTAATGAAACGCCCAAAAAGGACAGGCGTCCCCATCAACTTCTCGCACAAAGAATCCTCTTTGCGTATGAGCCCCGGTCATCTAAGTTTACGGAATCCACCGTAAAACCTCACGGAATCCACCGTGGAATATGCCTCCTGGCATCAGGTATCGACCATTCGCGACGAGACTGACTGTAGAGCTCGATCATTCCAGGAGCTTCACCTTTGCGTGAGATGGTAAGCGATTGGAAGCTCTCGATCTCAGCTTCGCTCTGATACCACTGGTGCACAAATCGGATGCTGTATGCGCGCGTAGTGAGTGTCAGAAGGTCCCCAAGAACAAAAGAACTCTACTTTTTACACAAAACCTAATGAAGAAAGCTTGTATGACATGAACAAGAGACCAATTGGGTGAAGGCTCCCCCCATGCCTTATGTGAGCGCTCCACAAAGCATGTATTTTATATATTATTCATCTTCAAGCTCAAATAATAGCCCAATTTACAAAATAGCATGCTTTAGCTTTTGAGTTTGCTTTTGTGCCAATAAATAATTAAAGCTAATGGACACCCAAGAAGTCAGGCGGTACCCAAATACAATGTCCAATAAAAGTATTTAAATCGTGCGCCCATGCGCATACAAAAATAATAAATAAATATCAAGTGCTTTAATAAATAAGCGCGATAAAATATAGGTGCCATGCCTAAGATACGTGCCCATTAAAAATTGATGATAATTTGAATACACGTTATCATCCAATGCCACCGCTGCTCACTCTACACATCAACTAGAGCATTCACAATTGTTAGACAAATAATACAATTAAATTGACAAAAGTGAATACCTAGCAGTCTTCAGCTACATAAATAAATTGGTTAGAAATCAATCCTAACCTTAATTTATTACGAGTGCGCACTCTAAACTCATAAATATTTATTAATTAAAATATGTATTTTGTGGAATCACCCGCTATGGAATCACCCATGTACACATAAAATTAACAAAGATAGTTTTACGTAGTGAATCTCAATATGATTATCTAAAATTTTCAAATATGAAATTATTATCACTTAGAGAAGATAAGATTTTTTATTCTCTCCCATGATTCCCCTCTTTCTAACACCAAATTTGATTTTTAAGCCAATGGAACCATCAGATTTATGATTTGAGCATAAGATCACCAAGATCCCCTCCACAAAGAGCGCTTCTTCTTAGCCACAACCCCTCTTCTCTAATTCACTATAAATAAGAGGCATGGGGAGCAGTTTAGGAGGCACAAGAAAGCACAAGGAGACCCCGAGAGGCTGCAAGAGAGAGGTAGAAGGATACCCCTCCAAGAGATTGTGAAAAGGAGATTACCCTGAGAGAAGTTACCCTGAGAGAGGAGTCACCCTGAGAGGCTCTGAGGGAGAGATCTAGCTCAATTCCCCCTATCTTGGTCTTCGACTAAGCCATCTTCTCTTATGCTCTTCCATCTCAAATTCATTCCTCCTTCTTTATCTTGCGAACCCACTTGGGGACGATGGCCCCCAAGTGAATAATGTCATGTGTGAATGGCAATCCAAACAAGGATATCACTCTCAATACAACTACAGTACCGGATATAAGTAACAAAGTTCAAAATTGTTAGATGCTTGCTTTGATTCTTGGATGAGATACATTAGGTCCCGTACTATGCTGCATGAGAATAGGTCATTGAAAATGATAAATTCTATCTTTATAATTTCAGGATGTATATTCAGGTGCAAGAGTTAAAACTATGAAAAGAAAATTACACTCATCCATGTATGGTAAATGCATCTACACCGAAGTGACAGATGAAAATGTTATTGCATCTATCCTTGCATTGTTTGGAAAAATGCAATTGGTTTTGTTGGTTGATATAACAACATCCTAAATGCTTTTACATTTACATGATTATTGGATTGTCATTTGGATGATTATTCCAAATGCTTGTGATTGATGGTAAATTCATGGCGGGGGTCTGTAATGACAAATAAATATGAGGATAAAGGAATGTTTTCTTGGAAGATGATATTAGGGCTAATTTTCTTAACTGTGCTTGATTCTTAAATGAATCAATTAAGGAAATGATATTTTGCACGGGTGGATCATCTCCAAGATTGCACCATAGATTAACCCAATAAGGGCATTGCTTGATTCATGGGCTGAAGGTCGAGTGGTGAAAAGGCCAACCACGAAATTGGTGTTTCACTCCTAGGCAGCTTGTGGGTCACCCCTTGCCAAGTCTGGAACGGAGTTGAGGATCACTGTGGCCCCAACATCTATAGCATTGGAAGATTTTATTCTAGATAAAGAATGGAAATTATAGTGCCACGTGATTTGGACCACGTAATTCTACAGGGCAAAAGTGATATATAATTTCTCTTGTATGGGTAGGAGACAAAGATTAACTGGAAGGTAAGTTAAGAAACGTTTTTGTCAAAAGGACTGCTTGCTATGTTTTTGTGTCCCTGTTATAAATTACATGATTGAACCCTATTCCCTAAAAGGCTTAATTAAGGAAGCTGATTTTAAATAACACTCATAAATGTGATAGGACCTAAATAAATAACTAAAGAATTCCTATTGAGGGAAACGGGTGGGTGAAAGCTAACAGATCCAGGGTGGTCCCAAAGAATTGGGAGGCTTTTCACAAGGTTTTACCGACGTCCACCAACCCTTAGGAATTGTTAGGTTAGAACCCTGATTCATGCCATTTTAGGGGACTAGAATGGGACTATGCCTTAAGGAGGTTGAGCGGCGCATCCCTCTTGTTTCCCATTCTCTTTGAACGAAGTGCAGCTTGGGTATCTCTACATAAAGTAGGATGTCCGAAACCCATGTCCAAGACCCAATGCTAGAATGCTGTCAAGAGACCTTGACCACCAAGAACCCAAAATTCAAGTCGATCTCAGTGGGTTCAGCTACAAACGTTCTCTTGCAAGGCAAACTCGAGAAACCCTAAGTGACAAACCTCATAACATTCCATGGAAGTGAGGGAAAATGTTGCTTAGATTCGTCTCTCGATGGACCGCTAAAATGTGTCATGACCCAGGCACATTACAATTGGTATCAGAGCAAAACTTTGTGATGCTATGTGATTGCTTCAATTATTGATATGATTTTGGTGATGGAGAGCAAAGATTGGAAGCATCTCAGGGCCTTCTCCATTTCCTCCATCTCAGGTGACTGAAAATTGCTAATTTTTTAGGGGAAAAATGGCTGCACAAAAAAATGCGCCCCCCCCACATCATTTCATTTCTTGTGAGTTAGCCTCATTAATCAAGGTTTAAACTCAAAGCTTCAAAATAACTAGTTCCTATTTTCTTGTTCACACTATATGCAAGTGGACATTTTGATACTGAGGGTCCTAAAAACTCGAAATTGAAATTCAACTTGCCAAATGACTTCGTGCCATCAAACTCCATCATGTTGGCCTTCCTCATGCACTTTCTAGTATCCGGATCGAGTAGTTGCTTCATAACGCCAACCCTTGTGAGGATTAAATGGGGGGTCACACATCCGGTGAGATAGGGCACATTTGTAAGAGACATCCCAACAATCAATGCTTCCATTACAATGAGCTAGGCCACTTCCAAGTAGACTTCCCTCACTTAAGCCTAGAAGATATTGAGCCTCTAAGAAAATGAAGCTACAAAAGTGCAGTCTTTGGATATATAGAGGAGTCAAATGAAGAATAAGACCTAGAACCCACTACATCCCCTCTCACGATGATTCGAAACCCTAGATATCTTTCTGAAATGTGATACACTTGGTATTGAGAATACCCCAATAAATCCTACTCTTATACCTACATTTATTTTCATAATATGAGTTCAATTGGTTTTGAAGCCAAGAACTTGTGTGACTAGAGTAGTGCAACAGAAGCATGGTAGGTCCTAACCCTCACAGGTCCTAGAGCTCAATAATAAATATCCTATCCCAAGGACAAACGAGTTACTTGATCGATTGTAGGGAGCAAAAATCTTCTCCAAAATTGATTTGAGGCCATAGTACTACCAGATCCGCATCTTTAAAAAGCTAAGTCCAAGGTATTGTGGACCCTATACGATCTTCAAAATCCTAGGCCCAATGCCTACAAACTTCAACTCCCTGAAAATATAAAAAAAGAAAGATGTGCCTAATCCTAGCCATGTACTGAGTGATCAACAAATTGTAATGCCTAGTGAAGGAGTCCTTGAGCTCCAACCAAATAAAATCCTAGATACTAGGGAGAGACGATTGAGGAGTAGAACCTTTAGAGAATACCTTGTCGAGTGGAAGGACTATCCTAAAGAAGATGCCACATGGATAGATGAGAATACTCTTCATCAACAATACCCACGGTTTCTCTCGAGATGAGGACATCTCTATTTCTCTAAGGGGAGGAGGATGTAATGCTTCCACGCAATTAAAAAAAAATAGTTGGTTGGTTTGAAAGTTAGTTAGTCAATTAATAAGTTAGTAAGGTTACTAACTAAGAACTAACTAACATTAATAACTAATCATTTTTATTAAAAATATTATTTAAAAAAATCTAGAGTCATATTTTAATATTTTTCCCGAATTGACAAGGACCGTAGCCACCCCTCACAAAAGTTACAATGTGAACGAGAGCTATGAGCCATATTAATCACTAGTGTTAATGTGTATAGTATGGATGGTCCAAAAATATTAGATTTTTGGGTAAAACCTAGCATATTTTAGATATTTTAGATATTACCTATTGTAAATATCCTAAAAAGCTATGGCGATTTCTAGAATAGGATGTCATGTAAAAAAATCAAGTCGTTTTTTCAGCTTGTTTTGGGGTTTTAATACAAAAAAATAAGGATTAGCAAAATCGTGTGCATTGCGATTGCAGTTTATAGGCAGTAGACAACACTTCAAACAGAGAGAAGGAGCGATTTGGAAGATTTCTAATCAAGTGTCGGGGGATTTATCCCCCTTTTGGAGCCAATGGAACTATCACATTTATGATTTGAGCATCATATAATTGATTTTTTCAAGATCCCCTCCACAAAGAGCTCTTCTTCTCAGCCACAATCCCTCTTCTCTAATTCACTATAAATAAGAGGCATGGGGAGCAATTTAGGAGGCACAAGGAAGTACAAGGAGACCTCGAGAGGCTATGAGAGAAAGGTAGAGGGATACCCCTCTAAGAGATTGCGAGAAGGAGCTTGAGAGAGAGAGAGAGAGAGAAAGAGAAAGATGAATTACCGCGAGAGGCTGCAAAGGGAGAGAGTTAGCTCAATTCCCCCTATCTTGATCTTCAACTAAGCCATCTTCTCTTACGGTCTCCCATCTCAAATTCACTCCTCCTTGTTTATCTCCCAAATCCACTTGTGGACACAAGTGAAGAATGTTGAGTGTGGATGGCAATCCCATAACCAGCAATGAAGCTTCGGGTGAGGGTATCACTGTTAATATAACTACCATATCGGATATAAGTAATATAGCTCAAAATTGTTAGATGCTTGCTTTGATTCTTGCATGAGATACATTAGGTCCCGTACTATGCTGCATGAGAATACATCATTGAAAGTGATAAATTTCATCTTTATAATTGTAGGAAGCATATTCAAGTGCAAGAGCTAAAACTATGAAGAGAAAATTTCACTCATCCATGTATAGTTAACGCATCTACACCGAAGTGGCGGATAAAAATATTATCACGTCTATTCTTGCATTGTTTGGGAAAATGCAATCAGTTTTATTGGTTGATATAACATCCTAAATGCTTTTAAATTCATCTGATTGTTGGATTGTCATTTGGATGATTATTCCAAATGATTGTGATTGATGGTAAATTCATGGCGGGGGTCTGTGATGACAAATTGCCATGAGGATAAATGAATGTTTTCTTGGAAGATGATATTAGGGCTGATTGCCTTGACTGTGCTTGATTCTTAAACGAATTGATTAAGGAAATGATATTTTGCACGAGTGGATCATCTCCAAGATCACACCACGGATTAACCCAAGAAGGGCACTACTTGATTCACGGGCCGAAGGTGGAGTGGTGAAAAGGCCAACCAGGGAATTGGTGTTTCACTCCTAGGCAGCTTGTGAGTCAAGTGGAGCTCTGAACACCCCTTGCCAAGGCCATAAAAAAGTTGAGAATCACCATGGACCCAATGTCTATGGCGTTGGAAGATCCTATTCTAGAGAAAGGATGGAAATTATGGTGCCATGTTATTTGGACCGTGTACTTAGGGCAGAAGGGATATATATTTTTTCCTGTATGGGCAGAAGACAAAGATTAACTAGAAGATAAGTTAAGGAACTTGTTTGTCAAAAGGACTGCTTGCTCAATTTTTTTCTCTGTTATAAATTGCGCAAACAAACCCTATTCTCTAAAAGGCTTAATTAAGGAAGCTGATTTTAAATGTTACTCATAAATGTGATAGGATCTAATTAAATAACTAAGAATTCCTATTGAGGGAAGCATGTGGGTGGAATCTCGATGTGTGTGTCCTACAGCAGGATGGTCCCAGAGAATTGGGAGGCTTCTCGCAAGGTGACCCTTAGGAATTGTTGGGTTAGAACCCTGATTCATGTTGTTTTAGGGGATCAGAATGGGACTATGCCCTACAGGTAGAGAGGTTGAGCAACGAATCCCTCTTGTTTCCCCTTCTCTTTGATCCAAGTGCAGCATGGATCTCGTTTAGCTTGGGTATCTCAGCATAAAGTAGGATTTCCAAGACCCGACATAGGCCTAGGTATGTTACATTTGGTATCTGATTCGTCTGGACTACTAAAACGTGTTGCAACCCAGGCACGTTATAGTTGGTATCAGAGCAAAAATTTGTGATGCTACGTGATTTCTTAATGTATGGTTCATAGACATATCCTAAACAGAATAACCTAAGTGATATGGCCTGATTATCATGCAACTTTTGCACCCACAAACACTCACATATAAGAGAAGAAATTCCTTCTCAAGTAGACTAAGGCACCCAAGTTTGGTGGAAGAGAAATAGACATTGCAATAGAGGCAGAGATATGGATTGAGTCGATGGACAATTATTTCTCTACTTCAGAAACTGCTTCTGCCAATCAAGCAATGATAGCCAAAACTTAAGTTAGGTTAGTTGGCGAGGCTTGAATATGGTCGAAGCAATGGTGTAAAGATCAAGGTGTTTCTAAAGCCGTTGTCATGTAGATTCTTTTGAAAGATGCTGTATGCGGACGATACCTTCTGCCAACCTACCAGACTTTGAGGATGAATGAATTCTTCAAGCTAAAGTAGTTGGAATTAACCTTGGAAGCTTACTACTCAAAGTTTGTAACCCTACTAAAATACACACCACCTATAGATATTGCGAAGCAAGTATCCAAGTTTTTCCATGGCCTCTAAACACTTCTCTGAACCACCATCTTGAAGCAATGCATCCAATAGACTTGCAAGATGCATTACTTCAATCATCAAAGAACTTTAATCGGGCTATGGTGACAAAGATGATTCCTAAGATCAGGACAAGAGATGCCAAACATGCGAAGAGATAGGGCACATTTGTAAGAGATGCCCCAACCGTCGATGCTTCCAATGCAACGAGATAGGGCATATCCAAGTAGATTGCCCTAACTTAAGCCCAGAAGATATTGAGCCACCAAGAAAATGAAGCTACACGAGTGTAGTATTTGGGCCACATGAACTCCCCCTTAGAGGAGAGAGAGGGAGGAGAGAGAAATACTGATTTCAGAGATCTTCATATGGACCACCATTGCGCGAGGGAAGGGCGGCGAAATGACCAGCAGGCAGAGGGGAAGCAAGGGCCAATGTCAATTGGGTAGGTTGCTCACAGCTAGGAAGATGATCATCAAGACCATGAGCGCAAAAATCGGGCGCAGATGGCGCCATCTCTTCTCCACGATTTGGCATCTTTTTTTTCACCTTCCTTTCATGTGACATTTAAAATTGGGCTCCCAAAGGTCATGCCCACTTTGGCCACTCTAATGTCCACCTCTTCGCATCTTGACCGTTTCCTTGGCCATTTCCCTGTCCGGACTCGGAATTGAACTCTGAAAAATCCTGGGCGTCCGGCTTGGCATCCCGCATTGGCCAGTAGCTCGTGTTAACCCGCACGACTGTCTAAAAAATTATGATAAATCAACAAGTGTCTCTCAGGTACCTTTAAAGCACTTTGTTGCTTAAAATCGTCCTAGATCAAGCTGCTGCCTTTGACGTTGAATATTTTCCCCTTAATATTCATAATTTTTAGCTATTTTTAAGCACTTTTCAGCACCAAAATTCCGCTCTCACCTTTAAGCCTCTCCCAATAGTAGCTCTTCCTAACTGCATTGAGAGTCTTGGCATAGCCAGGATGTCCTGAGAAAGGGGAATCATGAGCTTCCCACAATATCTTCTGCTTAAGTGACTGGATTGCCAGTATACATACTCTCCTTCTATAGTAGACAAGTCCACTATTGATAGAGAATTCATGATACTTAGCCTGTAGCTTTTGGTCCTAGTCCTTGATAGGGATCTCCCTTAGCATCTTTTGGTAGGCTGGATCATGGCATGCTTCCTCTCTGGCTAGCTCAAGTATTGGATTGTTCGGCATGGATACCTTTGTGGCTAGAGATCTAGCTGTTGATGGGTTTTGCAAGATTAGAGAATTAAGGAATGCCTTGCAACTGAGTGTATCGGCAACTACATTCTCCTTTCCAGGTCGATATTTGATTTCAAAGTCATACTCTTCCAGCACTTCAATCCATCAACGTTGCCTCATGTTGAGCTCGTTCTGGGTAAAGATCCACTTGAGACTTTTATGATTAGTCACTAGTGTAAACTTGTTTCCCAACAGGTAGTGTCTCCAAAGCTTTAGAGCATGGATGACAGCTAACAGTTCTAGATCATGAGTAGCATAATTCTTCTCATGGCTCTTCAGTTTCCTTGAAGAGTATGCTACAGGATGACCTTCCTGCATGAGCACACATCCTAAGGCAAGCGTACTAGTATCAGTTACTGCCTCGAACTCTTTACTGAGGTCTGGAAGTTTTAGGATAGGTGCTGATACCAAACTTTACTTCAATTTATCAAAGCTAGTTTGCTCGGCAGTTGACCATGCAATAGAGGTTTGCTTCTTCAGTAAATCCGTCAAAGGTGCTACTATCAAAGCATAGTTTTTTATGAAGACCCTATACCATGCTATCAATCCAAGAAAAGTGCATATTTCTTTGATAGTTGTTGGTATTGGCCATTCTAGAATATCTCTGACTTTTGTCGGATCCACTAAGATTCCTTCCGTTGATACGATGAATCCCAAATATTCAATCTGACATTTGAAGAATGCACATTTCTTCATCTTAGCATACAGCTTGTGTGACCTCATTGTCTCAAGGACAATCCGAAGTTGGGGTTCATCACCTTCTTCCTGTTTGGAATAGAATAAAGTGTCATCAAAGAAGATGAGTACGAAGTCATCAAGATATGGCCTAAAGATAACCTGCATTAACTTGTTGAAGGTGGCAGGCACATTCGTAAGCCCGAATAACATAACTAGGAAATCAAAGTGTCCATAGCTTGTGTTGAAGGCCGTCTTTGGGATATCTTCTTCCTTGATCCTTATCTGATAGTAACCAAACCTGAGATCAATCTTGGAAAAGATATTCGCACCCTAAAGACGATCAAGAAGCTCATCTATTCTAGGAATAGGGTAGTTGTTCTTGACAGTTAATTGATTCAACCCTTTGTAATCAATACATAGTCGAAGCGTTTCATCTTTCTTTTTCTGGAACAGTACTGGAGCTCCCCATGGTGAACTGCTAGGATGGATGTAGCCTTGATCTAGCAGTTGCTTGAGTTGTTCCTTCAGCTCAATTGCTTCCGGGATGGACATTCTATAGGGTCTCTTCGCAATTGTGCAGCACCTGGTACTAGCTTGATCTCATGATCCACTTCTCTTTGAGGCGGGAGTTCTGTCAACTCTTCAGGAAATATGTCCACGTATTCCTTTAGCCATGAAGGTCCTTTACTAGACTCCTGCTTTTGATCTAACTTGTTGAGCTTAACCAAGTAGACAGGTAGTCCTTTTCTGACTCCCTTTATATTCCGAGATGCCTTGGCCAATTGAATTTTTGGCTTTCCAGCCTCACCTTGAGTTGTGACTAAATCCCCTTCAGAGTTCCGAGAGGAAATTTGGCCCTTTCCACAATGAATGTGGGCGTGATTAGGTTTAAGCCAATCCATTCCGAGTAGACACTCATGGATACCTAAGTTCATGACTCTGAATTTGATCGAAGTCGTCTTTCCTCCCAGAAAGAATTCCACCTTAGCAATTTACCTGGTACAATTGACCTCACGACCATTTGCCAATGCCACAAGCAAGATAGGTGCTTCTACTGTGGCTATTCCTAATATTTTTGCACAAGTTGGTGAGATAAAGGAATGTGTACTGCCACAATCAATCAAGGTCTTGAAACCTTTAGCTTGATAATCCGATAGCGTCTGAATCACCGAGAACTAGCGATTCGGGCCTTTCCTGTGTAGAGCAGCATGGATTGTCGCCCTTTCAAACTCTGCTTCCATGGTCGGATCTTCTTCTTTGCACATTTCCCTGTTGGCAATGCAGGCGGTTCTTCCTTTGTCGGGTAGCAGCTCCCTAGCCACCACAGCCAATTCCTTGGAAAGGTGCCTGCGATGTCCTCCTCCAAGCTTGGGGCATTGCCTCTTGAAATGACCGGGCTCGTTGCAATTGCAACAATTGAAGTTCCGGTCATTTCTTTTGGTAGGGACAAAGTTGTTGACATTATTAGTCCTTGCTTTCTTTCTTTGTCCCCGATTTTGACCTTGAACTCTGTTTATTTGAGGCCTATATGCTCCTCTATTCGGGTCATTATAAGACCAAGTTTTGTTACCTCTTGGCCTAGCCTGCACCTCCTGAATTATAGGTGCAGCTCGAATTAGTGCATCCTATAGATCTGATGAGCGCATAGATTCGAGACAAGTATTCACTGGTGCATTTAAACCAGCACAAACCTTTGACACCTGTTGTGTCATGTCCATCTGTGGCGCATACTTAAGAAGTGAGATAAATTTAGAGTAATATGCGTCAAGAGTGAGTCCCAACTATTTCAGCTCATAGAACTCATTCATTTTCTGCGTGCAATATGCAGGTGGTAAGTATCTTCCCTGCACGGCTTTCTTCAACTTCTCCCAGGTAACAGATCCTTTGGCAATCCCTTGATCTCTACACCATTGCTTCCACCAAAGCTTGGCTTTGCTAGTGAGCTTCAGCTTGGCGAGCATAGCCTGGTTGGCAGGTGCAGTACCGGTTGCTTCAAAGTAATCCTCCATAGATTCAATCCAAATTTCAGCATCCACTTGGACAGACCTGCCTTTCCTGTCAAATTCAGCTGGCTTAATCTGCTTGAGAAGAAACTTCTTCTCCTGGATTACGACAGTACTTGATGTAGGAGGCGAATTGGGAATCTGTGCCTAAGGTTGTGCCTAGATAATAGTTTCCTCTAATGGTCATTTCCTAAATGGCAACTAGCGTTGAACCCGAGAGAATTACTTTACGCAGAAACGCTAGGGCCGAAGCGGATTCACACTCACTTGGTTCAAGGAGAATGGGAAACGAGAGGGATGCAAGGCTTGACCTCTCTGCCATAAGGCATAGTCCCATTCCATTCCCCTAAAATAGCTTAAACTCGGATTATTGTAACTTAGACTCTAGGTTAGCGCTCTTGCTGTTCATGTCCTTTGAAATGATCTTCTTGCTGTCCATCATGATTGAGAAAAGTTTTCGGCCAACCAAGACCACCCATCCGTAGGGCGGACCCATGGCTACATCCACCGCACTTTCCTCAGGTTGTTTTAGTTGTCTAATTACCTACCACATTTAGTTGGACATGCATCAAACAGTTTCTTTAATTAGTCCGTTAGGCACCTGTTCCTTCACGTAATCATAGCACTTGACATAGAAAAGAAATGTCAAACAAGTTCCTTTTCAACAGGTTATTATATTTATCTTTGAAATACATTTATAAAGTCTAGCCCGTAGGCTTATCCATAATCCGCCCGAAGGCTATCGAGCAATACACAAGGATTACTAATCCAAGATTCTGCCCATAGACTAGTATGTGGGCCTCGAGATCCAATCTCGAGTCACGTTGGCCTCTTGTGCAGGGCCCAAAAAGTGAGGGATTTACAGCCAGAGCCCCCTGGCACCCAAGCGTCCTCCTGCTCCAAGTAGCGCTGAACAGAGAGACCTCTCGCGGCGGGTTTGGTCCACCTTCCCGGCGTGGTTAACAACCCCCTTGGTTAGGGTCAGGGAGGCAGTCGGGACTAACTGAGACTGCCTCTCCCTTCACGCCTTCAACCTGAAAGCATTAGATATCTTTTCATCCTTTAATTCCTTGAGCAAACAAAGAAAACAGTGCTCGATACAATTGTTACAAGCACAATCATTTCCAGTGGTCGTTATTTGGCCAACTGCTAAGGCGTGAATCATTCTTTCCAAATGCATTCAGCATTCAATCCGGGATCAATTGCGACTTGGCAAGATTCCCAAGGGTTTGTTTGTTAACCCTTATATCCTTGGGTTAGGGCCATTGTCGTATTGCTGCGCATTCGAGGTGTGTAAACCACCCAAAAGTTGTGCATGGGATTTGGTACTTTGTACATACTTAGTTGTTGTGATTACATTTATTCTCTGCTTATGAGTATAGTAGCGAGTATGAAGGGTTGCTTTCAGTCTATGTTGAACAGGATCAAGGAGACAAGACATTACAATTATTCAAACAAATGCATGAGGAGGATATCTCTTTGGATAGTATCACACTTGTCTGCACCTTAAAAGCTTGTGGCATGGCTGGAGCTATAAACAAGGGCCAAGAAATACATGCTGAGATTGATAGGATAGTTGATATGTATGCTAAATGTGGCTGGCTGGCAGAGGTACAAGCAGTGTTTGATATGCTTCCTTATCGAGATCTAGGCACAAATCTACTTTGAAAGCATGAGTAAAGACTATGGCCTCATTCCAACGGTGGAGCACCTCACTTGCATGGTTGATCTCCTTGTTCGTGCAGGCCTATTAGGCGAGGCAGTAGCAGTTATAAAAAAGATGCCATATTTAGCTAACCTTGTGTTGTGGCTTACTGTTTTGGATGCTTGTCAGAAGTGGGGCAAGGTGGAACTCGGAAGGCAGGCCTTCAAACATGCATTGCTATGGATGTTGAAAGGGAAAAGGAGTCGTGCTTTTGGGGGGGAAAAAGAGAAGCTTTTGTTTTTGAAAAGTGTTTTTGGAGGGAGAGAAGGAGGATAATACATCGCAGAATTTTGAGGAGAAAAAGGGGAGTCGACGCGCAGGGAATCTCGGAAAGGAGGACGCTAATCTGGGAGATGGAAGAATTGGGGAAAAAGCTGAGCGGGGACTGAGTGCTGGGATCATATAGAGAGAGAGAGAAGCATGTTCGTTTGTACAGACTTTTAGCTGCTGGAAAAGCGATTGTCAATGTTCGGAACGGAAGGGGAACTGGTATTGTGCTGACTGAAGGATCGTGGAAGTTCCATCTCGCAGGTGAGATGGAGGTCAAAAAGTCTGCTTGTGAAGAGTTTACAGACATCTTCACTTGAGGACTGCAAAGCTGGTTTGTGTCTTTGGAAAGACTATGAATTGGAGGGGTTTTCACCTTTGGCAGCAGCACATGCTGCTCTGGACTTCTCCAAACGGTCTTTTGTTAACACTTCAGATATGGACAAGAGAGAATTTGGGGAGTGCTCGATAATCTGGGGAAGACGGAGGAGTATGACGAGGGGGTGGCTTTCCTGGACTCACAGCTGAATGAAGGGAGACATCTTAAGAAACAACCTACAGAGTTCCGTGTAGATCAGGTCCTTCAACAATTTGATTCCAGAAAGTTCAATTTCACAAAAGCTGATCGAGAGGAGGAGACGTGCGATGCCAGCGATCAATCTAGCAAAGTGCTGAAGACACTCATAATCATCGACAATAAGCAGACGAGCGAGGAAGGGGAACTCTGCAATTTGGGAGAACGGAAGAGGATTGGAGGAAGGACAGTGACGAGGAGCTGAGGGGAGGCTTGACGATATCCGATGCAACCTGTGTAACCACTGGGACCTGCTACCTGCTTACTTTGACAACAGGTACTGGTTCTTTTCAAGAGAAGGTCGGATATTTGTGGAGGAACGACATGCCGAAGAATCAAAAGAGCAGAAGCATCAAGAGAAAAAGAGGACGAAGCTGCAAAAGTGACAAGAACAACTGGATAGAGAGATTGAGAAACGAATCATAAGAACAAATCCACTTGTTGGATCTGACAGCCGGCGAATTTCTGAACTATGCTTCAAACTTAGCTTGGCTCAACAGCTTGGCTATAAACCAAAAGAGGCTCTGAGATACTGTCAACAAGCTGTGTCTGTTTGTGAAACTTGATTACGGAGGCTGAGGAGCGAGGTAGCAGTTACTAAAGGTTCTACAGACTCCAAGGGAAAGTCTATTCTAGATGAAAGCTCCAAAGGAGATTTATCTTCTGACGAAGCACAGGATGTAGGTATACCTGAAACTGTAATGCAGAATCCTCAGAACAAGAGGAAGAAATCAAAGAGATTGAGTAGTTGCTGGAAGATTTGAGATAAAAGGTTGTGAAGCTGCAGGAGTTGGCAGCAGCTCCTTCATTTTTTTTAGATGTTGAAGAAGACTAATCCGGATGGTGTGAATAGTATTCAATAAGTGTTTGGTGCAACAGCAAGAGTAACAGTGGAGAATATAGGTACTGGAAGTTCCTCTCTCACAGAAGTTTCTAGCAGCGGCTTCGATGCTCCAATTGTGTCCGCTTACATAACAGTGGGACTGATCTTGGTATAATTGGCCGGGGGTGTGAAGTGAGCCACACCTGTATGCGTGTCAAGTGCTGCAAATGGAAATAATGCCTTAAAGAAGCGCTCTTTGGATAACACGAAGACAGGAGGCGGTAGACAAAGGTGCTGAATGAAAAAGGTGATCAACATCGGCATGTGCGATTTGTATTATGGGTGATTGATGGCATCTGCAGCAAACCACGAAGGAAACTACCTTAATGTTTAATGAGAACTTTGTGAAGAAACAGATGAACATCAGACAGGCTGATTAGCTCTTTATGACCTTAATTCCTTCTCCAAATATAACTACTTTGCTTTCCATTCTTATTCCTATGCTTAGTAGAGGTAGAACTGCCCTTTCTTGTAAGCAAGGAGCCTTGAATATCTTTGGGAGAGACAGGCTACTTATTGTTCCAATGGATATGATGAAATCCAAGTGAAGCTTCATAGGGATTCACACTACATGAAAAATTTGTTGACATGAATTTTTGTCAAGCCATTTATTGGAAATGCTCCCAATCAGATGTAGCTGATTATATGTCTCATATTATCTGAAATTGAGCTTTCAAATTGAATATAATCTCGTTAGATTGATCTTCTATCTTGAAATTTGTCAAGGTCTTCTGTAGACGCGACTTTGCTTTCGAAAACCCTTCGACACCGTACCCTATTAACCCAACTTAACCAATACCTTAAGTTCTATTAGTTTTCCCAAGAAAGGTGCTATGTCAGGATACTTACTCATCTTCTTGCAAGATAAACTTGCGCAAGAATCTGCCAATTTCATTCCAAGGAATTGGCTATTTCTTTGTGATCAAATCTCAAGATCATGCGGCTCTGCAACTTGTTGCACAAGCGCCGCATCTAATCCATGGGACTATTTTACCCGTCAAATGGTGTCTTCTAATCATGGGTCATGATTAGATAAGGAACAGGGTTAGGGTGTCTTCATAACAATCCGCTCCTGATTGCACTAGGCCGACATTGTCGGTCCTAAAGGTCCAAATCCAAATCGAGTTTCATTCTTTTAGCGAGTGATCCTTAGGGTAAAAACCCTAGATCGTCTCTCGCAAGTACGTCCTAGTGTCCCTACATTCCGTGAATGTGGGCAAGTCTTTAGGATATAAGGGTTTCAGCTTTGGGAATAAGAGCGATTAGGTCATGTCGTCAACATGCTAAATCCTAGTTAGCACTTGGGATATGTTGCATCAATTTAACCATTCCTAAACGAGTCCCTCGCGGTTTAGGTGTTTAGGTTAAACCAATTTACTTGTCTATTCTTGAAGATATTTACGATACCATTTTCATAACCACATGATTCATTACCTACATATGAGTAGATTTACAAACCCTAACTTTTCTGGTTAAGATCAAAGCATATGTTAAGTTATGGCATAATTCCAATTGATCCTTTTATAACATGCATTCAAGATTCATGCTACTAAACTTTAGGGTTTTATGTGAACCATGCAACTTTTTCTAAATTCTTTTCTAAATGAGATATTCGTATGCTGATGGTCTACGGCAGCCTCACGACTACTCTAATTGGTAGCGGCTGAAGCAAAATTACTCCTCTCACTCACACGGAAACCTCACGGCTCTCACCTTCAGCCTCTCCACCGCTCCCTTGGCCTGGCAGCATTACGCTCCCTTTCTCTTCCTTACTCCCATGGCGATGGTTTTTTTAGGGACAGGGAGAGGTACCTCCCCTCCCCCATGCGGTCTGATGCATGAGCATTAACCCCCCCATGGCTCCAGCTAGATGCTTAGTCATAAGCACCTCTCTCCCTCTCCTCCAGCACGATTTTCGGCTGGGGAAAAGAGGGGATAATTTAAAAAAAAAATTGCCATAATTCCAATATTATCCTCATGACCTCCTCCCAAGAGGAGGTTCACACGAAAACAAGCGGGTTTCATTGACTTTGGTCTCATTTATGCCGACTGAGGTTGTACAATTGCACTGTCCATTTATTCAATGCCGGCATTCCCTTGTGGGTTAGAAATATTTTCAACGGAAATATTACATCTAGATAAAGGATGGAAATTATGGTGCCATGTGATTTGGACTGGGTACTTCTATAGGGCAGAAGGGATATATAATTTCTCCTGTATGGGTAGGAGACAAAGATTAATTGGAAGATAAGTTAAGGCCTTTGATATAAATTACATGAACAAATCCTATTTTCCCTAAAGGGCTTAATTAAGGAAGTTGATTTCAAACATCACTTATAAATGTGATAGGACCTAATTAAATAACTAAAGAATTCCTATTGAGAGAAGCGGGTGGGCAGAACCTCGACGGGTGGGCGGAACCCCAATGAGTTTGTCCTACAGTAGGGTGGTCTTAAAGAATTGGGAGCCTTCTCACAAGGTTTTAACCCTTAGAAATTGTAAGGCTAGAATCCCAATTCATGCTATTTTAGGGGATCAGAATGGGACTATGCCTTATGGGTAGAGAGGTTGAGCGGCACATCCCTCTCGTTTGAACTAAGTGTGGCATGGATCTGCTTTGGCTTGGGTATCTCTATGTAAGGCAGGATGTCCAAGACCCACGATGCTAGAATGCTGTTAGGAGACCTTGACCACTAGGAACCAAAAATTCAAGTCGATCCTAATGGGTCTGACTGCAAACATTCCATTGCAAGGCAGACTCGAGAAACCCTAGGTGACAAACCCTATAACATTCCATTGGAGTGTCAGGCAATGTCGCTTAGATTTGATGGATTGCTAGAACGTGTCACGAGAAAAGCAGGTTACATGCAAATGGGTCTACAAGATTATGGCAGTGTTGAGAGGTATAAAGCCAGGCTGGTTGCTAAAGGATATGCTCAGCAGTATGGGTTAGATTATGAGAAAACCTTCAGTCATGTTGCTAGAATGGCAACCGTACGAACAGTGATCGCATTGGCTGCTACTAAAGGCTGGAAATTGTAGCGAATGGATGTTAAGAATGCGTATCTCAATGGTGATTTAGTAGAGGATGTTTATATGGATCAGTCTGAAGGGTATGTACACCCTGATTTTCAGCATTATGTATGCAAACTAAAAAAAGTATTGTATGGGCTGAAGCAAGCTCCGAGAGCCTGGCATGTAAGGATCAATAATTACTTGTAGATTTTGGAATTCATTGTTTGTAGGACTTATCAATGACATAGTCTATTTACAAAAAAGGTAGGCAAAGGTTTGGTTGTAGTGGTTATCTATGTTGATGATTTAATAATCACAGGTGATGATAACTTGGGAATACAACATGTTATGTGAATGCTAAAATTAGAATTTGATATGAAAAACTTAGGTGAACTAAAGTATTTTTTTGGTATTGAGGTGATCAAAACTGAAAATGGTTTATGGCTGATGCAGAAACACTATGCCATGGAAATGCTAAAGAAATATGGCATGGCTAAATGTAAACTACTAGATACACCTCTTGATTAGAATTCCAAGTTGGACATTATCACTGGAGCTGAAATTGATGATGTGAATATGTACAGGCACATAGTTGGAAGTTTAATCTACTTGACCATCACCAGGCCTGACTTGAGTTAAAGTTGTTGGCCTCATAAGTCAGTTCATGTAGTAGCCTCGAAAGCTACATTTGGATGCTGGTAGGCAGATTATGAGATATATGAAGTCCACTGTAGATTATGGGTTGTTTTATGTGGAAGATACCCCTTGACACTGGTTGGATACATGGATGCAAATTGGGTAGGATGCTCATATTATCATAGATCTACAAGTGATTATGCTTTTGGATTTGGAAGTGGAATGATCAATTGGAGCAGCAAGAAGCAATCTATGGTTGCATTATCTAGCACTAAGGCGGCAAAGTACATGGGTGTTGTATTGGTAACATGTGAGATTTGATGCTTGCTTAATCTTATGGCTGATTTGGACATATAGGTGGATGCTCCAGTCACCTTGTTATGCGATAATCTCAACAGTGTACTCCTAGCAACAAATCTAACTTATCATGCTAGGACTAAACACATTGAGGTACACTACCATTTTATCAGAGAGATGGTTCTTGTAGGGAAAGTAGACCTTATGCATGTGAAGACTAATGAATAGGTTGCACTTACATTTACCAAGTCTTTGGGTAAAGATGATTTTAGTCAATTCCGATAGCTACTTGGTGTACAGGTTTTATCTTGAGCTTGAGGGGGAGTGTTGAGACTTCAAGCTCATGTGTGTGACTTATAGAATCTTAACTGTGTCTAGCTGTATTAGCAAGTGTGGGTCATTAAATAAGTCAGTTACTTTAGGTTGTGTGTGAATGGTTTGTAGACCTTAGAGTGTTGTATTCACTTTGATATATATGTTATGGAATAATATGAAAAAGGAGAGATGAGAGCATATGGCTCTTCTATGTTGCTCCGACCATTATCTCAATATCTCTCTCAATAGGTGCAACTGCCTAAAGGGTAGAAAACTCTTCCATGCAAGTGGGTTTGCAAGATGAGCGCCACTTTTGGTTCTTCACCAAAGTACAAAGCATGGTTAGTTGCACAAGGGTACAAGCAGGAATATGGAATTGACTCTGACGAGGTCTTCTCTCCTATAATCAAGATGAATACTCTAAGAATCATTTTGGACTTGGTTGCAGTTGAGGATATGGAGCTCATATAGATGGATGTGAAGACTGTATTTTTACATGGTGATCTACATGAGGACATATATACGCACAAAAGCTTGAGGGTTTTGTTGCTAAAGGCAAAGAGACAATGGTTTGTAGATTAAAACAAAGTTTGTATCGGCTAAAACAAGCACCGCGGGAATGGTATCATAAATTTGATACTTTCATGCAATCTCAAGGCTTTCAAAGAAGTCAAGTTGATCACTGCTTGTACAAAAAAAAAGCAGTAGATGGCAGCCTGATTATTTTGGTTCTATATGTTGATGACAAGCTAATTGCTGGTAGGGATACTCATACCTTGGATTCATTGAAGCAAAGTCTTCATGGCAGCATTAACATGAAGGATCTTGGTGATGCCAATCACATTCTTGGGATGCGGATACTCAGAGTTAGATAGAAGGGTTACTCTATCTATCTCAGCATGAGTATGTGTCCAAGATTTTGCAGTGTTTCAATATGGAGGGGGGAAAGCAATTGGAGTTCCATTGCCTCCATATGTGAAACTCGGGAAGAGGAAAACCCTACATCTGATGATGAAAAGGCTGAAATGGCCAAGAATCTTGGGATAAAGGATCCTGGTGATGCCAATCACATTCTTGGGATGCAGATAATTAGAGATAGATCGAAGGGGTTACTCTATCTATCTTAGCAAGAGTATGTATCAAAGATTTTGTAGCATTTCAATATGGAGGGGGGAAAGAAATCCGAGTTCCATTTCCTCCATATGTGAAACTCAGTGAGGAGGATAGCCCTACATCTCATGATGAAAAGGCTAAAATGGCCAATATTCCATATGCTTCAGCCATTGGCAGTTTGATGTATGCTATGGTTGCTACACGTCCAAACATTGCCTGGGAGTGGTTAGCATGTATATGGCAAACCCTGGCAAGAAGCATTGGGAATAAGTGAAAGGTATTATGAAATACCTCAAGGGAACAAAGGATTTGTGAATCTTCTTTGGTAAGCAAAAGGCATCTATCATTAGCTTTACGGATGTAGACTATGTTGGACATGCAGATTGCAGGAAGTCCACTTCAGGGTATGTGTTTACCTTCATAGGGTAGCATGGAACCTTGTCTTTCATGCAAAGACAAAACACATATAGGTGAAGTATCATTTCATCAGAGAGGTACTTGAGAGTAAGAGCATTGAGTTGGTCAAGGTGCACACTAATGATAAACTTGCATCCAGCATAGAGGTTTTCCCGTTACATGCAGATGATGGATATTGGATAGGTATAGTCTCTCTAGTAGTGCATGTTTGCTCGTAAGAGCCATGCTGTACATAGTACAAATACTTATCTAAAATCATTATTGAGATACACTCTTCAATACCACAAATTGTGTGTCTCTACCTCTTCTCTCTTTCTCAATTTGCATCTCTACTCAGAAGCTCCATTGCAGCTATCTCAACAAAATCCAAGTTTCTATTTTAATGTTAAGGTCAGCTAATAGCTTAACTAGTGTTGGTCCCTAAGCCATTTCATTCACAAGTTAGCTCTCAACCTAAAGAAGACCAAGTCGTTTATAGTGAGTTAGAAATGAGGGGAAGTGTGATAAGCATAGACCCCTCTATCTGTAGGGTATAGTCTCAACTATGTTTCTAAAATGGCATTGACTGGGGTCTAAGATGATAGACTAAATAGTCAATCATTTGGTCTTCTCCTAATTCTAATGCCTTGAAGGAAAACTCTTAGCTCACACAGAGACCACCCATCTGTAGGATGGGACCCATTGGGGATCTTACTCTCCTTAATTATTCATTAAATAGTAGCTTCTTCATGTAATTTCAAACACAAAGAAAATGTCAAACAATCCTTTAGAAGCATTTGCAAAATAAGGCATCTACCATGCACCTTATTTAAGATGCAATGCCACCTTAGCAATCCCTCCCTTAATATAAGAATCGGATCCAAATCTCATTGAACATGATACACTAATCCACGCTAATCTAGTATTAGGATGTTTGAAGAAATTCATCCTAGGCTCACAGCCTGGGTTAGGTCGATAGATACAAGGGATTTACATCTAGGGTGTTAGAAGAATGAGAGAGAGATAGGGGCAATAGAGAGTAGTCAGCTCTTAGTATACTCTTTCTTTATTATTTATCAAACCCACACTAACTAAATAACTCCAAGTACAATTTACTACAACCTAAGTCAATAAGTAGAGTAAAGAGACTTAGCCGAATTGTACTAGCTAAGTCTAACTGACTTTATTACACACACATGTCATCCACCTACTCGACAACTAGATAGAGTTAGTAGAAGTACTATGACTGATCTTGCGTATCTCAACACTCCCCCTCAAGCTCAAGTCACTTCCTATATCCCAAGAAATGATCTAAAATGGGTGAACTTATCTCTTCCAAGTGATTTGGTAAAGATATTTGCACATGTATGAGGTCTGTCGTGCCTCCTCCAAGCACCATTTCTGTGATGAAATTGTAATGTACCTCTATGTTCTTTGACCTGGTATGATAAACTAGATTGCTTGCCAGAAGCACACTGCTCATGTTATCGCAATATAGCTTAACTAGTTTATCTACAACAATCTCCAAGTCATCCATCAACTTAACTAGTAAAGAAGCATCACATGCAACCAATGTTGCACCCTTGTAATTTGCATCTATACTTAAGAGAGCCATAATAGGTTTTTTTTTACTACTCCAACTAATCATGCTACTTCGAAGAACAAATGCATATCCACTACTCAATCTCATGTCATACATATGATAACTAGGAAATCAGTGCAAATATAGGCACCAAAATGTGCTCAACATGGGAACATCCTTTATGAAATGGCATTTAGATTTTGTACTCTCTTGTAAAAAAATCAAATATGAAGCAATGTAAAATGTGTAGTTCAAAAGGCTCACATGATAAAATGTTGTCCTAGGAAAAGGGATGGTCAACGCCTTTTGTCTTATTGTCAAAATTGAGGGTCTTTACACCTTAGCAAAATGTATGCAAGTTCGAATTTATAATACCAAGAAAGGAAAAGGAGGAGGCTTGTTGAATGACTTGAGGAGGTGGGAGGTAGAGGTGGTTACACCCTCTCTCTTCCTTTATCTTCTCCTCTCATTCTTCAATTCCCTCTCTCCCATTTTGGCACAAAACTTGCCTTCTTGTTCTTGTCTCTTTCTCTTATGCTTCATGCTCATTTTTATGGAGAGTGAGGAGGAAGAAGAGGGTGATGATGGTTTGGATCTATCAATATTTTTTGTGTCATCTCTCTTGTGTGTTATGAGAGTATGGTTCTTGGTGAAGAAGGAGTTCTCTTGTAGGTTTTTCATGGCCAGTAAATGTATTTGCAACCTCTACTTAGCCGGGTTCATGGTTCTCATGGTGTCGTGGCAGGGGGCTCTTCATTTTGTGCACTAGCCAGGAAGAGGTGGTCATGGAGCTTTAAAGAGAAGTATTTGTAGCTATATTTTGGGGCATGGAAAGTATCATTTCTTGGCTATATGCTCAAGAAGAAAAGATCGGTTTTGTAAAATCAAGAAGAAGAAGGCTGTATCACAATGAGAAGATGAGTTGATAAGTTAATGTTTCCACTGAACATTTTCCACCAATTCCACTGTGTCTCCCTCTTTCCTCTCTTTCCCTTTATTCTTCTTCATCACCCCCTCTTCAACGACATTTCACTATCCCTTCCTCCCATACCCTCCATGTGTGCCACTGTTGCCGGCCCAGTCTTATCAAGAGGCAAGGTTTGCCATGACCTGCCCAATAGAACCAACCTTATCAAGAAACTCAGTCCCTCCTAAGTGCTGTCAAGACAAACAATCTCACTGGCTATCTCTCACAGGCCTATCATAAGTTGTATGTGAGTTGCTATGATAAGACAAGAAGAAGTGTAGCTCACCATATGCAATGATCGTGATGCCAGCCAAACACAAAGAACTGTGCTGGTATCAGATTCGTCTGATTCTCTTTCACGCTTCCTCCTTCATTTCACGCGGCAGACTCGACACCTTATCTTTTTTATCTTCCTGCATGTAGCAGATCCATCAAAATCCCTTTCTTAAAAAACAATATTAACAATCAAACCTTCCCACGAGTCCTGTTTCTATGCTTTTCCTTCTTTCTCTCATATGCATGGATCTAGAAGTAATTCATATACTCTTCTTGGTTTATCAAGGACCCTTCTTCATAATATGCACAAGATTTCTCATAAAATGTTATATTTCATTTCGTTTTCTCTTTATTGATGTTCTTTATAAAGTCTACACCTCTTTTCCTTTTCAAAATTCATGCTCCAGGTGGGAGAACTTCAAAATCATATCCTTTGCAAGGGATGCACTTCATTTTTATATCTTTTTGGGATTTCTTCATGAGCTTCATGGTGTGGTTGTTTTTATGTCTATCCTAAGTGTGAAGTTATTATTGTGTGCAAGTTGGTTGAGAGCCCTATCTTTTCTGTGCTAAGTGAATTTTTGTGGTGAGCTTATAACCTAGGCTCAACGTCCTAGTTCCATATTTCTTTTGTGTGTTATTCCTCTCCTTATCCAATTGCAATTTGAAGATCAACAAATAAAATGAAGACTGATGATGAAGATGAAGATTTGTTCAAGCCGATCATGGTTCTTCTTCAAATTTGTTTGCGGGGATGCTTCACACTTAACTGCATGAGAAAATGATAACCACGAAATCAATGAAAATATAGGCACCAAAATGTGCTCAACATGGGAACATATTTTATGAAATGGCATTTTGCTTTTATACTCTCTTGTCAAAAAATCAAATATGAAGCAATGTAAAATGCGTAGTCCAAAAGACTCACATGATAAAATATTGTCATGGGAAAAGGGATGGTCAACACCTTTTGTCTTATTGTTCAAAATTGAAGGGTCTTTACACCTTAGCAAAATGTATGCAAGTTCAAATTTATAATACCAAGAAAGGAAAAGGAGGAGGCTTGTCAGGTGATTTGAGGAGGTGGGAGGTTGAGGTAGTTACACCCTCTCTCTTCCTTTATCTTCTCCTCTCATGCTTCATTTCCCTCTCTCCCATTTTGGCACAACACTCGCCTTCTTATTCTGGTCTCTTTCTCTTATGCTTCATGGTCATTTTTATGAAGAGCAAGGAGGAAAAAGAGGGTGAGGATGGTTTGGATCTATCAATATTTTTTGTGTCATCTCTCTTGTGTGTTATGAGAGTATGGTTCTTGGTGAAGAAGAAGGAGTTCTCTTGCAGGTTTTTCATGGCCAGCAAATGTATTTGCAACTTCTACTTAGCCAGGTTCGTGGTTCTCATGGTGTTGTGGCAGGGGGCTCTTCAACATACACAGCTAGCCCAATCCACATCACAACAATAACTTGTAAGCTCTCAACAGGCTTATGATGCTCATAGAACAACCCATAAGATATTTTACCCTTCACATATCTCAAAATATTCCTCTCACCATCTAGGTGATGTTTCCTTGGCTACTACATAAACTGGCTTATCAGACTAACTGCATAACTCAAGTCCAATCTAGCAAAAGTAAGATAGATTAGACTCCCAACCATATATCTATACATAGTCACATTCTCTATCACATTTCCTATAGTAACAACCAACTTTAAACTTTGTTCTAGTGGTGTGTCCACAGGTTTGCATTCTAGCATGCCATACTTCTCTAACATATTATGTGCATACTATTTTTATATCATCCATATCCCATGAGTTGTACACATAACTTCGATCCCTAAGAAAAATTTCAACTTTCCCAATTTTGTGATCTAAAATTCTTTATGCAACATAGCTTTTATGTCATCAATGCCCTGTATATCATCACATGTGATCACCAAAATCATATATCATGTCTCTGTTTTCCTGGTAAATATGCTATGATAATCTTTACCTAGCTAAAATCAAAGCTACTGCAAGTAGGAAGTAATCCTAACATTCCACACTTGCAAGGATTGCTTTAAGCCATACAATGCTTTCTTTAATCTACAGACATACCACGGATAGTTGGGATGCACATAACCCTCTGGCTGATCCATATAAACCTCTTCTGCCAAATCACCATTTAAGAAAGAATTTTTCACATCCATCTGATAAAGATTCAAGCCTTTGGATGAAACCAATGCAATAATAGTCTATGTAGTTTCCACCTTAGCAACCGAAATAAAGGTTTCCTAGTAATCCAGCCCATACTACTAGGCATATCCTTTCACTACCAATCTGTCTTTGTACCTCTCTAGTGAGCCATCAAACTTACATTTTACTTTATAGACCCACTTGCATCCAATAGACATTTTTCCCTTACGCAATCCCATGTTCTATTTTTCAACAAAGCCTCATATTTACCATCCATAGCCTTGCACCAGTTCTCATCCTTAATTGCTTCTGAAAAAAATATGTATGCTCTTTGTATTTATCCACCTCTGTCATGTATGCATAATGTTTCACCGAGTATCCACTATAGGTAAGCCTATTGAAATATGTGGGCTCTAGAGCATGGCAGTGGCTATGGAGGATGGAAGAAGAAGAATGAACTCATGGTGACAGAGACAACGGACTTGACTGTTACATAAGTGAATTAGGTTCCAAGATGGAAGCTTGGACTCATAAGCACAATCTTGTGTATAGACTGACAATGACAAGACACTAATTGAAAAGAGAAAGCATCATGCTATTGCATTCACCATATATGTATGTAAAAGTGGTAGTCAAGTAAAATGCTTTATAGTTGCTGGAAGGGTAGCAGTTTTCCCTCTCTGTACAAATGGGACTCCTACATTAGGTGTGATTGCTACATTAGGTGTGATTGCAAATATCTCAACACCCCTCCTCAATCACAACCAGAAAGTACAAAGTGTGTAGAGGCTTTAGTAAAAGCAACACCTACAAAGTGTGGGCACACCATAAACATGGCAAAACACCAGAGGTTATCACAGAAAAGGCTAAGTCTGAGTACCACAAACATGATGGTCATCCAGAGGCTATAATAGGGACCTCAAGAAGTATACAGAGGCTGTAGTACAAGGCTACATGAGGAGTTTACGAGCTTATGACAGGAGCATTAGGGCTAGGCAATACAAGGCTTAAAAAATCTAGTAGAAATTTGGGTCAAGGACCAGCAAGCCCTTGCAGTTTTCAAAATTTCTTTTTGCATAGATCTTCAATTTATTGTAGGTCTTCTTCTTGGTGTAGCCCAGCTTGCTCTTTTTTATCTTGTACTTGTTCTTCACTTTGATTGCAGTTTTAATGTCCACCGCTTTGATCTTTTGGTCCTCTTCTTCTAGGTACTCTTGGTCTTCTACTTTATTGACTTTTCTTGCATTAGTTGTATTAGTCTTCATGTTCATGTCCCCCTCAAGAAAAGGTACCACCTTTGAGGTAGCAGAAATGAATTCAAAATCTTCTAATAGATTCATTGATAGCTCTTTAAAACAAGGAAATCCATCCATCCCTACAGGTAGAACAAACAAGTCTTCCATATAGTGTTGATAAGAGACATGAGTCATGCTACTCTTCATGAAGTGTATCCCCATAGAAATCTTCTTGCTTGTCATTGACATGACCAAAAATTAGTACCCACAACTTGAGAATAACCAACAATGAGTTGATCTTTGTATGTTTCAAAAGACACAAGCAATGATAGTGTAGTATCAAAAGATACTAGTTTGAAATTTGACGTTTGTTGCTTGAGTTTGACTTGATTCTCGATGCTTGTCTTTTCCTTAAACTTGAGTCCCCTCCTTGTTGATGGATAAATTTTACTTGAATCCTTGCTAGAAACTAATTTGGGAGCTTAGATCAGAGTGGCAATAGCTTTGTTGAGTCAAGAGGAGTGAGAGAAATGAAGTGGGAGAAGAGCCTAATGTTGAATGCTTGGTCTTCTAATCTTCACAAACCTTCCAAAAATCTCCAAAGATATTTGAGAACTTCTCCTCCTTGATGTGTGGATTTGAGTAAATCAATGAATTAAGGTGTCGATGATTGGGCTTAAGTGGTAGGAGAGAGAAAATGAGATAACAGATAAGCTTGAAATTGCAATGGCTATGGTGGACCTGTACTTAGGTTTCTGGCTGACTGGTTTTTCAATTTATGTAGCTTGTAGACAAAGCCATTTGATAATCCCTTTGGAGAGAAAGAAGCTTATATAGCAAGCTCACTTTGCTCTAAGCTTGCAGGTCAAATCATGGACTATAGTGATGGTAGCAGCAGTACGACCTCTCACATGTGAAATTTTGGCAATGATGATGAAATCGCGCAATGTTGGGCTCAAGGTGCACCAATGTTCGGGTCTATGGTAATAGGCATAGGTGCCCTCGGTTAGGAAAGATTTTTGTAGAAGAAGGCATGAGGAAATATAGCATGTAGAAGGAGATCAAGAAGTTCCAAGACAAGTGGTGGCTATGTCACGATTGTGGGAGAGAAGGAAGGAGTCTCACTTGTAGCTTTCTTGCTTGCACAATAGGGGAATACACACAGAGGTGGAGGCTGAAAACAGTTTTCCTCTTCTTAGTTGTGTAAGCCAAAAAGAAAGTCTCATACAAAGAAATAGAAGAACCCTAAATATGGGTCTCAAACCAAACTCAACTAACTAAGGTGGCATACTAACTGAGCCACGAACTAGAGTAGATAAGGATAGCTAACATGTAGCTATTATTCATGGGCGGTGTACCAACCGCGTCTGCCAACTGACAAGTCGGTGACATAAATACACAACGGTCACCCTGGCGTATCACGAGTGGAGCTCGATATCTCAACACTCCCCCTCGAGCTCAATCCCAATTCCTGCACACCAAGCAGGTCTCTGAACTTGCGCAGCTTCTCTGCGTCCAATGCCTTCGTGAATATGTCAGCTACCTGATCCTCTGTGCTAACATAAACTAGATCAATAAGACCTAGTAAAACCCTCTCTCGCACATAGTGATAATGCACCTCAATGTGCTTTGTTCTAGCATGATAGACTGGGTTATTTGCCAAGTGTATACTACTCATGTTGTCACAATAAATGATAACTGGCCCATCTGTAGACTGATGCATATCATAAAGTAGCTTATGCAACCAAGCTACCTCACATGCAGCCATTGCTGCACCCCTGTACTCAGCCTCTGTGCTCGACAAGGCAACTGTAGGCTGTTTCTTGCTGCTCCAAGTGACTGTAGCACTCCCAAAAGAGAACACATATCCACTGGTAGATCGTCTATCAGAAATACTACCAGCCCAATCAGCATCAGTGTATCCATGCAACTGTATCTGAACCCCAGTCTCATAAAATAGTCCATACTGCAATGTGGACTTCACATACCTGAGTATGCGTCTAGCCGCATCCAAATGTGGTTTCCTTGGAGCCTGCATAAACTGACTTACCAATCCAACAGCGTAGCTCAAATCTGGCCTGGTAATAGTCATATAAATCAAACTTCCTACTATGCGTCTGTACATAGTAGGGTCTTCTAGAAGCTCACCTGCATCTATGCTCAGCTTCACATTCTGCTCCAAAGGAACTGAAATAGGCTTACAGCCTGTCATCCCATATTTGGACAGCATGTCCAATCCATACTGCCTCTGCAAGAGCTGTATCCCACTTGGTGATCTAATCACCTCAATGCCCAAGAAATAACGCAGCTCTCCCAAATCCTTTATCTCAAACTTCTGCTTCAATAGCATTTTCACATGAAGGATATCTTCATCACTGTCACCTGTCATAATCAAATCATCAACATAAATGACAAGTAGCATAATACCTTTCTCTGTTTTTCTCACATAAAGTGAGAAATCTGCCTTGGAAATCTGAAAGCCAATAGTGACAAGATACTGTCCTATCTTGTCAGACCATGCTCTAGGTGCTTGCTTCAAGCCATACAAGGCTTTCTTCAACCTGCAAACAAACTCAGGATGAACAGCATGCACATAACCTGGTGGCTACTCCATATAGACCTCTTCTTGCAAATCACCATGCAAGAAGGCATTCTTTACATCCATCTGATGTAAAGACCATCCCTTTGATGCAGCCATAGCAATGACTGCTCTTACGGTTGCCATCCTTGCAACCGGACTGAATGTTTCTTCATAGTCAATGCCATATGTTTCTGCATACCCCTTGACTACTAATCTTTCCTTGTATCTGTTCACAGAACCATCTGCATTGTGCTTCACCTTATAAACCCACTTACAGCCAATTGCATTTTTACCTTTAGGCAAAGGTACCAATTCCCATGTAGCATTTGCTTCCAAGGCATCCATTTCTTCATCCATGGCTTTCTCCCATTTTTCTTTTCCCATGGCTTGCTCAAAAGAAGTGGGTTCTGGTTCCTGTATCACTTTGACCATATATGCATAGTGGATGGCTGTAAATCCATCATATTTCAGCCTATCCACAGGATACCTAGCTCTGGTAGACCTACGCAAAGTAGGCTTACTTCCAGGTGCTCTCAAAAAATCCCTGGTCTTCCTTACTCCAGGTGTAACAATAGAGGGGATACCCAACTCATCATCAATGCTCTGTTCTGAGCCACTGGATTCACCATCCACATAAGAGTGACTTGCATTCACATCAAACATGGGCTGATCAACCTTCTCTTTTCCTTTTCGTGATACCTGCATACCACTATCTGCATTGCTTTGAAAAGATTCTCCTGATCTCAATCTGCCTGTCCATGGCGAAGAATGTGAACCACTGCTAGAGGACGCTCCAGGTCCACTAATATTTTGTGACTGCTGCTGTGAATTATGTGCAGCATTACCATTTTGTGCATCTATATCATCAATCACATTTACTGGTTTATACCAGCTACTCATCTCATCAAAAACAACATCTCTGCTCACTGTGAACTTACGAGTAGAAGGGTTATAGCATCTATACCCTTTTTGCTGCAGAGAGTAACCAATAAAGATGCACTTCTCAGCTTTTGGATCCAACTTGGATCTCAAATCATCTGGCACATGTACATAGGCAATGCAACCAAAAATTTTCAAATGAGAAATATATGGTTTCCTACCAGTATACCTCTCCTCTGGAGTCATCCCATGTATTGCTGCAGTGGGAGTCCTGTTCATTATGTAGACTGCTGTAGCAACTGCTTCAGCCCAGTAAAAATCTGGCAAGTCTTTTTCGTTGAGCATGGCACGAGATACCTCTCCAATATGCCTGTTTTTCCTTTCTGCAATTCCATTTTGTTGTGGGGTATGACTACATGAATATTGCTGCTTTATGCCATGCTCTTGCAGGAACCTTGCAAACTCATTTGAGAGGTACTCTCCCCCTCCATCTGACCTTAGGCATTTTATTTTCAAACCTGTTTCTTTTTCAACCATAGCTTTAAGAGTTTTGAAATGCCCAAAAACTTCACTTTTCTTTTTCATAAAATACACCCAAACTTTTCTGCTATAGTCATCAATAAAAGTGATAAAATAATGACAGCCTCCAAGAGATGCAGCTTTAGTAGTCCACACATCATAGTGGATTAATTCCAATGGCTTCTTACTCTCTTGAACATGTCTAGGAAATGGTTTCCTTGCTTGTTTTCCAAACTGACAGGCTTCACATACCTTATGCATTTCTGCAACCTTGAATTTGGGCAATCCTGCAATAATATTTTGGGCCTGCATTGATTTAAGTCGCTGTACATTAACATGACCAATGCGTTTATGCCAGATATCAATATCTGCAACTACACCGGTCCCATGTGCAAACATTGCTGCACTCAATTCAGACATGTCTGCATCCAATGTAAACATTCTGCCCTTCTTCTTTCCTTTTGCTATCAAGCGATCTTTATTTTTCATATCCTCAACAAAGCATCCATGAGGATTAAATCTGACTTGCAAGCCCTGCTCAACCATTTGACCAACAGAAACTAGATTCTTCGTGATATTCGGGACATGAAATACATCGGACAGGTATTTCTTTTTTCCATCCTGCATAGACAAAGGAAATTTTCCAATCTGCACAATAGGATGTGCAGTATCATCGACAGTCTCCACAAATCCTGGTTTTTCCATTTTCCTTGCATCCTCCATCCATTCTGCATGACCTGTCATGTGGTTTGACGCACCTGAGTCAACATACCATACATTGTTGCTTTTTTCTGCACTTGTCACAGAATTATTCATGTGCTGCACCATAAACAAATGCTCATTTCTGTCATCACCCTGTCTACTAGAAGATGCATAATTCCCTTGTTGCAGTTTTCCATTCATGATGTCATTCTGCTTTTTATAGCAGTCTTTAGCCATATGACCCATTTTACCACAGTAGTAGCATTCAACATTACTGTTTGCATTTTGGCCTCTTTGCCATCCACCACGACCTCTTTGGCTCCCCCTGCCTCTAGAGTTACCACGTCCTCCTCCATAGGACTGGTTTTCTTGAGTCTGCTCCATATTCTGATTTCTACCACGGCCTCCAAATCGGCCTCCTCTACCTCTGCCTCTACCTCTTCCAACATTTGAGTAGAAGACAGTTTCTTTTGAAGATCCTCCTGAAGAAGATGCACCACCATTTCTTTGCTCCTCAGAAATTAGAAGAGAAATCAACTCCTCAAAATCAGGAAATCTTTCACGAACTGAAATGGATGTCCGAAACTGTGCATAATCCTTTCCTAAATCATTCAAGGTCACAGAAACTAAATCATCATCTTCCACTGGCGACCCAATGGAAGCAAGTGCATCTGCAATCTTCTTCACCTTCATGTGATAGTCATTGATGCTCATACTTTCTCTTTGCACATTATGCAACTCTTGCTTAAGCTGCATTTTCCTGGCTTGCGTATTTGTGCTATACATTTTTGACAAAGTATCCCATGCCTCCTTTGGCGTACTTGCATCCTGAATATGCACAATCATAGAGTCCGAAATATTGATAGACAGCCAGTACATAACTTTCCTGGCTCTCTCATGCCATGCTTTAAATGCCTGCATTTGCTGTTGATTGGGAACATCAGGAAGAACTGGTTTGTTCTTCATTTCCTACAACAAATTCCCAATATCCTTTTCCCATAAGGAAATTCGTCATTCTGAACTTCCATGCTTGGAAGTTGTTCTTGTCAAGCTTTTCAGTGACAATCTGTGAAAGAGAATCAGATGCCATTACAGAACACTGCAAAAAATTCTGTCACTGCAAAAAACTCAGCTTCACCCTCACAAGGGCAAATCTGCAAAACTGGCGAAAGTGGTATTTGACCACACAGTCACTTCCTAGTGATGATTTTGAATAAACAAGAACCAAGGATGATTCTGAAACTCCCAATGTCTCTGCGCACAAGCATACGATGCAATTTCTATAATAACTTTTTACCGACCTGTAGAACAGTGGTCGCACAGCATAAAATAGAGCCTTTTCCTGAGTGCGTGCAGAAAACTTCCGCCTCCAAAACAGGCCCCGAAATGGCCTCAAATAAAAAAAACAGGGTCGCCAAGGGCTAAAGCCCTTGCCCGCAGCATATACTGCCCTCTTGCTTCACCACGAAGGGCGTCTCAACCTGAGACAATGCACTCCTGCAATTTCCGGCTGTGCTACCTGCAGAGATCTGCTCCCAAAACAGAAAATGAAAGCAACACTGCTCCTCTTACCAGAACACCGCGAGCTTGGCTTGCTTTCTTGAGCTCCTTACCACGAACAAGGCTCTGATACCATGTCACGATTGTGGGAGAGAAGGAAGGAGTCTCACTTGTAGCTTTCTTGCTTGCACAATGGGGGAATACACACAGAGGTGGAGGCTGAAAACAGTTTTCCTCTTCTTAGTTGTGTAAGCCAAAAAGAAAGTCTCATACAAAGAAATAGAAGAACCCTAAATATGGGTCTCAAACCAAACTCAACTAACTAAGGTGGCATACTAACTGAGCCACGAACTAGAGTAGATAAGGATAGCTAACATGTAGCTATTATTCATGGGCGGTATACCAACCGCGTCTGCCAACTGACGAGTCGGTGACATAAATACACAACGGTCACCCTGGCGTATCACGAGTGGAGCTCGATATCTCAACAGGCTATGGCTGCCAGGTAGAGAGAGTGTGATTAAGTGAGGAGATGAAATTAGATACTCAACCTGAGCTTGGACTGAGCTAGAGAGGGACTCAAAGAGAGAAAAGAGGAGCTAAGCCAAGCTTAGCCATGCCGAATTGGGCTCTAATACCATGTTGAAATATGTTGGTTGGATCTAGAGAATGGTAGTGGCTATAGAGGATGGAAGAAGAAGAATCAACTCATGATGACAGAGACACTGGACTTGACTGTTATACAAGTGAATTAGATGATGGAAGCTTGGACTCATAAACACAATCTTTTGTATAGACTGACAATGAAAAGACACTAACCAAAAAGAGAAATCATCATGCTATTGCATTCATCATATATGTGTGTAAAAGTGATAGTCAAGTACAATGCTTTATAGTTGCTAGATGGATAGCAATTTTCCCTCTCTGTGCATATGGGATTCCTATAGTGCCTGCATGTCTTCAGCTGCCCCAAACTGCCTCATACAAAGAGGATACATTAGGTGTGATTGCAAATATCTCAACAGAGCCTATCCATCGACTTCCTTTCTCTTTGTGATCTTTGCAATGGAGATGAATTAGATTCTTCTCTCTCATGACGTGGTATGTATCTCTGCTTAATTCTCTAGGTGTAACCACTACAACTATGCCATACTCACTATCCAGACTCTCATTAGAGTCATATCCTAAAGTCAATGGACCTATAACATCATCATAAACCTTCTCTTTTCCTTTATCTCTCACCCTCATTGACATGTCCATGTCAGTGGTTGAAGAACCATGGCTACGGAGTGTTCTAGTCCAAAGACTTACACTGCTAGATGCATCCTGAGTAGGTCCACTAATAGAAGTAGTGCCTTGCTATCCACTTTCAATATATGTAGCATACTTACCACCATATCAAGATGCTAACTCATCAAACACAATATCACGGCTGAGCAATATCTCTCGTGTAGTCAAAGCAATGCACTTGTATGCCTTCCTTTCCTATGAGTATCCAAGGAAAACACACTTCACTACTTAAGGGTCAAATTTATTTCATTTTTCATCTGGAATATGGACATAGGAAATACTACCAAATAATTTCAAATGTTAGACGTCACGCGTGTAGCCATAAAGCTACTCATAAGGTCTCTTTTTATGTATTCTTGCTGTGGGTGCTCTATTCATCACATAGACATCTGTAACTATAGCTTCAGCCCAACACTGTGACGACATATCCTTCTCATTTAACATGGTCTTGGGTGGCTCCATAATCACCTTATTCTTCCATTCAACAACTCTGTTCTGCTATGGAGTATAGCTAGAAGTTAGTTGCCTCATGATCCCATGCTTTGCTAAGTATTTGACAAACTCCTTTGACACGTACTATCCACTACCATCAGATCATAAGCATGAGACGTAATAGTCACTACAAGGAATTGGGCAATTAGCGACGCCGATTAGCGACCGCGGATATCGGCATCACTATGGGCGTCGCTATTTGCGTCACATTTGCGACGCAAATAGCGACGCCGCAGGGAAAAAAAGCGCGGCCGAAACCAGAGCGCCGTTTTCATTTTCTTTTCTTCGCCTTTTGAGAGCGAGAGTGAGGGAGAGAGCGAAGGCTTTGTGAGAGAAGAAGAGGAAGAGACTTGCTACCGCCACCGCCACCGCCGTTGTTCGCAAAGGAGAGGAGGAGCCCTCGTTGCAAAGAGAAGCCGCCCACGCTCGCCATATCTCATTGGTGAGCCTCCCTCTCTCTTTCTTTTGTTTGTTGAAGGTTTAAATCGTTCTCTTTTTCTTGTTTAGGAGAGGAAATGAAAGAGAAGGAGAGGGAGAGGGAGAGAGAGGGAGAGAAAGAGAGGGAGAAAGAGAGGGAGAGGGAGAGGGAGAGGGAGAGAAAGAGAGGGAGAGTGCATTCTCTCTCTCTCTCTCTCCCTTTTGCTTGTTTAATGTTTAAATTACTTTCTTTTTTGCTTGTTGAAGAGAGGAAACGAGAGAGCAAGAGAGAAAGAGAGGGATAGGGAGAGGGAGAGGGAAAGAAAGAGAAAGAGAAATAGAGGGAGAGGGAGAGGGAGGGGGAGGAAATAAGAGAGGGAGAGAAAGAGAAAGAGAGGGAGAAGGAGGGGGAGAGTGCATTCTCTCTCTCCCTCTCCCTTTTGCTTGTTTAATGTTTGAATCACTTTATTTTTTGCTTGTTTAGGAGAGGAAATGAGAGAGAAAGAGAGCGAGAGGGAGAGGAAGGGGAAGGAAATGAGAGAGGGATAGAAAGAGAAAGAGAGGGAGAGTGCATTGTATCTCTCCTTCTCCCTTTTGCTTGGAGGATGTTTAAATCACTTTATTTTTTGCTTGTTTAGGAAATGAGAGAGAAAGAGAGATAGAGAGGGAGAGGGAGAAAAAGAGAAAGAGAGGGAGAGGGAGAGGGAGACGGAGGGGAAGGAAATGAGAGAGGGAGAGAAAGAGAACGAGAGGGAGAGGGAGGGGAAGGAAAAGAGAGATAGAGAGGGAGAGGGAGAAAAAGAGAAAGAGAAAGAGAGGGAGAGGGAGAGGGAGAGGGAAGGGATGGAAATGAGAGAGGGAGAGAAAGAGAACGAGAGGGAGAGGGAGAGGGCGAGAGAAAGAGAGAAAGAGAGGGAGATGGAGGGGAAGGAAATGAGAGAGGGAGAGAAAGAGAACAAGAGGGAGAGGGAGAGAAAGAGAACGAGAGGGAGAGGGAGAGGGTGAGAGAAAGAGAGAAAGAGAGGGAGAGGGAGGGGAAGGAAATTTAAGATAATAGACTTATTGATAATGGTATGCAATGTGCTTTGCCATGGGCCACGTACTTCATCAAAATGAACCCAAAATTATTGTTATAGAAGAAGAAACCCTTAAATTGAGTATAGGATAATTTCTCTCAGGTCTTATGACTATGAGTAGAATTGATTGAAATAAACTTTAGTACTATAGTTATAAAATTTCATAGATGGCGCGCATTAATTTTAAAATGGATTACTTATACTCAAAGCCGAGATATAACAAATAATTATCTACCGGGACAAACAAATCGTTGAGCATGATACAAGGCCGAGATATAACATCGGAAAATCTCTCAACTACTATATACAATGCAAGGTTTATGGTCAACTTGCAACTTGACGTACATCTCCATAAAGCTATCCATTTAATCCTCGTTTGCTGTAATGTAGATAAGATGGCAAATGAAGAAGGTCTTATTGTTCAAGACCGCGAGACGTATCTTAATCAGCGTGTCCCATGTCCTTGCTCTCAATGCAAGTTGGTAATTAGACGAAAACGCCGATTGTCTATAGAATACGTACGACGATTTGGCAAGTTTCAATCTGAGATCATTGATCAGGCAATTGCGGATTTTCAGCAAACGGTAATTTGAAGTTAGCATTTTTCATGCATTGTACTCTCAAGCTAATTGAAAACCATACACAATAAGATTGGGTCTTGTTGGAAAATTTTGTATCCAGGGGGGTGATGTCTCGACCCAAGGGGGAGTGCACCCTTTGCGGACAATTAGAAGAGTTCATGGACGTGCGATGGATGGATTGCAGGAGCCAATCGACCACTCGCAAGGCCCATCTATACCGTCAATGCCAGAAGAGACAGACAACCTTCCCGACTTGCCTACAATCTTGGAGCCTGAGATGGAGGCAATGATCGATGCATTGATTCCCATGGATGTTGAGACATCTGACCCGCTTAGAGAGGAAGCATCCATACCATTATATGATGGGTGCCGAGTATCTCAGTTGAAGACATTGCTTGCACTCTTAAGTGTGCAAGCAAAATACGGTTGGAGCGATACGAGTGTGACTGAGTTATTCAGGTACCTTGCACACAGACTTCATTGTTTTTTTTTAAACAGTATTATTGCAAACATTTGCGTTTTTTCAAGGTGTTTTATGATTTTTTTCAGGTTATTAAAATATCATATATTGCCACCTGCAAACACCATGCCTGAGTCTCGTGATGATGCACGACATGTTTTACGGAAGCTTGGCATGGACTACAATAACATCCATGCATGGATCAACGACTGCATATTGTTTCGAGATGAATACAAGACTATGGAGACATGTCCAAAGTGTGGTGCTCACAAGTATCGACAGGACTTCTAAGGGCAGACCATCCCTCGAAAAGTTCTCAGACACTTTCCGCTCATCCCCCTCATAAACCACATGTTTCGCACGTCTGCCATGGCAAGCTTGACAACGTGGCATGTGCAGAATAGGTCCACGGATGGAGTTCAACAAATATCAGCAGATTCGTGCGCATGGAGCCACATTGACTCTACCTTCCCAGGCTTTCGCAAGAGCCAAGGAATCTTCGACTCGGTCTCGCCATGGATGGTGTGGACCCATTCGGTCTGCACTCGACTTCTTACAGTGTGTGGCCTATAGTGCTTGTCAACTACAACATTCCTCCATGGCTTTCTACGAAGAAAAGACATCTCATCCTTAGCTTGCTCGTCCCGGGCCGCTACAAAGTAAAAAATATGGATGTGTATCTTCGTCCATTAGTCCATGAGCTTAAGATTTTGTGGGAGGAGGGGGTCATGGTGCAAGATATGAGCAGGCGCGATGGTCGGCAGTCAGCCAACATTCGAGCCATTCTCATGTGGACGATGCATGACTTTCCAGGATTGGGAGAGTGCTCAGGTGAGCAGACCTTTGTTCTCGCTGGTAATATCTATATTTTATTTCATTCAATCAAGTATTCACTAGGTCGTGGATCGCCTTGCATGTCTCGTTACCTCAGGTTATCATGCATGTCCATTGTGTGGGCCACAGTTAGACTCCCGAAGGTCACGAACCATGAAGAAGATGGTATATCAAGGACACGCCGCTTTCTTGCCGGAGGATCATGAACTCAGGGAAGGTTTTCTTGGACGACCTCCAGCACGTATGAACGCTGCAAGCTGGTACGAGCTGAAAATGGTAAACCCGGAATCACATCCAAATGGAATGCGATGGTTCTCAGTTTTCTACGAGTTGCCATATTGGACCCACTTATAGGTCAACCACTTGTTGGATCCCATGCATATTTTCAAAAATGTGGGCAGCTTGCTATGGGACCACATCACAGGAAAGAGAGACACTATAGGGTCACGAATGGATTTAAAGGAGGTAGGTAAGATGGAGGCGCTTTGGCCGCAGTCGAGTGCTGAAGGGGGAGTGCAGCTTCCTCGCGCTCCCTGGGTTTTGTCTACCAAAGAAGAGTGCATTGTGAAGCAAGTAATCAAGTCTATCCGCACTCCGACGGGTATGATGTGTTCTCTCAGGTCCGCATTTTCTAAAGATGACCAAATGTCTGGGCTAAAATCCCATGATTGGCATAAGATATGTCAGGTTTGTGAACAGAATGGATTTTAATTAGCGTGGATATTTTGAAATTTGAAAAGTGACCATTATTCTTAATGCTTTCTCATTTGTGGCAGTTTGTCCTACCAATCACGATCGCGTGATGCCTAACTCCAGAAATTTGCGGGGCCATTTACAAGTTGTCGACTTTGGTGCAATGGATCTCACAGAAAGAGATTAAGACGTCCTCTATTGAATCTGCAAGGCGGGGAGCAGTTGAGACGGTCTGTCTCTTTGAGAAATACCTGCCCACTAGCATGCTCACGATACAAGTTCACCTTCTTGTGCATCTTGTGGACGAAGTGGAGATTGCTGGACCTGTCCATACACGATGGATGTTCTTCTTGGAGCGCTTCATGAAAACCCTGAAAGGCTTTGTGCGACAACGAGCTCGTCCGGAAGGTGGCATGGCGGAAGGTTGGTTGGTGTCAGAGGCGTTAGTGCATATCTCACAATGGCTACCAACGGTGGAACCAGACAATGAAATGCTATGGACGCTGAAGGACGATGATAGGCTGACTGGAGATGTGGTGGTTGGAAATGGGGTAGAAAAAAGAATGGATGCCTCAATGGAAGAGAAGGTGAATTGCTTTTGTATGTTGCACCATGCCTCCATGGAGACGTGGCTCGCCAAGTACCAGATTGTAAGGCAAGATCGAGAGGAAGCGCGAGCTGAATTCCGACGCAGTACGCGTCACCGACCGATTCGATATCCCGAAGGCATGGAGGAGATGCCGCGGTTTATGTCAACACGATGGTTGCATGGAGCCTTGACCGCAGCATCCAATGAAGGGACAGAGGTCTCAATGGAGGAGTGGGAGTTCTCGAGGGGATGTAGTCCAAAGGTAATGAGGGGTTTAGAATGTGTCGTATCTAAATTTGCTTGCTACATCTAATTTGAGTGTTTCAATGTGCAGTACAAAATATATAGTGCAGCGTGGTCGCGCGGACGGCATTTTCGGGTGGAGCGTATTGACCAAATGCACTCCACAATGGACTGTGGTGTCATGGCAAGGTTTGAGCAAGAGAGCCGGCGACGAGCAACGGATCCGAACACGGTTGTGGATGAGATGGAGTATTTTGGAAACTTGCAAAGTATTATTACGGTGGATTACCGTAGCTTCTCCATGATACTATTCGATGTGCAGTGGCTCAAAGTGGTACTTGGAGGAGCTGGAGCAACAGTTCAATGAGGTCCATCTAGATTTCTCGAAATAGATTCCGAAAAAAAATGGATGGATTTGTGCGACACCTTTGTGTTGCCGGCCCATTGTGAACAGGTACAAATAGTCATTTGCTTGCTAATTGTAATACGACATGGTTTATGTCACAATGGTTTGAAGTCGCTTTGTAAGTGTTTGTAAACAGGTAATCTTCTATCCAAACCCCTGACAACCTCGATGGTGGTATGCTATATCTTCAACTCCTCGAGGTACGAGAGTATATGATCAAAGCGATGTTCCAGGCATAGATGAAGAAAATATGCAAATAGAGGGATCGATATTACAAGGGGTGGAGGCCACCGCAAGCTTGGAGCCCGCATCGGCTAACAATGATGGAAATACAGAAGTCGTAAAATTTTTTGAGAACGAGGCAGACTCGTTCTTTTGTGGTGACATGTCTATCGACCTTCCAGTGTATGCAGAGTTATGTCAGGAGATTAACATGGGACCATAGAATACTTCATTCTTGGAGAATTGTATTACTCAATTCGTTGTTTAGATCTTCCATAAAAGTAGATAAGATACGCATTTTAAGAGGGATTTTTAAAAAATGATTTATATTAATGTGCTTTGTATAGTTTAAATTGATTATTCTAACATCATTTTTTATCTGTGCAGGTATCGACATTTTCAAGATGAGTCGAGGGATGAGCGATGAGGAGTTTCAGGACATGATGGCACGCATGTCTCCAGATCAACTCGCGAGATTCAGAGAGATGGCTGATCAGGAGCTGTCTCGTTCTTCTTCAGGGCGCTCTACTAGATCAGCTTCAGCGCGATCAGATGCTTCAACTTCGAGCAGAGGATCTCAACGCTCGCGACTTGGGCCAAAGGGAGGGACTGCGACTGCAGGAGGATCAGCGGCGGCTCCAACTAGGACGATTTTAAGCACCAAGTGAAAGACGGCTTTTAAAAGGTGCCCAAGTGACACTTGTGGATTTTTGATAATTTTTTTGACTGTCGTGTGGGATGTCAGGAGCTGCCAGTCAATGCGGGATTTCAAGCCGGACGCCCAAGATTTTTCAGAGCTCGAATCGGATGCTGGATGGGGAAGTGGCCACAAATTGGGCAAGATACAAAGAGGTGGACATTTGAGAGGACCAAAAGGGGTGCCCTTTGGAGCCTTGAACTCCCCCCCCTCCCCCCCCTAAAAATTTTATGCATAGAAGATGAAAAAAACGTGGAAGAAGCATGGTGTGATGGCATGAACTGCACAGCCGAAAATTGCGCCTCATGGATGATGGATGGAGATTCCCGGCTGTGAAGACCCTATGCAACTGACATTGGGGGCCAACTTCTCCCTCTTGGCTAGTTCTATCGCCACCCTTCACGCATGGAATGATGAACTGGATGAAGAGATCTGATTCTAATCTTTCTCTCTCCTCCCTCTCTCTCTTCTCTATGGGATGTTCATGTGTGCCATCTTGAAAGAGGAACCTGTGAAGGAGAATGAAGGAAATGGTGATGAAGATTGATGGAGATGCTGAAGATTGAAGTACATCATTGGATTGAGAGCAATGGAGGCTCAGTTTGCTGGTTATGTAGTCATTCAAGGCGTCTCGGGTTACATAAAAACACAGTATGACCAGTTTTATGAAGAAAATGAAGGATTTTTTATAGTTTATGATGATAATTATGTTCTTATTGGATGAAAATTTGTGTGAGTGCTGTTTGCATTATGAGTAATCGCTATGCATCAGAAAATCTTGGTTTTGCAATGATTTACATGCTTCATTTAATTTCCGTAAACTCGAAATGTGGTTTTTAAGCTGTAAAATGCAATGATTTACAGAGGCAACGTACTAAGGGAGGTGGCTTCAAATTACTTGCTGAAAAGGGTCTGTTGGTGAGTCAGCTATCCTGAACTATGGGGTGTCACCACCTTTTCCACAGTCAAGCCCCACAATAACACATAGCTAGCTCTTTCCCCCAATCAGACCAAACCCCCCACCCTACCCCACAAACACACCTTGTTCTCCCCACAAAATACAATAGCTTTTACAACTTTATTCCCTCATTAATTAGCTGTCAATATCCTATTTTAATCAACTATTCAATAGTGTCATCATAGCATGCATTTCTCAGTGCAGTCCCTCTCTTATCATAAACATTATGTAGATATATGCTTTTTAAAAAAATCCATCAACATGCATGTTTTTGCACAAGAGTACGGTCATACATTGTTAAGAAATTTTCCACAAATTTGATTTGGCTTAAACATGTTGGAAATCTTTCCTAGATGAACGATTCAAGGTTAGGGTGGCATGGCTTGAGAGTTGTAAGATGTATTTTGACATTTCCGACATGGTGTGTATACCCATGCTTGAGGTTTTTGTCTTTGAGGTTTCAACAAGCTATTGCAATTAAGAAATTAGTGTGAAGTGGCACAGAGCCTAGAAGCGCAACATAGAAGGATGCGAATGTGTTTTTAGCATTGTTTGGAAAGCTAATGCTTTTGGCTTTAGAAAAAGCCTAGGACAGCGTAGAGCATGGGAGAGATATTAAAAAGATGATGGTCGTCGATGCAATGATTCTGAAGATCTCATCGTGTTGACATGAGGGCTTCAAATAGTAATCTAAAATCCCATTGCAACGTCTTGTATCCTACAACTTTCCCTACAAAAACCATTTCCATATTTTCCCCATCATCCTACACATTAAGGCATGTGACCCTAGCTTCAAGCATCTACAAGGGAACATATTCCATGACATATATCTCTTTATTTGGTGCTAGAACTTCTTTAGCTTGTATGGTTGGATTGACTATTCACACAACTAAATGCTCCCTCAAAGCATATATTTCTTTTACATCTCCCCCTCTTGAATGATCACATCTATAAACTCCATCAATACATTATCAATAGAGAGTTTTTCGGTAACACTAGTAGCTAGTTGAACCACACATTATCAACTACAACATGTATAGTATCCTCCACTAGTATTGCATTAGTCAAGGCATCTATGTCATGAACATTAACCAACATATTAGTCAAAATAGAAACATCCCAGTCAATATCTATGCATCTTTCTAACCCTCAAGTACTATGTTTGCATCTACAATTATAGTCAATACATCTATATTTGCAACATTAACTTGCATATCAAATAGCATACAATATCCCTAGTCCAAATTTCTACATCCCCAATACTCTCTAGCACTATGTCTACATTTGCAATATCCTCCATCTCCTTTGCCTCCTTTGCCTCTAGTGATGCAAGATCAAATAATCCAATAGACAAGTCATAATTTGGCATACAAAACTTGGCTCTATCAGCATGCTTAATTTCTTCCTAGTCTTTGAGACCATGCTTGTATTTTTCCCAAGTTGTTCCATACATCCATCGTATCTCTTGAACTTGTGCCTTAATCCTACTCTCAATATTGCTTTCAAAACATCCAATCCTATGATCTTTGAATATATCATATGACTGCATTATTTTGTCAAAGTTTTGAGATAGCTAGATACATCCCACTTTTTAAATAGGCCTACTTTCTTTGAAAACACCTAAAGTGCCTCCATTATTAAATCATCCATCTATTAAGGTTCTTTTTTAGTTGCTTCATATTCCTACAAATTTATGGCTTGGTATGGTAATTGCACTTGTATTGCCTTCATTAATAATTGAGATGCTTGTACTGCTTATACCTTGTAGTTCATATCCAAATCTTTATGCTTAATTATCTCTATACACACTTCCAGTATCTTCATCTACTCCCTATTGAAATCCTTGTTAAAGTTCATGTTAACTTCATGATTATTATGGTCTCCCATCTCGCAAACTTGATGTGTCTTTTCATGTCACCTCCACCAAAATTTTGCAAGGAATCGTGTATAGACTAGAAAGATGTGAGCTCTTTATGAAGTGGATCAGGAAAGAGGAGAAGAGAAGAAGAAGAATATACTTGAGATTTGCAAACACTAATAAAAACCCTTATGTTTACTTCTACTATAAGTTACAATTGTCATCTTGTAGCTCAAGCCTTGACCCAAGAAGAAACCCTATATACATGATGAGCATCCATGCATTGCCTTGAGCATCTTCACAGACATAGGTGCTCTCTTAATGTTTCCTCCTGTATCATATAAAGCTCAAGATCTTGTTGTTTAGCTCAAGTTTATATAAAATAAGTGAATACCACATAATCCCACTCATTGGATAGTAACTTCTTAGGCATCATAATGCTTGTGAGGATTACATTCTAATGTATAACTAGGCTTTGAACATTACACCTTAGGCCAACCTTCACAATGATTGCCATCAATTCATGTGACTACAACACCGAATTTCAACCTAAAGTACAAGTGATGAACTTGAATACGTAGGCAAGTAGCTCCATCTTCACACATTGATGAGCTTCGTCCCTCATTTCCCAAACTATTGAGCCCCACAAGAACACATAGCTAGCTCCCTACCAATTAGGCCGACCCCCTCCCAAACATACGTTGCTCTCCCAAAAACACACGATAGCTTTTTGAAGAAAGCTTTTCCCTCTCCTCAATTATCCACCAATATCCTATTTTAATAAACTCTTTATGATAAATGCCATTATATAATGCTTCTCTTAGTACACTACACCTATTATCATAAACACTATGTAGACATATGGCTTTTGCTTTTATCCATCACTATGCATACTTTTGCACTTGGTACTGCTACTTCCACCATAAGCATGCCTCACCTATCAAATTTAGCTTGGAAATCAAAGATTTGTTAGTTATGCTTATTCCTACTACACGAAATAATCTTTGAATGCAGCCACAGAGAAAGATCAGTATCCACTTCCTTTCATATATGAAATTTTGGATTTAGTTGCAGGATATGAAATGTACAGTGTTTGCGATGGCTATTTAGGTTATTTTCAATTACCCATTGCTCCTAATAAAGATCAGACAATAACAACTCTTATAACACCTTAACACAATTTTAGTGGATTTGGGACTTTTTTTAAAGTCTCATTCTTCATTATTTAGGATATTGGGACTCCAAAAAGACATATTTCAGTTTCCCAAAGCTATCATATGACACATCATTGGAAACCTTATGAAAAATGGAATCTATTGAGCTATTGAACAATAAATTTGGAGCAATGGTGTGAGAGTTATAGTAAAGAGAAGGTTCTGAACATGAATCCTAAACTTGTGGAAAATTCCCAAATTCACAAGTAGTTTGTTCCTTGGGGATGTTTTTGTTGTAGAGTTTTACCTTTTGGACTCAATAAATAATGGACCGACATGGTACAAGGAAGGGTGAATAAAGTGCTAGCTCCTTACCTAGGAAAGTTTATGAGAGATTTCATTGATGATGTCTATGTACATAGATCAAGACTTGATCATTGTGAAAAGCTCAATAAAGTGTTGAAAGAATGAATAGTTGTAGTTTTCAATTAAATCGAAAAATATATAAGATAGCTCAACCAAAAGTGAAACTTCTTGGTCATCTAGTTTCTAGAAATGGAATAGAGCTAGATCCTCAAAAGGTTAAGTCTTTAGTTACTTTACTATCACCTGCAAATACAAAAGAGCTTATGACTTTCATTCATAAGCTAGGATATTTTTCAAGATTCATAACTTTCATGTCTCAGTTGCTCTATCCATTGCAAATGTTAGCTAAGCAGGATCCTTTAGAGTGGAATGTAGAAGCTGAGGAAGTATTTCAGCAAGTCAAGGAAACTATAGGCCATGCATCATTGATCCAAGCACCTAATTGGGAAAATAAATTTGATGTGAATCCATTAGTAGGAGAAGATGATGTTGGAGTAGTCCTTACGCAAAGGAAAGAATTATCGATACATGAGACCCATCTATTTTGTAAGTCATGTAAAGTTGCAAGTCAAAAGATCAACACATACTAAAATTAAATTGGTAATGATTAGTGTAATATTTTCTTACAAAATGTTTGGAGGTATTTATTGCCTAAACCCTTTACAATTTTGACAAGTTAAACCAAAAACATTTTTTATGTATTCAAAGGGTCATATCTAAAAGCACATCAAGCATCATCAGGAGGAGTTGTGTTTTATGAACCACAAGGAAAGTTGATAAGAAAAGAAACCGTTAAACTTGAAACAACCTGTAACAATGAAGTTGAATATGAAACTTTGCAAGCAACTATCTCTCTTTGTCAAATAATGATAATTTGAATATTGAGTATTAGAGGTGATGCTCTACTTTCAGTAAAGCAAATTCTCAGAGCCTAGCAAATCAAGAATCCCAAACTTAAAAGACTATGCAATAAAATCCAAAGAGAGTCAAATCAATTTGAAGCCTAGAGTTTGAAACACATAGCCAAAGAAGAAAATCAAGAAGCGCATAATGCTACCCAAGTTGCAATCTCTCATATGTTTGCTATTAAAGCAAATTTTCCTTTGTATAGAGGAAGATAAACACTTGAATTGGAAGACAAATTTCTTTAAAGAAAAAAGGTATGGATTTTTAGAAGGACTAGAAGGTATAAGCTAGTTAGTGGACTTGATTCTAAGAAGAGTGCCACCCTAGAAGGAGGAACTATAGCATATTCTTGAAAGTAGTCATAAGAGAGAATGTGGTGGAAATTATTCTTATAAAATCACACTTCAAAAAATTTTAACTAAGGGATATATGTGGCCAAGTTTACATAACGAGGGAAATCATTGATGCAGATCGTGTCATGAATGTCAGAGAATGAGTTGAAAGATTCTGAACTAGAAACAAGAAAAACAATTCTTTCTCATGACATTTTTGAAAATTAGGAAATTGATACAATTGGTTCTTTACCTCTTACATCAAGATGAAAGTTTTATATTATAATACTATTGATTACCTTTCCTGTTGGGCAGAAGTTAAAGCAGTTAAAAACATCAAAGCCATTGATGGTGGAAAATTTATATATGAGAACATATGCTACAAGTTTGGGATACCTTTAGAGATTTTGTGATAGAGAACTTGGTGTCAAAAGAGAATTGATTAACTATCTTTGTGAGAAAATAAAGATAACGAAGTGATTTGCTTTATCTTATTATCCTTAATGCACTAATTTGAATGAATGATTCAATGGTGAGCTAATTAGAATGTTGTCAAAAGTGACTAAAGACAATCCTCAAACATGGGATATTGAGTTTCCAACAAGTGCTTTATGGACTTACCATTTAGCCAAGAAAGAGAGAATTGGATTATCTCCATCTAGGATGGTTTATGAAAGACAAGCTTTATTGCCTATAGAAGTGGAACTATCGGCTCTCCGGATGTTTTAAAAATTGAAAAAATCTTCAAATTTTTAATCAAAAAGTTCAAAGTAAAAACATAACATAGGAGACTTGGTTCTAAGATATAACAACAAGTTGGATCATACTTTTCAAAAGAAATTCCTAACTAAATAGGAGAGACCATTCAAAATAATTGAATCATACAAAAATGGAAATTATGCACTAGAACATTTAGATGGAAAGGCATACAAACAAAGATTCAATGGATATAGATTAAAGAAGTATGTTTCAAGATTGATAACAATACTACTGGAAGAATAGTCATGATATAAACAAGAAAAACAAAAGAAAGAGGAAACTGGATGAATGATAGATGTAGCAACACTTCATGAAGGCTATTACTATGCATAAATGCTTGCAGACTAGGGGGAGGGCAAAATATGTCAAGAGTTTTTGTGTAAACTGAAAATCCCTAGTGAAACATTAGAAAAGTAGGATTATTTTAGCTTAGTTATTTGCGTGTCTATTTGACTTAGTTTCTTGCTGAAATTTCTTGTGTTTGTTTAGAGTAGGATTTGTTTTTATCATTATTTTGGATCTCTTATGTTTGAAAACTTGATAGCCTTGGTTGAGATTGGTGTTGTTTTAGATAGGTTGTTGGAGCAAGATTTTTTTTGTAGCTATTGAATATCCTAAATTAGATATATTTTCTTGTCAAGATTTACACACAACACGGGGATTATGGGTTCAAGAACACATCATGTTGCACTTGTTGATACACTACACTCAGGTGTCGTCTCCTAAATTTTTTAATTATTTCCATGCCATGGGTTGGATAGACACACTTATTGCACCATCATTGAGTACTAGCACAGCATGATACCCACTATAGCTATATGCAATAAATTTTAGAAGCATGTGTATTGGAGAGAACACCTTTCATTGTGCACGCATAGCTTTTTGCATGCATGAGAGTTGAGATATTCATCACTAAATTAGGAACCACTAAATGAGTCAAAAAGGTGGTTGGGTGAGCTTAAGGGTCGTGAAGGATGCCTTTAGTTGTTAGATGGGTTTTTCTACTTGGTCAAACATCATGCCGACCACTATTTTCCTAAAAGACTGTGAGATTTGGATGGGTAGAGTGGAGTGTAGCAACTACTTTTTTTGCTGAGTGTTGAGAGATGAGGATAAGGGTTGTAAGGTATTCAATAAATTGTATTTCCATATTGTATGACACACAGGCACTTGTAGATAGGTCAGGTACTATATTTTTAATGCATCCATATTTTCGTGTGTGGCATTCCTTGTTATGATTGCATGATGGCCAGGATTCAAAATTGCACTTCTTCTTAAAACATGTGTGATTGAGCATGGAGTTTAGTTTCAAAACATGTCTTCACTTTAGCACACATTGCATGGAATAAAGCAGAAGGTACATCTGAAGAAAACAACATCTTTTGAAGACACGAAGAAGATTTGAAAGATATATATTCAATCATTGTTTATGTGGTGCTTTAGTGAGAGTAGCTATTGGTGAAGGGATCGATGACTAGTGTGATCATTATCATGATTGACAAAGCTTTGCAACAAGTACGAAATCACTCAATGCTACATTCAAGGATGCATTATTTCAACATTGATTGGTGATCATCTGAGGTGATCATAGAGTGGATGAGAATTTACCGTTTTAGGGGACCGGAATGGGACTATGCTTTATGGGCAGAGAGGTCGAGCAGTGCGTCCCTCTTGTTTACAACAAGTGGAGGTGAATGTGACTAGTTAAAAGCTTGATTTGGGAAGTAGAGATTGGCTCTTTAAATGCAAGCCATCGTTTTTTTTTTTCCATGGAGGCCATGGATTGAATGGACTGAAGGTCTTCATTAGTACCCATGTATAATCAATGAGAAAGAAAAAAGAAAGTTCTATACTCCGAGGACTGCATGGATATATTCTAGGGACAAGGGAAGCCATCTTCCGCCGTATCAATGGTTAGATGATGGTGGACTGCCAGGGTGGTGGACTGCAGTATACAAGCCGCCAAGATAGCGTAGTTAGATGATGGTGGTGCTATGGCACTATATTAATAATTGATGTTTGATTATCGGAAGCTTGCATGCTTTCTGGATAGTATCTTCATCATCATCAGTTGAATGAAGGAGGGTAGTGACCAGTTGCTTTGCCCCAAAAGCATAGAGTTTTTTTCAAAGAAAAAGGTCTTTAAGTCTTTTCCAAAAGCTTAAACGCATGAAAAGCTCATTACTTTTTAAAATCTTAATGTATAATGGGAAAACTATAAAAGGGGAAGAAACTAATGAGTAATGGTCTTTCTCTTGTTTTGCTCTAGTTGCTATTGTGACAAAGAGAGGAAGGATCACACCCAAGTTAAGTGAAAAAAAAAGAAGTTAAAGACTTATTGGTAGAGTGTAATATTCCGAGACACACACGTGAACTGTCTCAAATAAAAAAGAAATTGGATTAATGAAAAAAAAAATTCCCCTGGAGGGGGAGAGAAATAGAATGGCCAGCAAAGCTCCTTGCTGGAGCTTCCTCATCGCGGATCGCAATGGAGTCGACAGGTAGGGAGGGAGGATCCCCCTCCCCTCCCCTATTTAAATCAGGGGCCGCAGGCTGAAGGGGGCCACCGGAAGATCAAGAGGACGAAGCTGCCGTGAAGGGGGGGCGACGTCGCTGAGCGAGGGGAGAGGAAAGGCTGTGTGAGAGGGAAGAAAAAGCTGAGGACGAAGAGGCTGTGTGGGAGTAGAAGGATCTAAGAGGCTGCCGCCCACCAGCGAGTAATTGCAGCCGCGCTGCGTGAAGGGCCTGTCGAGGAGGGTGCCAAATTCTCCGCCAGCTGCCGATGCACCTGCACCACGGCCATTTCTCCCTGCCATGTCATCAGCCATCCTTTTAAGCTCCTCCCCAATCATTTACCTTACGAAGCTTCTTAGAATCTTCTTTTAAGAAGCTTCTAAGGGGGCTTCTATAAGCCCCATTCACAGAAACCATCTATAAATCCTTTCCCACTAGCCACCCCAAGTTCTTAAGGGAACCCATTTTGGTGGAAGATTTCCTGTGCATGGGGGAGGGAAAACTCCCATCTTCCTTAAGCCCTGTTTCCTTGTGGCCACCCCGGGGTTTTAAAAGAAGCTCATAAAGCCTCCATTCTCGCAAGCTCCATTCGTAAGATCCCTTTCCGCAAAACCCCTCGTAAGGCCTCAATTTTCGAAACTCCATTCGTAAAAGCCCCCATTCCCAAGAGCTTTTGTAGGAGCCCCATTTCCAAAAACCAAGCTCCAACCCCACGAGGCCTCCCATAAGCCCAAATCCCACAAGACCGGTATTCTCAAGGATCCGCACTTGGGAAGGGATCTCTGGCATACGAGCAAGAAGGGCAAGATCTTGAGGCTACTTACAAAGGCTGAGGAGTTTCACCGATCGCATAAGGGTAAAGGCAAATCGGAAGTCACAAGGCACGCCTGCAGGAGGATCTTCTCCTAATATTCACGTGGATATTTTCCCAAACCCACAAACCCAGGAGGGAGCCTTTCAAAAAACTACTTTTGACGAACGGTGCAACGGAGCGACGGTGAAATTCTAAGGAGGAGTTGTAAAGCTGCTTCCACGTTCGAAAAACTACAATTGCGATGCCTCCTAAGAAAGTCCAAGGCGTAGCCGCGGGAGGGTCATCTCCCGGTATCCATGTGGATATCTCATCCCAAAACCAGGTTTTTCTTCTTGTCTTTAATTCGGTTTTTAAGTTGATCTTGCAAAGAGAAATTGTTAGGGATAGGATATATTTGTCCGAGTTATTTGTAATGAAGGAGTTTAGCTTATTTGAATGAATGATAATGTATAGAACTTAGTTTCCTTCGAATTGCATCAAGCATTATAAATTACGAGCAAGATTATCCATTTACTATAGTAGTATATTTTAGTTAAATCCTAAAGGTATAGAAATTATATCTTGCACCATTAGTCTTATTCCTTTCGCAACGAATCATTGTAAATGATTAAATTCATGAAAGGGTTCTTTCGTTGCTCAAATTACTAGGAAGTTATCATTGCTAATTGCACATCGTACCAAGGGAAATGTTTGTTAATTGGCATGAGTTCATCTGCAAGGAAAAAGGGAAGTTTAAATTGAACTGTATTGACTGAAAAGTAAATTGTCACAAGGTTAGCAAAACTGTGACAAGACGATTAATATTACCTTCCAAAAGTTATCCAAACCAATCTAAACATAGAAATATTCATACCCTAAGCACTTGACTATTTTCCTTATTCTAGGGTCAAACAAATTCGTAAAGATAAAGAACTAGAGCTGTCCCCGAGATCCTTAAAAAGAAACCATAGGACGACATAAGTCACCTTAAAGGATCTAAAACAGATTATTCTATCACGACTTGTGCAGCAAGTACGAAATCATTTAGTCTTGTGATTGATTCACAACGAGGAAGGGTAAAAACCCTCATCAAGGATGGCAGATCCCTACGCAAGTTATCTTGCAAAAGGACGTATTTTTGGATATCCTTCTAAATAAGAAAAGTTGTAAACCGGAAACTGGCATATCTAAGGAACTTTAGGGTTGAGCAAGTTGGGTTAATAAGGTACGCCCTACACCGGAATGTAAAGGATCTTGCCAATTTACAAGACACCTTGGGAACGAGTGCTGATACGCTCAAAAGGAAAGAACACTTCCTTAGCAGTTTGCCAAACTACACGGTTGATTAATGGAAATGTTTGTGCTTGCTAGAGATTTTAGGGCTTTGTTTGAATTATGAATTATAAATTAAATAAGTACCTATACTTCAGGTTAAAGGCTGAAGGAAGAGGCAGTTTCAGTTACCCCCGACTACGTGCCTAACCCTAACCAAGGGGGTTGTTCACCGCGCCGGGAACGTGGACCGAACCCGCCACGAGAGGTCTCTCCGTTGAGCTCTACTTGGAGTAGGAGGACGCTTGGGTGCCAAGGCGGGCTCTGGCCGTAAATCCCTCGCCTTCCGGGTCTTGCACAAGAGGCTAACGTGACTCCGGATTGGATCTCGAGGCCCGCATACTAGTTTATGGGCAGAAGCTTGGAATAGTGATCCCTGGGAATCACTGGATAGCCTTCGGGCGGATTATGGACAAGCCTACGGGCGGAACTCCTTGTATTTCAAAGATAAAATGATGAAATGTTAAAAAAGAACTTGCTTGATATTGTTTTTCTATGTCACGTGATAAGATTACGTGAAGGAATCAGTGCTTAACAGGATTAATTAAAGAAGCTGATTGTTATATGTCAAAATAATGTGTTAGATAATTACATAACTAAAATAAACCGAGGAAAGTGCGGAGGATGGGCCATGGGTCCGTCCTACGGTTGGGTGGTCTCGGTTAGCCGAGAACTTTTCTCAAAAATCTCGAGGAACAGCGAGATGATCATCATCATAAAAACGAATAACGAGAGCGATGACCTAGAGTTACGTCTTACCCAATTTACGATGTTTTAGGGGAACAGAATGGGACTATGCCTTATGGCAGAGAGGTTGAGCCTTGCATCCCTCTCGTTTACCATTCTCCTTGAACCAAGTGTGAATCCGCTTCGGACCTGGCGTTTCTGCGTAAAGTAGCTCACTCGGGTCTGACGCTAGTTGCTGTTAGCTAATGACCAATCAGAAAAACCCTAATTCCGATCGATCCTAAGTGGTAACGGCCAGGATACTTCCGCTACGTGGCAAATGCGGGAAGACCTAGATCACAAAACCCGTAACATTCCATGGGAGTGCCGGGCGGAGTTTTCTAGACATCCTTTCCGATGGACTGCTAAGACGTGTCCGGGTTGATAGTAGTGGACACGTTACAGTTGGTATCAGAGCCAACCAACAACGGAATTGTTTTTATGAGATCTCAATAAAATGAAGTAAAGAAATGGTTGCTGTCCAAACATTTTCTCATCTTCAATCCTGTCTTGCAGAATTATGAAGCGTGGAATAAGTTTTTGGTATTTTGGGTCATGTTTATGACTGCAATGCATTCTCCCCTTTATAGACAAAGAATTGGGATGATGAACATCCTGGAATAGATTTATAATCTATCACCTTTATACATAGAATGAAGATGGACGGGGTCTTCAGGAATCTACTATATAGCTACCCACCGGTTTGCTTATCTACAGACCAACCTAAAAAGGATCAAGTGGTTGGAAGACTTGAAAGTCGTGAAGTTGTTCATTTTTGTGGAAGCTCACGTAAATTTGACTTTACATATTCAAGGTCGGAGGGTTGAAATGAACTCATATGTATATGACGAAGTAACCCGTGTAATCCCAGCCGACAGGATTAAAGTGTTGGGCCACCATGAAAAGTATGGATTCCCACGGAAAGGGTATCCTGAACTTCCAATGAATTATCGATTCCTAAAGATCCACGACCCAATCCCCTACTATTACACAGTTCCTGTAGACAAATGCAATACAACGTTGTTCTCCCCAAACTCAATGTAACGATTAGCTTATCATCACACGAAACGTTGTATTCAAAAAGGCTATGCCCATGTAAATACAAATAAAGACTTCTTTTTATCAATATCTGGCTGTGCATAAGAGTTGTTAAAAAGTTAAGTAGCTACATTGTTTACGAGATAGTTGATCTAAAAATGAAAGATAAGCTAACGTCGATTATCATATAATAACGTTAAGAAAAATTTTATCCAGGCACAACCCCAGCTACAGGTTCCAAATTCACCTCGTACATCAAGTACTGTTGTGACCCAGGAGAAGAAGTTCCTCCTCAAGCAGATAAAGCCACCCGAGTTTGACAGGAGAGGCAGATTCATCCAGGCTGATGCTGAAATTTGGATTGAATCCATGGAGGATTACTTTGAAGCAGTTGATACTGCACCTACCAATCAGGCTATGCTTGCCAAGTTAAAGCTCACCGGTGAAGCCAGACTTTGGTGGAAGCAATGGTGCAGGGATCAAGGGATTTCAGAGGGGTCCGTTACCTGGAAGAAGTTGAAGAAAGCCGTGCAGGGAAGATATTTACCACCTGCATATCGTACACAGAAATTGAATGAGTTCTACGAGCTAAAACAGCTAGGATTCACTCTTAACACATACTACTCTAAATTCGTCTCACTTTTAAAGTATGCGCCACAGATGGACATGACGCAGCAGGTGTCCAAATTTTGTGCGGGCTTAAATCCACCCGTAAATACCCGTCTCGAATCTATGTGTCCATTAGATCTTCAGGATGCACTCATCCGAGCGGCGCCTATAATTCAGGAGGTGCAAGCTAGACCAAGGGGTAACAAAACTTGGTCCTATAGTGACCTGAACAGAGGAGCATTCAGACCTCAAATGAAGAGAGTTCAAGGTCTCAATCAGGGACAAAGGAAGAAAGCAAGGACAAATAACATCAACAACTTTGTTCCTACCCAAAGTAATGGCCAAAACCTCCGTTGTTTCCACTGCAACGAACCCGGTCACTTCAAGAGGCAATGTCCCAAGCTTAGCGGAGGACATCGTCAAATGCCTTTCCAAGGTGCAGGCCGTGGTCAAGGAGCCATTACCCGTGGAAGAGGAAGAACCGCTTGCATTGCCAATAGGCAAAGATGTGAAGAAGAAGAAGAGGAAGATCCGACTATGGATGCTAAATTCGAAAAAGTGATAGTCCATGCCGCTTTACACAAGAAAGGGCGGAATCGCCAGTTCTCGGTGATTCAGACACCGTCGGACTATCAAGGTAAAGGTTTCAAAACCTTGATTGATTGTGGCAGTACACATTCCTTTATCTCACCAGCATGTGCAAAAAGTTTAGGAATAACCACAGTAGAAGCACTTACCCTGCTTGTGGAGTTGGCAAACGGTCGTGAGGTAACTTGTACTAGGCAAATTGCTAAGGTGGAATTCTTTCTGGGAGGAAAGAAGACTTCAGTCAAATTCAGAGTCATGAATTTAGGTATCCATGAGTGTCTACTCGGGATGGATTGGCTTAAGCCCAACAACGCCCACATCCACTGTGGAAAGGGTCAAGTTTCCTTTCGAAACTCTAAAAGGGAATTTGTCACAACTCAAGGTTAGGCAGGAGTGCCAAGAATCCAATTAGCCAAAGTATCTCGGATCATAAAAGGAGCCAGAAAAGGATTACCCGTTTACCTAATCAAACTCAACAAGTTAGATCAAAAGCAAGAGTCTCATGAAGGACCTTCTTGGCTAAAGGAATACGCTGACGTATTCCCTGAGGAATTGATTGAACTTCCGCCTCAAAGAGAAGTAGATCATGAGATTAGGCTAGTGCCTGGAGCTGCACCAATTGCAAAGAGACCTTATAGAATGTCCATACCAGAAGCAATTGAGTTGAAGGAACAACTCAAGCAACTGTTAGATCAGGGTTACATCCGGCCTAGCAACTCACCGTGGGGAGCTCCAGTACTATTCCAGAAAAAGAAAGATGGGACACTTCGACTATGTATTGATTACCGAGGGTTGAATCAATCAACAATCAAGAACAAGTATCCTATTCCTAGAATAGATGAGCTTCTTGATCGTCTTCAAGGTGCAAAGATCTTCTCCAAGATTGATCTCAGGTCAGGTTACTATCAGATAAGGATCAAGGAAGAAGATATTCCAAAGACGGCCTTCAATACAAGAGATGGGCACTTTGAGTTCCTGGTTATGTCATTCGGGCTTACAAATGCACCTACCACCTTCAATAGATTAATGCAAGATATCTTTAGACCATATCTTGATGATTTTGTACTTGTCTTCTTCAATGACACTTTAGTCTATTCTAAACAGGAAGAAGATCATGAACCTCAACTTCGGATTGTCCTTGAGACAATGAGGTCTCATAAGCTGTATGCAAAAATGAAGAAGTGTGCATTCTTCAAGTGACAGATTGAATATATGGGATTCATAGTATCATCAGAAGGAATATCAGTAGACTCAGCCAAGGTCAGAGATGTGCTTGAATGGCCAATACCAGTATCCATCAAAGAGATACGTAGCTTTCTTGGATTGACAGGATGGTATAGGGTCTTCATAAAAAACTATGCTTTGATTGCAGCACCTCTTACAGACTTACTAAAGAAGCAGACTTCCATTACATGGTCAACTCCTGAAACAAAATAGCTTCGACAAATTGAAGCAAGGTTTGGTATCAGCACCTATTCTAAAACTTCCTGACCTCAATAAGGAGTTCGAGGTAGTAACCGATGCTAGCATTCTTGCCTTGGGGTGTGTACTTATGCATGAAGGTCATCCAGTAGCATACTCTTCAAGGAAATTGAAGAGTCATGAAAAGAATTATGCCACGCATGATCTGGAATTACTAGCTGTCATCCATGCTCTAAAGCTTTGGAGACACTACCTGTTGGGTAACAAGTTTACACTAGTAACCGATCATAAAAGTCTCAAATGGATTTTTACCCAGAACGAGCTCAACATGAGGCAACGTCAATGGATTGAAGTATTGGAGGAATATGATTTTGAAATCAAGTACCGACCAGGGAAGGAGAATGTAGTTGCCGATGCACTCAGTCGCAAGGCATTCCTAAATTTCCTAATCTTGCAGAATCCATCAACAGCCAGATCTCTGGCTACAAAAGTATCTATGCCAAACAACCCTATAGTTGAACTAGCTAGAGAGGAAGCATGCCATGATTTGGCCTACCAAACAATGATAAAGGAAATATCTACCAAGGAGCAGAATCAGAAGTGCCAAGCTAAGTATCAGGAATTTTCCATTGATAATGGACTTGTCTACTACAGAACAAGGCTGTGTATACCAGCAAGCCAGTCACTTAAGCAGAAGATATTATGGGAAGCTCATGATTCTCCTTTTGCAGGACATCCTGGCTATGCTAAGACTCTTAATGCAGTTAGGAAGAGCTACCATTGGGAAAGGCTTAAAGGTGACGTTCTCAAATATGTCACTGAGTGTTTGTCTTGCCAACGTATCAAGGCCGAACATGTCATGATGCCAGGGAAACTGCAACCGCTTGACATTCCCCAAATGAAATGGGAAATCATCAGTATGGATTTTGTTGTGGGCTTACCCCAAGTCCAAGGAGGATACAATTCCATTATGGTTGTGGTTGACATGCTTACCAAGGTTGCACACCTGATTCCAGTAAAGACAAACTATAAAGCCTCTGACATTGCAAGATTGTTTATCAAGGAGATATTCAAGCTACATGGGATACCTAGAAGAATCATTAGTGATCGAGATTCTCTCTTCACATCACACTTCTGGAGAGCTATCATTGAAGCTATTGGGACTCAACTCTATTTTAGCACTGCCTACCATCCCCAAACGGATGGCCAAACAGAGCGGGTAAATCAAGTCATCGAGGATATGCTTAGGGCATACTGCTGTCGAGAGCCGAAGAGGTGGATTCAATACTTGCCATTAGTTGAATTTGCCTACAATGCTTCTTACCAGCAGAGCATTCTGGTGACTCCTTTCCAGGCATTGTATGGTCATGATTGTCGAAGTCCCCTAAACTTTTCTGATCCAACCCTAAGAGTTGAAGCGTCAAGACAGATGTTGGAAGACATGGATGATCAAATAAAGTCAATAAGACAAGACATACAAGCGGCCAAGGATAGACAAAAGGCATACGCAGATTTGAAACGTCAAGATAGAGTCTTCGAAGAAGGAGACATGGTCTTCATTCGTGTACGCCCTAAAAAGAGTTCTCTATCCCTATGAGAATGCAAGAAGCTAAGTCCAAGGTATTGTGGGCCGTACAAAATCCTCAAATGCCTAGGACCCAATGCTTATAGATTGCAATTCCCTGAGAACCTAAAGGTTCACAATGTATTCCATATCAGCCTCTTAAAAAAATATGTACCCAACCCTAATCATGTACTTGATGACCAACAAATTGTAATGCCTAGTCAAGGAGTCCTTGAACTAAGGCCGGATAGAATCTTAGATGTTAGGGAGAGACAGCTAAGATCTAGAACCGTGAGAGAATGCCTCGTCCAGTTGAAAGATTATCCCGAAGAGGATGCCACTTAGATAGATGAGAGCTCTCTCAACCATCAATATCCCCAGTTTATCTCGAGATGAGGAAATCTCGATTCCTCCAAGGGGGAGAGAATGTAATATTCTGAGACACACGCGTGAACTGTCTCAAATAAAAAAGAAATTGGATTAATGAAAAAAAATAAATTCTTCTTATCCCCTCAGCCGACTGACGAGCTAGAGGGGGAGGGAAATAGAATGGCCAGCAAAGCTCCTTGCTGGAGCTTCCTCATCGTGGATCGCCATGGAGTCGACAGGTAGGGAGGGAGGATCCCCCTCCCCTCCCCTATTTAAATCAGGGGCCGCAGGCTGAAGGGGGCCGCTGGAAGATCAAGAGGACGAAGCTGCCGTGAAGGGGGGCCGACGTCGCTGAGCGAGGGGAGAGGAAAGGCTGTGTGAGAGGGAAGAAAAAGCTGAGGACGAAGAGGCTGTGTGGGAGTAGAAGGATCTAAGAGGCTGCCGCCCAGCGAGTAACTACAGCCGCGCTGCATGAAGGGCCGCCGCCTGTCGAGGAGGGTGCCGAATTCTCCGCCAGCTCTGCCGATGCACCTGCACCATGGCCATTTCTCCCCGCCATGTCATTAGCCATCCTTTTAAGCTCCTCCCCAATCATTTACCTTACGAAGCTTCTTAGAATCTTCTTTTAAGAAGCTTCTAAGGGGGCTTCTATAAGCCCCATTCACAGAAACCATCTATAAATCCTTTCCCACTAGGAAACCCTGTTTGGTGGAAGATTTCCTGCGCATGGGGGAGGGAAAACTCCCATCTTCCTTAAGCCTTGTTTCCTTGTGGCCACCCCGGGGTTTTAAAAGAAGCTCATAAAGCCTCCATTCTCGCAAGCTCCATTCGTAAGATCCCTTTCCGCAAAACCCCTCGTAAGGCCTCAATTTCCGAAACTCCATTCGTAAAAGCCCCCATTCCCAAGAGCTTTTGTAGGAGCCCCATTTCCACAAACCAAGCTCCAACCCCACGAGGCCTCCCATAAGCCCAAATCCCACAAGACCGGTATTCTCAAGGATCCGCACTTGGGAAGGGATCTCTGGCGTACGAGCAAGAAGGGCAAGATCTTGAGGCTACTTACAAAGGCTGAGGAGTTTCACCGATCGCGTAAGGGTAAAGGCAAATCGGAAGTCACAAGGCACGCCTGCAGGAGGATCTTCTCCTAATATTCACGTGGATATTTCCCCAAACCCACAAACCCAGGAGGGAGCCTTTCAAAAAACTACTTTTGACAAATGGTGCAAGGGAGCGACGGTGAAATTCTAAGGAGGAGTTGTAAAGCTGCTTCCACGTTCGAAAAACTACAATTGCGATGCCTCCTAAGAAAGTCCAAGGCATAGCTGCGGGAGGGTCATCTCCCGGTATCCATGTGGATATCTCACCCCAAAACCAGGTTTTTCTTCTTGTCTTTAATTCGGTTTTTAAGTCGATCTTGCAAAGAGAAATTGTTAGGGATAGGATATATTTGTCCGAGTTATTTGTAATGAAGGTGTTTAGCTTATTTGAATGAATGATAATGTATAGAACTTAGTTTCCTTCGACTTGCATCAAGCATTATAAATTACAAGCAAGATTATCCATTTACTATAGTAGTATATTTTAGTTAAATCCTAAAGGTATAAAATTATATCTTGCACCATTAGTCTTATTCCTTTCGCAACGAATCATTGTAAATGATTAAATTCATGAAAGGGTTCTTTCGTTGCTCAAATTACTAGGAAGTTATCATTGCTAATTGCACATCGTACCAAGGGAAATGTTTGTTAATTGGCATGAGTTCATCTGCAAGGAAAAAGGGAAGTTTAAATTGAACTGTATTGACTGAAAAGTAAATTGTCACAAGGTTAGGAAAACTGTGACAAGACGATTAATATTACCTTCCAAAAGTTATCCAAACCAATCTAAATATAGAAATATTCATACCCTAAGCACTTGACTATTTTCCTTATTGTAGGGTCAAACAAATTCGTAAAGGTAAAGAACTAGAGCTGTCCCCGAGATCCTTAAAAAGAAACCCTAGGCCGACATAAGTCAGCTTAAAGGATCTAAAACGGATTACTCTATCACAGGACTTGTGCAGTAAGTACAAAATCATTTAGTCTTGTGATTGATTCACAAGGAGGAAGGGTAAAAACCCTCATCAAGGATGGCAAATCCCTACGCAAGTTATCTTGCAAAAGGACGTATTTTTGGATATCCTTCTAAATAAGAAAAGTTTTAAACTGGAAACTAGCATATCTAAGGAACTTTAGGGTTGACCAAGTTGGGTTAATAAGGTACGCCCTACACCGGAATGTAAAGGATCTTGCCAATTTACAAGACACCTTGGGAACGAGTGCTGATACGCTCAAAAGGAAAGAACACTTCCCTAGCAGTTTGCCAAACTACACGGTTGATTAATTGAAATGTTTGTGCTTGCTAGAGATTTTAGGGCTTTGTTTGAATTATGAATTATAAATTAAATAAGTATCTATACTTCAGGTTAAAGGCTGAAGGAAGAGGCAGTTTTAGTTACCCCCGACTACCTGTCTAACCCTAACCAAGGGGGTTGTTCACCGCACCGGGAACGTGAATCGAACCCGCCACGAGAGGTCTCTCTGTTGAGCTCTACTTGGAGTAGGAGGACGCTTGGGTGCCAGGGGGGACTCTGGCCGTAAATCCCTCGCCTTCCGGGTCCTGCACAAGAGGCTAACGTGACTCGAGATTGGATCTCGAGGCCCACATACTAGTTTACGGGCAGAAGCTTGGAATAGTGATCCCTGGGAATCACTGGATAGCCTTCGGGCGTATTATGGACAAGCCTACGGGCGGAACTCCTTGTATTTCAAAGATAAAATGATGAAATGTTAAAAAAGAACTTGCTTGATATTGTTTTTCTATGTCATGTGATAAGATTACGTGAAGGAATCAGTGCTTAATAGGATTAATTAAAGAAGCTGATTGTTATATGTCAAAATAATGTGTTAGATAATTACATAACTAAAACAAACCGAGGAAAGTGCGGAGGATGGGCCATGGGTCCGTCCTACGATTGGGTGGTCCCGGTTAGCTGGGAACTTTTCTCAAAAATCTCGAGGAACAGCGGGATGATCATCATCATAAAAACGAATAAGGAGAGCAACCTAGAGTTACGTCTTACTCGACTTACGCTGTTTTAGGGGAACGGAATGGGACTATGCCTTATGGCAGAGAGGTTGAGCCTTGCATCGCTCTCGTTTCCCATTCTCCTTGAACCAAGTGCAGTGTGAATCCACTTCCGACCTGGCGTTTCTGCGTAAAGTAGTTCGCTCGGGTCTGACGCTAGTTGCTGTTAGCTAATGACCAATCAGGAAAACCCTAATTCGGGTCGATCCTAAGTGGGAACGGCCAGGATAATTCCACTACGTGGCAGACGCGGGAAGACCTAGATCGCAAAACCTGTAACATTCCATGGGAGTGCCAGGCGCAGTTTTCTAGACATCCTTTCTGATGGAGTGCTAAGACGTGTCCGGGTTGATACTAGTGGACAGGTTGCATAGAGCATCATGAAAGTAATATGTATATGGATTTGTGAGTATTAAGACATTATATTTATTTCTACAGTGATTGTTTCTACTTTGTGTGTATATGTTATGTAGTAACTATGTGAGACAGAAGTATTGTCACTCTAACTCATGCTTTGAAATTTCTCTTGCCGAGTTTTATTCTTAAAACAATGTCTTTCACATTACGGAACTCCTTGTCATCTTTTTTTTGGGTTGTGTGAGAGGATCATCTTCGATCATCACTCGTGAAACAACATGATACCTACTGAAAACTAAAAGAGAACCTGTTGGGCCAACAAAGTTAAGAGGATGCCATGGCATGATAGGGACAAACTAGCATACTATTTAAAAATGACTTAGAGAGAGCTAAAGCTATGGAAGGACACTTTCTTTGAAGAGGAGGATCAGCTATGTCATTGGCTCAAGTTCACATACAAGAAGAAGGAGATGTGGCTCAAATTAATCGAGCAAATAAGGAAGACCACCAAAGCATTGGAGAAGATCCAAAAAGGAACAGATGTGCTCCACAATCTCAAAGACAAGGGTAAAGACCTAGATGAAGGCCTAAAAGAAGTTGACTACTAGTTGATCATGGTGCGAGAGAGCTCTGGACTATGGCAAGTGAAGATGGCATGAGAACTCGACACAGAGTCGCAAGGAGAAATCATGCTAAGATGGGATTGGGAGACTAGCTCTAGATTTGAAGAAGCCAAAGAGTAGGCCGAACCATACTTGAAGCGAATGAGGACCAAAAGAGTCCAAAAGTTGAATAATGGAGTGAGACCGGTCAAAGAGGAATAGAAGAGCCAAGAGGAGAAGAAGAAGTAGGTGATAGAAGAAAAAAAACAACTAGAAGTCAACTACTACTACCCCAAAGATTAATACTTATACAATGAATATCCCCCTAGAAGAAGGAGAATACTACCACCCTAAAGATTTTTCCATCGACTACCACCCAGAAGGTAACTTTCCCTATAATGACTACTACCTAGAAGAAGAGGAATATGACTACTAGCAAAAAGGAGAAGAATATGACCCCTACCCCAAAGAATGTCAACCCAAAGGAGTTGAGAAGGATGGAGAATGGACATGAGTTTAAAGTAGAAAATATTACTATGGATTTACCCTCCACATAGACGTAGATAGTGTTTATGCCCCATTACAAAAAAGGAGGGGAGGAAATTACATCTCAGAAATAATGAGGACGCAACTACGTGAGGGAGGAGCAAGGCATATCGACCTTTGGTGTGATGGTTCTCTTTATCCCAAAGATCCTCACACTATTAGCTGCACCCCACCCTTTTCAAACCCGACTACCTTTCTTAGGTGTGTCGGAGATGGCAAGAATGGCCTTCTTAGCTGTTGCAAAGCAATCTCTACAACACCTGCAATGGAGAGTGCAATGATGCACATCAAGAGCAGAACCATCAATAACTTAAAGGCTAAATGCAACCTCTACGAAGAAAAGATCAAAGCCCAACAATAGGAGATAGAAAGGCTGAACAAGCAGCTGCAAATTCTGAGATAGAAGTTAACATTGCTTGACCCTCAACAAAGGAAATGAGAACCAAAGAACATAGAGGATTTGAAGGTGGGCTCTGGAGGTATGAAGAAACAAATAAGGGCTATCAGGTTAGGAATCTCTTGTCTTACTATTTTGTTCCTTTTTGTTATTATGTCTCCTTGCTTTACATTGTCCCTCATGTTTAGTGATGTGCTACATCCAAACAAAGAAAATTGTAACCCCAATGTCAACCTTGCAAAGCGAATTAAGCCACTTGTTAGCTCCAAGATTCCAGAAGAACTCATAGAGGAGAAGAAGTTTAAGGTAGTGCAGAGGCAAGTTGTTGAGCGATTTGTGAGCCAGAACGCGGTTTCTGTGGAGGGTATACAGAGCACCATGGATGAGAGTGATATAAGTCACAATGGCTATGGTTTCTTACAAAAAGAGGTTACAAGTTCATTTAAATCACAGGGTATTAAGCCAAAGCTCCTTCCCACAACTAGAGCAATCTAGAGACTTCGGAAATATCTCAACTTAAAGCAGAAGGAGTATGTTGGAAAGCCCTATCACATCAATGGAGAGTTTCAGGAAAAACAAGGTCTAGTTGTCTATGACGAATACAACAATATATTCATGGATTTTGAATGGTTGAGTTTTACAACATCTCACATGCATAGACAAATGGCATATTGAGTTTTACATTAAAGATGGATGAGTGTCAAATTTTGAAAGACGTTGAGATGGAGAGGGTAGCCATTACATTGATGGATAGGGCAATGGCAAACAAGCCAAGGGATGATCCCCGTTACTTCAGTGTACAGTTTGAAATGAATTTGTGGTGGCTTGGGACATTTCTAGTTGTGTTAGAGAATTATGAAGCATTGGAATGGGTCTTTCAGAAGACTCCACTACCAGATGTTATTAATGCTCAAATGAAAAGACAGAAGATACTACTGGTTCCAAAGAGGGGCAACTTTCAAGTTACTTGGCATCTTGCATCAGACTTGAAGACTCTAAAGTGCTTATATAATTGTAACAGAGGCCAAGTCACCCTTCCTTGCTTGTATTACATGGAGGATGCAAAAAACACTTGATCAAAAGTGGTTTCATGAAGAGATGGACCAATCATCATTTGGATGAAGGCATTGAGAAGGGAGTGTTCCTTAGAGGCCTACAACCAAAAGTTCACAAGTTTGTGGAATTGAGAAGACCAATCGATCTACATGCTGTAGTGGAAAGTGCAAGATTGTATGACAGAGTTGAAGCAAGGTTTTCAATGACCCCAGGAAGAGGAGTCTTACTTCTTCCCATGCCAAGAATGGTATACCCACCAAATGCAGTTCCAAGGATAGTTCCCTACCCCTACCCCCAGATGCAAACAATGCCACAGTACAATGCACCTAATCCACAGTGGCTGCAGATGACAATGCCTCAAATGATGGTTCAACCACAACAGCAGTGGTCTCAAATAGTTCCTCCAATGGAAACTCAACAATAGTGGAATCCTACCCATTGGAATGAACAACCCGAAGTCTCAACAGGAGCTCTGAATTAGAACTAGAACACATGATCCTGGATCAACCCAACCCTGTATGCAGTAATTACAAAAGCTTTCCAAAACCCTACTACAAGTACTCCAGGAAGTGAAAATCTGAAGGACTACCTGTTCTACTTAGTCCTAAGTATTAAGAAAGAGCTTATGGATGTGATTATAGCAAAAAGTGACATCAAGCCGGCCATTTAGCCATGGAGTGTACCCAAAAACCAAGCATTCCTGGATCCTTCTGTTCAAATTGTTTGAGGAAGAACCATATAGAGGATATTTACTATTTGAAAGAGATGCACAAACGAAGAAAAAAAGGTGAAGACGCAAGATTCAACTTGTTGGAATCCAAAATGACAACGCAGAACATTGGACCTAAGCCTAAGGAGTGTGGTCCTAATTTTGGTCCAAGGAGGTTTCCCTCTCAAAGTTACAGAGGATGACAATCTGGTGATGGTCAGAGATCAGAGGTGGAATGTTACATATGTGGAGAAAGGGTCGTATATCACCAAATTATCCAAACCTTAGAAGATATGTGGATTACAAGCCCTTATGCAATCAATGCAAAGGAGAAGGCCACATTGAAAAATATTTTCCAAGTCTAGCCCGTGTGAAATCTACTTCTGATACCCAAAAAAGGACCCAAGAACCTACTTCCAATTTGGTGGAATTGGAAGTGGCCACAATAACACGAGCAAAGAAAGGAGAATCCTTAGTTCCAAAAGAGAACATTCCTTCTGCCAAGACTGTGAAGTTCAACCTTCCTCAAGAAAATCATAACAATGCAACCAAGAATAAGGAAGTACATAGCACTATAGAGCCAAAAAGAGCTATAGAGACAGAACCAGAGGTCCATGAAATAGAGGATGTAGAAGTATATCCGCATGAAGAAGAAGTGCAGATGTTACCACTCCTAGAAGAAAAAGTAAAGATAAAAGTGGGCATGGCCCCATTTCCTAGCCGATTGGAAAAGCCTGTGGATCCTATCAAAGAGTATGATTTGGTCAAAGACCTAGACACTTTTAAACCAAACTTAACCTTCCGAGAGTTGTTGATGTTTCCTCCCAGTTGTCGAAAGAAATTGAAAAGCATACTGATAAGAAGAAAAGGCCTAAGAATTGTTCCCTCCATGGTGGCCAACGCCTTCCTAAATCCTGGAGCCCCAAAGATTGTTGTATGGATACAAGGATGCTTTATTACAGACGCATTGATTGATGGAGGCTCATTAGTAAACATAATGACAGATGTGACAATGAAGGATCTAGGCTTGCAAGGAATGCAACCTACACAATGGCTTATCATATTGACAGACCAAAGCAGGATCAAACAGTTAGCCATTCTCCAATATGTAAAAACAACCCTTGCAGGAAGAGACTATTGGCTGACATATTTGGTGGTCAAACCAAATTCTTACAAGACCTTATACCCTCTACTGTTGGGATGACCTTGGCTTTTTGAAGAAAGAGCAAGGACAGACTGGTTCAAAGGAAACCTAACCCTAGGCAAAGGACAAAAAAAAGTGGTGTTGAAGTTGTATGGATCATAAAAAGGAAATGGATCTACGTCCATCAAAGTCATAATAGACTCCTCCAATGAAGTAACACATGGTACATGAGGAGACGAAGAGGATGTCAAATAGATCTTTTCCAAGAAAATAGAGGCATAGTCCCTAACAGTGGCAGCTGTAAGTCAACTACCGAAAGAACCAAACTCTTTGTCCATGGGAGAATACCTCCTGCCTAAACCCGAATTGACTTCTAAAATCACCTCTCATAGTGAAATAGAAGCATGATTGTACTCTTCTCCCTGTTACATGGCAGTCGCAGAGTCAGATGACATAACAGAGAGCTTGTTCTTCTCTTACAGAACACCCACAGATGTAGAAATAGAACTTGAAGATGATGAAAGTAATAATGCATAAAAATATTATGAAAGCAAGCTAGAAGGATCTTCCTACTCATAGAAGGCAGAGTTAAGAAAGACGTTCTTGAAGCCTCAGAATCAAAAGATCCCTTTTTGTTTGATAGAATGATTTTGGTACCCTTTGGATTGATCCATGAATCATGTCATACGCAAAGCCTTTATGAGAAATGGATTAAGAAGAATATGCCTTCCTTTGGCAGTGGCTCTTGTCGTCCAAAGTTACCCTTCCTTAAAGAAGGTGATGACAATGCACCTTGTCAACAACCCTCAGTCCTGCAACTCAAACAAAACACAAGAAGTTTCTGGTCTTTGATGCATCTTCAGAAGACGAATCCTTGAGCCAAGAATTAAATTATCCCCAAGTCGCACGCAAAACCTCAATGATACCCTTTCAATCTCCCAAAGAGTGAGCTAAGCCTTCATTTAAAGACAAAAATAGTTCTAATGCATCATTAGAAGATGAGGCCACTCCCTTGAAGGAATCAGATCTTTACCATGGATCTTTACCCGCCAGAAGCAATCCGTGGGACATTTATCTATGAAGTGGAAGGTGAAAGGCAATTGACATTCTTGGATGTTGACAACATTGAACGTCACTTGAAAGTGGGTCTAAATCTTCTAGAAGAGGAACTATTGGTCCTGTGAGACATACTAAAGGAGAGCTTAGACATGTTTGCATGGTTGTATAAAGATCTAAAGGGGATTGATCCCAGAGTATGCCAACACCACATCAATCTAGAGCCTGATGCCAAACCTGAGAGGCAAAGATAGAGGTGCATGAATTCCAATTATTTGGCTCTAGTGAAGACCAAATTATTAAAGTTCCTTGAAGCTGAGTTCATTTATTGCATGGCTAACAGTGAATGGGTTTTTTCCATTGTAGTCGTACCCAAGAAGAACAGGAAACTTTGAATATGTGTGGACTTTTGAAAGCTAAACTTGAAGATGAAGAAGGATCATTTCCCTATGCCTTTCACAGACCAACTGTTGGATAAAGTGGCACGCCATGAGCTCTATTTCCTCTTGGATGGATTCAACGGATACAACCAAGTCCAAATCACAAAAGAGGACCAATCCAAAACAACCTTCACAACAGAAATGGGGAACCTATGCTTACAGAGTGATGCTATTTGGGCTCTATAATGCTCCTGTTATCTTCCAACGAGTGATGATGGCTGCCTTCCAGAACCATCTACATGATTTCATTAAGGTGTATCTTGATGAGTTTTGTGTCTATAGCCTAATCTGTGAGCATTGGGGACACCTAGAGCAATGTTTTGGTAGATGCCGAGAGTATGGGATTTCTCTCAACCCCGACAAATGTGTCTTTGGCGTCTCATCAGGAGTTCTTTTGAGCCACATTGTCTTTGCACAAGGGATAGCAATAGATCTTGCTAAGATTGAGAAGATTACTCCCTTGACAATCGGGACTAATCTTAAGCAATTGAGGGGATTCCTTGGCCATGTGGGCTACTAGAGAAGGTTCATTGCATAGTTTGCGACAAAGGTAGCCCCTTTGCATAAACTCCTAAGGTTTGCATACTTTTGCGATGAAGATTCATTGCATTTAATACCTTGAATTAGTGTTTGATTGAAGCACCCATCCTGTAGCCTCGAGATTGGATGAAGGAGTTTCATGTTCACACTGATGCATCAGTTGAAGGCCTAGGTACAGTCTTATGCCAAAAGGGCCCCTCTAAGTTAGATCAACCAATCTATTATGCAAGCCGCAAAGTAACCGACTGAGAGTGGAACTACACAGTGACAAAGATTGAGTGTCTAGCAATAGTGTTTACTTTGGAGAAGTTTGACATTATTTGCAGTCAACGTATTTCAAATTCTACGTGGACCATGAAGTCCTTTCGTTCCTGATGAACAAGGCCGACATGAAGGGAAGAATGATGAGATGGCTCCTTCTATTTCAAAAGTTTGACTTTGAAGTGGTTACCAAACACAGTTGCTCTCATGTCCTGGCTCATCACCTTTCACGAACCCCTCAATGTGATGATGACGAAGAGAAAGATGATCCAGACATTCCTGATGCTTCCTTGTTTCTGCTCGAAATAGTTACCCCATAGTATGCAGACATAGCCAACCTCCTGGAAACCCAACAATATCCCTCTGGCATCTTGAGTCGTGAGAAGGAGCTTCTATTGGAATCATCCCCCTACACCCTGTTAGGTGGCGCTCTGTACAAGAAAGACAAGGATAAATTCTTGAGAAGATGTGATGCAGGAGAAGAAATCGGCATAGTATTGAAAGCATTCCATGATGAGCAATGTAGTGGACACTTCATAGGAGAAGCGATAGACAAAAAGGCCTTATTTGTAGGATATTGGTGGCCAACCCTCCATAAGGATGCCTATGATTACTACAAACGGTGTGACATTTGTCAATGAATGGGAAAGACTACCAAATCCAATGCCATGCCCCTGCAACCTATTCTTCCCCTAAAGCCATTCAAGAAGTGTGGGATTGATTTCATGGGCCCCATTGATCCGCCCACTAGAAGGAAGTAGAATGGATACATCCCAATATGTATGGATTATGTCACCAAGTAGTGTGAAGCTAAAGCTTTGAAGCGGGATGATGGAAATAGCATGGCCTTGTTCCTATACGATGTCGTATTGCTGCGCATTCGAGGTGTGCAAACCACCCAAAAGTCATGTGTGTGATTTAATACTTTGTACATACTTAGTTGTTATGTTTGATCTTTCATTCTATGCCGAAGACGGAGAAGAATAAGTAATTTTGGTAGACTGGTAACCCGAGATGCAACTGCCCAAAAGGAAGAAGAAACATGCAAATAAAGGTGTGGAAAGCTTACCTGCAGATCTTGGCCCAAAGGAAGGGGAAATTCAGATTTTTTCTGGTCAATCAGGAACCAAAGTAACTGATGTTGAACCTAGTGTTATTTGAGGTTTACCTCAGGAGAATTAGTGGCAAATACTGAAGGCAAGCAAGCTGATGCACGTGCGAGTTATCCTGCTTTAGGTAATGGTCTGGCTGAAAAGAAAGAAAAGAAGAATGCGTGTGGAAAGAATCAAAAGGTTGCAGAGGATGGTAAACATATACTTGGTAACACTGTCTCTACTAGTTGTAACGGAACTGCAAAAGAATTGCCAAGGATAGAGTCTTTAGAACAAGGGGATAAAGAAGATGTGGATCAGGCTGGAAAGGAAAAGTTTTTGAGCTATTTTTAAAAGGAGGCATTTTGGGCGGGACGAACAGGCAGAAAATAGGGAGCTCGAAATAGCATCATCGACGGTCATCCAATCGAGGACTTGAAGACGAATAGCTGATTGGCACTGCAGTACTGCGAGGAGAGGACAAAGGCCATAGCATCGATGTGGATATGCCTTCGCGGATCCCATGTCGAGCAAAGAATCAAACTAGCTGCTCATTGATCATCCCAATAAGGAGTTTTCGCGCAGTGTGGTGAAAGGCGATGGACAAAAGACCAGACAGTCATCCAATCGAGGCTAAAGAAAGAGTGTTTGCACTGATTAAGAGCTCCAAATGCACCGCAAGTGAATGGAGGAGCTACGGGAAGTGAGAGAGAAGATTGGAGGAAAAAGCTAAAGAAATTAGCTGAAGGGGTGCGCCCATAAGCTCTGTTTCATCTCCCGCAACCACGAATTCATAAGCTCTGTTTCATCTCCTGCAACCACGACTTCCTCTTGGCCCTCACGAGGAGCTAGATCATTGGCTTCTTTGAGAACAGGGCCTTCCCCTCCGGCATTGATGCTCTGCACTCTGTCCTAGTCGACGGCATATCTACTCCCCCGAACAGATAGACAAGAGAACACTGTTCCAGCTTCTCCCAATATAAAGCAGTCTGCTGTGGAAGAAGCCGATGCCACTACATGTATTACAAACAAGCGTATGAGACAAGAGAACCCTGCAGCTTCTTCCAGGAAATTAGACAGGGACGAGGTGATGCAAAGAAGTTAAATTCTGAGTAGTTCTGGGACTTGTAGAATGATGACGAAGGAACGACAGCAGCCTGTATATTTTATTACCTGGCCACTACACTACCTCCCTCTCAAGAAAGGCTTACTTGGATTGGAAGCCTGACGCTTGGTGGTTACAACTTTGAAAACTTTTGACAGATTGATCTTGGCAGGCGCTATGTTGTGTCACTCTATTTTGCGATAGTCACAATGGCTACAGTTGAGTTCGGATTTTTTTTAGAGGTCTTCCAAAGAATCTATGGTGGATTGATCAAGTCGGTCAGATTACATTTGTTATTGATATATGTGTCAACTTCTTTGTTGCACATAAAGATCGAGAGACTTATAAGTGGGTGGTTGATCATCGTCGCATTGCCCTCAGATATGCAAAGTCCGACCTTATTCCAGATGTGCTTGCCTGCTTACCGTTTGATGCAATATACCAGAGAACGGGTAGAAGAGAGATAGTAAGATACCTTCTGTGGATTAGACTCAATCGTGCCCGGAAAGTGACATCATATTTCCACAGATTGGAGCAAAATATCCGTATTAACTACTTATTTACGAGGATTGTGAAGTTAATAACTGTGGAACTTTACTGTACACATACAGTAGCCTGCATATATAGTTGCTGTCGGTGTCATATTACGTTGCCTTGAACTTCATGTACTCTGTCATGAAACTATGGAAGTTGAAAGATGTTGTTAATATCATGCTTTAACTTCATATGAGACAAATACTATACTGAGTAAGGAGAGACAAATTCTGAATTACATTGCTAAGGGTGCCACCCCACTATCATTCTTTGAGACAATTGCAACGAATGGAGGCTCTTCTTCTTTATGACTTGAGGTCAAGGATCTACAAATGCTGCAGAATCAAATTAAGAGGCCTAAAATCAGTTGAAGTCATCCTGTATTTTGCAAACTTCATGACAGAAATATGAATACTATTTGACATCATTTTTCTCATTTTTCTTATTCACCTGTTTGATCTTCTATTCTGGAATTTATCAAGGACTTCTGTGGTTGCGACATTGCTTTCACAAACCCTTCGACATCTTTGGTGAACCCAACGTGAAAGCGTCGCAGAAATTTCAGGATGGGAGACACTTCAGCCTCTATTTCGGCTTCTTCTTCAACTCCAGCTGCGTCTACTTCAGCTCCATCTATGACTGCTGCGTCAAGTACTTCAACGGAGGATCTAAAACAGATTTTGCAAAATATGTCCATGTATATGCAGCTCCAAAATCAGCAAACACAAATGTATATGCAGCAGCAACAACAATTGCATCAACAGCAGTTGTCTCAGCAAAGGCAACTCTATTCGGAGCAGGAGAATGCAAACAGCGCGACTAAGGCTATTGAAGCAGTTGAGAGTGAGAAAAAGCTATTTGACGGGCGTAATGTTTCAGCATATTTGAAGACATATGAGATCAAGATGGGGTTTTTTGGAGTTCCTGCTGGACTTATGAGTAAGTACTTCCTTCGTCTTGTCACACCTGCTTTGAGGACAAAGGTGACTGATTTATTTATTCAAAATACACATTGGCAAGATTTTAAGAAGGCTCTAAAAGAAGAATACTTCCTTGAGGATTTTGGTATGGCTACTCGGCGGTCATTCCGAGAGTGGGTCTACATGCCAAACAAAGGTCTTGCTGCTTCGGAGTTGATTCGAGAATTCGAAGAGAGGTATAGTCAGCTTGATGTCATTGAACAAAGAGCATTAGATGTTGAAAAAGTTGAGCTTTTCTTGCAAGCTGCAGATCCTGATCTTCAAGAAGAATTGGGTGAGCTTCTTGAAGATCGCACAAAGCCTATGGGTCTTAAAACTGATTGGCAGGATGCTCAGGATGCAGTCTTGACATTGACTAAGAGGAGAATATGGAAGACTCGCCTACAGAATGGTTCCATGACACCTACACCATCATCTGCTCCTATGCCTACTTCTATCCCTGTTATTTCTTCTCTTCCTCAGCCAGTTTCTTGGCCTATGCCAGTGCCTACTGTTTCTACTCCACCTATTCCTCCTGTTTCACGACCGATGCCTACACCTTCTGCTCCAAAACCATCCGCTCCATCGGTGCCTACTTCTCTTGATGACATAATCAAAGGTATCACAGATTTGACACTTGAGTCAGTCAAAGCGGAGTTGGTGGGTAAGTTGAAGGAACAGTTTGCTTCAACTGCGCCTGCTACTTCTTCTAGTGGTCCTATTGCACCTAGGAGTGCTCCTAGTGCTCCTAGGAGAGATTGGAGATGTATTTGGTGTGATAGTACGGAGCATCAGCATTGCAGGGATTGTGACTCTTTCCAGGATGCAAGGAGGCAAAATTTGGTATATTGGGGGCAAGATGGTAAGATTTGGTTGACTGAGACAGGAGCTCCACTTGCTACCAACTTTGGTAAAGGTGGAATGAAGAAGTTAGTGGAGGACATGGCTGCGCGTACTTCTTTTGTGACAGCTAGAGGTGATGCTTCTGCATATGGAGTACAGATTGAGAAGGGATCGGAGACTCAGTCCGCACTATGGACTTATGCTATGGAGACTGCAAACAAGGGGAAAATTCAGCAAACTGTTTTGACTAGTGCAGGCTCTAGCATCAGATCAGAGACAGGTTGGGACTCGCTTGTTGACAGGTATTCTATTTATGCTTATTTGGCTAAATCTCATGGTGCAGATGTATTTGTTGAGGAGAAGCGTAAGAGGGATGAAGACAATCCAAGTGCAGCTAAGAAGACTAGAGGGGGTGAGTTTGTTACTCCACCTACTGCAGGACCATCTTCAAGACCAGGGCCAGATCGACAGATGGAGGATGCTCAAAAGAGAGAAAAGAGGCAAGAGCCTAGAGAGAGAAAACAGCCAGGATTCAGATTGATGTCCGATATTGAGACATCTACAGAAATGAAGAAAATCTTTAATGATAAGATACTTGGCAGTGAGGTGACTTTCACTATTTCTGAGATTTTGGGCATCTCAAAAAGAGAGTTTCAGGATCAGTTTCAGGAGGTCCTGAAGAGGAAAAGACATGCATTGTCAACCACTGATGCACAGGGAGTTTTGATTGGAGAGTTGGATGAGGATGATGATGAGGTTATGGTTGATAATGCTTCTGTTTTGCCACAGGTAGAGAAGAGGGTTCAGCCTATGCATTATGCTGAAATTGATGAGCCTGTTTTGATACCGTGTAGTCACTTTTCACGGAGCCATTGGGCTAGGGCAACTACAGAGACGATGGTAAAGGTTGGAGAGAAACAGGTGCCTTATGTTGCATTGGTTGATCATGGTTCAGAGATTAATCTCATTGTTCGTGGAGTTTATGAGAGTAACAGATGGCCTATGGATGTAGAGCATGGGTGGCGTATGAGAGCCGCCAATAACACTGCAGGTGATTTATATGCTGCTTGCCCTAGTGTCAGGGTTTCTATTGGTGATGTAGAGGAGGATTTTCATTTCTTTGTGCAGGATTCATGCTCTTATCCCATAATTCTTGGACAGCCATTCATTACAGAGATGCGCATGGAGACAAAGGTCATGGATGATGGATCTGCTTATGCACGGATTCGCAGTAAAGATGGTATGAGAGCAGTTCAGTTTATGACTGTATGTGTGAACCATGTTAGAAACAGAGATACTCTCAGAGATGCACCCTTACCCACTGTGAGAGATTCGGGTTTTCATTAGGTACCGCTATTTCGCGAGACGACGGTGGTACAGAGGAGAGGAGATTGGAGTTCTCGCCTCCTGGCAGCAGTGTTTTCTCCTCCGGTTATGTTGGGATTTCAGCAAACAGTTCAATGAGCTATCAGAAGACTTCTAGGTTGCCTAGAGCTGCCAGACAGTATATATGCAGAAAGGAGAAAAATTTGAAAAATGCAGGAATTTTGGAGGATGATGAGCACATAGATGGTATGTATGACAGTGTGATTTGTGCAGATACGATGTCAGAGATGGGAGATATGCTGAAAACTGATATGCTGAATTGTCATGGTAATGTATTAGTGCAATCCCTGGACATGTTTCATGAAATTGCAGATTTTGTGTCACAAATTGAGTCAGAGGCTGAGGAAACTCAGCAAAGAGTGTTGAGTGCTGAAGAAAATCAGCAAAAAGAGTTTCCAGCTGGTTATGATCAGCTTTCAGAGAGACAGAGGGCTGAAAAATTTCAGCATTCAGAGTTTGGGGCTGTTTCTATGCAGTCCATAGAGCAGAGGGCTGAGAATATTCAGCCATTGGAGTGCAGAATTGCTGATTTACAGCAAGGTTTATGTAATGCAGAAGAGCATAATGAAGCCAGGGTTGATACGAAATACAAAACTGTGGATAAGAAGGTGAAGCCGGTTGCTGTACCGCTTCCACCTGACAGTGATCAGCAAATAGAGAGGGCTGCTAAACAGCAAATTTTGAGGAATCCGGAGCATATTGGTCATAAATTTTCAGCAGAGACACTTGCTGAATTGAAAATTGGAAATGGTGATTTCTTGTTACCCATGGAGAAGCAATGCTTTCAGGAGATGCTTGAGCGTCATGGAAGGGGATTTGCTTTTGTCCCACATGAGATTGGATGTGTGAATCCTGATATTGTTGCTCCTATGGTTATTTTTACTATTCCTCATATTCCATGGAATCTCCGACCTATTCCAGTGCCTAAAGCACACTTGTCAAAGCTGATTGATTTATTGAATGAGAAAATCAGGATGGGAATCCTTGAGCCTTCATCTGCACCATACTCAAATAGGTGGTTTACAGTTCCAAAGAAAAATGGTACTCTTCGATTTATTCAGGACATGCAGCCAGTGAATAGAGTTACTATCAGGAATGTTGGTATAGGTCCAGTTGTGGATGAGTTTGCAGAGGCATTTGCTGGACGTGCCATCTATTCTTTGGGTGATTTGTATTCAGGTTATGATCAGTTTCAGCTGGCTTTGGAAAGCAGGGACATAACCACCATGAGAACTCCTATTGGGCTTGTGAGGATGTGTACCTTGCCTCAAGGTGCCACTAATTATGTTGCGCATATGATGAATGCCATGCATAAGGTCCTTCATGATTACATACCTCAGCTTACTATGCCTTTTTTGGATGATGTGCCCATTAAGGGGTGTGCAGAAGAAGAGAAGAATGAGAGCCTAAATGAGCAGGGATGCAGATACTTTGTGGCTGATCATATTTCAGCATGTGAGAAGATTTTGATTAGGTTAGAAGAAGTGAACTTGACACTTTCAGGGCAAAAATCTGTTTTTGGAGTGAATGAGGTTATCATTGTTGGGCATATGTGTGGATATTATGGCAGGAAACCCTCACCTGATAAGGTGAATGCTATAGGCAAGATTGCAGAGTATTGTTCTACCACTTCTGAGGTACGGAGATTCATTGGTGCTTGTGTGTTTTATATGATTTGGATACCTCATTTTGCACACATTGCAGATTGTTTGTATCAGCTGCTTCGAAAGGGGCAGAAATTTTATTGGGATGAGAGCCACACTAGAGCCATGCGGAAATTGAAGAAATTATTGCAGAATGCTCCTACTCTTAGAAAAGCGGATTATAATTGTGATAGGCCTATTGTATTGACAGTTGACACTAGTCCAATTGGCATAGGTTGGGCTGTGGGTCAAGATGATGCAGATGGAAATAGGTATGCTATTCGGTTTGGGGCGAAAGTCCTAAACGAGAGACAGAGGAGATATCCGCAAATCAAGAGGGAGTTATTGGGGATTGTGACGGCTCTCAAATGTGACAAGGAGTACTTTATTGGAGCTTCAGTTGTGGTAGAGACAGATTGCTTGCCATTGATTGGTATGATTACGAGTTGCTCTACTCCGGATATAGCTATGTTGAGATGGATTGCATACATCAAGTCATTAAATCCGGAATTTAAACACATAGCAGGGAAGGATAATCCAGTGGCAGATATGTTTTCTAGAGCCAGGTATGATGATGAGGAGACTCTACTTGCAGAAGAGGATGATGCAGAAATTTCAGCCACTATGGTTGATCATGTTTGTCATGTCTATGATATTGTGGCTTTCACAGAAGAGCTCTATGCTGGAGATTGGTTGCAGATTGGCAGGTACCTTAGTACACTAAGCAAAAGAGATGAATGGACAGATGAAGAGTTCAAGAAGATCAGAAGGAAAGCCTATGGTTATTTTCTCAAGGACGGATTTCTTTGGAAGCATCCGAAGAAAAGAGGCGGATTACCTTTGCGGGTTGTCTGCGATAGAGAGACACAGTTACAGGTGATGAGGGAGTTTCATGAGAGTCCTTGGGCTGGTCATAGAGGAGTATGGGCTACTTATGAGAAAATCAAGGAGAAATATTGGTGGAAAGGCATGTATAGAGATGTTTCTCACTTTGTTGAGACTTGCAAAGACTGCCAGATGTATTCAGTAGTGCGTCATAGAGATGAGCTTCATCCGACCTATCCGCTAAGCATTCATTATAAGTGGGTAGTTGATTTGGTTACCATGCCTATGGGTCTATGGTAGATGAGATACATTGTTTTGGCTAGAGAGGATCTTACCAATCATGTTGAGGGCAGATCTTTGAGAACGAAGACCACTAGTGCAGTGTGTAAGTTCTTATTGGAGGAAATTTTCTGCAGGTATGGTTGTGTGGGTAAGATCACTGCGGATCGTGGTGAATTGGATGCAGATGAAGCTAGGGAGTTTTTCTCTCAGCTAGGAATCAAATTGGCTCTAACCACAGCATATAATCCAGAGGGAAATGGAAAGAGTGAAAGAGGGCATCCGCCGATAGTGAAAGCATTAGCCAAAGCATGCAGAGGACGGATTGGAGAATGGCCGAGACTTCTACCATTTGCTTTATGGGCTGATCGTACGACTCATAGTGTTACCACAGGATATATGCCTGCAGAGTTGATGTATGGTCAGAAACCTGTTATGCCGATTGAGACTTGTGCTTTGACTTGGTCAGTTTTACCTTGGCAGGAGGATTTGACGAGAGAGGAGCTCTTAGCTCTTCGGATTCGACAGTTGGAGAGGAGACTTGAGGATATTCAGCTAGCTATTGACAGGTTGAAAGTTGCTAGACTAAGGAACAAGGACAGGTTTGATAGCAGGCATCGCTTGCGGCCTAGAGCAATAGAAGAGGGAGATTGGGTACTGGTGTTTGATAGCAGCCTTGAAAATCAGCATACTGCACTTCGGAAGATGGTGAAAAGATGGTTTGGGCTGTACATAGTCAGACATGTCTTTGATAATGCAACATATGAGCTGACTGAATTGGATGGGACAGTGCTTAGAGTGCCTATTGCTGGAAAAAGAATCAAGATTTTCAAGAAAAGAGATGATGAGGATTATGCATTGGAAGAATTTTCAAGAGAAGAGCAACGACAAGAAACTTCAATGGAAGGGACAGATGATATGGCTGAAAATCTTGTTGATCTACCGAAAATGCATAACGAAGAGATTGATTTGTTTGTGGATCTTGATGATAATGTTCATGGGTAGTTGGCCCATCCGGAGGATGCGCAGGATTAGAGGGGGTGGATGTCGTATTGCTGCGCATTCGAGGTGTGCAAACCACCCAAAAGTCATGTGTGTGATTTAATACTTTGTACATACTTAGTTGTTATGTTTGATCTTTCATTCTATGCCGAAGACGGAGAAGAATAAGTAATTTTGGTAGACTGGTAACCCGAGATGCAACTGCCCAAAAGGAAGAAGAAACATGCAAATAAAGGTGTGGAAAGCTTACCTGCAGATCTTGGCCCAAAGGAAGGGGAAATTCAGATTTTTTCTGGTCAATCAGGAACCAAAGTAACTGATGCTGAACCTAGTGTTATTTGAGGTTTACCTCAGGAGAATTAGTGGCAAATACTGAAGGCAAGCAAGCTGATGCACGTGCGAGTTATTCTGCTTTAGGTAATGGTCTGGCTGAAAAGAAAGAAAAGAAGAATGCGTGTGGAAAGAATCAAAAGGTTGCAGAGGATGGTAAACATATACTTGGTAACACTGTCTCTACTAGTTGTAACGGAACTGCAAAAGAATTGCCAAGGATAGAGTCTTTAGAACAAGGGGATAAAGAAGATGTGGATCAGGCTGGAAAGGAAAAGTTTTTGAGCTATTTTTAAAAGGAGGCATTTTGGGCGGGACGAACAGGCAGAAAACAGGGAGCTCGAAATAGCATCATCGACGGTCATCCAATCGAGGACTTGAAGACGAATAGCTGATTGGCACTGCAGTACTGCGAGGAGAGGACAAAGGCCATAGCATCGATGTGGATATGCCTTCGCGGATCCCATGTCGAGCAAAGAATCAAACTAGCTGCTCATTGATCATCCCAATAAGGAGTTTTCGCGCAGTGTGGTGAAAGGCGATGGACAAAAGACCAGACAGTCATCCAATCGAGGCTAAAGAAAGAGTGTTTGCACTGATTAAGAGCTCCAAATGCACCGCAAGTGAATGGAGGAGCTACGGGAAGTGAGAGAGAAGATTGGAGGAAAAAGCTAAAGAAATTAGCTGAAGGGGTGCGCCCATAAGCTCTGTTTCATCTCCCGCAACCACGACTTCATAAGCTCTGTTTCATCTCCCGCAACCACGACTTCCTCTCGGCCCTCACGAGGAGCCAGATCATTGGCTTCTTTGAGAACAGGGCCTTCCCCTCCGGCATTGATGCTCTGCACTCTGTCCTAGTCGACGGCAGATCTACTCCCCCGAACAGATAGACAAGAGAACACTGTTCCAGCTTCTCCCAATATAAAGCAGTCTGCTGTGGAAGAAGCCGATGCCACTACATGTATTACAAACAAGCGTATGAGACAAGAGAACCCTGCAGCTTCTTCCAGGAAATTAGACAGGGACGAGGTGATGCAAAGAAGTTAAATTCTGAGTAGTTCTGGGACTTGTAGAATGATGACGAAGGAACGACAGCAGCCTGTATATTTTATTACCTGGCCACTACACTACCTCCCTCTCAAGAAAGGCTTACTTGGATTGGAAGCCTGACGCTTGGTGGTTACAACTTTGAAAACTTTTGACAGATTGATCTTGGCAGGCGCTATGTTGTGTCACTCTATTTTGCGATAGTCACAATGGCTACAGTTGAGTTCGGATTTTTTTTAGAGGTCTTCCAAAGAATCTATGGTGGATTGATCAAGTCGGTCAGATTACATTTGTTATTGATATATGTGTCAACTTCTTTGTTGCACATAAAGATCGAGAGACTTATAAGTGGGTGGTTGATCATCGTCGCATTGCCCTCAGATATGCAAAGTCCGACCTTATTCCAGATGTGCTTGCCTGCTTACCGTTTGATGCAATATACCAGAGAACGGGTAGAAGAGAGATAGTAAGATACCTTCTGTGGATTAGACTCAATCGTGCCCGAAAAGTGACATCATATTTCCACAGATTGGAGCAAAATATCCGTATTAACTACTTATTTACGAGGATTGTGAAGTTAATAACTGTGGAACTTTACTATACACATACAGTAGCCTGCATATATAGTTGCTGTCGGTGTCATATTACGTTGCCTTGAACTTCATGTACTCTGTCATGAAACTATGGAAGTTGAAAGATGTTGTTAATATCATGCTTTAACTTCATATGAGGCAAATACTATACTGAGTAAGGAGAGACAAATTCTGAATTACATTGCTAAGGGTGCCACCCCACTATCATTCTTTGAGACAATTGCAACGAATGGAGGCTCTTCTTCTTTATGACTTGAGGTCAAGGATCTACAAATGCTGCAGAATCAAATTAAGAGGCCTAAAATCAGTTGAAGTCATCCTGTATTTTGCAAACTTCATGACAGAAATATGAATACTATTTGACATCATTTTTCTCATTTTTCTTATTCACCTGTTTGATCTTCTATTCTGGAATTTTTCAAGGACTTCTGTGGTTGCGACATTGCTTTCACAAACCCTTCGACAACGAGAACATCATCACCCGTTTTGGCAGTCCCCTAGAGCTCGTAAAGTGACCAAGGTACACACTTCCTTTACAAGATTATGGAAGTGTTGACAGTATTGTATAAGATCCGCCATCCCAAATCCACCCCCTATTACCCCAGAGTCAACGGCCAAGTTGAAGTCACCAATTGCATCCTCTGCTCGATCTTGAGAAGGATGATTGCCGGACATGGCTATGATTGGGATGATTGACTTATAGAGGCCCTTTGGGCATATAGAACCTCCTATAAGGTAGCTACATGACAAACTCCTTTCCAATTGGTGTATGGAACAGAAGCCATCTTTCCTGTTGAACTCGAGCTACCCTCTCTGCGTGTGGCCCTCGGGGGGGTCACCTTATAGAAGCCTTCTATATAACATGTGTTCGAAGGATACTTTAAAAACCCATTTTTAAAAAAGTTTCACCATTTTATATGCCCCTTTTGTGAATTTTGAAGGCAATAGCTATACCCCCTCTATAAATCTAAAATTTGAATCCAATGTGCATTTTCATGGCCCCTTATGTATAATTCAAATTACAACATGATACTACAATATTTCAACCATGGAATTATCACAATGATCCAAGATGGATATCCAAACACGATGTTAATATTATGAAACTTTTACAATAGCACTGCAACGTAGAGCTATACACAAAAGACTCCAAGATCCACATGTCCAAAGCATGTCTTATAAATTTGAATTGTGTAGTATGTTAAAGGTTGTATATTATTTAAAAAAATATGTAATATTACCGTTTGAAAAATATTACTAGTCCGAATTTCCACTCCCTGTGTGAAACTCATGCAAAGGTTATTTCTGGCATTGGAGTTACCAGTAGTGCAACCTGTAAACCGTACGTGAGGAATCATGACCTCCCCATTGGCAAACTGGGATCGGGGTTCAAAACTACAGGAGAAATCCCTCTTGGGAGGAGGTTAAGGGGATAAAGGTGGAATTATTGCAAAAAAAAAAATATTTACCTTCCCCAGCCGATGCGTGGCTGAGGGAAGGGGATGGGATAGTAAGGGCAACATGAGGAGGTGGGGGGGGAGGGCCATGCAAGGTACCACGTGGGGGGAGGTCCCCTCTCCCCAAGACTATAAAAACCCCCCTTTGGGGGGGAGTAATGGGTGGAGGAGGAAGGGAGAGGCTGCGTCGCTACAGGAGGCCATCGTGGAGAGAGAGTGGAGATCGCTGCCTACTTCAAGCTGCCAGCCACCGTATGTGCCCCCTTTGGACATCAGCCGCCATCCTCACACGTCGCCTATTGCTAGGCACCATCCCTTCTCTTCCACTATGGGCTTTTCCTTTTCCACGTAGGTTCAGCACCCCCCCTAAAGCTTCTTAGAAGCTTCTAGGGGGGCTTCTCTAAGCCCCCCTTCCCATTGGATCTCCATAAGTCCATATTACCCCCGGGATTTAAAGCCCCCTTCCCACCAATCATATTTACACCACTCCCCCCCCCCCCCCCCCCCCCCCCCCCCCCCCCCCCCGAGCTTCGAAGAGGAAGCCAATAAGGCCTTCCCATTAGTTCCCCAATAAGCCCTTTCTGGGACATTGAAGGAGAGGAAGCTACAAAGCCCTTCCCACTAGATTCCCCCCATAAGCCCATCCCTATTCCTTCCCCCCCCCCCCCCCCCCCCCCCCGAGTCTTGTATAGAAGAAAAGGATTTCCTTAAACCCCCTGTCCACAAGATCTTTAACCCCCAAGATTTTGAAGAAATTAAGTATAAAGCACTTTCCACCAATCACCCACAAGGCCCTAGGCTTGGGATTTAGAGTTCCCTTTTCCACAAGGCCCCACAAAACCATTCCTAACCCCGAAATTTCAAGGTGAAGAATAGCTCTCAAGCCACCGTTGCCGCAAGGGCCTTCACAAGAACCCTAAGGCCTTCCAAAGCCAAATTCTGCAAGTCAATACTTCTGTCAAGGAGCCGTACGTCAAAGGGATTTGTGTGTATGAGGGAGATAGCCAAAGATCATAAGATTGTGAGCCAAGGCAAGAAGTTCGAATCCACGAAGGCAAACCAGAAGCCGAATTCGCGATGGCCCCTAAAAAGTCACAAGGCGCACCTGCAGGAGGATCATCTCCCAATATTCATGTGGATATCTCACCGAGCCCACAAGTCCAGGTTTTCTTCCTATTTTCTATCTACGTAGGACTATTGCATTTATGCATTGTTATTTCATGGAATTAGGTTGCACTTATGCTTGTCAAATCCACCTAGTTAGATGCGATCGAAATTTATTGGTTATTTTAAATTTACTAGAAGTAACTCACGATTGAAGATTGGTCATTTGCACTTTCAAAGGAATGGACAAAAAAGAGCATAAGGTGTTTAAGCATTTTTAGCAAGTTGCCTTTGTGCATTGCAAAGTAACGAATCTAGAACAACTAATGACTATCATTACAAAGTCAAAATTTTTATAGTACACCTTTGATTATGCATGGAAAGATTAAATCGCATGTCACATCTTTAGACAAATCTTATTCGTAATGATTCATTAAAAAGTCGTTATCAACCATAGGAAATTTCAAGGCATGGAAATGATTCCAGGGGTTGCATGTAGCAGGTTAACTCTAGCTTCAATTGGCAGAACTCTCATTTAACTGCATAGTAGTTAGGAAAGGTTGCATAATGCACATTCAGTGTACAAATATTTCATTCAGAAATGTAGTTAGGAAAAGGCTGCATGGTTCATTTTAATATAAAACCTTAAAAGTTTAGTGGCATAAATCCTGAATGCAAGCCCTAGTAGGATCAATGGAAATTATGCCGTAATTTAACATGTGTTTTGGTCTTAACAAGTAAAGTTAGGGATTGTGAATCTAGTCGTATGTAGAGGTAGTGAATCACGTGCTTACGTGAATTACGATGTAATGTGACTAGTTTTCCCCCTTTAGATCAAATCAACATCCCTAGGATTGGTTCGTCCTTGTCGTGAGACAAGTAAATTGGATTACCCAAAATACCTAAACCGCAAAGGATTCGCATAGGATGGTTAAAATGATACAATATACTCCAAGTGCTAACCAAGGTTTAGCACGTTAAGGACTTGACCTAGTCGCACTTGTTGCCAAGTCGAAACCCTCATACCCAAGGGTCCTGCTCACATTCACGGAATGTAGGGACAATTGGACGTACTTGCAAGAAACGATCTAGGGTTTCTACCCTAAAGATCATTGGTTAAAAAGATGAAACTCGGATTGAGTTGGAACCCCTAGGATCGACGATTCGGCCTAGTGCAATCGGGAATGGATTGGATATGAAGACACCCTAAACCTTGTTTCTTATCTAATCATGATTCCGTGATTAGAAGACGTCGTTCGATGGGCGAAATAGTCCCATGGATTAGATGGGACACTTGTGCAACAAGTTGCAACATTGCATAATCTTGTGGTTTGATCACAAGAGAATGGCCAATTCCTCGGAATGAGATTGGCAGATTCTTGCACAAGTTTAACTTGCAAGAGAATGAGTAGAAATCCTGTTATATCACCTTTCTTGGGAAAAGTCGCCAAGATAAGGGAATTAGATATTTGCTTGGAAGCAAAGGACCAATCAATAATTTGGAGCAACACAGTCACCATGATTTACTATTAATAGAACCTAAGGTATTGGTTAAGTTGGGTTAACAGGGTATGGCCCTAACCCAATGACATAAGGGTTAACAAACAAAAACTTGGGGATCTTGCCAAGTCGCAATTGATCCCAGATTGAATGCTGGAGGCATTCGGAGAGAAGGATTCACTCCTTAGCAGTTGGCCAAATAACGACCACTGGAAATGATTGTGCTTGTAACAGTTTAGAGAGCACTGTTTGCTTTGTTTGCTCAAGGAACTAAAGGATGAAAAGATATTTAATGCTTCTGTTGAAGGCCTGAAGGGAGAGGCAGCCTCAGTTACCCCCGACTGTCTTCCTGACCCTAACCAAGGGGGTTGTTACCCGCGCCGGGAATGTGGACCGAACCGGCCGCGTGAGGTCTCTCCGTTGGGCACTACTTGGAGCAGGAGGACGCTTGAGTGCTAGGGGGGGCTCTGGCCGTAAATCCCTCACCTTCCAGGCCCTGCACAAGAGGCCAACGTGACTTGGGATTGGATCTCGAGGCTCACATACTAGTCTATGGGAGAAATCTTGGATTAGTAATCCCTGTGGATTGCTGGATAGGCTTCGGGCGGATTATGGATAGCCTTCGGGTGGATTATGGATAAGCCTTCGGGCTGGACTTTATGAGTGTATTCCAAAGATAAATATGATAACCTGTTGAAAAGGAACTTGTTTGACACTGTTTTTCTATGTCAAGTGCTAAGATTACGTTAAAAAAACCATTGTCTAACAAGCTAATTAAGGAAGCTGCTTGATGCCTGTCTAACTAATTGTGGTAGGTAATTAGACAACTAAAACAACTTGAGGAAAGTGTGGTGGATGTGGCCATGGGTCCGTCCTACGGATGGGTGGTCCCGATTGGCCGGGAAGTTTTCTCAATCATAATGGACAGCAAGGAGATATTCTCAAAGGAAACGAATAGCAAGGGCGTTGACCTAGAGTCTAGGCTATAATAATCCCTGTTGATGCTGTTTTAGGGGAACAAAATGGGACTATGCCTTATGGCAGAGAGGTCGAGCCTTGTATCCCTATCATTTCCCATTCTCCTTGAACCAAGTGCAGCATGAATCAGCCTCGGCCCTGGTGTTTCTGCATAAAGTACTTCGCTCGGGGTTCGATGCTAGTTGCCGTTTAGGAAATGACCACTAGGGAAAACCCTGATTCATGTCGTCCTAAGTGGGAATGGCCAGAATACTTCCACTACGTAGCAGACTCGAAAAGTCCTAGATCGCAAACCACATAACATTCCATGGGAGTGCCGGGTAGAGCTTTCTAGACCTTCTTTTCGATGGATTGCTAAGACGTGTCCTAAAGGGAACAGGTGGACACGTTACAATTGGTATCAGAGTGAACCAACCAAGGATTTTTTTAAAAGAAATCTTAATAAGAAGAAGTAAAGTAAATGTTGTTGTTAGGAACATTTCCTTACTTTTGATGTTGTCTTGCAGAATTATGAAGCATGGAACAGGTTCTTAGTGTTCGAGTCATGTTTATGACCCCAATGCATTCCCCAGATTATTGACAAAGGATCGATATGATGAACATCCTAGACCGTATTTATAATCCATCACCTTTGTACATGGAATGGGGGTGGACGGATGACTCAGGAATCTACTACACAGCTGCCCACCGGTTTGCATACCTTCAAACTAACCTAAAGAGGATCACGCCAGTTTTCGGTGATTCAGACACCATCAGACTATCAAGGTAAAGGTTTCAAAACCTTGATTGATTGTGGCAGTACACATTCCTTTATCTCACCAGCTTGTGCAAGAAGATTAGGAATAGCCATAATAGAAGCACCTACCTTGCTTGTGGAATTAGCAAATGGTCGTGAGGTCACTTGTAACAGGCAAACTGCTAAGGTGGAGTTCTTTTTGGGAGGAAAGACGACTTCGGTCAAATTCAAAGTCATGAACCTAGGTATTCATGAGTGTTTACTCGGAATGGATTGTCTTAAACCTAAGGATGCCCACATTCATTGTGAAAAGGGCCAAGTTTCCTTTCGAAACTCTAAAGGGGAATTGGTCACAACTCAAGGGGAGGCTAGAAAGCCAAAAATTCAATTGGTCAAAGCATCTCAGATTATAAAGAAAGTTAAAAAGGGACTATCTCTCTACTTGATTAAGCTCAATAAGTTAGATCAAAAGCAAGAGTCTAGTGAAGAACCTTCATGGCTAAAGGAGTACACGGACGTATTTCATGAAGAGATGACAGAACTCCCACCTCAAAGAGAAGCGGATCATGAGATCAAGCTAGTGCCAAGAGCTGCACCAATTGCAAAGAGACCTTAAAGGATGTCCATCCCGGAAGCAATTGAGGTGAAGGAGCAACTCAAGAAACTGCTAGATCAAAAGGCTACATCCGTCCTAGCAGTTCACCATGGGGAGCTCCAGTGCTGTTTCAAAAAAAGAAAGATGGAACACTTTGAATGTGTATTGATTACAGAGGGTTGAATCAATCAACTGTTAAGAACAAGTACCCTATTCCTAGAATAGATGAGCTTCTTGATCGTCTTCAGGGTGCAAAGATCTTCTCCAAGATTGATCTCAGGTCTGGTTACTATCAGATAAGGATCAAGGAAGAAGATATCCCAAAGACAGCCTTCAACACAAGATATGGACACTTTGAGTTCCTAGTTATGTCATTCGGGCTCACGAATGCGCCTACCACCTTCAACAGCTTAATGCAGGATATATTTAGGCCATATCTTGATGACTTTGTACTCATCTTCTTTGACGATACCCTAGTCTATTCCAAACAGTAAGTAGATCATGAACCCCAGCTTTGGATTATCCTTGAGACAATGAGGGCACACAAGCTCTATGCTAAGATAAAAAAGTGTGCATTTTGTAAACGTCAAATTGAATATCTTGGATTCATCGTATCAGCGGAAGGAATCTTAGTGGATCCAGCCAAACTCAAAGATATTCTAGAATGGCCAATACCAACAACTTTCAAAGAGATACACTGTTTTCTTGGATTGACAAGACGGTATAGAGTCTTCATCAAAAACTATGCTTTGATTGTAGCACCTTTGACGGATTTACTGAAGAAGAAAACATCCATTGCATGGTCAGCTGCCAAACAAACAAGCTTTGATAGATTAAAGCAAAGTTTGGTATCAGTACCTATACTGAAAACTTCCAGATCTCAGTAAGGAGTTCGAAGTAGTAACTAATGCTAGCATGCTTGCCTTAGGATGTGTGCTCATGCAAGAAGGTCATCCTGTAGCATTCTCTTCAAGGAAACTGAAGAGCCATGAGAAGAATTATGCTACCCATGATCTAGAACTGTTAGCTGTCATCCATACTCTAAAGGTTTGGAGACACTGCCTGTTGGGTAACAAGTTTACTCTAGTAACGGATCATAAAAGTCTCAAGTGGATCTTTACCCAGAATGAGCTCAACATGAGGCAACATCGGTGGATTGAAGTGCTAGAGGAGTATGATTTTGAAATCAAATACCGACCTGGAAAAGAGAATGTAGTTGCCGATGCACTCAGTTGCAAGGTATTCCTTAATTCTCTAATCCTGCAAAATCCATCAACAGCTAGATCTCTAGCCACAAAAGTATCCATGCCAAACAACAAAATACTTGAGCTAGCTAGAGAAGAAGCATGCCATGATCCAGCCTATCAAAAGATGCTAAGGGAGATCCCTATCAAGGAACAGGACCAGAAGCTACAGGCTAAGTATCATGAATTCTCTATCAATAGTGGACTTGTCTACTATAGAACAAGATTATGTATATCGGCATGCCAGTCACTTGAGCAGAAGATACTGTGGGAAGCTCATGATTCCCCTTTCTCAGGACATCTTGACTATGCCAAGACCCTCAATGCAGTTAGGAAGAGATACTATTGGGAGAGGCTTAAAGGTGACGTTCTCAAATATGTCACTGAGTGTTTGTCTTGTCAACGTATCAAGGCCAAACATGTCAAAATGCTAGGGAAGTTGCAACCACTCGACATTCCCCAAATGAAATGGGAATTCGTGAGTATGGACTTTGTTGTTGGCCTACCCCAAGTTCAGGGAGGATACAACTCCATCATGGTTGTGGTTGACATGCTTACTAAGGTTGCACACCTTATTCCGGTTAAGACAAACTATAAAGCCTCAAACATTGCAAGGTTGTTTATCAAGGAGATATTCAAGCTACATGGGTTACCTAGAAGAATCATTAGTGATCGTGATTCTCTCTTCACATCGCACTTCTGGAGAGCTATCTTTGAAGACATTGGAACTCAACTCTATTTTAGTACACCCTACCATCCCCAAACTAATGGCCAAACAGACCGAGTCAATCAAGTCATCGAAGATGTGCTAAGGGCACACTGCTATCGTGAACCAAAAAGGTGGATTCAATACTTGCCTTTGGTTGAATTTGCCTACAATGCTTCTTACCAACAAAGCATTCAGATGACCCCTTTTCAAGCATTGTATGGTCATGATTGTCGAAGTCCCCTAAACTTCTTAGATCCAACCTTGAGGGTTGAAGCTTCAAGGCAGATGCTGGAAGAGATGGATGACCAAGTAAATTCAATAAGACAGGACATCCAAGCCATCAAGGATAGATAGAAGGCATACGTGGATTTGAAGCATCAAGATAGAACCTTCGAGGAAGGAGACATGGTCTTCATTCACGTACGCCCAAAGAAGAGTTCCCTATCCTTAGGAGATTGCAAGAAGCTAAGTCCAAGATATTGTGGACCATACAAGATCCTCAAGTGCCTAGGAACTAATGCTTATAGACTACAACTCCCTGAGAACCTAAAGGTTCATAATGTATTTCATATCAGCCTATTGAAGAAGTATGTACCTAATCCTAGCCATGTACTTGATGACCAACAAGTTGTAATGCCTAGCCAAAGAGTCCTTGAGCTACAGCCTGACAGGATCTTAGATGTTAGGGAGAGACAACTGAGATCCAGAACCTTGAGAGAATGCCTCATCCAGAGAAAGATTATCCTGAGGAGGATGCGCCTTGGATGGATGAGAGCACTCTCAACCAACAATATCCCCAATTCATCTCGATTCCTCCAATGGGGAGAGAATGTAATATTTCCGTTTGAAAAATATTACTAGTCCGACTTTCCACTCCCCGCGTGAAACTCATGCAAAGGTTATTTCCGACATTGGAGTTACCAGCAGTGCAACCTGTAAACCGTACGTGAGGAATCATGACCTCTGTATTGGAAAACTGGGACCAGGGTTCAAAACTGCAGGAGAACTCCCTCTTGGGAGGAGGTTAAGGGGATAAAGGTGGAATTATTGCAAAAAAAAATTATTTACCTTTCCCAGTCCATGCGTGGGGCTGAGGGAAGGGGATTGGCTAGTAAGGGCAACATGAGGAGGTGGGGGGAGAGAGCCATTCAAGGTACCATGTGGGGGGGAGGTCCCCTCTCCCATAGACTATAAAAACCCCCCTTTGGGGGGGAATAATGGGTGTAGGAGGAAGGGAGAGGCTTTGTCACTACACGAGGCCGTCATGGAGAGAGAGTGGAGATCATTGCCTGCTTCAATCCGCCAGCCGCTGTGCGTGCCCCCTTTGGACATCAGCCACCATCCTCACACGCTGCCTGCTGGACGCCGTCCCTTCTCTTCCACTATGGGCTTTTCCTTTTCCATGTAGGTTCAGCACCCGCCCGCTTCTAAGGGGGCTTCTCTAAGCCCCCCTTCCCATTGGATCTCCATAAGTCCATATTACCCTTGGGATTTAAAGTCCCCCTTCCCACTAATCATCTTTATCCCCCCCCCGAGCTTCGAAGAGGAAGCCTATAAGGCCTTCCCATTAGTTCCCCAATAAGCCCTTTCTGGGACATTGAAGGAGAGGAAGCCACAAAGCCCTTCCCACTAGATTTCCCCCATAAGCCCATCCCTATTTTCCCCCCGGGTCTTGTATAGAAGAAGAGGATTTCCTTAAACCCCCTATCCACAAGATCTTTAACCCCCGAGATTTTGAAGAAATTAAGTATAAAGCCCTTTAAACCAATCACCCACAAGGCCCTAGGCTTGGGATTTAGAGTTCCCTTTTCTGCAAGGCCCCACAAAACCATTCCTAACTGCGTAATTTCAAGGTGAAGAATAGCTCTCAAGCCACCGTTGCCGCAAGGGCCTTCACAAGAACCCTAAGGCCTTCCAAAGCCAAATTCCGCAAGTCGGTACTTCTGTCAAGGAGCCGTACCTCAAAGGGATTTGTGTGTACGAGGGAGACGGCCAAAGATCATAAGACTGCGAGCCAAGGCAAGAAGTTCGAATCCACGAAGGCAAACCAGAAGTCGAATTCACGATGGCCCCTAAAAAGTCACAAGGCGCACCTGCAAGAGGATCATTTCCCAATATTCATGTGGATATCTCATCGAGCCCACAAGTCTAGCTTTTTTTCCTATTTTCGATTTACATAGGAGTATTGCATTTATGCATTGTTATTTCATGGAATTAGCTTGCACTTGTGCTTATCAAATCCACCTAGTTAGATGCCATTGAAATTCATTGGCTATTTTAAATTTACTAGAAGTAACTCATGATTGAAGATTGGTCATTTGTACTTTCAAAGGAATGAACGAAAAAGAGCATAAGGTGTCTAAGAATTTTTAGCAAGTTGCCTTTGTGCATTGCAAAGTAACGAATCTAGAATAACTAATGACTATCATTACAAAGTTGAAATTATTATAGTGCACCTTTGATTATGCATGGAAAGATTAAATCGCATATCGCATCTTTAGACAAATCTTCTTTGTAATGATTCATTAAAAAGTCGTTATCAACCATAGGAAATTGCAAGGCATGGAAATGATTCCAAGGGTTGCATGTAGTAGGTTCAATTGGCATAAATCTCATTTAACTGCATAGTAGTTAGGAAAGGCTGCATAATGCACATTCAGCTTTCAAGCATTGTATGGTCATGACTATCGAAGTCCTCTAAACTTCTCAGATCCAACCTTAAGGGTTGAAGCTTCAAGGCAGATGTTGGAAGAGATGGATGACCAAATAAATTCAATAAGACAGGACATCCAAGCCGCCAAGGATAGACAGAAGGCATACGTGGATTTGAAGCATCAAGATAAAATCTTCGAGGAAGGAGACATGGTCTTCATTCGCGTACGTCCAAAGAAGAGTTCTCTATCCTTAGGAGATTGCAAGACGCTAAGTCCAGGGTATTGTGGACCATACAATATCCTCAAGTGCCTAGGACCTAATGCTTATAGACTGCAACTCGCACAGAACCTAAAGGTTCATAATGTATTCCATATCAGCCTGTTGAAGAAGTATGTACCAAATCCTAACCATGTACTTGATGACCAACAAGTTGTACTACCTAGTCAAGGAGTCCTTGAACTAAGGCCTGAAAGGATCTTAGATGTTAGGGAGAGACATCTGAGATCCAGAACCTTGAGAGAATGCCTCGTCAAGTGGAAAGATTATCCCGAGGAGAACGCCACTTGGATAGATGAAAGCACTCTCAACCATCAATATCCCTAGTTTATCTCGAGATGAGGACATCTCGATTCCTCCAAGGGGGAGAGCATGTAATAATTCCAATTCCAAAAAATAACTGCATTCGTTATATGAACCTCCTCTTAAGAGGCCAAAAGGATTAATTTTAGGAATAATGGTAATTATTATTATTATTATTCCCCTTTTCCCCCAGCCGACTGCCGTGTTGGAGGAGAGGGGAATAGCAAGGGTGACTGAGCACCGTGCTGGAGCTCATGGTGGGGGTAAAGGCCATGCAAGAGGCCGCGTGCGGGAGGGGGGATCCCCTTCCCTCACTGTATAAGAACCATGGCCAAGGGAGCGAGAATACTGACGGGGATCAATAGAGAGGAGGAGGCGATAATCATCATCACGCTGTAGTGAGGAGAAGAGTGAGCTGTCACGCTACCAGGCGAAGGGAAAGCAGAGCATACGCTGGGTGAAGTTTAGTGGGAAGAGGGGAGATTGTGACAGAACGCCACCGTTGAAGTGGAAGGAGACAGTGTAACGCCGCCTGAGGTGGAGTCGTGGAGGAAGCCGTGTCAGAGAGGGAGTTGATGCCGCTGCCACCAACAAATCACCATCTGCCGCCTTCATCCCTTGGGCACGTGGGGCTTCCACGATCTCCAAAAGCTCCTTAGGAAGCTTCTAAAGCCTCCTTGGAAGCCCCCTTCTTGTGGCCTTCCTCATAACCCATTTTCATGTGGGTTTAATAACCCCACCCCCCGGGATCCAAAAATCCCCTTTCCCGTGGATCCCATCCAAGTTTTTAAAAAGCCCATTAAGCCTTTTTTCTTTTTCCCCCTCGCATTCTTACTCAAAGGTTCATTTTAACCTCGGGGTACCTTAGAACCCCCTTTCTATTGGCCTTCACAAGACACCCTTTTTCCCCCCTTTTCCATTTCACTCAAGGCCCTTTAAAAGCTCATTTAACCCAGAAGTTAAGGCCTTCTTCCCCCCCTTTGGGTTCCCCACAAGTTTCCACTAGTCCGAGTTCTAAAACCCTTCCCGTGGGGCTTTGTTATTACCCTCTCTAGTGGTTTTAAAGCCCATTTACTCTAAGAAATAACCCCTTTTCCCCCTTAGGTTCCCCACAAGTTCCCATTAGCCGAGTTTAAGGAGGAAACCTATAAAGCCTTCTAAAGCCGGTTCCAAAAGACGGAGAAATTAATCAAGGAGGCCGAATCACAAAGGAAGTTTCACGTGTGAAGAAGACGGCAAGATCATAAATCTGCATCCAAGACGAAAAGGCAGCATTCGTGATGGCTCCTAAGAAAGCAGAAGGCACAACCGCAAGAGGATCGTTTCCTAACATCCATGTGGACATTTCACCATAAGTCCAGGTTCTTCTTCCTAAATTTGATTAACGTCGTAATATTTCAATTATGCATGGATCGTTTGAGGAATGAGGATGCATGTTTTTTCGATTAAAAATACTTTGGCTAAAAGCTCACAATTGAGGGATTCGGTCATTAGTATTTTTCAGTAAAACAAACAAAATAAAGTGAGCATAAGATTTCTATGCATTTCTAGCAAGTGGTTTTTATGCATTGCAAAGTAATGAAATTAGATTAATTAATGCCCATCTTTACAAAACGGAATTATGATAGTACACTTCGATTAAGCATGGAAGGAATAAATCGCATATCGCATTATTGAACATCTTTTTTCGAAATGATTCTTAAAGAAAGTTGCTAGCAATCGTAGGAAATTGCTAGGGTTGCATGAAGAAGATTTAGCTCTAGGCAAGTGGCCTAAAAACTCAAATCAACAAAAGGTTGTGTAAGTTCAGCATACGTCTAATTCATTCGGAAATGAAAGTAGAAAAAGGCTGCATGTTTAAACATAAAATCCTAAAGCTTAGTAGCATGAATCTTGTTTGCATGTTATAGGATGATCAATTGGAATTATGTTATAACTTAACATGTGCTTTGATCTTAACCGGAAAAGTTAGGGCTTGTAAATCAACTTATACATAGGCAATGAATCATGTCATTACGGAAATGGTAGCGTAATTATCTTCAAGAATAGACAAGTTAAATTGGTTAAACCTAAACACCTAAAAACCGTGAGGGACTCATTTAGGAAGGGTTAATTCAATGCAACATATCCCAAAGGGCTAACTAGGATTTAATACGTTGCAGACGTAACCTAGTCGCTCTTATTGCCAAAGCTGAAACTCCTATACCCTAAAGACTTGCCCACATTCATGGAATGTAGGGATAGTAGGACATACTTGCGAGAAATGATCTAGGATTTATACCCTAAGGATCTCTCGCTAAAAAGATGAAACTCAGTTTGAACTTGGAACCCTAGGACCAACAATGTCGGCCTAATGCAATCAGGAATGGATTGTTATATCTAATCATGATTTCGTGATTATAAGACTCCATTCCATGGGTAAATAGTCCCATAGATTTGATCCAACACTTGTGCAACAAGTTGCAGATTTGCATCATCTTGTGATTTGATCACAAGGAAATGGCCAATTCCTCGGAATGAGATTGACAGATTCTTACGCAAGTTACCTTGCAAGAAGATGAATAATTGTCCTGATATAGTACCTTTCCTGGGGGGTAAAGTGACCAAGATATGGGATTAGATATTTGACTTGGAAGCAAAAGACCAATCAGTAAATTGAAAAAACATATGTATTGCTATTTGAACTTAAGGTATTGATTAAGTGGGGTTAATAGGATATGGCCCTAACCCAAGGATATAGTTTTAACAAATAAACCCTTGGGGATCTTGCCAAGTCGCAATTGATCCCAGATTGAGTGTTGGATGCATTCGGAAAGAAGGATTCGCTCATTAGCAGTTGGCCAAAAATAACGACCAATGGAAATGATTGTGCTTGTAAGAGTTTTAAGAGCACTGTTTTGCTTTGTTTGCTCAAAGAATTAAAGGATGAAAAGATATCTAATGCTTCAGGTTGAAGGCCTGAAGGGAGAGGCATCTTCAGTTACCCCCGACTGCCTGTCTCACCCCAACCAAGGGGGTTGTTAACCGCGTTGGGAAGGTGGACCGAACCCGCCGCGAGAGGTCTCTCTGTTGAGCGCTACTTGGAGTAGGAGGACGCTTGGGAGCCAAAGGGGGCTCTGGCCGTAAATCCCTCGCCTTTCGGGCCCTGCACAAGAGGCCAACGTGATTCGGGATTCGATCTTAAGGCCCTAGTCTACAGGCGAAATCTTGGATTAGTAATCCCTGTGGATTGCTGGATAGCCTTGGGGCAGATTATGGATGAGCCTACGGGCTGGACTTTATAAATGTATTTCAAAGATAATATGATAAGATAATGAAAAGGAACTTGTTTTACATTGCTTTTCTACAACCTGAGGAAAGTACAGTGAATGTGGCCATGGGTCCGTCCTACAGATGGGTGTTCTCGGTTGGCCGTGAACTTTTCTCAATCATGATGGATGGCAAGAAGATCGTTCAAAGGACACGAACAGCAAGGGCGCTGACCTAGAAGTCTAAGTTATAATAATCCCAATTTACGCTGTTTTAGGGGAACGGAATGGGACTATGCCTTATGGCAGAGAGGTCAAGCCTTGCATCCCTCTCGTTTCCCATTCTCCTTGAACCAAGTGCAGCATGAATCCGCTTCGGACCTGGAATTTCTGCGTAAAGTAGTTCGCTCGGGTTCGACGCTAGTTGCCGTTTAGGAAATAACCAGTAGAGAAAACCCTGATTCAGGTCGGTCCTAAGTGGGAATGGCCAGAATACTTCCGCTATGTGGTAGAAGCGAAAAGTCCTAGATCACAAATCCCGTAATATTCCATGGGAGTGCCGGGTGGAGCTTTCTAGACATCCTTTCTGATGGACTACTAAGATGTGTCGTGAAGACAACAGGTGGACACGTTACAATTCTGATGATGAAAATGATGTGCAAACTGTTGATCAAGATGCAATCGAGGAGAAGTCATGTAAGGAGAGCATTGCCCTAGCTCCAACGTCTGCAGAAGTAGAAACTCCTGAAGTGCTAGACTCAAACTACAGCTACCCGCAACTCTAAAGATTCATAATGTATTCCACGTTAGCCTATTGAAAAAGTATCTACCTAATCGGAATCATGTACTTGGTGATCAACAAATTGTAATGCCTAGCCAAGGAGTCCTTGAGCTACGGCCTGATAGAATCCTAGATGTTAGGGAGAGGAATTTGAGATCAAGGACCTTGAGAGAATACCTCATCCAGTGGAAAGATTATCCAGAAGAGGATGCCACCTGGATGGAAGAAAATACTCTCAACCAACAATACCCCCAAGTCTTCTCGAGATGAGGACATCTCGATTCCTCTAAGGGGGAGAGGATGTAATATTTCCCCATGCCTCCCCCCCATGAGAACCCCCCCTCTTAATTTTTTTTAAAATTAACTTGTTAGCCTTTCTAAGCACAGTCTCTCGTGATGATCAAGGGAATGGTCGACATTGCTGGAGCATTCCTCATTGTAATAACTTCAGGGTTCGCAGCAGATTGTTCCCATTTGACAAGACTCAATCTGGAAGATGAAGAGCAAAGGTAAAGTGAAAATAACCAAATGACTGCTTAGAATGAATCTCAAGGTCCTGGGGAAGCTCTCGCAGAAGCCACCTGATCAATGGAGGTGGGAGAGAAGAAATCCTGACTGGTTTTTCTCCATGGAAGCTTGGCTGAAGCTTGAAAATGAAGAGAGAGAAGACTCTTCCTGAAAAGTAACCAAAACTTTACCATCTTCTACTCCATTTATCATTATCATTCAGGAAAATACCTTCAAAATTGGCCAAAAATGACCCATGACCTGCTAAATGTGGTGTTCCAACCTCCAAACTTGGTCCAAGGACTCCATTAATGCTCCTGACTACTATCCTCTTGGTCCTTAACCTGTGGCTCTTCAGTGCTCCTCCATTTTTGTGTCTGTCACTATGTACCTGAAGCTTATTGGATTTTCAAATTGAAAATGATGGTAATTGAGCATGTAAAGTAATGAAATGGATCAGAACAGAGCTCTGATACCACTTGTAATGAAGGAGGCAAGAGAGAGAGGAGAGGAGAGAGAGGGGGTGCAGAAGAGAGAGAAAGACTGCAGGAAGAGAGAGAAAGAGAGTGATGAGGAGAGAGAAAGACTAGAAAAAGAGAGAGAAAGACAGAAAGAGAGAGAGAAAAGCTGTGAGAGCTTGGAGAACGAGATGATGATGAAAGGAGACTTGTATTAAAATTTGATAATGAAAAATCAAGTCCCTAACACCTTATATACCAGTGTAGCTAGTATTTTTCCATTATTAAATCCCCCTCTCTTACACAATAATCCATTCTTAAGAACCACAAAATGATAACTCTATTGAACTTAATATACACTTCTATATATAATTTATTTATTTATTTTATATAATTTATATTATTTTTAAAAGAATGAGTATTAAAAATATATCAAAATTTATTTGTATAAGCAAAAGAAGTGAGAACTTATCTGTTGAGTGTTATACAACTTAAATATTCTCAAGAGAGTTGCATCATATACTTCTTAGAGTAATCCAAATAGTATGGTTGTATGCGATTCTTACTCTTCTTCTCCAAACAAGTTTTGATATTCAATATTGCATGAGATATAATATAAGAATAACCGTGTAATAAATAATCCTTATAAAGTGAGTTATTATTCACCACTACTCTTATCTAGAGAAAATATGTAAATCTAAAGGTTTTTCCATCTAATGTCCACATGAGATGTAAATATATTAATACCATCATATCCAGGATATTGAGAAGATAAATTTATGAGTCGTAACAAAAGAAATTAGATACCTCCCTTTCTCCCTCATGCTATTTCTTTAATTACTTTTTTTAGAGCATACAATCCATGTAAAAAACAATTCTATGAAATAAGACAATTTCATAGTAGCAAAAGTCTATTCACTTTAAAGAAACTAACAAAATAATAATCACATCACTCTTAAATTAAATCTTCACTAGATTCTAGAAAATAATTGTCTTAAGCTTGGATCTCACAATAAAAGATTTTAAAAGAAATATCCAATATAGATAATCAAACATTTTTATCAAATTTCTCTCTTCAGATTTTTAAAAACAAGAATTTAATGAATCAATGAATTTTTTTAAAAATATTTAAAGTATAATATTAAACTTTTTTATATCTGGTTTTCTTCCAAAAGCATTAATAAAATAATCATTAACTTCCTTTTTAAACGAACTCTCTTTAAAAAATCTAAAAAGAGATTTATTACTAAAATAAAATTTCAACATTCTAAACAAGCTAAAGAGATTAAGTACAATAACATTCTAAAATAAAACTTTAACCTTCTAAATAAAGTATTTACTATAATCATGTAAACAAGAATAGAAAAATACAATCATATCTCAGTCACTGTAGATTGAGTACAATAACTATATGCCTAATAGAGATGATATTCTTTTTCACGTAAGTTAATCCACAACATAACAATAATATCAAACATTATTTTAAAAATAGTTGCATAGTAATAATATTTATATGCACCTTCTTCAAGGTGCAATGTTAACCTGATATTCCCCAAATCTCATGGCATAGAGTTGATCAAACTACCCTTGTCTAGCATTAGGGTCTTCCATGAAGTCCATCCTAGGCTTGTAGGAGTTATGCCAATCCTCAACAAACCCAAGGGATGCCAAAGCCCCCTTGACACCCTTGTCACCTCCTAGCCTAAGATCCTCCCTATCGAGAGACCTCTTGTATTTAGGTCCTTAGCAGAGTCATACTAGCCCCTTGGTGAAGGGGGTTTGTCACTAAACCTTTGGGGTGGTTTAGTGCATAACCAGAAATCTACCCATAAGGACACAAGAACTTTTATACAAATAGACAACCAAGGCAATTAGCCTATTATCATCAGTTATCAAAACATTAATTTTCCATAACATCAAGCCAAACAATCAGTTTGAATATTCTCAAGGGGGTGCACCTATAAGAAATCATCTATTTAATGTGAGTTCAAAGGGTATTAAGAAATACCCTTTCTTTATAAACTATAAGGCCATAAAGTGAGCCCTTAAATGTAGCCATCATAGGCAAAATATCACTAAGGAAGCCTAAAAACAAAGGAAGTAGCTAGTTAGATTAGGGAAAGGTAGATGCTTTCACTAGCCTTTAGACCCACTAGTCAATACAAAAATAGTCTACATGATACAAATGAAGGAAGGGGAAGAGGTGGTGATATAATTATCAGCCTTTAGAAAGGTTTTCTTAACCTCTGGTGTTTTGCCATGTTTATGGTGTGCCCACACTTTGTAGGTGTTGCTTTTACTAAAGCCTCTACACACTTTGTACTTTCTGGTTGTGATTGAGGAGGGGTGTTGAGATATTTGCAATCACACCTAATGTAGCCTCTTTGTATGAGGCCGTCTGGCCTGAAGACATGTAGGCTGTAGGAGTCCCATTTGTACAGAGAGGGAAAACTGCTACCCTTCCAGCAACTATAAAGCATTTTACTTGACTACCACTTTTACATACATATATGATGAATGCAATAGCATGATGCTTTCTCTTTTCAATTAGTGTCTTGTCATTGTCAGTCTATACACAAGATTGTGCTTATGAGTCCAAGCTTCCATCTTGGAACCTAATTCACTTATGTAACAATCAAGTCCGTTGTCTCTATCACCATGCGTTCATTCTTCTTCTTCCATCCTCCATAGCCACTGCCATGCTCTAGAGCCCACATATTTCAATAGGCTTACCTATAGTGGATACTCGGTGAAACATTATGCATACGTGACAGAGGTGGATAAATACAAAGAGCATACATATTTTTTTCAGAAGCAATTAAGGATGAGAACTGGTGCAAGGCTATGGATGGTAAATATGAGGCTTTGTTGAAAAATAGAACATGGGATTGCGTAAGGGCAAAATGTCTATTGGATGCAAGTGGGTCTATAAAGTAAAATGTAAGTTTGATGGCTCACTAGAGAGGTACAAAGACAGATTGGTAGTGAAAGGATATGCCTAGTAGTATGGGCTGGATTACTAGGAAACCTTTATTTCGGTTGCTAAGGTGGAAACTGCATAGACTATTATTGCATTGGTTTCATCCAAAGGCTTGAATCTTTATCAGATGGATGTGAAAAATTCTTTCTTAAATGGTGATTTGGCAGAAGAGGTTTATATGGATCAGCCAGAGGGTTATGTGCATCCCAACTATCCGTGGTATGTATGTAGATTAAAGAAAGCATTGTATGGCTTAAAAATCCTTGCAAGTGTGGAATGTTAGGATTACTTCCTACTTGCAGTAGCTTTGATTTTAGCTAGGTAAAGCTTATCACAGCATATTTACCAGGAAAACAGAGACATGATATGTGATTTTGGTGATCACATGTGATGATATACAGGGCATTGATGACATAAAAGCTATGTTGCATAAAGAATTTTAGATCACAAAATTGGGAGAGTTGAAATTTTTCTTAGGGATCGAAGTTATGTGTACAACTCATGGGATATGGATGATATAAAAATAGTATGCACATAATATGTTGGAGAAGTATGGCATGCTAGAATGCAAACCTGTGGACACACCACTAGAACAAAGTTTAAAGTTGGTTGTTACTATAGGAAATGTGATAGAGAATGTGACTATGTATAGATATATGGTTGGGAGTCTAATCTATCTTACTTTTCCTAGATTGGACTTGAGTTATGCAGTTAGTCTGATAAGCCAGTTTATGTAGTAGCCAAGGAAACGTCACCTAGATGGTGAGAGGAATATTTTGAGATATGTGAAGGGTAAAATATCTTATGGGTTGTTCTATGAGCATCATAAGCCTGTTGAGAGCTTACAAGTTATTGTTGTGATGTGGATTGGGCTAGCTGTGTATGTTGAAGAGCCCCCTGCCACAACACCATGAGAACCACGAACCCGGCTAAGTAGAAGTTGCAAATACATTTACTGGCCATGAAAAACCTGCAAGAGAACTCCTTCTTCTTCACCAAGAACCATACTCTCATAACACACAAGAGAGATGACACAAAAAATATTGATAGATCCAAACCATCCTCACCCTCTTTTTCCTCCTTGCTCTTCATAAAAATGACCATGAAGCATAAGAGAAAGAGACCAGAATAAGAAGGCGAGTGTTGTGCCAAAATGGGAGAGAGGGAAATGAAGCATGAGAGGAGAAGATAAAGGAAGAGAGAGGGTGTAACTACCTCAACCTCCCACCTCCTCAAATCACCTGACAAGCCTCCTCCTTTTCCTTTCTTGGTATTATAAATTTGAACTTGCATACATTTTGCTAAGGTGTAAAGACCCTTCAATTTTGACAATAAGACAAAAGGTGTTGACCATCCCTTTTCCCATGACAATATTTATCATGTGAGTCTTTTGGACTATACATTTTACATTGCTTCATATTTGATTTTTTGACAAGAGAGTATAAAAGCAAAATGCCATTTCATAAAATATGTTCCCATGTTGAGCACATTTTGGTGCCTATATTTTCATTGATTTCGTGGTTATCATTTTCTCATGCACTTAAGTGTGAAGCATCCCCGCAAACAAATTTGAAGAAGAACCATGATCAGCTTGAACAAATCTTCATCTTCATCATCGGTCTTCATTTTATTTGTTGATCTTCAAATTGCAATTGGATAAGGAGAGGAATAACACACAAAAGAAATATGGAACTAGGACGTTGAGCCTAGGTTATAAGCTCACCACAAAAATTCACTTAGCACACAAAAGATAGGGCTCTCAACCAACTTGCACACAATAATAACTTCACACTTAGGATAAACAGAAAAACAACCACACCATGAAGCTCATGAAGAAATCCCAAAAAGATATAAAAATGAAGTGCATCCCTTGCAAAGGATATGATTTTGAAGTTCTCCCACCTGGAGCATGAATTTTGAAAAGGAAAAGAGGTGTAGACTTTATAAAGAACATCAATAAAGAGAAAACGAAATGAAATATAACATTTTATGAGAAATCTTGTGCATATTATGAAGAAGGGTCCTTGATAAACCAAGAAGAGTATATGAATTACTTCTAGATCCATGCATATGAGAGAAAGAAGGAAAAGCATAGAAACAAGACTCGTGGGAAGGTTTGATTGTTAATATTGTTTTTTAAGAAAGGGATTTTGATGGATCTGCTACATGCAGGAAGATAAAAAAGATAAGGTGTCGAGTCTGCCGCGTGAAATGAAGGAAGGAGCGTGAAAGAGAATCGGACGAATCTGATACCAGCACAGTTCTTTGCGTTTGGCTGGCATCACGATCATTGCATATGGTGAGCTACACTTCTTCTTGTCTTATCATAGCAACTCACATACAACTTATGATAGGCCTGTGAGAGATAGCCAGTGAGATTGTTTGTCTTGACAGCACTTAGGAGGGACTGAGTTTCTTGATAAGGTTGGTTCTATTGGGCAGGTCATGGCAAACCTTGCCTCTTGATAAGACTGGGCCGGCAACAGTGGCACACATGGAGGTGAAATGTCGCTGAAGAGGGGGTGATGAAGAAGAATAAAGGGAAAGAGAGGAAAGAGGGAGACACAGTGGAATTGGTGGAAAATGTTCAGTGGAAACATTAACTTATCAACTCATCTTCTCATTGTGATACAGCCTTCCTCTTCTTGATTTTACAAAACTGATCTTTTCTTCTTGAGCATATAGCCAAGAAATGATACTTTCCATGCCCCAAAATATAGCTACAAATACTTCTCTTTAAAGCTCCATGACCACCTCTTCTTGGCTAGTGCACAAAATGAAGAGCCCCCTGCCACGACACCATGAGAACCATGAACCCGGCTAAGTAGAGGTTGCAAATACATTTGCTGGCCATGAAAAACCTACAAGAGAACTCCTTCTTCACCAAGAACCATACTCTCATAACACAAAGAGAGATGACACAAAAAATATTGATAGATCCAAACCATCATCACCCTCTTCTTCCTCCTCACTCTCCATAAACTTGCATACATTTTGCTAAGGTGTAAAGACCCTCAATTTTGACAATAAGACAAAAGGCGTTGACCATCCCTTTTCCTAGGACAACATTTTATCATGTGAGCCTTTTGAACTACACATTTTACATTGCTTCATATTTTATTTTTTTACAAGAGAGTACAAAAGCTAAATGCCATTTCATAAAGGATGTTCCCATGTTGAGCACATTTTGGTGCCTATATTTGCACTGATTTCCTAGTTATCATATGTATGACATGAGATTGAGTAGTGGATATGCATTTGTTCTTCGAAGTAGCATGATTAGTTGGAGTAGTAAAAAAAAACCTACTATGGCTCTCTTAAGTATAGATGAAAAATACAAGGGTGCAACATTGGTTGCATGTGATGCTTCTTTACTAGTTAAGTTGATGGATGACTTGGATATTGTTGTAGATAAACTAGTTAAGCTATATTGCGATAGCATGAGCAGTGTGCTTCTGGCAAGCAATCTAGTTTATCATACCAGGTCAAAGAACATAGAGGTACATTACAATTTCATCACAGAAATGGTGCTTGGAGGAGGCACGACAGACCTCATACATGTGCAAATATCTTTACCAAATCACTTGGAAGAGATAAGTTCACCCATTTTAGATCATTTCTTGGGATATAGGAAGTGACTTGAGCTTGAGGGGGAGTGTTGAGATACGCAAGATCAGTCATAGTACTTCTACTAACTCTATCTAGTTGTAGAGTAGGTGGATGACATGTGTGTGTAATAAAGTCAGTTAGACTTAGCTAGTACAATTAGACTAAGTCTCTTTACTCTACTTATTGACTTAGGTTGTAGTAAATTGTACTTGGAGTTATTTAGTTAGTGTGGGTTTGATAAATAATAAAGAAAGAGTATACTAAGAGCTGACTACTCTCTATTGCCCCTATCTCTCTCTCATTCTTCTAACACCCTAGATGTAAATCCCTTGTATCTAGCGACCTAACCCAGGCTGTGAGCCTAGAATGAATTTTTTCAAACATCCTAATACTAGATTAGCGTGGATTAGTGTATCATGTTCAATGAGATTTGGATCCGATTCTTATATTAAGGGAGGGATTGCTAAGGTGGCATTGCATCTTAAATAAGGTGCATGGTAGATGCATTATTTTGCAATTGCTTCTAAAGGATTGTTTGACATTTTCTTTGTGTTTGAAATTACATGAAGAAGCTACTATTTAATGAATAATTAAGGAGAGTATGATCCCCAATGGGTCCCATCCTACAGATGGGTGGTCTCTGTGCGAGCTAAGAGTTTTCATTCAAGGCATTAGAATTAGGAGAAGACCAAATGATTGACTATTTAGTCTATCATCTTAGACCCCAGTCAATGCCATTTTAGAAACATAGTTGAGACTATACCCTGCAGATAGAGGGGTCTATGCTTATCACACTTCCCCTCATTTCTAACTCACTATAAACGACTTGGTCTTCTTTAGGTTGAGAGCTAACTTGTGAATGAAATGGCTTAGGGACCAACACTAGTTAAGCTATTAGCTGACCTTAACATTAAACTAGAAACTTGGATTTTGTTGAGATAGCTGCAATGGAGCTTCTGAGTAGAGATGCAAATTGAGAAAGAGAGAAGAGGTGGAGACACACAATTTGTGGTATTGAAGAGTGTATCTCAATAATGATTTTAGATAAGTATTTGTACTATGTACAGCATGGCTACCCTTTATCCCAACAACCTCCCCCCTAAAGGTAGTGTTCCCAAAGGTAGAGGAAAAGAATTAGCTAATTCTAAGTATATACAAAGCTGGAGAGACTATACCTATCCAATATCCATCATCTGCATGTAACGGGAAAACCTCTATGCTGGATGCAGGTTTATCATTAGTGTGCACCTTGACCAACTCAATGCTCTTACTCTCAAGTACCTCTCTGATGAAATGATACTTCACCTATATGTGTTTTGTCTTTGCATGAAAGACAAGGTTCCATGCTACCCTATGAAGGTAAACACATACCCTGAAGTGGACTTCCTGCAATCTGCCTGTCCAACATAGTCTACATCCATAAAGCTAATGATAGATGCCTTTTGCTTACCAAAGAAGATTCACAAATCCTTTGTTCCCTTGAGGTATTTCATAATACCTTTCACTTATTCCCAATGCTTCTTGCCAAGGTTTGCCATATACATGCTAACCACTCCCAGGCAATGTTTGGACGTGTAGTAACCATAGCATACATCAAACTGCCAATGGCTGAAGCATATGGAATCTTGGCCATTTTAGCCTTTTCATCATGAGATGTAGGGCTATCCTCCTCACTGAGTTTCACATATGGAGGAAATGGAACTCGGATTTCTTTCCCCCCTCCATATTGAAATGCTACAAAATCTTTGATACATACTCTTGCTAAGATAGATAGAGTAACCCCTTCGATCTATCTCTGATTATCTGCATCCCAAGAATGTGATTGGCATCACCAGGATCCTTTATCCCAAGATTCTTGGCCATTTCAGCCTTTTCATCATCAGATGTAGGGTTTTCCTCTTCACCGAGTTTCACATATGGAGGCAATGGAACTCCGATTGCTTTCCCCCCTCCATATTGAAACACTGCAAAATCTTGGATACATACTCATGCTGAGATAGATAGAGTAACCCTTCTATCTAACTCTGAGTATCCGCATCCCAAGAATGTGATTGGCATCACCAAGATCCTTCATGTTAATGCTGCCATGAAGACTTTGCTTCAATGAATCCAAGGTATGAGTATCCCTACCAGCAATTAGCTTGTCATCAACATATAGAACCAAAATAATCAGGCTGTCATCTACTACTTTTTTTTTGTACAAGCAGTGATCAACTTGACTTCTTTGAAAGCCTTGAGATTGCATGAAAGTATCAAATTTATGATACCATTCCCGCGGTGCTTGTTTTAGCCCATACAAACTTTGTTTTAATTTACAAACCATTGTCTCTTTGCCTTTAGCAACAAAACCCTCAAGCTTTTGTGCATATATATGTCCTCATGTAGATCACCATGTAAAAATGCAGTCTTCACATCCATCTATATGAGCTCCATATCCTCAACTGCAACCAAGTCCAAAATGATTCTTAGAGTATTCATCTTGATTATAGGAGAGAAGATCTCGTCAGAGTCAATTCCATATTCCTGCTTGTACCCTTGTGCAACTAACCATGCTTTGTACTTTGGTGAAGAACAAAAAGTGACCCTCATCTTGCAAACCCACTTGCATGGAAGAGTTTTCTACCCTTTAGGCAGTTGCACCTGTTGAGAGAGATATTGAGATAATGGTCGGAGCAACATAGAAGAGCCATATGCTCTCATCTCTCCTTTTTCATATTATTCCATAACATATATATCAAAGTGAATACAACACTCTAAGGTCTACAAACCATTCACACACAACCTAAAGTAACTGACTTATTTAATGACCCACACTTGCTAATACAGCTAGACACAGTTAAGATTCTATAAGTCACACACATGAGCTTGAAGTCTCAACACTCCCCCTCAAGCTCAAGATAAAACCTGTACACCAAGTAGCTATCGGAATTGACTAAAATCATCTTTACCCAAAGACTTGGTAAAGATATTTGCGACCTATTCATTAGTCTTCACATGCATAAGGTCTACTTTCCCTACAAGAACCATCTCTCTGATAAAATGGTAGTGTACCTCAATGTGTTTAGTCCTGGCATGATAAATTAGATTTGTTGCTAGGAGTACACTATTGAGATTATCGCATAACAAGGTGACTCGAGCATCCACCTATATGTCCAAATCAGCCATAAGATTAAGCAGCCATCAAATCTCACATGTTACCAATACAACACCCATGTACTTTGCCGCCTTAGTGCTAGACAATGCAACCATAGGTTGCTTCTTGCTGCTCCAATTGATGATTCCACTTCCCAATCCAAAAGCATAATCCCTTGTAGATCTATGATAATATGAGCATCCTACCCAATTTGCATCCATGTATCCAACCAGTGTCAAGGGGTATCTTCCACATACAACCCATAATCTACAGTGGACTTCATATATCTCATAATCTGCCTACCAGCATCCAAATATAGCTTTCGAGGCTACTACATGAACTGACTTATGAGGCCAACAACTTTAACTCAAGTCAGGCCAGGTGATGGTCAAGTAGATTAAACTTCCAACTATGTGCCTGTACATATTCACATCATCAATTTCAGCTCTAGTGCTAATGTCCGACTTGGAATTCTAATCAAGAGGTGTATCTAGTAGTTTACATTTAGCCATGCCATATTTCTTTAGCATTTCCATGGCATAGTGTTTCTGCATCAGCCATAAACCATTTTCAGTTTTGATCACCTCAATACCAAAAAAATACTTTAGTTCACCTAAGTTTTTCATATCAAATTCTAATTTTAGCATTCACATAACATGTTGTATTCCCAAGTTATCATCACCTGTGATTATTAAATCATCAACATAGATAACCACTACAACCAAACCTTTGCCTACCTTTTTTGTAAACAGACTATGTCATTGATAAGTCCTACAAACAATGAATTCCAAAATCTACAAGTAATTATTGATCCTTACATGCCAGGCTCTCGGAGCTTGCTTCAGCCCATACAATACTTTTTTTAGTTTGCATACATAATGCTGAAAATTAGGGTAAACTCGTTGGGGTTCCGCCCACCCGTCGAGGTTCTGCCCACGCGCTTCTCTCAATAGGCATTCTTTAGTTATTTAATTAGGTCCTATCACATTTATAAGTGATGTTTGAAATCAACTTCCTTAATTAAGCCCTTTAGGGAAAATAGGATTTGTTCATGTAATTTATATCAAAGATACAAAAAATGAGCAAGAAATCCTTTTGACAAACAAGTTCCTTGACTTATCTTCCAATTAATCTTTGTCTCCTACCCATACAGGAGAAATTATATATCCGTTCTGCCCTACAGAAGTACCCAGTCCAAATCACATGGCACCATAATTTCCATCCTTTATCTAGATGTAATATTTCCGTTGAAAATATTTCTAACCCGCAAGGGAATGCCAGCATTGAATAAATGGACAGTGCAATTGTACAACCTCAGTCGGCATAAATGAGACCAAAGTCAATGAAACCCGCTTGTTTTCGTGTGAACCTCCTCTTGGGAGGAGGTCATGAGGATAATATTGGAATTATGGCAATTTTTTTTTAAATTGTCCCCTCTTTTCCCCAGCCGACAATCGTGCTGGAGGAGAGGGAGAGAGGTGCTTATGACTAAGCATCTAGCTGGAGCCATGGGGGGGTTAATGCTCATGCATCAGACCGCATGGGGGAGGGGAGGTACCTCTCCCTGTCCCTAAAAAAACCATCGCCATGGGAGTAAGGAAGAGAAAGGGAGCATAACGCTGCCAGGCCAAGGGAGCGGTGGAGAGGCTGAAGGTGAGAGCCATGAGGTTGCCGTGTGAGTGAGAGGAGTAATTTTGCTTCAGCCGCCTCCAATTAGAGTGTCGTGAGGCTGCCGTAGACCATCGTGGAGGGAGGAGGATCGACGCCTCTAGGCCGTGTGAGGGAGAGAGTTGAGCCACACTGCTCTGTGCCGCATCGTGAGGGAGGAGCGCTGTCGAAGCTGTCATTTCAGCCTGGGCGCCAGCAAGCCGCCATTGAAAAACATCTTCTCTTCCTCCACGTGGAGTGGCCATGACTACAAAAGCTTCCCAGAAGCTTCTTAGGAAGCTTCTAAGGGGGGGCCTCCTTAAGGCGCTTTCCCTTGCATTTTTACACAAGGGAATTTTTACCCGGGAAATTAAGATTTTCCCTTGCCTTTTCCCCTCGAGAATTTAGCCCTTTTCGTTGGAATTCTTCCCACGCAAGTCCATATTTTATCCCCTAGAATTTAAGCTTCCTTTGCAACCCAAAACCCGGGTTATAAAGACCCTTCCCATGGGAAATCCCCACTCAAATTCATATGTACATGTGGGCTCTTAAAAACCCTTCCTATTGCCCTTCTCAAGCGGTCTCTTATATCCCCAGAAATTAGACTTTTCCACCTTACATCCCCCATAAGCCACACTAGCCGGATTTAAAAGGCCTTTACGTAGCAATTCCACAAAGACTTTTTACAACCCCGGTTTCCTTTTAAAAGCCTTCCATTTCAAGTCTTTTAAATCCATTCCCTACTTCGAGGAGGCAGATTTAAGGCCTTCTAAAGCTGGATTCTGAAAGACGGTGGAATCAATCAAGGAAGCCGAATCACAAAGGGAGTTTCGCATGCAAAGGAGACGGCCCAAGAACATAAGTCTGCAGTCAAGGCAAGAAGGTTGAATACCCGATGGCTTCTAAAAAGGCACAAGGCGCAACCATAGGAGGATCATCTCCTAACATCCATGTGGACATTTCACCACAAGTCCAAGTTTTCTTCCTAATTTTTAATTTACGTCGTAATATTTCAATTGTGCATGGATCGTTTTAGGAAATAGAATGCACTTTTTCGATTGAAATACTTTGGCTAAATTAAAGGAAATAGCTTATTATCAAGGAATCGATCATTTGTATTTTTTTCAAATAAAAGAATGTAAAAAAAGGAGCATAAGATCTCTATAGCAAGTGGTTTTTATGCATTGCAAAGTAACGAATTTAGATCAACTAATGCCCATCTTTATAAAGTCGAAATTATTATTGTACACTTCGATTATGCATGGAAAGAATAAATCACATGTCGCATTATTCGGCATCTTTCCTTCGAAATGATTCATTAAAAGAAGGTCGCTAATAATCCATAGGAATTTGCAAGGCATGGAAATGGTTCTAGAGCTGCATGAAGTAGATTAAACTCTAGTCAATTGGCTTAAATCACAATCAACTACGAAAATAGTTATGAAAGGTTGTGTAATGCTCATTCAGCATACGAATATCTCATTTAGAAAAGAATTTAGAAAAAGGTGCATGGTTCACATAAAACCTTAAAGTTTAGTAGCATGAATCTTGAATGCATGTTATAAAAGGATCAATTGGAATTATGCCATAACTTAACATATGCTTTGATCTTAACCAGAAAAGTTAGGGTTTGTAAATCTACTCATATGTAGGTAATGAATCATGTGGTTATGAAAATGGTATCGTAAATATCTTCAAGAATAGACAAGTAAATTGGTTTAACCTAAACACCTAAACCGCGAGGGACTCGTTTAGGAATGGTTAAATTGATGCAACATATCCCAAGTGCTAACTAGGATTTAGCATGTTGACGATATGACCTAATCGCTCTTATTGCCAAAGCTGAAACCCTTATATCCTAAAGACTTGCCACATTCACGGAATGTAGGGACACTAGGACGTACTTGCGAGAGACGATCTAGGGTTTTTACCCTAAGGATCACTCGCTAAAATAATGAAACTCGATTTGGATTTGGACCTTTAGGACCGACAATGTCGGCCTAGTGCAATCAGGAGCGGATTGTTATGAAGACACCCTAACCTTGTTCCTTATCTAATCATGACCCATGATTAGAAGACACCATTTGACGGGTAATATAGTCCCATGGATTAGATGCGGCGCTTGTGCAACAAGTTGCAGAGCCGCATGATCTTGAGATTTGATCACAAAGAAATAGCCAATTCCTTGGAATGAATTTGGCAGATTCTTGCACAAGTTTATCTTGCAAGAAGATGAGTAAGTATCCTGACATAGCACCTTTCTTGGGAAAACGAATAGAACTTAAGGTACTGCTTAAGTTGGGTTAATAGGGTACGGCCCTAACCCAAGGATATAAGGGTTAACAAACAAACCCTTGGGAATCTTGCCAAGTCACAATTGATCCCGGATTGAATGCTGAATGCATTTGGAAAGAAGGATTCACGCCTTAGCAGTTGGCCAAATAACGACCACTGGAAATGATTGTGCTTGTAACAATTGTATTGAGCACTGTTTTCTTTGTTTGCTCAAGGAATTAAAGGATGAAAAGATATCTAATGCTTTCAGGTTGAAGGCGTGAAGGGAGAGGCAGTCTCAGTTACCCCCGACTGCCTCCCTGACCCTAACCAAGGGGGTTGTTAACCGCGCCGGGAAGGTGGACCAAACCCGCCGCGAGAGGTCTCTTTGTTCAGCGCTACTTGGAGCAGGAGGACGCTTGGGTGCCAGGGGGCTCTGGCCATAAATCCCTCACTTTTCGGGCCCTGCACAAGAGGCCAACGTGACTCGAGATTGGATCTCAAGGCCCACATACTAGTCTATGGGCAGAATCTTGGATTAGTAATCCCTGTGTATTGCTCGATAGCCTTCGGGTGGATTATGGATAAGCCTACAGGCTAGACTTTATAAATGTATTTCAAAGATAAATATAATAACCTATTGAAAAGGAACTTGTTTGACATTTCTTTTCTATGTCAAGTGCTATGATTAAGTGAAGGAACCGGTGCCTAATGGACTAATTAAAGAAACTGTTTGATGCATGTTCAACTAAATGTGGTAGGTAATTAGACAACTAAAACAACCTGAGGAAAGTGCGGTGGATGTATCCATGGGTCCGTGCTACAGATGGGTGGCCTTGGTTGGCCGAAAACTTTTCTCAATCATGATGGACAGCAAGAAGATCGTTTCAAAGGACATGAACAGCAAGAGCGCTGACCTAGAGTCTAAGTTACAATAATCCGAGTTTACGCTATTTTAGGGGAATGGAATGGGACTATGCCTTATGGCAGAGAGGTCAAGCCTTGCATCCCTCTCGTTTCCCATTCTCCTTGAACCAAGTGAGTGTGAATCCGCTTCGGCCCTGGCGTTTCTGCGTAAAGTAGTTCTCTCGGGTTCAACGCTAGTTGCCATTTAGGAAATGACCATTAGAGGAAACTATTATCCAGGCACAACCTTAGGCACAGATTCCCAATCCGCCTCCTACATCAAGTACTGTCATAATCCAGGAGAAGAAGTTTCTTCTCAAGCAGATTAAGCCAGCTGAATTTGACAGGAAAGGCATGTATGTCCAAGTGGATGCTGAAATTTGGATTGAATCTATGGAGGATTACTTTGAAGCAACCGGTACTGCACTTGCCAACCAGGCTATGCTCGCCAAGCTAAAGCTCACTAGCAAAGCCAAGCTTTGGTGGAAGCAATGGTGTAGAGATTAAGGGATTGCCAAAGGATCTGTTACCTGGGAGAAGCTGAAGAAAGCCGTGCAAGGAAGATACTTACCACCTGCATATTGCACGCAGAAAATGAATGAGTTCTACGAGCTGAAATAGCTGGGACTCACTCTTGACGCATACTACTCTAAATTCATCTCACTTCTTAAGTATGCGCCACAGATGGACATGACACAACAGGTGTCAAAATTTTGTGCTGGTTTAAATGCACTAGTGAATACTGTCTCGAATCTATGCGCTCATCAGATCTATAGGATGCACTAATTCGAGCTGCACCTATAATTCAGGAGGTGCAGGCTAGGCCAAGAGGTAACAAAACTTGGTCTTATAATGACCCGAATAGAGGAGCATATAGGCTTTAAATAAACAGAGTTCAAGGTCAAAATCGGGGACAAAGAAAGAAAGCAAGGACTAATAATGTCAACAACTTTGTCCCTACCAAAAGCAATGACCGGAACTTCCATTGTTTCCATTGCAACGAGCCCGGTCATTTCAAGAGGCAATGCCCCAAGCTTGGAGGAGGACATCGCAAGCACCTTTCCAAGGAATTGGCTATGGTGGCTAGGGAGCCTCTACCCGACAGAGGAAGAACCACCTGCGTTGCCAACAGGGAAATGTGCAAAGAAGAAGATCCGACCATGGAAGCAGAGTTTGAAAGGGCGACAATCCATGCTGCTCTACACAGGAAAGGCCCGAATCGCTAGTTCTCGGTGATTCAGACGCTATCGGATTATCAAGGTAAAGGTTTCAAGACCTTGATTGATTGTGGCAGTACACATTCCTTTATCTCACCAACTTGTGCAAAAATATTAGGAATAGCCACAGTAGAAGCACCTATCTTGCTTGTGGCATTGGCAAATGGTCATGAGGTCAATTGTACCAGGTAAACTGCTAAGGTGGAATTCTTTCTGGGAGGAAAGACGACTTCGATCAAATTCAGAGTCATGAACTTAGGTATCCATGAGTGTCTACTCGGAATGGATTGGCTTAAACCTAATCACGCCCACATTCATTGTGGAAAGGGCCAAATTTCCTCTCGGAACTCTGAAGGGGATTTAGTCACAACTCAAGGTGAGGCTGGAAAGCCAAAAATTCAATTGGCCAAGGCATCTCGGAATATAAAGGGAGTCAGAAAAGGACTACCTGTCTACTTGGTTAAGCTCAACAAGTTAGATCAAAAGCAGGAGTCTAGTGAAGGACCTTCATGGCTAAAGGAATACGTGGACGTATTTCCTGAAGAGTTGACAGAACTCCCGCCTCAAAGAGAAGTGGATCATGAGATCAAGCTAGTACCAGGAGCTGCACAATTGCGAAGAGACCCTATAGAATGTCCATCCCGGAAGCAATTGAGCTGAAGGAACAACTCAAGCAACTGCTAGATCAAGGCTACATCCATCCTAGCAGTTCACCATGGGGAGCTCCAGTACTGTTCCACAAAAAGAAAGATGAAACGCTTCGACTATGTATTGATTACAGAGGGTTGAATCAATTAACTGTCAAGAACAACTACCCTATTCCTAGAATAGATGAGCTTCTTGATCGTCTTTAGGGTGCCAATATCTTTTCCAAGATTGATCTTAGGTTTGGTTACTATCAGATAAGGATCAAGGAAGAAGATATCCCAAAGACGGCCTTCAACACAAGCTATGGACACTTTGAGTTCCTAGTTATGTTATTCGGGCTTACGAATGTGCCTGCCACCTTCAACAAGTTAATGTAGGTTATCTTTAGGCCATATCTTGATGACTTCGTACTCATCTTCTTTGATGACACTTTATTCTATTCCAAACAGGAAGAAGGTCATGAACCCCAACTTCGGATTGTCCTTGAGACAATGAGGTCACACAAGCTGTATGCTAAGATGAAGAAATGTGCATTCTTCAAATGTCAGATTGAATATTTGGGATTCATCGTATCAACGGAAGGAATCTCAGTGGATCCAACAAAAGTCAGAGATATTCTAGAATGGCCAATACCAACAACTATCAAAGAAATACGCACTTTTCTTGGATTGATAGGATGGTATAGGGTCTTCATAAAAAATTATGCTTTGATAGTAGCACCTTTGACGGATTTACTGAAGAAGCAAACCTCTATTGCATGGTCAACTGCCGAGCAAACTAGCTTTGATAAATTGAAGTAAAGTTTGGTATCAGCACCTATCCTAAAACTTCCAGACCTCAGTAAAGAGTTCGAGGCAATAATTGATGCTAGTACGCTTGCCTTAGGATGTGTGCTCATGCAGGAAGGTCATCCTGTAGCATACTCTTCAAGGAAACTAAAGAGCCATGAGAAGAATTATGCTACTCATGATCTAGAACTGTTAGCTGTCATCCATGCTCTAAAGCTTTGGAGACACTACCTGTTGGGAAACAAGTTTACACTAGTGACTGATCATAAAAGTCTCAAGTGGATCTTTACCCAGAACGAGCTCAATATGAGGCAACGTTGATGGATTGAAGTGCTGGAAGAGTATGACTTTGAAATCAAATATCGACCTGGAAAGGAGAATGTAGTTGCCGATGCACTCAGTTGCAAGGCATTCCTTAATTCTCTAATCTTGCAAAACCCATCAACAGCTAGATCTCTAGCCACCAAGGTATCCATGCCGAAAAATCCAATACTTGAGCTAGCCAGAGAGGAAGCATGCCATGATCCAGCCTACCAAAAGATGCTAAGGGAGATCCCTATCAAGGACTAGGACCAAAAGCTACAGGCTAAGTATCATGAATTCTCTATCAATAGTGGACTTGTCTACTATAGAAGGAGAGTATGTATACTGGCAATCTAGTTACTTAAGCAGTATTGTGGGAAGCTCATGATTCCCCTTTCTCAGGACATCCTGGCTATGCCAAGTCTCTCAATGCAGTTAGGAAGAGCTACTATTGGGAGAGGCTTAAAGGTGAGAGCGGAATTTTGGTGCCGAAAAGTGCTTAAAAATAGCTAAAAATTATGAATATCAAGGGAAAAATATTCAACGTCAAAGGCAGCGGCACGATCTAGGACGATTTTAAGCAACAAAGTGCTTTAAAGGTGCCTGAGCGACACTTGTTGATTTTTCATAATTTTTCAGACAGTCGTGCAGGTTGACACGAGCTACTGGCCAATGCGGGATGTCAAGCCGGACGCCCAGGATTTTTCAGAGTTCAATTCCGAGTCCGGACGGGGAAATGGCCAAGGAAACGGTCAAGATGCGAAGAGGTGGACATTAGAGTGGCCAAAGTGGGCATGACCTTTGGGAGCCCAATTTTAAATGTCACATGAAAGGAAGGTGAAAAAAAAGATGCCAAATCGTGGAGAAGAGATGGCGCCATCTGCGCCCGATTTTTGTGCTCATGGTCTTGATGATCATCTTCCTGGTTGTGAGCAACCTACCCAATTGACATTGGCCCTTGCTTCCCCTCTGCCTGCTGGTCATTTCGCTGCCCTTCACTCGCACAATGGTGGTCCATATGAAGATCTCTGAAATCAGTCTTTCTCTCTCCTCCCTCTCTCTCCTCTAAGGGGGAGTTCATGTGGGAAGAGAAAGGAAGAAGAAAGAATGGTGGAGGCTTGTCCGCATCGATCGGATCGCTCCACGGGCTGGAAATGGTGACTTGTGATCATCATGAGCATGAAGTGCTGCTGATTTTCAGATTTGCAGCCATGGACATGAAACCCGAAACACGCAAATAAGCGGTAATTCAATTTTTTTCAAAGGAAATTTGAGATTTCATGGCTTTTGATTGATAAAATGTTGTTCATGTGGGCTAAAAATTGTTTATGTTGCTGTTTTCCATGAGTACTTGTTGAGCATAATCAGAAAATTAGAAAAACATGCATCTTGTGACTCAAAATAATACACTAAAACACGTAAAATATGAAAAATCAAGGGAAAATGATGTTTTTGGGCATAAAAATGGAAGAATAAATAGGAACACCAACTAAATTTTCATTTTTGTTACAAGAAGGAACTAAGGGCCACAGCCCATAACATATTTTGAATTTGCAGTTATAAAATAATGCAAAAAATAAGGGAAAATACAAGGAAAATAGAGGAAAACCACTAAAAAATAGGGGAAAAATGCATTTTGGGTGCGAAAAATTAATGAAAATTAAGAACAATATTTGTAAATGTTTGTGGGGACTGGAGCATGAGGATTTGCCTCAATTCAGTCCCACCTTCTTGTTCTAGTGTGTTTTTCCCACTCTTTACACATAAAATGATGGCAAAATGCCTTATAAATCTATGCAACAATGCAACATTTGATTGATGGGAGGGTAGAGTGGTTAAAATGTGTCTAAATGCAGAGTAAAATGATGAAAAGATTGCTGGTTTTTGTTTGCATGCCATATAGGTCGGTGAATAATTATAAAATAAGAGCCTAGTAGCATGAGGGTTTCCTCGGTGCTAGGTTCGTGCAACTCCGCATAAGAACAGTAGCTGAAAATCATTGAAAGGATGTTTTCCACATGTGCACAATATTGATTTCATAATTGTTTGAGCACTTAGCATCCACAATATGCATAAATCATGGAAATATTTAAAGGTATCAGAAATCCTGGATGCACAGCAATTGCTTTCATTAGGACCTTGACCCACATTGAGTGAGAGACAGGACACCCTAAGCCATAGGCTAGTCATGGGGTCTAGGGGAAAGAGAGGTAAGGACGATGGTACATTCCTGTATACGATTAAATGGTACCTTGAGTGGATTTTGTACGAAATGTTTATATGTTGAGCGACGCACCGAGGGGCCAATCCCCAAGGTGTAGGAGAGTCGCAGAGGGGTGGCGGCACTCAGCCGTTGGAGGACCCCCTATGTCTGTGCTTCGTGCCATTAGGCAATGTGTAAGGGACTCCCTCTGAGGAGTAGAGGGTGAGAGAAGAGTGGACTACAAATGACGTAATACAAATGCAAGATATTTAGGAAGGCAATGTATGTGTCATCAACGCTCCTGGCCGCGAGGCGTGGGGTTGTTGAGCGCGTGAGGTAGAGGTCCGGCTAGTGCACGAGCCAGTGCCGGCCCGTTCTAGGTTCCATCAGTGGTGCGTTTGCCGGGAGCCGCTTAAAAGTGGCGGTCCTCGAATCCTGGTTGTCTAGGGACCAACTAGCAAATATTTAAAGGTATCAGAAATCCTGGATGCACAGCAATTGCTTTCATTAGGACCTTGACCCACATTGAGTGAGAGACAGGACACCCTAAGCCATAGGCTAGTCGTGGGGTCTAGGGGAAAGAGAGGTAAGGACGATGGTACATTCCTGTATACGATTAAATGGTACCTTGAGTGGATTTTGTACGAAATGTTTATATGTTGAGCGACGCACCGAGGGGCCAATCCCCAAGGTGTAGGAGAGTCGCAGAGGGGTGGCGGCACTCAGTCGTTGGAGGACCCCCTATGTCTGTGCTTCGTGCCATTAGGCAATGTGTAAGGGACTCCCTCTGAGGAGTAGAGGGTGAGAGAAGAGTGGACTACAAATGACGTAATACAAACGCAAGATATTTAGGAAGGCAATGTATGTGTCATCAACGCTCCTGGCCACGAGGCCGTGGGGTTGTTGAGCGCGTGAGGTAGAGGTCTGGCTAGTGCACGAGCCAGTGCCGGCCCGTTCTAGGTTCCATCAGTGGTGCGTTTGCTGGGAGCCGCTTAAAAGTGGCGGTCCTTGAATCATGGTTGTCTAGGGACCAACTAGCAGTTTATGCCAAAGGATACTTGTATTGATCCGTTATTTATCGATAAGAATTGTCTAGCAGAAATCCAAAAGCAAGAGAGAGACGAAAGAGCTAGGCAACGTGCTAAAATTTTTAGGATATATTCCCCTAAGCGTAGCGGTGCTGAACCCTTACGAGGGACTGGATCTAGTGGTCTTGGTGCCACAAGTAGTAAGTTAGGAGAAGGTGGAAGCTCTAATGCTCCCCTTTCTTCCATAAGCCAGTCTACATCAAGTGCGGGAGGTGTAACCCCACCGTCCCTTATTCCTAGTGCAAATCCAATTCTCGTCATGGCGCAGCCTATTGCAATTCCTACAGGAACGACGGATTTGCCGGCTCTAGGTTACCCGCTACCCATTTTTAATGGGCTAGTTGAGGAAGATGCAGAACTCCACATTAGGGAGTTTCAAAAGCTGATGTTTAACTGTCGCATCCAAGAAGAAGGACATTTAATGATGTTCTTCAATATGACTCTCAAAGGAAGAGCCGCTATATGGTATCACGGTTTAGAAGCCGGAACCATATTGAATATTGATTCATTTTATGGAGCTTTTCGAAGGGAGTTTGCCCCTGAAAGGGGTGGGCAATATTGGTTGCGTGTACTCAACGTGACCCGCCAAGAACCACACGAGGATATTCGTGCTTATGCGAAGAAAATAAAAGAGGTTTTCCGTAAGTTGGACACCTCTATTCCTATCCCTGCAGCTGCCCAATTGCAATATTTCCTACATGGTTTGGACTTGAATATCCAATTGCAGTTGAGTAGTGTCCCCTTGGGGGATATAGATACTGCCATTACACGAGCATAAGAGGTGGAATCCCGACTACAAGCAGCCTATGCTTCTCGAGGCAATTCGAATATGGGTTTAGTATTGGGAAACAATGTGGCGATGGCCAATGGCAGTAGTGGCCAAGGGATAGCGATGGCTAACCCTAATGGGAGAGGGAACATGATGTAGAATGTCCCTTTATTACCAGCTCCCCCTAGCATGTCGATGCCTACGGGCAGTCAAATGGCTCCAAATGGTGGAGGCCAGGCAGTCAATTCTAATATCATGCCTATGGCTCAACAACTAGTGCCTAATCGAATTGTTAGACCGATGGAACGACATGGTAATGACCAAGGCTATGAGTCGAGTGCTTCCAATGTTCTTGGCGAGGTTAAGGACATGATGAAGCATTATACCGACATGATTATGGAGCAGTATCGGCAAATAGCCATTGATGTCAACTTCCTTAAAAAACAACAAAATTTGATAGGAAGTAGATACCCAGATGAGGGTGCACCTTCGAGGTTTAGTTGCAAATGGTGTGGTGGGCAGTACTATCCAAGAAATTGCCCAAATGTTAAGTGCGACATCTGTGGAAAATCTGGCCATTTAGCAGCTACTTGCTGGAGTAAGATCAGTTCCCTCCAGCGAGGTAGTCGGCAGCCAGGGCCTGTTAATCATCGTGCCCAAGGAAATGATTCCCAGCGAGAAGACGGGCCTAAACAAATACTTCAACGACCAAAGACTACAGTGGAGGAGCTACCCAGTGGTAGTGGGGTTAGTTTGATTGAGGCTGTACGCGTTAATGATGCTGAGACCTCTAATCTGCGAGCTGTCCTTACAAGAGGTCAAAAAGGTAGAGAGGCCGACAAGGATAAGCCTGTCGACGGAAACCCTAAACAAGGTGACAAAGGAACGCAAGTTTTGGATCCTACCATGGAAGGGGGACCTTTGAAGCCCGTGGAGAGTAAATCCGATAAGGAACCACCAAAGAAGAAGGTGAAAGTTATGAAAGAGGCAATAAAGCCGGTTCAGCGACCTAAAGAGTGGATGGTTTGGCGTGAAAAGTGAGCTCTATCGAACTATCATGAATTTGATTTGGTGAGCTCTCTTTGTGAAGTCAAGACGAATGTGAATCTTCTGTAGCTTATTAAGCTTTCCCCAGGAGTACGCAAGGAATTTAGAAAGACCCTACGTATCGGGTATATAGTAGAACCTTTGGGTATTGCGCGAGTTGGTGATGACTGGTTCGAGCATGCTGAGAAGCATTGCCCAAGGGTTGCAGCCTATGTCGATGGGATATTAGTAGATTATGCCATTGTCGACACGGGATCATCTGTTAACATTATGAGTTCTGAACTGATGGAAAGTTTGGGTCTTGCGATCCAGAAAGATACCTCCACAATTCTCAAAATGGCAATTGATAGTTTGAGGCAGCCGGAAGGCTGCATTACTAAGGTCCATGTCACTGTGCAAATGTAGAATGCCTGTTGGACTTTAGGGTGATTCGTTTTGCAGGCCGTCCAAGTTACCAAGTATTACTCGGACGACCTTGGATCTTGCAAGCGGACTGCCAATTAGATATACCCGCCGGTCGACTAATATTCGACAGGCGTGCCCAGCGTGTGGTGGTTGATGCTTATCCTGAGTCTCCGTAGAGTGAGAGAGCTCCTCTATTTTCTACAGAATTGGAGACATTAGAAGATTTATCTGCCAGTGAGACATCATCGAGTGATGAGTCCAAAGAGGGATCCACCACAGAAGACATCTATCAGATCACTTTGAACGAGCTGATAGAGGGCCAAGATCGTATAAGAGATGCAGATGTTATCGAGCTAGACCTTGGTACGCCTGATGATTCACGTCCAATCAAATTAGGTTCTATGCTCAGCACAGCAGAAAGGGAGGACTATGTGGCCTTGATTCAAGAATTCCATGATATCTTTGCCTGGAGTTATGATGAGCTGAGAGGCATTCCTCCTAGTCTTATTGTTCATACAATTCCGTTGAAAGAGGGCAGTCGTCTTGTACGACAGAAAGTAAGGCGTATGCCTTTCAAACTGAGGGACGGGCTGTTTGAAGAGTTACAGAAGCTTCGGAAAGCAGGTTTGATTTTTCCTGTGCAACACACGGAATGGTTTCGCCAATTGTGATCAGAAAGAAGAAGAATAATCAAATCCGATTATGTGTAGACTTTAGGGAGCTGAATAAGCAGACAGTTAAGGACTACTACCGATTGCCATTTATTGACCAGATTTTGGATCAATTAGCGGGTAGGGAGATATATTCGTTTATGGATTGCTTTGCAGGATACAACCAAATGGCAATTGCAGAAGAGGACAAGTTGAAGTTAACTTTTATTACTGTATTCGGTACTTTTGCGTACCATGTGATGGCCTTTGGTTTATGCAATGCGCCTGGTTCATGGCAACGAACAGCAAATAAGACATTCGGTGACATATCCCCTAAAGAGTTGAAGGTGTTTATTGATGACTTAGGGGCTGCCACCGTGAGAGTAATGCAGTTGATCATTTTAAGAAAATGCTTTGAGCGCTGTAGACAATTTTGCATCGCCCTAAACCCACGGAAGTGTGTTTTGTCAAGATTGTGGGAGAGAAGGAAGGAGTCTCGCTTGAAGCTTTCTTGCTTGCACAATGGGGGAAGACACACAAGGGTGGAGGCTGAAAACAGTTTTCCTCTTCTTAGTTGTGTAAGCCAAAAGAACTCTCGTACAAAGAAATAGAAGAACCCTATGTATGGGTCTCAAACCAAACTCAACTAACTAAGGTGGCATACTAACTGAGCCACGAACTAGAGTAGATAAGGATAGCTATCATGTAGCTATTATTCATCGGCGGTGTACCAACCGCGTCTGCAACTGACAAGTCGGTGACATAAGTACTCAACGGTCACCCTGGCGTATCACGAGTGGAGCTCGATATCTCAACACTCCCCCTCGAGCTCAATCCCAATTCCTGCACACCAAGCAGGTCTCTGAACTTGCGCAGCTTCTCTGCGCCCAATGCCTTCGTGAATATGTCAGCTACCTGATCCTCTGTGCTGACATAAACTAGATCAATAAGACCTAGTAAAACCCTCTCTCGCACATAGTGATAATGCACCTCAATGTGCTTTGTTCTAGCATGATAGACTGGGTTATTTGCCAAGTGTATACTACTCATGTTGTCACAATAAATGGCAACTGGCCCATCTGTAGACTGATGCATATCATAAAGTAGCTTATGCAACCAAGCTACCTCACATGCAGCCATTGCTGCACCCCTGTACTCCGCCTCTGTGCTCGACAAGGCAACTGTAGGCTGTTTCTTGCTGCTCCAAGTGACTGCAGCACTCCCGAAAGAGAACACATATCCACTGGTAGATCGTCTATCAGAAATGCTACCAGCCCAATCAGCATCAGTGTATCCATGCAACTGTATCTGAACCCCAGTCTCATAAAATAGTCCATACTGCAATGTGGACTTCACATACCTGAGTATGCGTCTAGCCGCATCCAAATGCGGTTTCCTTGGAGCCTGCATAAACTGACTTACCAATCCAACAACATAGCTCAAATCTGGCCTGGTAATAGTCATATAAATCAAACTTCCTACTATGCGTCTGTACATAATAGGGTCTTCTAGAAGCTCACCTGCATCTGTGCTCAGCTTCACATTCTGCTCCAAAGAAACTGAAATAGGCTTACAGCCTGTCATCCCATATTTGGACAGCATGTCCAATCCATACTGCCTCTGCAAGAGCTGTATCCCACTTGGTGATCTAATCACCTCAATGCCCAAGAAATAACGCAGCTCTCCCAAATCCTTCATCTCAAACTTCTGCTTCAATAGCATTTTCACATGAAGGATATCTTCATCACTGTCACCTGTCATAATCAAATCATCAACATAAGTGACAAGTAGCATAATACCTTTCTCTGTTTTTCTCACATAAAGTGAGAAATCTGCCTTGGAAATCTGAAAGCCAATGGTGACAAGATACTGTCCTATCTTGTCAGACCACGCTCTTGGTGCTTGCTTCAAGCCATACAAGGCTTTCTTCAACCTGCAAACAAACTCAGGATGAACAGCATGCACATAACCTGGTGGCTGCTCCATATAGACCTCTTCTTGCAAATCACCATGCAAGAAGGCATTCTTTACATCCATCTGATGTAAAGACCATCCCTTTGATGCAGCCATAGTAATGACTGCTCTTACTGTTGCCATCCTTGCAACTGGACTGAATGTTTCTTCATAGTCAATGCCATATGTTTGTGCATACCCCTTGACTACTAATCTTGCCTTGTATCTGTTTACAGAACCATCTGCATTGTGCTTCACCTTATAAACCCACTTACAGCCAATTGCATTCTTACCTTTAGGCAAAGGTACTAACTCCCATGTAGCATTTGCTTCCAAGGCATCCATTTCTTCATCCATGGCTTTCTCCCATTTTTCTTTTCCCATGGCTTGCTCAAAAGATGTGGGTTCTGGTTCCTGTATCACTTTGACCATATATGCATAGTGGATGGCTGTAAATCCATCATATTTCAGCCTATCCACAGGATACCTAGCTCTCGTAGACCTGCGCAAAGTAGGTTCACTCCCAGGTGCTCTCAAAACATCCCTGGTCTTCCTTACTCCAGGTGTAACAATAGAAGGGATACCCAACTCATCATCAATGCTCTGTTCTGAGCCACTGGATTCACCATCCACATAAGAGTGACCTGCATTCACATCAAACATGGGCTGATCAACCTTCTCTTTTCCTTTTCGTGATACCTGCATACCACTATCTGCATTGCTTTGAGAAGATTCTCCTGATCTCAATCTGCCTGTCCATGGCGAACAATGTGAACCATTGCTAGAGGACGCTCCAGGTCCACTAATATTTTGTGACTGCTGCTGTGAATTCTGTGCAGCATTACCATTTTGTGCATCTACATCATCAATCACATTTACTGGTTTATACCAGCTACTCATCTCATCAAAAACAACATCTCTGCTCACTGTAAACTTACGAGTAGAAGGGTTATAGCATCTATACCCTTTTTGCTGCAGAGAGTAACCAATAAAGATGCACTTCTCAGCTTTTGGATCCAACTTGGATCTCAGCTCATCTGGCACATGTACATAGGCAATGCAACCAAAAATTTTCAAATGAGAAATATCTGGTTTCCTACCAGTATACCTCTCCTCTGGAGTCATTCCATGTATTGCTGCAGTGGGAGTCCTGTTCATTATGTAGACTGCTGTAGCAACTGCTTCAGCCCAATAAAAATCTGGCAAGTCTTTTTCATTGAGCATGGCATGAGATACCTCTCCAATATGCCTGTTTTTCCTTTCTGCAATTCCATTTTGTTGTGGGGTATAACTGCATGAATATTGCTGCTTTATGCCATGCTCCTGCAAGAACTTTGCAAACTCATTTGAGAGGTACTCTCCCCCTCCATCTGACCTTAGGCATTTTATTTGCAGACCTGTTTCTTTTTCAGCCATAGCTTTAAGGGTTTTGAAATGCCCAAAAACTTCACTTTTCTTTTTCATAAAATACACCCAAACTTTTCTGCTATAGTCATCAATAAAAGTGACAAAATAATGACAGCCTCCAAGAGATGCAGCTTTAGTAGTCCACACATCAGAGTGGATTAATTCCAATGGCTTCTCACTCTCTTGAACATGTCTAGGAAATGGTTTCCTTGCCTATTTTCCAAACTGACAGGCTTCACATACCTTATGCATTTCTGCAACCTTGAATTTTGGCAATCCTGCAACAATATTTTGGGCCTGCATTGATTTAAGTCGCTGTACATTAACATGACCAATGCGTTTATGCCAGATATCAATATCTGCAACTACACCGGTCCCATGTGCAAACATTGCTGCACTCAATTCAGACATGTCTGCATCCAATGTAAACATTCTGCCCTTCTTCTTTCCTTTTGCTATCAAGCGACCTTTATTTTTCATATCCTCAACAAAGCATCCATGAGGATTAAATCTGACCTGCAAGCCCTACTCAACCATTTGACCAACATAAACCAGATTCTTGGTGATATTCGGAACATGAAATACATCGGAGAGGTATTTCTTTTTCCCATCCTGCATAGACAAAGGTATTTTTCCAATCTGCACAATAGGATGTGCAGTATCATCACCAGTCTCCACAAATCCTGGTTTTTCCATTTTCCTTGCATCCTCCATCCATTCTGCATGACCTGTCATGTGGTTTGACGCACCTGAGTCAACATACCATACATCGTTGCTTTCTTCTGCACTTGTCACAGAATTGTTCATGTGCTGCATCATAAACAGATGCTCATTTCTGTCATCACCCTGTCTACTAGAAGATGCATAATTTCCTTGTTGCAGTTTTCCATTCATGATGTCATTCTGCTTTTTGTAGCAGTCTTTAGCCATATGACCCATTTTACCACAATAGTAGCATTCAACATTACTGTTTGCATTTTGGCCTCTTTGCCATCCACCACGACCTCTTTGGCTCCCCCTGCCTCTAGAGTTACCACGTCCTCCTCCATAGGACTGATTTTCTTGAGTTTGCTGCATATTCTGATTTCTACCACGGCCTCCAAATCGGCCTCCTCTACCTCTGCCTCTACCTCTTCCAGCATTTGAGTAGAAGACAGCTTCTTTTGAAGTTCCTCCTGAAGAAGATGCACCACCATTTCTCTGCTCCTCAGAAATTAGAAGAGCAATCAACTTCTCAAAGTCAGGAAATCTTTCACGAACGGAAATGGATGTTCGAAACTGTGCATAATCCTTTCCTAGACCATTCAAAGTCACGGAAACTAAATCATCATCTTCCACTGGCGACCCAATGGAAGCAAGTGCATCTGTAATCTTCTTCACCTTCATGTGGTAGTCATTGATGCTCATATTTTCTCTTTGCACATTATGCAACTCTTGCTTGAGCTGCATTTTCCTGGCTTGTGTATTTGTGCTATACATTTTTGACAGAGTATCCCATGCCTCCTTTGGCGTACTTGCATCCTGAATATGCACAATCATAGAGTCTGAAATGCTGATAGACAGCCAGTACATAACTTTCCTGGCTCTCTCATGCCATGCTTTGAATGCCTGCATTTGCTGTTGATTGGGAACATCAGGAAGAACTGGTTCTTCTTCATTTCCTGCAACAAATTCCCAATATCCTTTTCCCATAAGGAAATTCGTCATTCTAAACTTCCATGCCTGGAAGTTGTTCTTGTCAAGCTTTTCAGTGACAATCTGTGAAAGAGAATCAGACGCCATTACAGAATACTGCAAAAAATTCTGTTACTGCAAAAAACACAACTTCACCCTCACAAGGGAAAATCTGCAAAACTGGCGAAAGTGGTATTTGACCACACAGTCACTTCCTAGTGACGATTTTGCATAAACAGGAACCAAGGATGATTCTGAAACTCCCAATGTCTCTGCGCACAAGCATACGATGCAATTTCTACAGTAACTTTTCACCGACCTGTAGAACAGTGGCTGCACAGCATAAAACTGAGCCTTTTCCTGAGTGCGTGCAGAAAACTTCCGTCTGCAAAACAGGCCCCGAAATGGCCTCAAATCAAAAAAACAAGGTCGCCGAGGGCTAAAGCCCTCACCCGCAGCATATATTGCCCTCTTGCTTCACCGCGAAGGGCGTCTCAACCTGAGACAATGCACTCCTGCAATTTCCGGCTGTGCTACCTGCAGATATCTGCTCCCAAAACAGAAAATGAAAGCAACACTGCTCCTCTTACCAGAACACCGCGAGCTTGGCTTGCTTTCTTGAGCTCCTTACCACGAACAAGGCTCTGATACCATGTCAAGATTGTGGGAGAGAAGGAAGGAGTCTCGCTTGAAGCTTTCTTGCTTGCACAATGGGGGAAGACACACAAGGGTGGAGGCTGAAAACAGTTTTCCTCTTCTTAGTTGTGTAAGCCAAAAGAACTCTCGTACAAAGAAATAGAAGAACCCTATGTATGGGTCTCAAACCAAACTCAACTAACTAAGGTGGCATACTAACTGAGCCACGAACTAGAGTAGATAAGGATAGCTATCATGTAGCTATTATTCATCGGCGGTGTACCAACCGCGTCTGCAACTGACAAGTCGGTGACATAAGTACTCAACGGTCACCCTGGCGTATCACGAGTGGAGCTCGATATCTCAACATGTTTTTGGAGTACCTTATGGGCTATTGCTGGGTCATGTGGTCAGTTCGGTAGGAATTGCGACAGACCCTGAGAAGGTCAAAGTTATAGTTGCCATGGGTCCACCACGCACTCGGAAAGAAGTTCATAGCTTTCTGTCTTCGTTTGGTTATTACCGTAGATTCATAAACGCCTTGGCAGAAAGAACGTTGCCGCTTACAAATTTATTGTCCTTTAGCTGTTTTTTTGTATGGGGTGACCCTTGTAAGGTAGCATTCGAGGATGTGAAACAAGAGCTAGCAAGAGCTCCCATTTTAAAAGCACCTAAAGAGGTGAGGTGTTCTATATATTCTCAGCAGCCACCATGTATAGTATCAGCTGTGCTGTTTAGCCCAAATTTGGGAAGAAAAGTGGTACCACCCGATTGCTTTTGCTAGCCGGAAGCTAGGGGTATCCGAAATCAATTATACCTACATGGAGAAGTTGTGTCTAGCGATGGTCTTTGGGACCAAGAAATTCAGGCATTATATTCTCTATGAGAAAGTCGTGCTTTATACGAAGGCGGAGGGACTTCGATTATTGATGAATAAGCTACAGCCGCCTGATCGTCTAGCGAAGTGGTTAATCACTTTGCAGGAATTTGATTATGAAATCTGGAGTAAGCCACCAAGGTTGCAAGGCATGTGGAAGACGGCTTACAGCACAAAAGGCTTTAAGAGCAGGTTATTGGTGGCCTGCCATCTTCCAGGATGCGTTTGCGTATGTTAAGAGATGCGATATTTGTCAACGACATGATAGTCGAGAGAATAGGAAATGACCACTCACCCCTATTATGGTGCTACTTCCATTTGAGAAGTGGGGAATAGACTTTGTGGGTCCTATTACTCCATCGCCGACTACGCAAAAGAGGTACATCATTGTAGCAACTGACTACTTCACAAAGTGGTCAGAAGCATGTGCAACAAGGAAAGATGATGCTAAAGAAACTGCTAGTTTCCTTTTAGAGCAGATAATATGCCATTTTGGTCCGCCAAAAGAATTAGTGTCGGACCGCGGAACCCATTTCCTGAATAAGGTGATCAAAAGCTTGACAGAGACTTGGAAAATCAAGCATAACAAGACAACCCCATATAACCCGCAAGCCAATGGGCAAGTTGAAAGCACCAACAAGCAGCTTGTGGGCATCCTGTCCAAAATTGTGTCGGAAAAGAACGGGATTGGGATAAAAAGTTATACATGGCAGTGTGGGCCTATAATACGACTTTCAAATGAGCCACTGGCCATACCCCGTTCAAGTTAGTATATGGGGAGGAGTGTGTCTTGCCTTTAGAGATTGAGCTGTCGACTATTTGGTTTGCCATCAATCATTCTTTGAGTGATGAAGACGCACTTTTTGAGCGCTTGACGACACTGGCACATTTAGATGAGCTTAAGCTGCAGAGCTTATTGCACCAAGAAGTGGTGAAGCGCCGAATGAAGCAGCTACATGACCTCAAAGCCAAGAAATACACCTTCAAGAAAGGACAGCTTGTTCTGTATTATGACGCACGACGTGAATTATTTCCAGGCAAGCTAGAGCCCAAATGGAACGGGCCCTATAGGATTGTTAGAATAGGAAAGAATAAATCCACAGTCTTATTAGCTGGCCTTGAGGGGATAGAATTTAAAAATAAGGTTAATCTTAATAAGATTAAACCTTATTATTTCTGATTGCACTAATACTATGACTGCCTTACAGGTCTAGGCGAGATCGATCAAATATCTGCAAGGAAATCGTGATAGAGGTTGATGGGTCGTCTGATCCCTTATTTAGAACACCCATATTTAGAACAGAGGTATCATCAGGGAAAGCTCATTTGGTAGAGTAAAGGATATGAGGTGATTGAGCAAGAAGGCGGGAGATTTATTTGGAAGATCAAGGTCTTCTGCCATCACTGTCTACAAATTTTGACGAGCATCCCTGTTGAATTCAATGACACAGGAGGGATGGAGCCTACAGTCCACCCGTTGAATATGCTGAATTTCGATTACCATAATTACGAGTAGAGTTTCGGATGGCGGGATATGTAAACCCTTTATGGACATACACCTTGTACTTTGATGGGGCGTCCAGGGGTGCATGCAAAAAAGGAAGTGTAGGAGTTGTCATCTGAGACCCCCGACGACGCATTGTCATGAAGTTAGCTGCTTATCTCGGGGTGAATTTTACCAATAATATGGCAGAATACAAAGCCCTGATTATGGGTTTGAATATTGCAAAGAAGGGTGGTATCCGCCAGTTATTGGTGAAAGGGGACTCTCAGTTGGTTTTAAATCAACTCAATGGGACGTACATGGTACGGAACCCCATCCTTTGCATGTACCATCATACTGCCATAGCCTTGCTAGACGAATTTGATAGAGTGTCTTTTCAGCTGATTCCACGAAATTGGAATCAGTTTGCTGATTCATTGGCTAATTTTGCGTATGAAGAAGACCTCTTCTTTAATTGTGGCCCTTGTCCCGATATATCTATTGACGATGAGACATGACCTAGTCGTTTGTGGGGTATGCTTTCTGAACATGCCCTCTTTGGCAGACGATGGTTGATCTGGGTGATGCAGAGGGTAGGCAAGACTCATCTGCCTTTATTATCTTGGACCCACAGACTGATTAGACGGCATGTGATGCGAACACCTCTTGCGATATACGCAGGAGGGATGGGTCATAATTTAATGCACCTAGTTTAGGGCTATGAGCCTCTGTTCCCCTGGGAATGGTATGCTTTGATGTCTATCATAGTTGTTTCCAGGAGGATGTTATGCGAAGTATTGTTTGATTTCATTAGGCCAAGAGGGCCATTTCCCTGTCTAGTGCGGGTGCGTTTAATCGGGTTTTTGTTTTAAGTGCTGTGTTGGACAGGTTTCGTGGTTCATGGAATTTGGTGGAGCCTGGAGGAGCCTTTGCTACAATGGAAGCTTCTTGTGGCCAATCCAGGTGATACCTCTCCTTTACGAGTACCTTTCTTTCCTGTTATATGTGTATTTGTACTTGTTGAGGGGATATATTTTTATTGGGGACCGGCAACCAAGGCATGAAGTCCCAGGTTTAGGCTAAGTATGTTTGAGGGAGGTCGGAGTAGTCATTGCCTCCTGTAAAGACATTGTCAGGCATCGAAAGACCTGTTTTAGAAGGAAGTCTTAGTGGCCTTGTTCTGCTAACCTGCTAGGCAGCCATTCTAGGAGTTCTTGTTAGTAGTGAGGCAGTTAGAGAAGCCTGCCAGAAGATAATAATGATGATGCCAAGAGACCCTGTACATCTGAGTATAAATACGAAGGTGTGTAAAAAGGGGTTCTAACCCCTATCAAAGAAAAGAAGAGAATTGAAAATGTATAGGCAGTTGATCGTCGCCTTGCGAAGGCCTGGTAGGTTCCTGGGGACAAGTCAGACCCGGGGCCGACACCTTGTCTTCCTAGGGGTGGCTTCTTGCTGGAAAAAAAAAAAGACAAAACAAGGAAGGTTGGAGCGAAAATAAAAGTGAGCGTTAGAAAAGGATTAAGTGTCGCCTTGCGAGGGCTTGGTAGGTTCTTGGGTGCCGAGACAGGTCCTGAGGCCGATGCCCTGTTCTCCTTGGGTCACTACGCTCAGCTCCCTCCTTTTTACATGCCCAAGTATGTTAATAAAATAAAAACCCTAAAAGAAGAAATGTACTGAAAGACAATACTCCTTGATCAGGCTATAGGAGTCCTCGCCTTGTAGGAGCTCCTAGTTGTGTTGTCTTTTGTTGGTAAGTAGTTCAGACTACCACTTAGGGCAACCTCTTTGATAGGTTCTTTTTAGTTTGGTTGTGTTGGAGCAGTTGGTTAGTGACTCGCTTCGGATCTTCTATTAGATGATGCTAGGCTTCCTCCTTGTGGATGTCATGCCTTGGTTCTGTCCGGGGGTAGGGGGAGCATTGTGTTGAGTTTTATTATGTATTTGTTTTGTATCAGTTTGATGCTTCTTTGGTTGTTTATGTGCAGATATGTTCGTGGATTCGACGGGCTGAGTCGTCCTATCCCGTGGTCGCCAATGAGAGCGGAATTTTGGTGCCGAAAAGTGCTTAAAAATAGCTAAAAATTATGAATATCAAGGGAAAAATATTCAACGTCAAAGGCGGTGGCTCTATCTAGGACGATTTTAAGCAACAAAGTGCTTTAAAGGTGCCCGAGCAACACTTGTTGATTTTTCATAATTTTTCAGACAGTCGTGCGGGTTGACACGAGCTACTGGGCAATGTGGGATGCCAAGCCGGACGCCTAGGATTTTTCAGAGTTCAATTCCGAGTCCGGACGGGGAAATGGCCAAGGAAACGGTCAAGATGCGAAGAGGTGGACATTAGAGTGGCCAAAGTGGGCATGACCTTTGGGAGCCCAATTTTAAATGTCACATGAAAGGAAGGTGAAAAAAAAGATGCCAAATCGTGGAGAAGAGATGGCGCCATCTGCGCTCGATTTTTGCGCTCATGGTCTTGATGATCATCTTCCTAGCTGTGAGCAACCTACCCAATTGACATTGGCCCTTGCTTCCCCTCTGCCTGCTGGTCATTTCGCCGCCCTTCGCTCGCGCAATGGTGGTCCATATGAAGATCTCTGAAATCAGTGGGTTAAATGAACAACATTCCTGTATACGATTAAATGGTACCTTGAGTGGATTTTGTACGAAATGTTTATATGTTGAGTGACGCACCGAGGGGCCAATCCCCAAGGTGTAGGAGAGTCGTAGAGGAGTGGCGGCACTCAGCCGTTGGAGGACCCCCTATGTCTGTGCTTCGTGCCATTAGGCAATGTATAAGGAACTCCCTCTGAGGAGTAGTGGGTGAGAGAAGAGTGGACTACAAACGACGTAATACAAACGCAAGATATTTAGGAAGGCAATGTATGTGTCATCAACGCTCCTGGCCGCGAGGCCGTGGGGTTGTTGAGCGCATGAGATAGAGGTCCGGCTAGTGCACGAGCCAGTGCCAGCCCGTTCTAGGTTCCATCAAAAGGTGACATTCTCAAATATGTCACTAAGTGTTTGTCTTGTCAACATATCAAAGCCGAGCATGTCGAAATGCCAGGGAAGTTACAACCACTCGACATTCCCCAAATGAAATGGGAATTCATCAGTATGGACGTTGTTGTTGGCCTACCCCAAGTTCAGGGAGGATACAACTCCATCATGGTTGTGGTTGACATGCTTACTAAGGTTGCACACCTTATTCCAGTAAAGACAAACTATAAAGCCTCAGATATTGCAAGGTTGTTTATCAAGGAGATTTTCAAGCTACATGGGCTACCCAAAAGAATCATTAGTGATCGTGATTCTCTCTTCACATCACACTTCTGGAGAGCTATCTTTGAAGCCATTGGGACTCAACTCTGTTTTAGTACAGCTTATCATCCCCAAACTAATGGCCAAACAGAGCGATTCAATGAAGTCATTGAGGATATGCTAAGGGCACACTACTGTCGTGAACCAAAAAGGTGGATTCAATACTTGACTTTGGTGGAATTTGCCTACAATGCTTCTTACCAACAAAACATTCAGATGACCCCTTTCCAAGCATTGTATGGTCATGACTATCGAAGTCCCCTAAACTTCTCAGATCCAACCTTGAGGGTTGAAGCTTGAAGGCAGATGTTGGAAGAGATGGATGACCAAGTAAAGTCAATAAGACAGGACATCCAAGTTGCCAAGGATAGAAAGAAGGCATACGCGGATTTGAAGTGTCAAGATAGAACCTTCGAGGAAGGAGACCTGGTCTTCATTTGCATATGCCCAAAGAAGAGTTCTCTATCCTTAGGATATTGCAAGAAGCTAAGTCCAAGGTATTGTGGACCATACAAGATCCTCAAGTGCCTAGGACCCAATGCTTATAGACTGCAACTCCCTGAGAACCTGAGGGTTCATAATGTATTCCATATCAGCCTATTGAAGAAGTATGTACCAAATCCTAGTCATGTACTTGATGACCAACAAGTTGTAATGCCTAGTCAAGAAGTCCTTGAACTACCGCCTGACAGGATCTTAGATGTTAGGGAGAGACAACTGAGATCCAGAACTTTGAGAGAATGCCTTGTCCAGCAGAAAGATTATCCTGAGGAGGATGCCACTTGGATAGATGAAAGCACTCTCAACTATCAATATCCCCAGTTTATCTCGAGATGAGGACATCTTTATTCCTTCAAGGGGGAGAGAATGTAATATTTCTGTTGAATAAACGGACGGTGCGATTGTACAACCTCTATCGGCATAAACGAGACCAAAGTCAATGAAACCCACTTGTTTTCGTGTGAACCTCCTCTTGGGAGGAGGTCATGAGGATAATATCGGAATTGTGGCAATTTTTTTAAAAATTATCCCCTTTTTCCCCCAGTCGACGGTCATGCTGGAGGAGAGGGAGAGAGGTGCTTATGGCTAAGCATCTAGCTGGAGCCATGAGGGGGTTAATGCTCATGCATCAGGCCACGTCGGGGAGGGGAGTTTGTAAAATATTACACCGCGCAGCAAACAGAATCTGAGAAAGAGATAGAGAGTACACAACAGATAAGAGGAGAATCAGTAAATTCTTTAACTCCAAACAACTGATACAAAGATGGCTCTGTCCACCCGTGCGCTTCCACTGTGTGAAGCTTAGATGGCGATCTAGACAGAAGATAGGTGAAGAGCTTAAGGCTAGCTGGAACAACAACTCTGACTGGGTGAAAGATGAGTGAAAGATGGCTACGAAGGGGTTTAGCTTTTATAGCCCGCGAAGGTCGTTAGGTCGGACCTACCATCCACGGCCCCAGGACCCCACAATAGGGGCCCATTTTAACTCCCTTACACCGCAACTCAATGCAATGTGCCTCGAGTTGCTACCAGCTTAACCACTCCGTCTAACCCAAAGATTAGACCCACAACAGTCACCTTTTTGCCATCCGGTCACATAGACCTCATCTGATATACAAGTCAGGACTCAACCAATGTCCGGGCTCACATTTGGCTTCTTCTCATAATGGGGGCCTTATAACTTTGAGCACCATGGATCATTGGTAGCACCTAATGAGGGTGGGGCATTGATCATATCTAACAAAGTTACCTCTCCCTCTCCCTATAAAAACCATCACCATGGGAGTAAGGAAGAGAAAGGGAGTGTAACACTACCAGGCCAAGGGAGTGGTGGAGAGGCTGAAGGTGAGAGCCGTGAGGTCACTGTGTGAGTGAAAGGAGTAATTTTGCTTCAACCTTCGCCAATTAGAGTGTCGTGAGGCTGCCGTAGACCATCGTGGAGGGAGGAGGATCGACGCTGCCAGGCCGTGTGAGGGAGAGAGTTGAGCCATGCTGCTTTGTGCCGCACCGTGAGGGAGGAGCGCCGCCGAAGCCGTCATTTCGGCCTACCCACCACCAAGCCGCCATTGAAAAACATCTTCTCTTCCTCCATGTGGAGTGGCCACCACGACTACAGAAGCTTCCCAGAAGCTTCTTGGGAAGCTTCTAAGGGGGGGGCTCCTTAAGGCCCCTTCCCTTGCGTTTTTACACAATGGGATTTTTACTCAGGAAATTAAGCTTTTCCCTTGCCTTTTCCCCTCAAGAATTTAGCCCTTTTCATTGGAATCCTTCCCACACAAGTCCATATTTTATCCCCCTGGAATTTAAGCTCCCTTCCCCCCCCCCAAAACCCCCTTAGACTGGGTTTTAAAGACCCTTCCCGTGGGAAATCCCCACTCAAACTCATATGTACTTGCGGGCTCTTAAAAACCCTTCCTATTGCCCTTCTCAAGCGGTCTCTTATATCCCCAGGAATTAGACTTTTCCCCCTTACATCCCCCATAAGCCACACTAGCCAAATTTAAAAGGCCTTTCCCTAGCAATTCCACAAAGCCTTTTTACAACCCCGGTTTCCTTTCAAACGCCTTCCATTTCAAGTCTTTTAAATCCATTCCCTACTTCGAGGAGGCAGATTTAAGGCCTTCTAAAGCTCGATTCTGAAAGATGGTGGAATCGGTCAAGGAAGCCGAATCAAAAAGGGAGTTTTGTGTGCAAAGGAGACAACCCAAGAACATAAGTCTGCGGGCCAACGCGAGAAGGTTGAATACGCGATGGCTCCTAAAAAGGCACAAGGCGCAACCACAGGAGGATCATCTCCTAACATCCATGTGGACATTTCACCACAAGTCTAGGTTTTCTTCCTAATTTTTAATTTATGTCGTAATATTTTAATTGTGCATGGATCGTTTAAGGAAATAGAATGCACTTTTTCGATTGAAATACTTTGTCTAAATTAAAGGAAATAGCTTATGATCAAGGAATCGGTCATTTGTATTTTTTTCAAATAAACAAATGTAAAAAAAGGAGCATAAGATCTCTATAGCAAGTGGTTTTTATGCATTGCAAAGTAATGAATTTAGATCAACTAATGCCCATCTTTATAAAGTCGAAATTATTGTTGTACACTTTGATTATGCATGGAAAGAATAAATCATATGTCACATTATTAGGCATATTTTCTTTGAAATGATTCATTAAAAGAAGGTCGCTAATAATCCATAGGAATTTGCAAGGCATGGAAATGGTTCTAGAGCTGCATGAAGTAGATTAAACTCTAGTCAATTGGCTTAAATCTCAATCAACTACTAAAATAGGTACAAAAGGTTGTGTAATGCTCATTCAACATACGAATATCTCATTTAGAAAAGAAGTTAGAAAAAGCTGCATGGTTCACATAAAACCCTAAATTTTAGTAGCATGAATCTTGAATGCATGTTATAAAAGGATCAATTGGAATTATGCCATAACTTAACATATGCTTTGATCTTAACCAGAAAAGTTAGGGTTTGCACTACAACAAAAAGGCTCCATAGACGCGCTTGTAGACGCAATATTTGAATTGTGAAAAAAAATGTCGAGCGCGTTTATTACCGCGTCTACTGTATCGCACCTAAAAGCGCGCTTATAGTCAGAGTTACACGCCCACGTAGACGCGCATATAGACGCATGTATTGACGTGCTACGTAAATATATAATCATATTTATAAAAAAGTGGATATATTCATATTGTGCGTTTATACACGCATGTATCTACGCGTCTAAAAACGCATTTACTCTACAAGTTTTTAATGAGAATAGACATGCATTTATCCTGCAATTTAGACGTGCTGATAGATGCGCAAAACAGAGGTATGAAAAAAAAACCAGAGAGCAAGCCACATGCTCTCTGGTTTTTTTTCCCCCCATCAACATCAAATTGTATGCTTAGGGAAAATAGAGAAAGATTATTTCAAAGATTGGATACTGAAAACAAAACAATGTATATAGAACATAAAATTTCATATATATATAGATGAAACATTTTTACATTATGAGTTCTAGTGCTTGTGACATCATGGTCGCAAGCACTAGCTGAAAGTAATACATATCAAAAATGAAAATTACAAGCCAAGGGGAGGCATGCATGCATGGGCCTCCTCTATATCTCCCCAGAAGAGGCATCATCATCGCTACCACCACCGTTTCATGTGCCGCTGCCATTGCTGCCACTGGTAGTGCTAGTCCCCCCTTCGCTATCCTCAACTGCATCAGGGTTTGCAAGCCACATGCTCTTTGGTTTTTTTCCCCCCATCAACATCAAATTGTATGCTTAGGGAAAACAGAGAAAGATTATTTCAAAGATTGGATACTGAAAACAAAACAATGTATATAGAACATAAAATTTCATATATATAGATGAAACGTTGTTGAAGGGTTTATGAAAGCAGAGTCGTGTCTACAGAAGACCTTGATAAATATCAAGATGGAAGATCAAACAAGTGACTGAGAAAAATGATATCAAATAGTATTCATATTTTTGCCTTGAAGTTTGCAAAATACAGGATGAATTCAAATCTGTTCAGTTCACTGATTTTAGGCTTTGAGATCCTTGACCTCAAGTCTTATGTACAGAAATTCAGATTTCAATATACAACATTATTGCGAACTTCTTGGATTCTGATATCAATAATGTGCAGGAAACTGCCATCAGTGAGTTTACAAACAAGAGGCATGAACTGTAATAGAATCTTTACTATCCACCAAGATTATCAATATCTTCTGAATTCGTAGTCATTGTTCATATTTGGAGCCATGGAAGATAAAGATGTGTCATGAAAAACTTCAATCAGAGGTGGAGAAACGAATTCATCGTGCTGCAACCACCTTACACGTACATAAAAAGCTACTCTCCTCATGTGATCAACTACAGTCCTTGTCAAACAAACATTACGCCAGCCGCTTAAGTCGCTGCTTTCTTCCTCACGTATAGAAGCATCCGGACATATATGAAGTAGAACAGGAGAGATATGAGGAGGAGTGACCGAAACTGAGATTTGCAATGATACTGGCTTGCAGTCATGGTAGAGCTTTGATTCCATGTGCAAGGGCACCCAACCATCCCAAGACAGAGTGGGTGAACTAAGGATGGTTTGCCACAAGATGTCTAGATAACCAATTAGTTTAGGACGTGCTAGAAAACTGAAGCAGTTTGACTTTCTCTCCCGGAGCACCAATTGCAAGCCTTCTGTTGAGGTTACACACTGAAAGCCCCAGAAAGAGTTCCACTCTATGTTGGATCCGGCTTTGACCCAGGAAGTTTCCAAATCAGAAAAAGCAGAATCGTTCTGAAAGAGCACTTGTACAGCTAGATTTCCCCTATGTTTGGGGTGAACATTCCGACCGCCAAGCACTGTGACAAAGACTTGCATAGTATTTCGAGCCTGAGTGTAACCATCACATTGTCCATTTGCTACAGGTACCACACCTGTGGCTGCATGTATGTTGTAAGAAGAAGGTAGAGCAGGTAGTCGTCTTTAAGCTTTATCACATAGAAAAATGATAGCCTAATAGTGGAATATGCTGACATATTTAACCACCCAATCAATCTGGGGACTTCCAAAATCATCTTTTATATTTCCCCTGTTGCTGCTGAGGAGATGAAGATGGTATTGAAGAGGGTGTGGGAGTTGAAGATGGTGCTGAAGCCAGTGGTTGAGATGCTGCATACTGGAGTAATTCTGTGAACCGAATTGAGCCCCTTTTCCCAAAGTCGACAAGCAGAATCGCCCACTCTTGTTCTCAGTTCATTCAAGTTGCGATCAATCTCCACCTCATGATTTGACACAAAAGGCTTCAGAAACGTGGAATAGATGTAAGTTGATCCCAGTACTGGCACCAGAATCGGAGCTGTTCAACATCCGGTTTGTTATTCTCCACGGACTTGAAGCACTCATAAGCCCCCCGATACATGTAGCCAATGACCATTATTATCTCCCTCGTAACGATGGATCCCCATCATGCCTAGAGCACAGAGGAGACAGCAGACAGTTCTCAGCGACCTGTTCCTCATTCGTATCCTCTGTTCTCCTTTTTTTTTTCCCTCCCGTCTATTTTTTTCCCCTTGTCTATTTTCTTTCCTCCTTTTACTATTTTCCCTCTCTCTCCCGATTCAAAAAGCTCCTCTTTTCAAAAATAGATCAAAAGCTTTTCCTTTTCCAGCCTGATCCACATCTTCTTTAACCATTCAAACCCCCTCTTTAGCCTTTGTAACTCCCATATTATTATTCTTGGTTCAATTTTAAACCATCTATTCTAGAACTTGTAGGAGTTTTAGCTTCTTCCTTCTCCTCCGATGCGTGTGTAGTCACATATGCATGCACCTGTGTGTGCTCATGGCCATGGCCACCGTGCTCCCATGGATACCACAAACCCAGAAGGACAGGGCCATCCTCTTTCGCTCTGTAGGAAACCCAAAACCGCATGATGAAGCAGCCTCAGTCATTAAGCTCAAACCGTGAATCCGTCCAACAGTCAATGGCTCCTCTTTTTGCTGAATCTACGAGCAATAGTGCTAATGGATTTTGGCAAGCAATGATTCCAAACCTTTTTGCAGCAACATGTATCAACATAGGCTGAAAGCATCTCATCATGCTCACTCATGCGCAGAAAATAAATGTAAACACAACAACTGAGTATATACAAAGTATCAAGTCACACGCAATTTTTGGGTGGTTTTCACACCTCGAATGCGCAGCAATACGACATCCACCCCCTCTAATCCTGCGCATCCTCCGGATGGGCCAACTACCCGTGATCATTATCATCAAGATCCACAAATAAATCAATCTCTTCGTTATGCATTTCCGGTAGATCAACAAGATTTTCAGCCATATCATCTGTCCCTTCCATTGGAGTTTCTTGTCGTTGTTCTTCTCTTGAAAATTCTTCCAATGCATAATCCTCATCATCTCTTTTCTTGAAAATCTTGATTCTTTTTCCAGCAATTGGCACTCTAAGCACTGTCCCATCCAATTCTGTCAACTCATATGTTGCATTATCAAAGACATGTCTGACTATGTATGGCCCAAACCATCTTTTCACCATCTTCTGAAGTGCAGTATGCTGATTTTCAAGACTGCTATCAAAGACCAATACCCAATCTCCCTCTTCTATTGCTCTAGGCCGCAAGCGATGCCTGCTATCAAACCTGTCCTTGTTCCTTAGTCTAGCAACTTTCAACCTGTCAATAGCTAGCTGAATATCCTCAGGTCTCCTTTCCAACTGTCGAATCCGAAGAGCTAAGAGCTCCTCTCTCGTCAAATCCTCCTGCCATGGTAAAACTGACCAAGTCAAAGCACAAGTCTCAATCGGCATAACTGGTTTCTGACCATACATCAACTCTGCAGGCATATATCCTGTAGTAACACTATGAGTCGTACGATCAGCCCATAAAGCAAATGGTAGAAGTCTCGGCCATTCTCCAATCCGTCCTCTGCATGCTTTGGCTAATGCTTTCACTATTGGCGGATGCCCTCTTTCACTCTTCCCATTTCCCTCTGGATTGTATGCTGTGGTTAGAGCCAATTTGATTCCTAGCTGAGACAAAAACTCCCTAGCTTCATCTGCATCCAATTCACCACGATCCGCAGTGATCTTACCCACACAACCATACCTGCAGAAAATTTCCTCCAATAAGAACTTACACACTGCACTAGTGGTCTTTGTTCTCAAAGATCTGCCCTCAACATGATTGGTAAGATCCTCTCTAGCCAAAACAATGTACCTCATCTGCCATAGACCCATAGGCATGGTAACCAAATCAACTACCCACTTATAATGAATGCATAGCGGATAGGTCGGATGAAGCTCATCTCTATGACGCACTACTGAATACATCTGGCAGTCTTTGCAAGTCTCAACAAAGTGAGAAACGTCTCTGTACATGCCTTTCCACCAATATTTCTCCCTGATCTTCTCATAAGTAGCCCATACTCCTCTATGACCAGCCCAAGGACTCTCATGAAACTCTCTCATCACCTGTAACTGTGTCTCTCTATCGCAGACAACCCGCAAAGGTAATCCGCCTCTTTTCTTCGGATGCTTCCAAAGAGATCCGTCCTTGAGAAAATAACCATAGGCTTTCCTTTTGATTTTCTTGAACTCTTCATCTGTCCATTCATCTCTTTTGCTTAGTGTACTAAGGTACCTGCCAATCTGTAACCAATCTCCAACATAGAGTTCTTCTGTGAAAGCCACAATATCATAAACATGACAAACATGATCAACCATAGTGGCTGAAATTTCTGCATCATCCTCTTCTGCAAGTAGAGTCTCCTCATCATCATACCTGGCTCTAGACAACATATCAGCCACTGGATTATCCTTCCCTGCTATGTGTTTAAATTCCGGATTTAATGACTTGATGTATGCAATCCATCTCAACATGGCTATATCCGGAGTAGAGCAACTCGTGATCATACCAATCAATGGCAAGCAATCTATCTCTACCACAACTAAAGCTCCAATAAAGTACTCCTTGTCACATTTGAGAGCCGTGACAATCCCCAATAACTCCCTTTTGATTTGCGGATATCTCCTCTGTCTCTCATTTAGGACTTTCGCCCCAAACCGAATAGCATACCTATTTCCATCTGCATCATCTTGACCCACAGCCCAACCTATGCCAATTGGACTAGTGTCAACTGTCAATACAATAGGCCTATCACAATTATAATCCGCTTTCCTGAGAGTAGGAGCATTCTGCAATAACTTCTTTAATTTCCGCATGGCTCTAGTGTGACTCTCATCCCAATAAAATTTCTGCCCCTTTCGAAGCAGCTGATACAAACAATCTGCTATGTGTGCAAAATGAGGTATCCAAATCATATGAAACACACAAGCACCAATGAATCTCCGTACCTCTGAAGTAGTAGAACAATACTCTGCAATCTTGCCTATAGCATTCACCTTATCAGGTGAAGGTTTCCTGCCATAATATCCACACATATGCCCAACAATAACAACCTCATTCACTCCAAAAACAGATTTTTGCCCTGAAAGTGTCAAGTTCACTTCTTCTAACCTAGCCAAAATCTTCTCACATGCTGAAATATGATCAGCCACAAAGTACCTGCATCCCTGCTCATTTAGGCTCTCATTCTTCTCTTCTTCTGCACACCCCTTAATGGGCACATCATCCAAGAAAGGCATAGTAAGCTGAGGTATGTAATCACGAAGGACCTTATGCATGGCATTCATCATATGCGCAACAGAATTAGTGGCACCTTGAGGCAAGGTACACATCTTGACAAGCCCAATAGGAGTTCTCATGGTGGTTATGTCCCTGCTTTCCAAAGCCAGCTGAAACTGATCATAACCTGAATACAAATCACCCAAAGAATAGATGGCACGTCCAGCAAATGCCTCTGCAAACTCATCCACAACTGGACCAATACCAACATTCCTGATAGTAACTCTGTTCACTGGCTGCATGTCCTGAATAAATCGAAGAGTACCATTCTTCTTTGGAACTGTAAACCACCTGTTTGAGTATGGTGCAGATGAAGGCTCAAGGATTCCCATCCTGATTTTCTCATTCAATAAATCAATCAGCTTTGGCAAGTGTGCTTTAGGCACTGGAATAGGTCGGAGATTCCATGGAATATGAGGAATAGTAAAGATGACCATAGGAGCAACAATATCAGGATTCACACATCCAATCTCATGTGGGACAAAAGCAAATCCCCTTCCATGACGCTCAAGCATCTCCTGAAAGCATTGCTTCTCCATGGGTAACAAGAAATCACCATTTCCAATTTTCAATTCAGCAAGTGTCTCTGCTGAAAATTTATGACCAATATGCTCCGGATTCCTTAAAATTTGTTGTTTAGCAGCCCTCTCTATTTGCTGATCACTGTCAGGTGGAAGCGGTACAGCAACCGGCTTCACCTTCTTATCCACAGTTTTGTACTTCGTGTCAACCCTGGCTTCATTATGCTCTTCTGCATTACATAAACCTTGCTGTAAATCAGCAATTCTGCACTCCAATGGCTGAATATTCTCAGCCCTCTGCTCTATGGACTGCATAGAAACAGCCCCAAACTCTGAATGCTGAAATATTTCAGCAGTAAACTCTGTTGGCTGAAAATTTTCAGCCCTCTGTCTCTCTGAAAGCTGATCATAACCAGCTGGAAACTCTGTTTGCTGAATTTCTTCAGCACTCAATACTCTTTGCTGAGTTACCTCAGCCTCTGACTCAATCTGTGACACAAAATCTGCAATTTCATGAAACATGTCCAGGGACTGCACTAATACATTACCATGACAATTCAGCATATCAGTTTTCAGCATATCTCTCATCTCTGTCATCGTATCTGCACAAATCACACTGTCATACATACCATCTATGTGCTCATCATCCTCCAAAATTCCTGCATTTTTCAAATTTTTCTCCTTCCTGCATATATACTGCCTGGCAGCTCTAGACAATCTAGAAGTCTTCTGATAGCTCATTGAACTGTTTGCTGAAATCCCAACATAACCGGAGGAGAAAACACTGCTGCTGCCAGGAGGCGAGAGCTCCAATCTCCTCTCCTCTGTACCACCGTCGTCTCGCGAAACGGCGGTACCTAATGAAAACCCGAATCCCTCACAGTGGGCAAGGGTGCATCTCTGAGAGTATCCCTGTTTCTAACATGGTTCACACATACAGTCATAAACTGAACTGCTCTCATACCATCTTTACTGCGAATCCGTGCATAAGCAGATCCATCATCCATGACCTTTGTCTCCATGCGCATCTCTGTAATGAATGGCTGACCAAGAATTATGGGATACGAGCATGAATCCTGCACAAAGAAATGAAAATCCTCCTCTACATCACCAATAGAAACCCTGACACTAGGGCAAGCAGCATATAAATCACCTGCAGTGTTATTGGCGGCTCTCATACGCCACCCATGCTCTACATCCATAGGCCATCTGTTACTCTCATAAACTCCACGAACAATGAGATTAATCTCTGAACCATGATCAACCAATGCAACATAAGGAACCTGTTTTTCTCCAACCTTTACCATCGTCTCTGTAGTTGCCCTAGCCCAATGGCTCCGCGAAAAGTGACTACGCGGTATCAAAACAGGCTCATCAATTTCAGCATAATGCATAGGCTGAACCCTCTTCTCTACCTGCGGCAAAACAGAAGCATTATCAACCATAACCTCATCATCATCCTCATCCAACTCTCCAATCAAAACTCCCTGTGAATCAGTGGTAGCCAATGAATGTCTTTTCCTCTTCAGGACCTCCTGAAACTGATCCTGAAACTCTCTTTTTGAGATGCCCAAAATCTCGGAAATAGTAAAAGTCACCTCACTGCCAAGTATCTTATCATTAAAGATTTTCTTCATGTCTGTAGATGTCTCAATGTCGGACATCAATCTGAATCCTGGCTGCTTTCTCTCTCTAGGCTCTTGCCTCTTTTCCCTCTTTTGAGCATCCTCCATCTGTCGATCTGCTGGTCTTGAAGACGGTCCTGCAATAGGTGGAGTAACAAACTCACCCCCTCTAGTCTTCTTAGCTGCACTTGGATTTTCTTCATCCCTCTTACGCTTCTCCTCAACAAATACATCTGCACCATGAGATTTAGCCAAATAAGCATAAATAGAATACCTGTCAACAGGCGAGTCCCATCCTGTCTCTGATCTGATGCTAGAGCCTGCGCTAGTCAAAACAGTTTGCTGAATTTTTCCCTTGTTTGCAGTCTCCATAGCATAAGTCCATAGTGCGGACTGAGTCTCCGATCCCTTCTCAATCTGTACTCCATATGAAGAAGCATCACCTCTAGCCGTCACATAAGAAGTACGCGCAGCCATGTCCTCCACTAACTTCTTCATTCCACCTTTACCGAAGTTGGTAGCAAGTGGAGCTCCTGTCTCAGTCAACCAAATCTTACCATCTTGCCCCCAATATACCAAATTCTGCCTCCTTGCATCCTGGAAAGAGTCACAATCCCTGCAATGCTGATGCTCCGTACTATCACACCAAATACATCTCCGATCTCTCCTAGGTGCACTAGGAGCACTCCTAGGTGCAATAGGAGCACTAGAAGAAGTAGCAGGCGCAGTCGAGGCAAACTGCTCCTTCAACTTACCCACCAACTCCGCTTTGACTGACTCAAGTGTCAAATCTGTGATACCTTTGATTATATCATCAATAGAGGTAGGCACCGATGGAGTGGATGGTTTTGGAGCAGAAGGTGTAGGCATCGGTCGTGGTACAGGAGGAATAGGTGGAGTAGAAATAGCAGGCACTGGCATAGGCCAAGAAACTGGCTGAGGAGGAGAAGAAATAACAGGGATAGAAGTAGGCATAGGAGCAGATGATGGTGTAGGTGTCATGGAACCATTTTGTAGGCGAGTCTTCCATATCCTCCTCTTGGTCAAAGTCGAGACTGCATCCTGAGCATCTTGCCAATCAGTTTTAAGACCCATAGGCTTTGTGCGATCTTCAAGAAGCTCACCCAATTCTTCTTGAAGAGCAGGATCTGCAGCTTGCAAGAAAAGCTCAACTTTTTCAACATCCAATGCTCTTTGTTCAATGGCATCAAGCTGACTATACCTCTCTTCAAATTCTCGAATCAACTCCGAAGCAGCAAGACCCTTGTTTGGCATGTAGACCCACTCTCGGAATGACCGTCGAGTAGCCATACCAAAGTCCTCAAGGAAATATTCTTCTTTAAGAGCCTTCTTAAAATCTTGCCAATGTGTGTTTTGAAATAAAAAGACCAGTCACTTTTGTTCTCAAAGCAGGTGTGACAAGACGAAGGAAGTACTTACTCATAAGTCCAGCAGGAACTCCAAAAAACCCCATCTTGATCTCATATGTCTTCAAATATGCTGAAACATTACGCCCGTCAAATAGCTTCTTCTCACTCTCAACTGCTTCAATAGCCTTAGTCGCACTGTTTGCATTCTCCTGCTCCGAATAGAGTTGCCTTTGCTGAGACAACTGTTGTTGATGCAATTGTTGTTGCTGCTGCATATACATTTGTGTTTGCTGATTTTGGAGCTGCATATACATGGACATATTCTGCAAAATCTGTTTTAGATCCTCCGTTGAAGTACTTGACGCAGCAGTCATAGATGGAGCTGAAGTAGAGGCAGCTGGAGTTGTAGAGGAAGCTGAAATAGAGGCTGAAGTATCTCCCATCCTGAAATTTCTGCGACGCTTTCACGTCGGGTTCACCAAAGAATGTTGAAGGGTTTATGAAAGCAGAGTCGTGTCTACAGAAGACCTTGATAAATATCAAGATGGAAGATCAAACAAGTGACTGAGAAAAATGATATCAAATAGTATTCATATTTTTGCCTTGAAGTTTGCAAAATACAGGATGAATTCAAATCTGTTCAGTTCACTGATTTTAGGCTTTGAGATCCTTGACCTCAAGTCTTATGTACAGAAATTCAGATTTCAATATACAACATTATTGCGAACTTCTTGGATTCTGATATCAATAATGTGCAGGAAACTGCCATCAGTGAGTTTACAAACAAGAGGCATGAACTGTAATAGAATCTTTACTATCCACCAAGATTATCAATATCTTCTGAATTCGTAGTCATTGTTCATATTTGGAGCCATGGAAGATAAAGATGTGTCATGAAAAACTTCAATCAGAGGTGGAGAAACGAATTCATCGTGCTGCAACCACCTTACACGTACATAAAAAGCTACTCTCCTCATGTGATCAACTACAGTCCTTGTCAAACAAACATTACGCCAGCCGCTTAAGTCGCTGCTTTCTTCCTCACGTATAGAAGCATCCGGACATATATGAAGTAGAACAGGAGAGATATGAGGAGGAGTGACCGAAACTGAGATTTGCAATGATACTGGCTTGCAGTCATGGTAGAGCTTTGATTCCATGTGCAAGGGCACCCAACCATCCCAAGACAGAGTGGGTGAACTAAGGATGGTTTGCCACAAGATGTCTAGATAACCAATTAGTTTAGGACGTGCTAGAAAACTGAAGCAGTTTGACTTTCTCTCCCGGAGCACCAATTGCAAGCCTTCTGTTGAGGTTACACACTGAAAGCCCCAGAAAGAGTTCCACTCTATGTTGGATCCGGCTTTGACCCAGGAAGTTTCCAAATCAGAAAAAGCAGAATCGTTCTGAAAGAGCACTTGTACAGCTAGATTTCCCCTATGTTTGGGGTGAACATTCCGACCGCCAAGCACTGTGACAAAGACTTGCATAGTATTTCGAGCCTGAGTGTAACCATCACATTGTCCATTTGCTACAGGTACCACACCTGTGGCTGCATGTATGTTGTAAGAAGAAGGTAGAGCAGGTAGTCGTCTTTAAGCTTTATCACATAGAAAAATGATAGCCTAATAGTGGAATATGCTGACATATTTAACCACCCAATCAATCTGCGGACTTCCAAAATCATCTTTTATATTTCCCCTGTTGCTGCTGAGGAGATGAAGATGGTATTGAAGAGGGTGTGGGAGTTGAAGATGGTGCTGAAGCCAGTGGTTGAGATGCTGCATACTGGAGTAATTCTGTGAACCGAATTGAGCCCCTTTTCCCAAAGTCGACAAGCAGAATCGTCCACTCTTGTTCTCAGTTCATTCAAGTTGCGATCAATCTCCACCTCATGATTTGACACAAAAGGCTTCAGAAACGTGGAATAGATGTAAGTTGATCCCAGTACTGGCACCAGAATCGGAGCTGTTCAACATCCGGTTTCTTATTCTCCACGGACTTGAAGCACTCATAAGCCCCCCGATACATGTAGCCAATGACCATTATTATCTCCCTCGTAACGATGGATCCCCATCATGCCTAGAGCACAGAGGAGACAGCAGACAGTTCTCAGCGACCTGTTCCTCATTCGTATCCTCTGTTCTCCTTTTTTTTTTCCCTCCCGTCTATTTTTTTCCCCTTGTCTATTTTCTTTCCTCCTTTTACTATTTTCCCTCTCTCTCCCGATTCAAAAAGCTCCTCTTTTCAAAAATAGATCAAAAGCTTTTCCTTTTCCAGCCTGATCCACATCTTCTTTAACCATTCAAACCCCCTCTTTAGCCTTTGTAACTCCCATATTATTATTCTTGGTTCAATTTTAAACCATCTATTCTAGAACTTGTAGGAGTTTTAGCTTCTTCCTTCTCCTCCGATGCGTGTGTAGTCACATATGCATGCACCTGTGTGTGCTCATGGCCATGGCCACCGTGCTCCCATGGATACCACAAACCCAGAAGGACAGGGCCATCCTCTTTTGCTCTGTAGGAAACCCAAAACCGCATGATGAAGCAGCCTCAGTCATTAAGCTCAAACCGTGAATCCGTCCAACAGTCAATGGCTCCTCTTTTTGCTGAATCTACGAGCAATAGTGCTAATGGATTTTGGCAAGCAATGATTCCAAACCTTTTTGCAGCAACATGTATCAACATAGGCTGAAAGCATCTCATCATGCTCACTCATGCGCAGAAAATAAATGTAAACACAACAACTGAGTATATACAAAGTATCAAGTCACACGCAATTTTTGGGTGGTTTTTACACCTCGAATGTGCAGCAATACGACAACGTTTTTACATTATGAGTTCTAGTGCTTGTGACATCATGGTCGCAAGCACTAGCTGAAAGTAATACATATCAAAAATGAAAATTACAAGCCAAGGGGAGGCATGCATGCATGGGCCTCCTCTATATCTCCCCAGAAGAGGCATCATCATCGCTACCACCATCGTTTCATGTGCCGCTGCCATTGCCGCCACCGCTACTGCTAGTCCCCCCTTCGCTATCCTCAACTATATCAGGGTTTGCCTACACAAAGGATTAAGGTATATAAATACCATTACAAATAATAAATTAGAGTTATCTATACTTTTCATGTAAAAAATAAAACATACCTCTTCTGGTGGTGGAATCCTCATGGCGCGATTATATTGCTCCTCCGTGATGAGTCCCTCCTCGTAGAAATGCTACCAAGTGGATGCCCGGTTATGACCTCGATGGTAGCCTACCTCTCTAGGAGTAGGCATCCTACCAACGATATGATACTACAAAACAATTTGAACATACAACATATTAAAACACACTACATAATGAAGTGAAACAAATTACAAAATTTAATTTAGAAAAAGAAATCAAATAATACTTACAAACTCAGCCTCCCATGACTCCTTGCCACCCGATCCATAATGCGACGATCCCATGGTTGTCATCTGGATACGTCGCGCCTCTGCATGCTGGCGATGTGTCATTTTCTGCGCTGCTCTCTTCTTGGCCTCTTTCCACTCCTTGCGGTGGCAATTGGGTGGTTGGCCATATCTAGGGTGCCCCTACTCTTGTCTCCGCAATGACTCCTTGGCGCGCGTCATAAGGTGAGACCTCTTGTTATGAAGCGCGTCTCTCACCTTTGACCATTCCCAATCATCTGAGAATTGTGAATTCTCGGGATTAGGGTACCTTTTATGTACTACCCGTAGCACCTCTTGCCACAAACCATTTTTTTGGTGCTTGAAGGGAATCATGCAATCTTTGTATGTGGCATGCACAACACTTCTCAAGTAGGCTATCACTTCCCTCCCCTCAAAGTCATGCAAGATACCACCAACATCAGTGATAGAGTAGTACATTTGTGGAGGCTCACCTCTCTCATTTTCCGGTGAGGGTGATCGAGAGCCACCACCTAGGCAACCCCCACAAATCCCTCAACCTCCTCGTCTTCCCGCACGACTCTCCCTCCTCCCTCGATGTGCACTACTCTCTACCTCACTCGATACACGTGCTTTTGCAGATGCACGTGCTTCGACCGATCCATGTACCTCAGCTGATCCCTGTGTAGGCAAAGATGTGATAGGTGTCCCAGACATCACACTAAAAACCTCCTCTGCAGTGGAAGAGCGACCAAGATAATTGGTCATCTCCCCCATGAATTGCTCCTTGTTGAATGGGATGCTGAAGGATCCAGGATTCCACATCTACACAAGAAAAATCATATTACCCTGTGCAGATAAAACATATTACATGCAGCGTCTATACCTGCGTCTATATCTGCGTCTCTGTGGGCGTCTGTCAGTGGTCTCTGTGGGCGTCTGTTCCAATGGGTGGCGGCTAGGTTGCAAGCTCCTTGTCCTCCTTCTCCTTCCCTTGGTAAGTTGCTTGAATCTTCTTCTCTTCCTTGCTGTTTGGCTCTTGTTCTTTACTCTTTGGCTCTTCTTTCCTCCTGTCCTCTTTTTACTCTTATTTCCTTGCCTCATTGGCTTCATGAAATGATAGATAGACAGGAGTAGTGATGTCGAGCTCGAACTGCAGAAAACGCGCAAAAAACGCAGGAAAGCACAGGTTTGAAAAAAAAGCCACAAATTTTTTTTTAATTTGTCTATACATGCATGGCGCATTTGTAAGCGCGTGTAATTGCGCGTATGTATGCGCAGATAATGCCTATTACATGCACTTACAAATGCGCAGGAACAATTTAGGGAATCAATGCATGCATTTAGGGAATCAATTGACCGATGTGGTGACATATATAACAAATCTTGAGGATAAGAGATAACACATCGGCAAGTCAATTGGCACATATGTAGTGACTTACTAGACCATCCCATTTACAATTGCATGCAAGTATCAATAGGTGGATAAAGCACGAATGGCTTTTAGCTAGAGAGAGATAATGCAATGAAGGTGTATACGAAAGAGATAGAGAAAGGCATATTATCCATCAATCAATCAAAGATATGTACATGAATTGACTTGATATAGTAATTAAAGTATCGTCATTTTTAGGATGCTCCATTGACTTCTGTAAGTTCCTATAACCTTGAAGTAGAATATAGCCAACCACACTGTCCATAGAAGGGAAACTTGGCCTCATCAAATTAACCAAGTTAATTTACTTATACATTTCATAGATAAGCGATTTGTAGTTGGCTTGTTGGTATTAGACACCAACAAGTGGACACATTGGCTAAAGATAATGAAAAGAGGACATGTGCACATTGGCTACATGTGGTCCACCTTATCTAAAATTATATGTGAGCTATAAGTGCACCTTGACATGATTGAAATAGCTTGCACATGCACAAGCCAACTGATTTACATCAATCTACTCATGCTATGAATTGGCATGCATGGCTAGGTTAAGTGCACAACAAATGAGACATGTGAGTGTATTGATGAGTTCTCTCTCTCTCTCTCTCTCTATATATATATATATATATATATATATATATATATATATATTGCAAATGCATAAGTCAACCTTTGATCTATATATACATCCAATCATCATGCCCTATCCAATCACATTTGTATAGGGCATGACTGGATGTATATAGGGCATGAAATCACATATATATAATTAGCTTTGAATGATTCGATGTATATTTGTAATACTCAGAAAGAAGTAAAGTTGGTAATGTATATCATGTCCTATGCATGTATATGTCCTATACATGTATATCATGTTGTATATACATGTATATCATGTCCGTATGATCCTATACATGTATATCATGTCTTAGCGTATGATCCAGGTGTAATTATGTCGTATATACATCCAATCATGCCCTATTCAAACAAATACTAGCTCTTAAGAGGTTTGTTCATATTCACGGACTTTATGAGAAATGAAAAATATGTGCGTTTATTTTTGCATCTATAAGAGCGTTTACCAGCGTGGATATATAGACACATTTTTTATACTAGCATGAATAGACGCGCTTATAAATGCGCCGGCTTTTTTGCGTGTACAGTGCGTGTCTATAGGGCCTTTCTCTTGTAGTGTTGTAAATCTACTCATTCGTAGGTAATGAATCATGTGGTTACGAAAATGGTATCGCAAATATCTTCAAGAATAGACAAGTAAATTGGTTTAACCTAAACACCTAAACTGCGAGGGACTCGTTTAGGAATGGTTAAATCGATGCAACACAGCCCAAGTGCTAACTAGGATTTAGCATGTTGAGGACGTGACCTAATTGCTCTTATTGCCAAAGCTGAAACCCTTATACCCTAAAGACTCGTCCACATTCACGAAATGTAGGGACACTAGGACGTACTTGCGAGAGACGATCTAGGGTTTTTACCCTAAGGATCGCTCGCTAAAAGAATGAAACTCGATTTGGATTTGGACCTTTAGGACCGACAATGTCGGCCTAGCGCAATCAGGAGCGGATTGTTATGAAGACACCCTAACCCTGTTCCTTATCTAATCATGACCCGTGATTAGAACACGTTGTTTGACGGGTAAAATAGTCCCATGGATTAGATGCGATGCTTGTGCAACAAGTTGCAGAGTCGCATGATCTTGAGATTTGATCACAAAGGAATGGCCAATTCCTTGGAATGAAATTAGCAGATTCTTGTGCAAGTTTATCTTGCAAGAAGATGAGTAGTCATCCTGACATAGCACCTTTCTTGGGAAAAGAACCAAGATAAGGGAATTAGATAATTGCTTGGAAGCAAAAGACCAATCAGTAAATTGGAATAACATATTTACTGCTAATAGAACTTAAGGTATTGGTTAAGTTGGGTTAATAGGGTACGACCCTAACCTAAGGATATAAGGGTTAACAAACAAACCCTGGGAATCTTACCAAGTCGCAATTGATCCCGGATTGAATGCTGAATGCATTTGGAAAGAAGGATTCACTCCTTAGCAGTTGGCCAAATAACGACCATTGAAAATGATTGTGCTTGTAACAGTTGTATAGAGGACTGTTTTCTTTGTTTGCTCAAGGAATTAAAGGATGAAAAGATATCTAATGCTTCAGGTTGAAGGCCTGATGGGAGAGGCAGCCTCAATTACCCCCGACTGCCTACCTGACCTTAACCAAAGGGGTTGCTAACTACGCCGGGAAGGTGGACCGAACTCGTCGCGAGAGGTCTCTCTGTTGAGTGCTACTTGGAGCAAGATGACGCTTGGGTGACAGGGGGCTTTGGCCGTAAATCCCTCGCCTTTCGGGCCCTGCACAAGAGGCCAACGTGACTCCGGATTGGATCTCGAGGCCCGCATACTAGTCTACAGGCGGAGTCTTGGATTAGTAATCCCTATGGATTGTTGGATAGCCTTCGGGAGGATAGCCTTTGGGCGGATTATGGATAAGCCTACGAGCTGGATTTTATAAATGTATTTCAAAGATAAATATGATAACATGTTGAAAAGGAACTTGTTTGACATTTCTTTTCTATGTCAAGTGCTATGATTACGTGAAGGAACCGGTGCCTAATGGACTAATTAAGGAAGCTATTTGATGCATGTCCAACTAAATGTGGTAGGTAATTAGACAACTAAAAAAACCAAAGGAAAGTGCAGTGGATGTAGTCATGGGTCCGTCCTACGGATGGGTGGTCCCAGTTGGCCGAAAACTTTTCTCAATCATGATGGACAACAAGAAGATTATTTCAAAGGACACGAACAGCAAGAGTGCTGACCTAGAGTCTAAGTTACAATAATCCCGGTTTACGCTGTTTTAGGGGAACAGAATAGGACTATGCCTTATACCAGAGAGGTCGAGCCTTGCATCCCTCTCGTTTCCCATTCTCCTTGAACCAAGTGCAGCGTGAATCCACTTCGGCCTTGGTATTTCTGCATAAAGTAGTTTGCTCGGGTTTGATGCTAGTTGTCGTTTAGGAAATGACCATTAGAGGAAACCCTGATTCAGGTCATTCCTAAGTGGGAATGGCCAGAATACTTTCGCTACGTGGCAGACGCGGGAAGTCCTAGACACAAACCCTGTAACATTCCATGGGAGTGCCGCATGGAGCTTTCTAGATCTGCTTCCAATGGACTGCTAAGACGTGTCCTGAAGGGAACAAGTGGACGCGTTACACTAGAATAGGATCTTCTAATGCCATAGACGTTGGGGCCATGGTGATTCTCAACTCCATTATGGACTTGGCTAGGGTTTTCCAGAGATTCACTTGACTCACAAGCTGCCTAGGAGTGAAACACCAATTCCCTGGTTGGAATTTTCACCACTCCACCTTCAGCACATGAATCAAGTAGTGCCCTTCTTGGGTTACTCCGTAGTGCAATCTTGGAGATGATCCACCCATGTAAAATATCATTTCCTTAATTAATTAATTTAAGAATCAAGCACAGTCAAGGAACTTAGCCCTAATATCATCGTCTAAGAAAATGTTCATTTATCCTCACGGCAATTTCTCATCACAGACCCCCGCCATGAATTTACCATCAATCACAATCATTTGGAATAATCATCCAAATGACAATCCAACAATCAAATGAATTTAAAAGTATTTAGGATGTTATATCAACCAACAAAACGGATTGTATTTTTCCAAATAATGCAAGAATAGATGCGATAATATTTTTATCCGCCACTTCGGTGTAGATGCGTTAACCATGCATGGATGAGTGAAATTTTCTCTTCATAGTTTTAGCTCTTGCACTTGAATATGCTTCCTACAATTATAAAGATGGGATGTATTACTTTCAATGACCTATTCTCATGCGGCATAGTACGGGACCTAATGTATCTCATGCAGGAATCAAAGCAAGCATCTAACAATCTGGAGCTATATTACTTATATCTGATACAGTAGTTGTATTAATAGTGATACCCTTGCTCGAAGCTTCATTGCTGGTTGTGGGATTGCCATCCACACTCGACATTCTTTGCTTGGGGGCCATTGTCTGCAAGTTGATTCAAGAGATAAAGAAGGAGTGAACTTGAGATGGGAGAGCATAAGAGAAAATGGCTTAGTCGAAGATCGAGATAGGGGAAATTGAGCTAACTCTCTCCCTCACAGCCTCTCAAGGTATCTTCTCTCTCTCTCTCTCTCTCTCTATCTCTCTCTCTCTCTCTCTCTCAAGCTCCTTCTTGCAATCTCTTGGAGGGGTATCCTTCTATCTCTGTCTTGCAACCTTTGGGGGTCCCCTTGTGCTTCCTTGTGTCTCCTAAATTGCTCCCCATGCCTCTTATTTATAGTGAATTAGAGAAGAGGGATTGTGGCTGAGAAGAAGAGCACTTTGTGGAAGGGATCTTGGAAAAATTAGTGTTGTGATGCTCAAATCATAAATCCGATGGTTCCATTGACTACAAAAGGGGCCAAAAGCCAAAGACACTTGCTTAGAAATCTTCCAGATCACTCCTTCTTCTTCTCCCTCTTCGAAGTGCTCTTGGTTGCCTGTAAACTGCGATTGTAGCGCACGGTATTTTGCCAATCCTTCTTTTTTTATATTAAATCCCCAAAACCAGTTGAAAAAAACTACTTACTTTTTTTACATGACATCTTGTTTTAGAAATATCCATAGCTTTTTAGGATATTTACAATAGGTAAGATCTAAAATATCTAAAATTTACTATTTTTTACCCAAAAATCTAATATTTTTGGACCATCCATACTATACACATTAACACTATATGGCTCATGATAGCTCTCATTCACATTGTAACTTTTGTGAAGGTTGGGAAGAATCCTTGTCAATCCAGGAAAAATATTGGATTTTGACTCAGATTTTTTTTAAATATTTTTAATAAAAATTGTGAGTTATTAATGTTAGTTAGTTTTTACTTTATTCAGTATTTAGTTAGTGACCTTACTAACTTATTTATTGACTAAATAACTTTTGAACCAACCAACTAATTTTTTTAATTATGTGGAAGTATTACATCCTCCTCCCCTTAGAGAAATCGAGATGTCCTCATCTCGAGAGAAACCGTGGTTATTATTGATGAAGAGCATTCTCATCTATCCATGTGGCATCTTCTTTAGGATAATCCTTCCACTCAACAAGGTATTCTCTAAGGGTTCTACTCCTCAATTGTCTCTCCCTAGTAACTAGGATTTTATTTGGCTATAGCTCATTGCCTACAGCTTAAGAAGTCCCTGGCTACTAGGCATTACAATTTGTTGATCACTCAGTACACATGGCAAGGATTAGACACATCTTTCTTTAGTAGACTTACATGAAATACATTGTGAACTTTTACATTTTCAGGGAGTTGAAGTTTGTAGGCATTGGGCCCTAGGCTTTTGAAGATCTTTTAGGGTCCGCAATATCTTTGACTTAGATTTTTAAAGACGTAGATGTGGTAGTACTCTGACCTCAAATCAATTTTGGAGAAGATTTTTTCTCCCTACAATCGATCAAGTAACTCATCTATCCTTGGGATAGGATATTTATTATTGATCTCTAGGACCTGTGGGTTAGGACCTACCATGCTTTTGCTACGCTACTCTAATCACACAAATACTTGGCTTCAAAAAACAGTGCAACTCATATTATGAAAATTAATTGTAGCTATAAGAGTAGGACTTATTGGGGTATTCTCAATACCAAGTGTATTACATTTCACAAATATATCTAGGACTCCTAATCATCCTGAAGGGGTGTAGTGGGTTCTAGATCTTATTCTTCATCTACTTCCTTTATATATCCAAATACTACACTCGTGTAGCTTCATTTTCTTGGTGGCTCAATATCTTCTAGGCTTAAGTTAGGGCAATCTACTTGGATATGCCCTATCTCGTTGCATTGGAAGCATCGACGGTTGGGGCATCTCTTACAAATGTGCCCTATCTCTTCGCATGTGTGGCATCTCTTGTCCTAATCTTAGGAATCATCTTTGTCACCATAGCCCGATTAAAGTTCTTTGATGATTGAAGTAATGCATCTTGCAAGTCTATTGGACGCATTGCTTCAAGATGGTGGTTCAGAGAAGTGTTTAGAGGCCATGGCAAAACTTGCATACTTGCTTCGCAATATCTATAGGTGGTGTGTATTTTAGTAGGGTTACAAACTTTGAGTAGTAAGCTTCCAAGGTTAATTCCAACTACTTTAGCTTGAAGAATTCATTCATACTCAAAGTCTGGTAGGTTGGCAGAAGGTATCGTCCGCATACAGCATCTTTCAAAAGAATCTACGTGACAACGGCTTTAGAAACACCTTGATCTTTACACCATTGCTTCGACCATATTCAAGCCTCGCCAACTAACCTAACTTAAGTTTTGGCTATCATTGCTTGATTGGCAGAAGCAGTTTCTGAAGTAGAGAAATAATTGTCCATCGACTCAATCCATATCTTTGCCTCTATTGCAATGTCTATTTCTCTTCCACCAAACTTGGGTGCCTTAGTCTACTTGAGAAGGAATTTCATCTCTTATATGTGAGTATTTGTGGGTGCAAAAGTTGCATGATAATCAGGCCATATCACTTAGGTTATTCTGTTTAGGATATGTCTATGAACCATACATTAAGAAATCACGTAGCATCACAAATTTTTGCTCTGATACCAACTATAACGTGCCTGGGTTGCAACACGTTTTAGCAGTCCAGACGAATGAGATACCAAATGTAACATACCTAGGCCTATGTCGGGTCTTGGAAATCCTACTTTATGCTGAGATACCCAAGCTAAACGAGATCTATGTTGCACTTCGATCAAAGAGAAAGGGAAACAAGAGGGATTCGTTGCTCAACCTCTCTACCTGTAGGGCATAGTCCCATTCTGATCCCCTAAAACAACATGAATCAGGGTTCTAACCCAACAATTCCTAAGGGTCACCTTGCGAGAAGCCTCCCAATTCTCTGGGACCATCCTGCTGTAGGACGGACACATCGAGATTCCAGCCACATGCTTCCCTCAATAGGAATTCTTAGTTATTTAATTAGATCCTATCACATTTATGAGTAACATTTAAAATCAGCTTCCTTAATTAAGCCTTTTAGAGAATAGGGTTTGTTTGCGCAATTTATAACAGAGACAAAAATTGAGCAAGCAGTCCTTTTGACAAACAAGTTCCTTAACTTATCTTCTAGTTAATCTTTGTCTTCTGCCCATACAGGAAAAAATATATATCCCTTCTGCCCTAAGTACACGGTCCAAATAACATGGCACCATAATTTCCATCCTTTCTCTAGAATAGGATCTTCCAACGCCATAGACATTGGGTCCATGGTGATTCTCAACTTTTTTATGGCCTTGACAAGGGGTGTCCAGAGCTCCACTTGACTCACAAGCTGCCTAGGAGTGAAACACCAATTCCCTGGTTGGCCTTTTCACCACTCCACCTTCGGCCCGTGAATCAAGTAGTGCCCTTCTTGGGTTAATCCGTGGTGTGATCTTGGAGATGATCCACTCGTGCAAAATATCATTTCCTTAATCAATTCGTTTAAGAATCAAGCACAATCAAGGCAATCAGCCCTAATATCATCTTCCAAGAAAACATTCCTTTATCCTCATGGCAATTTGTCATCACAGACCCCCGCCATGAATTTACCATCAATCACAATCATTTGGAATAATCATCCAAATGACAATCCAACAATCAGATGAATTTAAAAGCTGATCGCAAACAAACCCTATTCTCTAAAAGGACTGCTTGTATCTCATGCAAGAATCAAAGCAAGCATCTAACAATTTTGAGCTATATTACTTATATCCGATATGGTAGTTATATTAACAGTAATACCCTCACCCGAAGCTTCATTGCTGGTTGTGGGATTGCCATCCACACTCAACATTCTTCACTTGGGGGCCATTGTCCACAAGTGGATTTGGGAGATAAACAAGGAGGAGTGAATTTGAGATGGGAGACCGTTGAAGATCAAGATAGGGGGAATTGAGCTAACTCTCTCCCTTTGCAGCCTCTCGTGGTAATTCCTCTTTCTCTTTCTCTCTCTCTCTCTCTCTCAAGCTCCTTCTCGCAATCTCTTGGAGGGGTATCCCTCTACCTTTCTCTCATAGCCTCTCGAGGTCTCCTTGTACTTCCTTGTGCCTCCTAAATTGCTCCCCATGCCTCTTATTTATAGTGAATTAGAGAAGAGGGATTGTGGCTGAGAAGAAGAGCTCTTTGTGGAGGGGATCTTGAAAAAATCAATTATATGATGCTCAAATCATAAATGTGATGGTTCCATTGGCTCCAAAAGGGGGATAAATCCCCCGATACTTGATTAGAAATCTTCCAAATCGCTCCTTCTCTCTGTTTGAAGTGTTGTCTACTGCCTATAAACTGCAATCGCAATGCACAGGATTTTGCTAATCCTTATTTTTTTGTATTAAAACCCCAAAACAAGCTGAAAAAACGTCTTGATTTTTTTACATGACATCCTATTCTAGAAATCGCCATAGCTTTTTAGGATATTTACAATAGGTAATATCTAAAATATCTAAAATATGCTAGTTTTTACCCAAAAATCTAATATTTTTGGACCATCCATACTATACACATTAACACTAGTGATTAATATGGCTCATAGCTCTCGTTCACATTGTAACTTTTGTGAGGGGTGGCTACGGTCCTTGTCAATCCGGGAAAAATATCAAAATATGACTCTTGATTTTTTTAAATAATATTTTTAATAAAAATTATTAGTTATTAATGTTAGTTAGTTCTTAGTTAGTAACCTTACTAACTTATTAATTGACTAACTAACTTTCAAACCAACCAACTATGTTTTTTTAATTGCGTGGAAGTATTACATCCTCCTCCCCTTAGAGAAATAGAGATGTCCTCATCAACTGTGGGTATTGTTGATGAAGAGCATTCTCATCTATCCATGTGGCATCTTCTTTAGGATAGTCCTTCCACTCGACAAGGTATTCTCTAAAGGTTCTACTCCTCAATTGTCTCTCCCTAGTATCTAGGATTTTATTTGGTTGGAGCTCAAGGACTCCTTCACTAGGCATTACAATTCGTTGATCACTCAGTACATGGCTAGGATTAGGCACATATTTCTTTAGTAGACTAACATGAAATATGTTGTGAAATTTTATATTTTCAGGGAGTTGAAGTTTGTAGGCATTGGGCCTAGGATTTTGAAGATCGTATAGGGTCCACAATACCTTGGACTTAGCTTTTTAAAGATGCGGATCTGGTAGTACTATGGCCTCAAATCAATTTTGGAGAAGATTTTTGCTCCCTACAATCGATCAAGTAACTCGTTTGTCCTTGGGATAGGATATTTATTATTGAGCTCTAGGACCTGTGAGGGTTAGGACCTACCATGCTTCTGTTGCACTACTCTAGTCACACAAGTTCTTGGCTTCAAAACCAATTGAACTCATATTATGAAAATAAATGTAGGTATAAGAGTAGGATTTATTGGGGTATTCTCAATACCAAGTGTATCACATTTCAGAAAGATATCTAGGGTTTCGAATCATCGTGAGAGGGGATGTAGTGGGTTCTAGGTCTTATTCTTCATTTGACTCCTCTATATATCCAAAGACTGCACTTTTGTAGCTTCATTTTCTTAGAGGCTCAATATCTTCTAGGCTTAAGTGAGGGAAGTCTACTTGGAAGTGGCCTAGCTCATTGCAATGGAAGCATTGATTGTTGGGATGTCTCTTACAAATGTGCCCTATCTCACCGGATGTATGACCCCCCATTTAATCCTCGCAAGGGTTGGCGTTATGAAGCAAATACTCGATCCGGATACTAGAAAGTGCACGAGGAAGGCCAACATGATGGAGTTTGATGGCACGAAGTCATTTGGCAAGTTGAATTTCAATTTCGAGTTTTTAGGACCCTCAGTATCAAAATGTCCACTTGCATATAGTGTGAACAAGAAAATAGGAACTAGTTATTTTGAAGCTTTGAGTTTAAACCTTGATTAATGAGGCTAACTCACAAGAAATGAAATGATGTGGGGGGGCGTTTTTTTTTGTGCAGCCATTTTCCCCTAAAAAATTAGCAATTTTCAATCACCTAAGACGGAGGAAATGGAGAAGGCCCTGAGATTCTTCCAATCTTTGCTCTCCATCACCAAAATCATATCAATAATTGAAGCAATCACATAGAATCACAAAGTTTTGCTCTGATACCAATTGTAATGTGCCTGGGTCATGACACATTTTAGCGGTCCATCGAGAGACGAATCTAAGCAACATTTTCCCTCACTTCCATGGAATGTTATGAGGTTTGTCACTTAGGGTTTCTCGAGTTTGCCTTGCAAGAGAACGTTTGTAGCTGAACCCACTGAGATCGACTTGAATTTTGGGTTCTTGGTGGTCAAGGTCTCTTGACAGCATTCTAGCATTGGGTCTTGGACATGGGTTTTGGACATCCTACTTTATGTAGAGATACCCAAGCCGCACTTCGTTCAAAGAGAATGGGAAACAAGAGGGATGTGCCGCTCAACCTCCTTAAGGCATAGTCCCATTCTAGTCCCCTAAAATGGCATGAATCAGGGTTCTAACCTAACAATTCCTAAGGGTTGGTGGACGTCGGTAAAACCTTGTGAAAAGCCTCCCAATTCTCTGGGACCACCCTGGATCTGTTAGCTTTCACCCACCCGTTTCCCTGAATAGGAATTCTTTAGTTATTTATTTAGGTCCTATCACATTTATGAGTGTTATTTAAAATCAGCTTCCTTAATTAAGCCTTTTAGGGAATAGGGTTCAATCATGTAATTTATAACAGGGACACAAAAACATAGCAAGCAGTCCTTTTGACAAAAACGTTTCTTAACTTACCTTCCAGTTAATCTTTGTCTCCTACCCATACAAGAGAAATTATATATCACTTCTGCCCTCTAGAATTACGTGGTCCAAATCACATGGCACTATAATTTCCATTCTTTATCTAGAATAAAATCTTCCAATGCTATAGATGTTGGGGCCACAGTGATCCTCAACTCCATTCCAGACTTGGCAAGGGGTGACCCACAAGTTGCCTAGGAGTGAAACACCAATTTTGTGGTTGGCTTTTTCACCACTCGACCTTCGGCCCATGAATCAAGCAATGCCCTTATTGGGTTAATCTATGGTGCAATCGTGGAGATGATCCACCCGTGCAAAATATCATTTCCTTAATTGATTCATTTAAGAATCAAGCACAGTTAAGAAAATTAGCCCTAATATCATCTTCCAAGAAAACATTCATTTATCCTCATGTTTATTTGTCATTACAGACCCCCGCCATGAATTTACCATCAATCACAAGCATTTGGAATAATCATCCAAATGACAATCCAACAATCATGTAAATGTAAAAGCATTTAGGATGTTGTTATATCAACCAACAAAACCAATTGCATTTTTCCAAACAATGCAAGGATAGATGCAATAACATTTTCATCTGTCACTTCGGTGTAGATGCATTTACCATACATGGATGAGTGTAATTTTCTTTTCATAGTTTTAACTCTTGCACCTGAATATACATCCTGAAATTATAAAGATAGAATTTATCATTTTCAATGACCTATTCTCATGCAGCATAGTACGGGACCTAATGTATCTCATCCAAGAATCAAAGCAAGCATCTAACAATTTTGAACTTTGTTACTTATATCCGGTACCGTAGTTGTATTGACAGTGATATCCTTGTTTGGATTGCCATTCACACATGACATTATTCACTTGGGGGCCATCATCCCCAAGTGGGTTCGCAAGATAAAGAAGGAGGAATGAATTTGAGATGGAAGAGCATAAGAGAAGATGGCTTAGTCGAAGACCAAGATAGGGGGAATTGAGCTAGATCTCTCCCTCAGAGCCTCTCAGGGTAACTCCTCTCTCAGGGTAACTTCTCTCAGGGTAATCTCCTTTTCACAATCTCTTGGAGGGGTATCCTTCTACGTCTCTCTTGCAGCCTCTCGGGGTCTCCTTGTGCTTTCTTGTGCCTCCTAAACTGCTCCCCAAGCCTCTTATTTATAGTGAATTAGAGAAGAGGGGTTGTGGCTAAGAAGAAGCGCTCTTTGTGGAGGGGATCTTGGTGATCTTATGCTCAAATCATAAATCTGATGGTTCCATTGGCTTAAAAATCAAATTTGGTGTTGGAAAGAGGGGAATCATGGGAGAGAATAAAAAATCTTATCTTCTCTAAGTGATAATAATTTCATATTTGAAAATTTTAGATAATCATATTGAGATTCACTACGTAAAACTATCATATTTTGTCTAAAACTCCACTATCCTCTCATACAAGAATTTCCAAAAGGCAGAGACACGTCCTCCCAAAATAGTAATAACGAAAACCACATCTGCATTAAATTAATGTAAAAAGTTGGTAACAATGTGCCAATTGTATACAATTGTGCTAAATGTTTTTTGCAATATTAGGCATTGTTTCTAGGTGTTGTCATTCTCATGAGCATTGCTACATCACGAACATCCAGCATTGCGGGCGAACATAGCTACCACGTGTAATGTGTCCACCTGTTCGCTCATAGGACACGTCTTAGTAGCCCATCGAGAAGAGAGTCCAGAAAGCGCTACCCGGCACTCCCACGGAATGTCACGGGGTTTGCGATCTAGGTCTTCTCGAGTCTGCCATGAAGCAGAAGCATTCCGGCTGTTCCCACTCAAAAACGACCTGAATCAGGATTTTCCTAGTGGTCAAATTCCTAAAACGGCAGCTAGTGTCAAACCCCAGGTGAACTACTTTTTGCAAAAACGTCAAGGTCGAAGTGGATTCATGTTGCACTTGGTTCAAGGAGAATGGGAAACAAGAGAGATGCAAAGCTCGACCTCTCTGCCCACCATAAGGCATAGTCCCATTTCGTTCCCCTAAAACAAGATAAATCGGGACTCTAGTATCCTAGATTCTAGGTCAATGTTCCTTGCTGTCAATTTCCTTCGAGAAAAGTTCCCGGCCAACCGAGACCACCCATCCGTAGGACGGACCCATGGCCACATCCACCAAACTTTACTTAGGGTTGCTTTAGTTGTCTAATTACTACAACATTTAGTTGGGCGGCACGCATAAAACAACTTCCTTAATTATTCAATTAGTCACCAGTTCCTTCACATAATCTTAGCACTGACATAGAAAAACAATGTCAAACAAGTTCCTTTTCCACAATTTATCTTATTAATCTGTCTTTGGAATATATTATAATAATCCAGCCCAAAGGCTATCCATAATCCCCCCGAAGGCAATCCATAATCTGCCCGAAGGCAATCCATAATCCTCAGGGATTACTAATCCAAGTTTCTGCCCATAGACTAGTATGTGGGCCTCGAGATCCAATCCCAAGTCACGTCGGCCTCTTGTGCAGGACTCGGAAGGCAAGGGATTTACGGCTAGAGCCCCCCTGGCACCTAAGCGTCCTCCTACTCCAAGTAGCACCCAACAGAGAGACCTCTCACGGTGGGTTCGGTCCACATTCCCGGTGCGGCTAACAACCCCCTTGGTTAGGGTCAAGCAGATAGTCGGGGGTAACTGATGCTGCCTCTCCTTCCAGGCCTTCAACACCTGAAGCATTAATTATTTTTCCATCTTTAGTTCTTTGAGCAAAGCAATATAACTAGTGCTCCTAAATTGTACAAACACAATCAATCCAATGGTCATTTATTTGCCAACTGCTAAGGTGTGAATCCTTCTCTCCGAATGCATCCAACATTCTATCCGGGATCAATTGCGACTTGGCAAGATCCCAAGGGTTTGTTTGTTTACCCTTTTATCCTTGGGCTAGGGTTTATACCCTTGTTAACCCAAATTGAAAAACACCTTAGGTTTCTTAAATTAAGACACTAAATCCTGGGCAATCCTTGTTTCCCTAACTTGATTAGTCAATCTGCTTGCTAGGCAATACATAACTTCCTTATCTTGGCAAATCAGCCCAAGGAAGGGTGATGTAGCAGGATGACTACTCATCCTCTTGCAAGTTAGACTTGCGCTAGAGCCTGCCAACTTTATTCCAAGGGGTGGCAAATCTATCTTGTGATTAAAACACAAAGCCATGCGACATTGTAACTTGTGCATAAGTGTCGCACTTAACTTGTGGGATCGTTTTTCCCATCAAAGGGCGTTTCTTGGTCAAGAAATATGTTTGGCCAAGATGTAGGGTTTGGGAGTCCTCTTGACCCAACCCAACCCTAACTATACTAGGCTGGACCTAGGGTTTCTAAACTCAATTGGAGTTTTAGTATTAGGTAGACCGATCCTTAGGGTAAATCCCTAGATCATTGTTGCATGGGTGTTTAGCTAACCCTAATGTTCCGTGAACATGGGTAGGAGCTTTGAGATCAAAAGTCTTGACTTGGCATCCCAAGTGCGATACTAAGCAAAATTTTTAACGTACTAAACCCTACCTAGCACTTTGAAGTGCTCATCATACCAACTAGTTGTGCTTTCACAAATCCCTTGAGGGATAAACCATTACAAGTGATCTAGCAAAAAACAATCTAATTGTCTTGCGCGACAAGAGTGATCTTTGCTTAAAAGATATGAAAATACTTTTCCTAAGAGATGCAAATAAATAAATTCAAGATGCAACATTCCATGCAAGTATGCGAATCATAGACTTTTACTTCTATGCAACTATAAGATTTGCAATTGACCATTTCTTTTCCTTGCTAAAATCAGAATGATTGACAATTTGGGGGATAACTTGCATAAAACCTACATAGATTTACATCAGAGCTTTGCCGACAAGCTATCGTTTAATGCAATTGAATTTCAGGTTTTTAATATGACATGCATCCTTTTCTAGATACAAACTTCGATAAATGAAGTTCATGCATGACGAATGTCATAAGACCAATGTTGACTTATTCTGTTCTACGGCAGTTAATTCCTCTTAAATTGCAAGCATATTTGCATGCAATAGGAAAGTTCATGGTTTCCTTTTCATGCGATGCGATTCTTTGGACAATATTCTAACGGATGTTAACGATTATTTCTTACAAATCTGATGCTAGAAGGCATATTCCACGGTGGATTCCGTGAGGTTTTGCGGTGGATTCTATAAAATTTTATTATTACCGGGGCTCATACACAAAGTGGATTCTTTGTGCGAAAAGTCGATGGGGACGCCTATCCTTTTCGGGTGTTTTGTTAATTTTATGTGTACATGGGTGATTTCGCAAAATACATATTTTAATTAATAAATATTTATGAGTTTAGAGTACGCACTCGTAATAAATTAAGGTTAGGATTGATTTCTAACCAATTTATTTATGTAGCTGAAGACTGCTAGGTATTCACTTTTGTCAATTTAATTGTATTATTTGTCTAACAATTGTGAATGCTCTAGTTGATGTGTAGAGTGAGCAGCGGTGGCATTGGACAATAACGTGTATTCAAATTATCATCAATTTTTAATGGGCGCGTATCTTAGGCATGGCACCTATATTTTATCGCGCTTATTTATTAAAGCACTTGATATTTATTTATTATTTTTGTATGCGCATGGACGCACGATTTAAATACTTTTATTGGACATTGTATTTGGGTATCGCCTGACTTCTTGGGTGTCCATTAGCTTTAATTATTTATTGGCACAAAAGCAAACTCAAAAGCTAAAGCGTGCTATTTTGTAAATTGGGCTATTATTTGAGCTTGAAGATGAATAACATATAAAATACATGCTTTGTGGAGCACTCACATAAGGCATGGGGGGAGCCTTCACCCAATTGGTCTCTTGTTCATGTCGTGCAAGCTTTCTTCATTGGGTTTTGTGTAAAAAGTAGAGTTCTTTTATTCTTGGGGACCTTCTGACACTCACTACGCGCGCATACAACATCCGATATGTGCACCAGTGGTATCAAAGCGAAGCTGAGATTGAGAGCTTCCAATCGCTTACCATCTCACGCAAAGGCGAAGCTCCTGGAATGATCGAGCTCTACAGTCAGTCTCGTCACAAATGGTCGATACCAGCCTGTTCCTGGCAATCAAGAACCCCCTTCTACACCCTCTGATCATGAGAGACCAGCCTTTGTAGGCGAAGGACCAGTGGCAAAGCTCCTTCATCAAGTCGTGGATATAGTTAAGAAATTTTACCCATAACCTTTTCAATCTTAAGTATAAAGCTTATTAAGCTTTATAAGAAGCTTATAAAAAGATTCTTCAATCGAATTATTCCGCCTGCGGTGGGAGTATCTTCTGGCTGCCGTTGATTCCGTCGAGAACGTCTTGAAGTCCACGAAAATGAAGCTAGGTTACTAAAGTTTTAAATTCTAAGCTCTCTTAATTCTGCAAGTCACCAAAGTCACTTAAGTCATCTCCAACAACTCTTATAGCGGCTGTTCATACTGTGTGTAAGCTGAACTAATTTTGGAGCTTCGAGAAGTCCCTGTTCACACTCGCAGTCTTGCTGAACCAGTTTCAACAAAAGTAGAAGTTCATATGCAGTTTATATATAGTTTATACGCAACACTATTCTCTTGGAAGATGGTTGTGACAATGAATTCCACAAACGTAAAGGAGAAAGAGTACAAAAGCCAAACAAAATATACAAGTCTTGTAAACCCGCCTTTGAGCTACGCTCATCCCGCTAATAAGATTTTGAGAGTATGAGGTCTTTTGGAATTTTGCAGGATGACTGAACAAAACATGGACGATCTTATGGTGCTGAAGGAGATCTACCCGAACCAACAATAGAGCAAAAGTTGGATTTGATTATGATGCAACTTGAATTAGAAGAACGAAGAGCCCGATAAGCTTTGCAAGTTCAATTGGCCAATCTGCAACAATCTACCACCGACCAAGATGGATCACAACCCGAAGATCTTATACGACGTACCATCAATGCAACACTTGAAGCCCAATCCATTTGCAAAGAAACAAAGATAAGTAAAAGAAACTTCAAATTTCGTACTTTCAATGAATCACGTGATGGAAAGACTGTTCTTGCTTTTATAAATCAATTTGATGATTACTTCCATGAAGAAACATATGCAGAGAAAGACAAAATTAAATGTGTCACTAACCATTTAGTTGACCGAGCATCTTTATGGTGGACTGTGGTCTGTAAGAGCGTTGATTGTCCCACTACATGGGAGACTTTCCAAAAGAAATTTTTACAGAATTTCCTTCCTCCTCAATTCCATGAAAAAGCCATCAAGCAATGGGATCTTCTACAACAAAGGGATCGCGAACCTATTTCCCAATACACTGAACGTTTCTGGAATGCTCTACTGCAACTATGAATGCTCGAAGATGTACCTGAAGCAACTCATAAACACAAGTTTATGTCTTGCCTACTTGGACATTTCTATGCGGAAGTCAATATGTTCAAGCCAACAACCCTTGAAGATGCAATTTCTTTGGCCCATGACACTGAAGACAAAATTCGCAGACAAGACAAGCGACCACAACAATTTCCAACTAATGGTAACTCTGGTTCCAAACAATTCAATTCAAATTTTTGAAGATTCAATCAAAGTCGTTTTTTTTCATCTTCATTCCGTAAATCTTGGACACGACCACCTACTTTGACAACAAACACAAATCCAAACTCTAAGCCATCCCCAGAGTCAAATCCCAACATTCCTAAACTTCCTACCATTACCAATAATGTATCCAAAGCAAAACCCATAGTTTGTTACAAATGCCATCCACCTGGACATCTAGCATCTAATTTTCAATCGAAAAAGCCATCTCTCCATATCAATTATCTGGGAGCAATAGAAGAAGAAGAACGTGAGGAAATGTTGGACTTTATGGAAGATGATGATGACATTGGTACTACTTCGGATACTTTGCCAGGTATGCCAACTCCCCATTCTTTGTTAACAACGAAATGTTTTGTGTATGGTAAAGAAAAGACTATTTTACATGATGATGGGAGTACACATGACTTTATTTCAGTAAAATTGGTCAAAGAATTGAATTTATAAACTATTTCTACACATTATCGCATCAAGGCTGCATTCCTAGGCACGAGATATAATGGAACACAAGAGGTGCATAATTTAGAAATTAAAATTGGTGAATATACTGAACGAAGAAATTTCTTAGTTGTACCTTTGCAGTCTAGTGAAATTATCTTAGGAATTCCTTGGCGTCCTTAATACAATCCTGACGTAGATTATTCTACGCATTCAATTAAAATTTATTTTCAAGGAAAACAAATCACACTGCGTGGTATGCACGCTTCCAATAATTTTCCACTGCTTACTCATACTTAGGCTAAACGTGCATTACGTAAAAATAGCAAATCTTATTTAATATGGGTGAATGAAATTCAAGCTAAAGAAAAACAGATGCATCCTAGGCATACAAAATTTCTTGCCCAATTTCAAGATTGTTTTGCTGCTCATTTACCACCTAGATTACCACCTTCACGTCCTGAAGATCATAAAATAGATTTAATTCCTGGAACACAACCACCATGTAAAGCACCATATAGACATAACCAAATTGAACAGAAAGAAATTCAGAATCAAATAGAAAAATTACTTAACAGAGGATTAATTAGACCTAGTAGTTCTCCATTTGGTGCACTTGTCTTATTAGTGAAGAAGAAAAATAATACTTATCGCATGTGCATTGATTATCGTGCCCTAAATAAAATTACTGTTAAGAATAGATATCCGATTCCTAGGGTAGATGATCTTATGGATAAGCTACAAGGATCTGCCATATTCAGTAAGATAGACCTTAAATCTAGATATCATCAAGTAAGATTGGACAAATCTGATATAATGCATTTAGAACACAATTTGGACACTATGAATTTATGGTCATGCCTTTCGGTTTAACTAATGTACCAGCCACATTTAGTCGTATGCGCAAATAATTGCTAGCTATAGTAAAAGCCTTACGTCAATGGAAACATTATTTAATGGGATCTGAATTTATGATCAAAACTGGTCAATAAAGCATTAGACATCTTCTTAGTCAACCACAAATATCTGATCGACACATTAAATGGGCCGCTTTTATTCAAAGTTTTCATCCCCTTATACAATATCAACCTGGAAAAGAGAATGTTGTAGCTGATGCTTTGAGTAGAAGACCGACAATTCAACATATTTCTGTCATATCATTTGATTCCCTTATCCCTATGAAAGATACTTATCATCAGGATCCTACTTTTCAAGCTGATTGGAATAAACTAGTTGCAAATAATTGGATTCCTATTGATTCACTGTCTTATAATAATGGATTCATGTTTTATGAAAAAAGATTATGTGTGACTGTTCCATTTCGATCATTTGTTTTGCATGAAATTCATTGTCCTCCATATCAAGGTCATAGAGAAATTATATCTACTTTGTGTACATTGATTGAAGATTTTTATTGGCCACATATGGACACTGATGTATCTAACTTTGTATTTGAATGCTTAGTTTGTCAACAAGTTAAAACACACCATGGTAAACAATATGGTTTACTAATGCCATTATCTATTCCATCACGACCATGGAAATAGATTTCAATGGATTTTATTACTGGTTTACCTAACACTAAACCTAATCATGATATGATTTGGACTGTTGTAGACAGGTTTAGCAAACAAGCATATTTTATTCCATGCAAGAAAACTTTAACTACATCTCAAGCTGCTCAATTGTTTTTGAAAACTGTTTTCACTAACCATGGTTTACCAAAAGTCATTATTTCTGATCGTGATTCTAGATTCTGCAATAATTTTTGGATTACTTTGTTTGCTAACTTAGGAACAAGGATTGATTTTTCATCTGCATTTCATCCTGAAACAAACAGTCAAACAGAAGCTACTAACAGTACTATTTTAGATATTTTGTATGCTTACATTATTTCAAAACCACACACATGGGATACACATCTACATTTACTTCAGTTTGCATATAATAATACACCACATACAGCTACAAAGAACACACCATTTGAAGTTATTTGTGGATATCGATTGCCTACACCTGTTGCATCATTATCAAACAAAATTCAAACTGCTGATGATATTTTTAACATGCATGCCACTATTTTTGATGAAGTTAAAGATATGATTGCCAAAGCCGAGCAATCATACACAAAACAAGCAAATAAGAAAAGACATGCTATGAATTTTAAATTTGATGATTATGTTTGGTTACGAATAGAAAAATAAAGATTACAAAGTGTAGATAAGCACCCAGTTGTGAAATTAGCACCTAGATTTTATGGACCATTCAAAATCATTCACAAAATCAATGACAATGCATTTAAACTAGAATTACCACAACATTGGAAAATCCACAACACCTTCCATATCAGTTTATTACGACCTTTTAGAGGCCAATTACCTATACACCCTGTCTATGGAAACCCTCCTTTGCTAGATGATGAAACTGAAATCCTTGAGCCTGAAACTATTATAGATACTGACCCCTAGAACTGGCCGTAGATATTATAGATATTTGGTCAAGTTTAAAAATCATCCTGTTGAAGAGGCCCAATGGATGCATGCTAGAGGCCTAAATGATTTTCCCGCACTGCTAGCTCCACATTGAGCTAATAGCAAATTAGGACAATTGCTATCCCAACTCGGGGGTATGATGCCAAGAGGCATATTCCACGGTGGATTCCGTGAGGTTTTGCGGTGGATTCTATAAAATTTTATTATTACCGGGGCTCATACACAAAGTGGATTCTTTGTGCGAAAAGTCGATGGGGACGCCTATCCTTTTCGGGCGTTTTGTTAATTTTATGTGTACATGGGTGATTCCGCAAAATACATATTTAAATTAATAAATGTTTATGAGTTTAGAGTGCGCACTTGTAATAAATTAAGGTTAGGATTGATTTCTAACCAATTTATTTATGTAGATGAAGACTGCTAGGTATTCATTTTTGTTGGTTTAATTGTATTATTTTTCTAACAATTGTGAATGCTTCAGTTGATGTGTAGAGCGAGCAGCGGTGGCATTGGGAAGCATTGGAGGATAGCGTGTATTTAAATTATCGTCAATTTTTTATGGGTGCGTATCTTGGGCATGGCACCTATATTTTGTTGTGCTTATTTATTAAAGCGCTTGATATTTATTTATTATTTTTGTATGCGCATGGGCGCACGATTTAAATACTTGTATTGGACATTGTATTTGGGTACCGTCTGACTTCTTGGGCACCCATTAGCTTTAATTCTTTATTGGCACAAAAGCAAACTCAAAAGCTAAAGTGTGCTATTTTGTAAATTGGGCTATTATTTGAGCTTGAAGATGAATAATATATAAAATACATGCTTTGTGGAGCGCTCACACAAGGCATGGGGGGAGGCAGCTTAGTGAAATTTTGATCAGTGATGGAGTCCCAAAAGAAAGCCTCCTATTTGAGTCTATCCATCAATGGAGTTGTCATATGAGCATCATTCTCAATGAACCTCCTATAAAAGAATTATAACCCAAGGAATCCTCTCAAAGAGGTTGCATTCATAGGAGTAGGCCATTCTTTAAAACATTTCACCTTGTGGGATCCACTCTAATACCTTGCTCTCCCACAACATGACCTTAAGTATTCAACTTCATCTTCCATGAAAGAACACTTCATCATCTTGGCAAAGAGTGTGTGTCTTTGTAATGTGTTAAAGACCTCTCATATATACTTCAAATGCTCCTCCTTGGACTTGCTATAGATAAGGATATCATCAAAGAAAACAAGGACTATTTTGAACAAGAAGGGATGAATTATTTTATTCATGGGGACTTCAAAAGTAGCGGGTGCATTGGAAAGTCCAAATAGCATAACCAAGAAGTGGTATAACCCTCTTTCAGTCATAAAATTTGTTTTGAACTCATCTCCTTCCTTCATTCGAATTTGATGATAACCCGATGAAAGATCTATTTTGACAAAGACATTTGCATCTTTAAGATCATTAATTTGGGGAATAGGATATCTATTCTTGACCGTTGACTTATTCAAATCTTAATAATCAATAGACATGCCAAATGATCCATCCTTCTTCTTGACTAAGAGCACAGGAGAGGCAAATGGTGATTGAATTTGCTAAATTAAACCGATTTTTAGAAAATTTTCCTTGATCTCCTTTTGTAATTTCTTCATGGAGATAAGTTCTACATGTTTGTGGTCTATGCCTTTCAAGTCTATGTGTGCTATCCTTGCCAATTAAATTCCATTTGCATTTGCTCCAAGTCTAAAGCTAATTTTCCAAGTTTCTTCAGCCAATCACATCCAATAACAATGTCAATAGGCCCCATATCCAAAGTGATCAAGTCCACTCGTATTCTGCAAGAGGATGATAGGTGAATTGAAGTTCATGGACATCCTTCTTTACTAGACTCATATGAACCATTGGCAACTTGAATCTACAAAAGCAAGAATCCATATGAATGGGTAGCAACTTTGGTCCACTCAAATATTTGGTGTTAACAAAGCTATGAGTGCTACCCGTATCCACTAAAATATGTGCAACCTTGTCATTAATGAAACCGTCTAAGTGTACTTTCCCCTTTACAACCAGTGAGATGGTCTCGGGTAAGTTACTCATAAATATATGTGCACATCACGTGGGTTCAAAATAAAGTATTTTTTAAATACTAATTTTATATATGTTTTACATACAAAAGGCTATAATATAAAGGGGTTAATTATAGATTGAACAGAAAAGGGTTATGTTTTAACACATGTGATGTAGAGGATATACATATAGTAACTTCCCCGATGAGGTAGTACACAAGGAAGCATGAGAATCATGAGTGCCACCTGGATCAAATGGAAATCCATCTGTGAGATTATAGAATCCTTTGTTAGTGGCATGCTCTTCTTCATGAATCTCTTCAACCATTGGATATGCATCAACATGCAGTAAATTCCCCTCTTGATCTTCTTCTTCTTCAACTTTCACATCTTGAGTAATCACCGTATTAATTTTTGAGTTCACTTCATCTTATGATCTTGTGACCACTTCTCCCCACATTTGAAGCATAATCATTTTGCATGCATTTCTCTAAGCATAATCCTTTTGCATGCATTTGAAGTTATTGTTAGAATTGTTTTAGGACAGTTTACGAGCATTTTCAGCTCTTGAAAAAGTGCTCCTTATCTCAGCCACATTTATGAAAGTTTGGCCCTTTTTCTATGTTGAGCACATGCATACCATCTTCTTTGGAGCCTTTCTTTTTCAAAAGGAGAAACAAAGTCATCAATCATTTCTTACTTCAACTCCTCCCAAGTGACAAAGTTTTTCCCAATCTTATGCATGTAATGCCACCAAATATAGGCATAACCTTCAAGATGAAGAGCTACAAAATAAATCTTGGCTTCTTCACTTTTAGAATAAAGAGTGAAGTACAATTCAAGCTTATTAATCCACTCCTCCCATTCCGAAGGTGAACCGTTATCCCCTTTGAAATTAGTGATGTTGATCTTTTCCTTATATTCTTTTTCATTGTAAGATGGCTGCCAATAAGAATGTTGCCTCCATGAATGTTCCATGAGTTTTGCTTAAAAGTAGGTGGCCCAAAACCATGAGATGAGGGATGATCATTTGAAACATGCTCTTTGTTTCAGATGTCATGGGCTGATGTCCGCACATCATACCTTCCACCTTCATGAACTTGATTATTGATTGCATTTCCTTTTTGTATATTGGAGGGCTGATGATAAAAAGTCTTGTAGAAGGGGTCACATCCATGATAATCATTATCCCATCGATTGTTGTCTTCTTCCCCTTCATGTCTATGATTAGCTTTTGGGCTGCTAAACTGAGGCCTTGGGTTATGAATGCCATGGATTTGTGAAGGGTGATGGTTGCTTCTCACTCTAGATGGTTATCCCCTTTCAAAAGTGTGCATAGCTGGCTGAGAACTGTCTTTATTTGGATGGGAAGGATTACCAACAAAGAGAATTGCATGTGGGTCTTCAATAGTTTGAGGTTACCTTTGTGGCTTGCTCCCAATTTTCTTTATAGCTGAGATGAGTTCTTAGAATAATTATTTGTTGCTTTTGCTAGAAGATCAAAGATTCCCTTGTTTACTTGTGCCATCCCTTGCAAAAAGCCTTGATTCATATGTGTTAAGCCTTTATTCAAAGTCTTGAAATCCTTAGAAAGGCCTTCATTGACATGTCCCAACTCTTTTGACAATAAGAGATAACCATTCACTGCATGCACTCCATGTATGTCTTCCCATGCTTGGTGTGTGTTGTAAGCAATCCCAATACTTAAATCTTCATCTATTTGTTCAACATCATGGGCTTCATTTTTGTAATTTTTATCCTCTTGAAAGTCCCTGACACCATCATTCAATGCTTCAATAATGGAGTCTTTCTTCTTATTCTTAGCCATTAGGAGACAGTGATATAATAGTAGACAGTTTGTCAATTAGTCCCATGTTTCTCTCAAAATATATCACAAATTCCAATGCTTAATAGTTCTATGGGAATCTCATTATATGGGGATAAAGCATATTTCAAAAGTTATGGACTTGGGTTGGATACCTTGGGTGAAATAATGTCAAACAGTGTTCCCCTGTATGTTGTTTAGGTGTTGTCTCACTATACCTAGTGTTAGAAAATCACCAATAACTTGATCACCCGATATACCACAAACCACCAAAATGACCATGAATCTCCCATTTTTTCTTCAGACTTTCTTCAAGACTATCAAATTTAGTCATGGCTTAATGTAGAGACCTTAACTAGTCACGGTTTTAACTGAGTCAAATCCTGACTAATTCTTGTCATCCACTTACTATGTGCCTAAACTATAACCAAATTTACCATGAAATTTACCTTCCCATTGGATCAAAGATGTGCTTTGATACCAATGTAAAGAAGCTAATTCCCATAGGAAGCCATTAAATTGAAAATGCAAGAAATAGACTATTTAACCAAGAAACCATAGCCAAGGTGGCTAGGCATGAAATGATATTACCAATGTTGACTGAGAATCAAATGATGAGATGCTGCAACATGGTATGCATCCCAAGCGATGGTGGCCAAGAGTATTCACCCTCTTAGATGGTGGGAGGTTGAGACCTCAAACATGTAATGTTGTAAAATACCAAAAAAGATACTAGGCTAGTTACAACTTAGCCTTTTATATTTGACCCTAGTAAGCTAAATATTGGCTAAGGCATTTAGGCACTTTTACTCTATTACATAGACACAAACTTGTGGCCTGCATGAAGGGCATTCTTTTTTGTAACAATATTTTTATGCAATCTGAGTACAAGGATTGTGTGGGTTCCACAATAGGACCCTAGAGATATCAGTTTTGGATGAAGGACGTGCCTCAATGAGCTTCCACTACAAGATATAGGCCTTATACTGGCGTTAAAAGCAACGAAAATGTAAATAACAAAATTTGCCCCCGTTGTCGCAAAAAGCGTCGTTATTGGCGATGCCATAGAACAGTCGGTATCAGTGTCGTTATTAGCTTCGATATCAACATCGCATTTGCAACGCTGATATCGATGCAAATAACGACGCTGATAACGACGCTCTGTGACGCTAATAACGAAGCAAATAATGACACGTGCAAGTAAATTTGTGATGCTAATAGCAACGGTAACAGGAAAAAAAATATTTTGTGGCAGGGCAGCAAGCTACCCTTCCACATATAGCATTGTGTGCTTTATTTGGGCCATACAAAATAGTTTTTGCACTGTGTACAATGCTCGTGTAAACAAAAACAAAGTGTACTTAAATCATAACACCGATACATGAAATAAATACATAATCTCATAATGAAAGTGACTGGTACAATCATGACAAGATATCACTACTATATAGAAAATGTCTACACAGATCAGGCGACCAAAAAAGAAGGGTGTGTGAGCTCCATGGATCCAAGGGCGAGCCACATATCCTCGCCATCCAAAATCTCATCCCGCCGCAAAGGAGCATCAAACGGACTCTGTAAAAAATGAAACAACTACACATCAGTCCACCATACAATAATGCATTCTAATTAAACATGGTAACTATGGACAAGAAAGATGAGTGACTTATAGGGCTGCCACGTCTATACAATCGGTCGATCAATGTAGTGAGACCGTGCCTCTCTGCATATCGAGTCTCAAGGCCGGTCGGATCGCGATTTGTAATGGAATGTTGCAGAGAAAACAAAATACTAACTGTTAGAAACATGATTTTCCGTACAAAGGATATTGCAAAAAAATAAGCAAGCAAAACAAAATAAAAACTTACAAAGTCCTCCAGATATGTCCTATGGCCGCTACTCCCAAGATGATGGACCACTCCGGCCTCTAGTCGTGCCCTCGCCGCTTCGCGTTGCTAACTCCAACATCCTGGAGAATCTGTAGCCTCCTCCCTCAGTCGCCGCCAGTCATCCGTGTCTTACCATTCGGGCTTTGCAGCCCCACTCTTGAGTGCCTTGCATGCATCCGATCATTTGTGTTACATATATGCACGCATGCAGTCCATCATCCAACCCGTAGAAAATCTATCTACTATGGCTGGAACCGGAAACTCTTAATGCA